>NC_134234.1:290166396-290811146 GCF_965152275.1 Natator depressus | reverse complement strand
TTCTATGTGATCCCGGGTAAGTCACTGAATGCACAAAAAGAGTTAGGTGCCTGAGTCTTAGTTTTGCGACTACTGTGTTGCACAAAACTCCTGCTGAAACCTTGTAGGCAACTTACTCAGCACCTACGTTTTTTCAGTAAAAGTTCTCTGGGCACCTATGTTTCTGCCTCTGCCTCTGGGCATTCACACTGCTGCCTCCTTGTGGGCACCCTGGGTACCTATTTCCTGCCTAAGTCCCAGAGCAATTCACAAACCAGGGGAAGATAGTCATTCAGAGATCTAACTTGCCCACTGGATTGGGCCCCTCAGGCAAATTCACACAAAACAGCCTGGGAGGGTTGGGAAAGAGGAGGTCTTCACTCATAACTTTTAGCCCAGTGGTTAGGGCACTCATGTGGGATGTGGGAAACCCCAGTTCAAGTCCTTCCTCCCTCCACCTGATGCGGAGAAGGGAGTTGAACAGGGATCTGCCACCTCTAAGGTGCACGCCATGACCATTGGGCTGTGGGGTAGTCTGATGTGCGGCTCCCTTAGTCTCTCTTGCTGAAGCTATTGCACCGTGAAAAAAGAATTAGCATCACTGGAGCAGGGGAACTGGGTCTTCCACATCCTGGGTGAGTGCTCTGACCACCAGGCTAAAGACTCATTCTCATGTGTGTGTTCTCTCTTATTCTCTTCTCTCTCAGGAGTCATTTGAGCCAGAGTGAAAGGGAGACCTGGGAGACCCAGGATCCAGTCCCCCTGCTCCGTTGGTTATTTAATTTTTTATTCACAGTGCAACAGCTCCAACAGGAGAGAGTGAAGGATTCCCCACATTTCTTGCTAAGCAGATGTTGGTGCCCAGTGACAGGGGTGGGGTTTAGCGCTCACCCCTCTTGTTTTCATCTCCCACTGACTAATTGAGGTGACTCCCTGTTTAGCATACTGTTTTTTGTGAATTGCAGTCTAAGGCATAGATCTCTCCCTATTCATTGTGTAGGAACTTAGGCACTTAATTCGGGCCTTGTGAATTGCAGTGATTTTCCCAGCCTAAAAGTTATGCATTATCATCCTGAGCATTACAACGCCTGCCTCCTTTTGTGCATTCAGGCCTTAATCTCTCTCTGTGTTGGATCATATTAAAGAAGTTCTGTATTAAAATCACAAATGAGTTTGATTCCCCATAGTTTAAATTCCAGGGTATTACTAATTAAGAGGTCTCTTGGTTTTTGGTACTGTTTCTCTCCCTCTATGTGTGAAACTTGCAAGCTGCTAATTGTGTTAGTACATTCTAAGACAGAGTCTGTTCTCAAAGCAATTCACAGAGAGAGAGACTCAAAGCAATACTCTAACAACAGAAACAGCACCCAGAGACTCCCCACCCTTTTGTTGTATTAACAATTGTGATTAAAATAGAGATAGAGGATGTATGTGGATGGATGCTTGGTGTGGATAATAACTGAATGATCAGGGAGGTGCCAGCCTAAGAATCCAGTGTCCATCGGCTGAAGAAGGCGTCAAGTGGAAAGAACCAGAGGACCCCCGGAGGGCAGACTGGAATCCACCCAACAGCCTCAAGAATGGGAGAACCAAAGAACAAGATAACATCTAGCAGCACGGAGCCATCAGGAATGTGCTATCTGCTGATTGATTCAGCAACAGCATGATGAAGCAATTCCCATAGACTGGCCTAGGAAGAAATTCCTATAAAAATAGACTCTAAAAAGTGAGAACTTTGGGGTCTGATTCTGCAAACCAACTTCCAGGAGCATCAGATGAGCATCTGACAAGGCCCTGCTCCCTCCTCATGTCCAGGCCACCTGGCCAGTGACTTGGCATGAGCAACTCTAAGGCTGATAACTATGATAACAACCTTGCAGAACCTCTCTCTCTCTCTCTCTGTGTGTGTGTGTATGAATTAATGTGTGAATAAATATGAGATTGAATGGAATGTTATAACTATAACTAACTGCTTACTATGATTCTTTCTGTATTCACAATAAAGGTATTTTGCCTTTTTCCCTTTAATAAGATCCTGCTGGTTTTTAATTTATTGGTATAACATCTGTGCCTTAGTTGCCCATAAGTAAAATGGGGTGGCAATTAGTTCCACCATTCAATTATGCAGGGCATAAAAAGCATTTCACTGTGTCCATTTTAAATTGTCATGTTTCAGTAGAAATCCCCTTCTTCTTGTATTATGAAAGAGAGTAAACTGGAGAGTCCAGTTTACTTTCTCTCTGTCATTCATTATTTTCAATACCTGGATCAAGTCTCCTTTTTTTTGTCTGCTCCCTAAAGTCTCAGTTGTTTCAGTCTCCCCTCATGCAGAAGTCTTTTCATGCCTCTAATTATTTATGTTGTCCATCTCTAGACACCTTTTATAATCACCTATACTCATTTGGAGGTTAGGAGGTTAGGTGGCCAGTTTTGTTAGGTGGCCAGTTTTATTCAAGGTAAGGTTAATGTTTTTGGTGTTATTTTCCATCCCAATCTTCATATACCATAGCATTTTGTTTATTCTTTTGCTGGCAGTTGCACATTGAGCAAAGGTTTTCAGGAGAGTCTTTTGGATATGCTCATGTTCTGTCACTACCAGAAAGCAGCATACTTGAAATGGCTATGTGGTCAGCATTGTAGAATATTAGTGTTTTAGCTTTTCCGACCATAGGAAATGTCATAGGGAATCAGACCAATGATTCATCCAGCCAGATAACCTGTCTATGGCAGTGGCAAGAACTGGATGTTTTGGAAGAACATATTGCTGAAATAAATAGGACTTTCCATTGCCATTCTGTGGGTTTTCTATCAGGCCCTAAGCTCTCATGATGGACATTATGCAAAACCATGCCCAATTAGTATATATTTTGTGTAGAATATTTTCTAAAATAAGTTTTCTCTTTCCTGCTCTTTATCATTTTAATAATCTTCGTTTTAAATATCACTGTACAGTCGTTAACTTTTTAGAAATAACAATAATTGACAGCATGTGGAGGTTTCCAATTAGAGTGATTATCTCAGCATCTCTTAACACATCATCTGAAATCGGCAATGAAGATAACAAGGAACATAGGGACCCAGGAAAAAATACAAAACAGTATGGAGTAAGATCTCAAGCAAAAGGAAATAATTTTAAACAAAGTGGGCTCCAGATGAAGTCCTTAAAAGAATGTTACAAACAATACACTGCTACAAGCACTGACCAAAAACATTGTTATTGAATGGGTGATTTAAAAAGAAAATATCTTGTGTAGGTTGAAATGTCAACTAACTCAACATTTTCCAAGATATCCCACAGATTCATTTCTTCCCCTATCAGTGCAAGAGGAATGTAAAATGTTGTATATTTCACCTAACTGTGGTCCATTCAGACTCCTTACATGTGCTTTTCCCACATCATGTTTCAGTTCGGTTTAGGTTTCCATTGGAGTCCAAACAGATGCCAGAACCCTGCAGAAAATGACACTTATTTTAATTGGTATTGATTGCTGTCATTAGTCCCTTATGCTGCTCTATGTATTGTCACTAAAACTTAAATAAAATATGTGTACAATTGTATTGACCAATCACTTTTTTACGTATTAGAGACAGGTGACATTAACAATATTCACCTAGAATGTAGTAATTGCGAAAATGCAAATATAAATGGATTTAATATTACAGTACGGGGGGTTTCTCATTAAGATTGCTGTCTGAAAGAAAGAATTACTTGAACTAAGGCACGTGGGACCAGATTCTCCACTCCAGCTGAGCTGTGCTCAGGGAAGGACTGTAGAAGGGGTGAGGGGCAAAGATATACCTAAGCCACCTTTATGCCTTTCTGCCCCCAGTTTTGGGGCTATTTCTGCCTAGGGCACCACTTATAGCTGCCTCAGGGCTGTTATGTATTGCGTGCAATGGTCTACGGGCTCAAAACCATTACAGTAGCTGAAGATTGTAGTGATGCTGTGGCCCCTTTTCCTCAGTGATATTCCTTCACCCTGGGATTCAGGAGAGAGGTGATGTACAGAGACTATGGCCTAGTCTACTCTAAAAAATTTAGATTCACATAACTATGTTGCTCATGGGTATGAAAAATTCACAGCCCTGAGTGCTGTAGTTAGGATGACCTAACCTCTGGTGTAGATGCAGCTACGTCAATGGAAAACTTCTGTCAACCTAGCTATGGTTTCTCGGGGAGATGGAGCTCTTACAGCGATGGAAAACCCCCTTCCATTGCTGCAGGGTACATCTATGCTGTGGGGTTACAGCAGCGTAGCTGTGGCGTCATAGTGTAGATAAGCTCTATGTCATTCTGGGATTTGCGCTACACTGGGCTAGTTAGGTTAGTTTTATGGTCCTTGTAAATGAATGGAGTGTCAAAAAAGCACCATAGGAGGCTGATGATCTTTAATCTTTAATAGCAACTTAATCTTTAGTATCTAAGCATAGGCAACAATAGGGGTGGAATAGATGGTAATGAGTTATCAGGAAAAGGAGTACTTCAAAAACTCCTCGGGGGGGGGGGAAGGTAAACTAGGTTTTAAAGAGAAAATAAGGAACAGTTCATTCATTAAAGAGAGAGAGAGAGCTTCCTTTGCTGCTGACTCATACTTTGTGTAGTCATTTACACTTCTGTGAAGTTTGAACTCTTTTTGAACTGTGTGTGTATAAAATGCAGCCAAATCAGAATGCATGTTACAGTACAAAGTTTTGCAGGCATAGCTATTTTGGTTAGGTCCCAAATAAATCACAGCTGGTAGCTGACATAACTGTGCTGACAAATGCAACTGTACCAACATAAACGTGCTTCTGTCAGCATAGTGGTGGTAAAGTCATTTGGGGCGGTGGTAAAGTCATGCTGACAGAAGAACTTCCATCTGCTTAATCTGCATCTCCACTAATGGGAGCTCTGCCTACCTGGCTATACCAGCCAAGGCTCTGTAGTATAGACAGTCCTTTTGTATGTTGCATATCTTTGCATGGGAGTAAAAGACTTGCACAAAGTGTAAGGAAGTGGAGAATGAGGCCCATAATCTCAAAAGTTTTGGCCTCTCAAGATTCCTTTACAACGGTTATTAAATCATAGTCACTCTGCTATGTGTCAATGTAAGCCACTTCACTGTGTCCACACACAGCACTTCCTCTAATTGTCATCGTACCAGTGCATTATGGGTCTCCTGAGGTACCTATCCCACAGTTCTTGGTATATGTGATAAAGCAGGGATTAGTGAGAGCTGCAGCCCACATTTGGAGAAGCGCTTTAGCAAAACGGGAGCTCTATAGTTGCATTTTTAATGTATTACGTAGCATGTATTGTGGTTTTTTATATCTCCCCTGAAACGTGGCATCAATATTAAATTAAAATATCCCTTGTAGCCTTTTTTATTTAACTTGAATTTCGTAATTTTGTATTAAACTACTATGGGTTCAGCTCCTGTTGCTATAGTTACAAACTCAACAGAGTGAATATCACCTTTGGTGCTTTTCTCAAGTTTGGAGACTCCAGGAATACCTGAAGACCAAGGATAGTGACCACAGACACAGTCACAAGTACAAAGTCTTCTCTGTACCACAAGTTTTATTACAGCAATAAGTAAAGTTACAATTACCCATGCATATAGAAATCCTACAAAAACCCATGTAATAACGAAGACTGTGATCATACTCACATCTTCAAAGATATTTAGGGTCCAATGTCCCTCTCAACAGACAATCATTGACAGAGGGATGGTTCCTGCTAGGATTTCCTGTGAGGTCATCCCTTAAAAACTTCCCACTTTTACCCTACCAGGAAACCTCTTTTATATTGTTCTGTCCACAGGTAACACCTTATGCATATGCATAAGGGTTTCAACCCTCTTTTCCTTATCTGTACTTCAACACTCCATGAATATTGTGGTGCCCCATTTTTCATTGCTTGTTTCTTAGTTCCTCTGATTGTCATTAGCATCTACGCACAACATGTGCCCTGTGGTCAGGACAGGACATTCTGTGATGTTACAATCAGGTGTCTCATGGATCTTAGACATACATTGTGGTTTATTGAAATCTAGTTTTCTGTAACATCACCTATTGGCACATCTTTTACAGTAATCTTGGGACCTAACTGGCACAGGGTTATTCCTAGGTCACCCACTCATGTCAAGCATTCTTCAGCTTATGGCCTACTATGACTGCGCTAAAATCTTACAGGTCTCAAACTGTAGGCCAGGGGACTCAAACACGTGGCCCATGGATTTATTTCCTGCGGCCCGCCATAGCTCCCCTCACCCCCTGCCTCCACCTCCCTCCCCGAGCATGCCGCCTCCCCATTCCTCCGCCTACCTCCCAGCGCTTCCCACAGCCAAACAGCTGTTTGACGGCACTTAGCACTTTCCAGGAGGGAGGGGGGGAGGAGTGGGGATGCAACACGCTCAGGGGAGGAGGTGGAGAAGAGGCAGGGCTAGGGCGGGGATTAGGGGAAGGGGTTGGAATAGGGGCAGGGAGGGGGCGGAGTTGGGCTGGGGACTTTGGGGAAGGGGTTGGGAGGGGGGCAAGGAAGGGGTGGGAAGAGGCAGGGCAGGGGTGGGGCCTCATGGAATGGGTGGAGTGGGGGCAGGGCCAGGACTAGGGTGGGGAAAGCTTTTGTATCTTTGTATGAAAAGATGTCAGTGATGTGGCCCTCGGGCCAATGTACTTGTCCTCATGTGGCCCTCGTGGTGATTTGAGTTTGAGATCCCTGCTATAGGCCTTGCATTCCAGTCATGCTTTACTTACACACCTAATATACACTCATCGCTCCTATATACTTATCAGTCTTATACTTCTATAATCCTACAATTTAAATTTATTTAGTATAAATTGATTGTATATGAAATAGCATATGAATTGACCATAACCCCAAATAACACAATGATAAATGGATGATAAAATGAACTAATTGGCTGCATCGTGATTTCTTTTAAAATAAGAAATGCCTCCAGATTGCCTACATTGCATCTTTAATTTTATGCTGGTCACTTGTTTCATACAGTGTTGCCCATTGAGTTTTGAGTGTCTTATGTCAGTTGGTGTTTTTTCTTAAAGCCCCAGCTCCTGGAATCATGTGATTAAAATGAGAGGTGTGATTCTCACATAAATAAAGGTAAGCTCCTAGCTCTTAGGGTGTAGAAAAAAGTTTGAAAAATGACCAAAGTGCTCTCTAAAGGCTCAAAAGCCAGAAGACAAATAAGCAGAACCCAAAATGTAACTCTTTAAAAACAACTTATTATTTTTAAACCCATCTCATGATTTTGGGGAGGAGGCAGACTTGTGATATTTGCATGTTTGGCAATACTGAAACTGATCTGAATGAGAGCAGTTAGGCCAACACTGAATATTTAGTAAAGACACACTACAAGCCAGCATCATAAATGTCCAAAGTCTCTCGTGTAAAACACTACTGAAGTGGAGTTACTGAGGATTTACACTGTTGTAACTGAGATTTAGATCTGGCTTTGGTGTCTCAGAAAACATTAGTGGGATACAAGTTGCTGCTTACACCCTCTGTAAGTTGCGGTGGGTGGAAGAAGAATGTGATGTTGCAATTGCAGTAATGGCCATGGAGCAGCTGTGTTGCCACTCTGTGGTTTGGTGTCAGTGGGATAGAAGTCTCTTGTAGGCCTTTTGGATGTTATAATTTTCCTTTCTCTCTTGTTTTGCTATGTAATTTCACCCCTACCAAACCACTAGAGGGACCTAAAGTCCATCTCAAATAAATTAGCTTCTTAGCTATTTGATTTTTCAAAGTCCTTTTGTAAAACTGTTCATGTTTTTCAGAATTGCAACATGTTTAGGGTTTGATCCTTCTCAGTGCAGGTGGAGAGCAGTCTGGATAAGAGTATGGTGAGGAGGACAGGAAATACATGGGCACATGAGCACAAATCGATGAAAATGCAATGAAGCTACCAAATGACTCCTGGCTGCTTGCTGGGAGTAAGGCCTAAGAAGGAATGTGTAACTGAGGGTATGTCTACAGTTAGACATACATGGCTGGCCAGCACCAGCTGATTCTGTCTTGTGGAGCTTGAGCTAAAGGGCTTTTTAACTGTGGTGTAGACATTTGGGCTTGGGCTGCGTAGGGACCTGCCCACCTAGCAGGGTCGTAGAGCCCGGGCTCCAGTCCAAGCCTGAATGTCTACACTGCAGTTAAACAGCCCCTTATCCTGAGCCCCATGAGCCTGAGTCAGCTGGCCCGGGCCATCCCCAGGTGTGCATTTGCAATGTAGACATACCCTAAAAGCCTCATTAATATGGCGAGGATTATGCTTAGCCCATGACTTCTCACCTACATGAGATTTCCACCCATGTCCCTCCCATCTTTATCACATACACTTGCATGTGAGAGAGTCAGTGTGCAGGAGACTTGTGGTTTAGTACTGCTCCCTCAGAAGGATTTTGTTCAGCACTTAACCTTACTTGTGTAGTCTTTATTTTCAGTTGTCCAGGGGTGAAACAAGCTTGCACACCCTGCCGCTCAGAATGAAAAATGGGCATGACCAAGGCTTTCATAAATATAAAATAGCTCAGTTTAAAAGTGTACCTTTCTCCTTGTGACATTGGGCACGGTAGATAGCCAGGTTTCTTTTCGTAATCCTTGGACTGTAGATTGCTGAGCTCTGATTTCATATATTTATATGAAATATATTTATATATGTGGAGGTGGTGCCCATCTGATAAATTACCGAGCATGGTGCTAGACGTATTTATCCTGCTCCTTTGATACATTGCCTTCACTCTGCCTACCACCCCATCTCCCTGGCATTTATTCTAATGGTCAAGACCCTTGAGCAGCTTCAGCCATCTTAAACATAAAATCTATCAGTCAGAGAACTGTTTCCTTCTTTTCCCCTCAAATTCCTCTCCCCGACCAATTTTAAATATGCCTGAATTCCCAGACAGATGATGTGCAGTCCTGGCTCAGTGACAGATTCTATATACATTAAAATGTCATGAGTTTAATGTCCAGTCTTTTAGAACTTTCAGAGCTAGAAGCGAGTGCTGGATCCCATCAGAAAGTAGAGAATCCCAATGGGACCTAATACTCACTCCCACCCCTGGAAGGGCCTGAGATATTGTGCTTTGAAATGGTGACATTTTAAGTCTGTTTTTAGAGGATTTTTATGGCTTTCTCCAAGGCCTGTATAGTTTGACTGTTGGTAGCTAAAACAGACAGGGAGATGGATGCAAAAATTGGTCCCAGTAATAAAACTTAAAAATCCCCAAATGTTCCTAATATAGTTTCTGTGCCATATGTGGCATGTACAGAATACATACTAGTGTGATATAGAGGTTTTATTGGCACTTGTTTGGAATTACTTGTATGATATTCATGGTTTTGACACACAAGACTAATGTTTGGATATCTAAATTTACTACGATTATTAACTTTCTCATGTATTATTTTATGATTATTTGTCATGGACCAGGACCCCATTGTACTAGCTGCTGTGCAAATACAGGACAAAAAGATGGTCTCTGCCTGAAATAAATCAAAGTGTATTCCATCTCTCTCTCTCTCACACACACACATGTTGTACATGTTTACACTGCCCTGCATTTTGAAGGGCTTAAGCAGGCTTTAAGTAGTGCATTGGCTTTGTGCTGGCTATTTGAGAGTGAATTTTGTTTTTCCGGAATGAAGTAGTCATCAGGATAAGAAATAATGCTGAGAACAAGGGAATGACTGCTAGGTGAGTTATTAGAATTGTGATAATGAATGAAAGCTAATGAATGTATTTCTGTGGCGAAGCTTTGTTTTATAAACTATATTTGCACTATTGCTTTTATTAGCAATGATATGCAAAACACTAATCAATATTTTCAGATTTTGGTATAATACATTTCAAGCTATACAAAGGTTTAACTGTCCAGCAAGATCTGTTGTACAACATCACTACATGGTCATATCATTTTCTGGTTGGTTGGTTGGCTTGTTTGTAAGGAGTCACATTCTATATGCTGAGTGTGGAGGCAGGAGGATTTGAAGGAGAACAAGAGTAAGAGGCCAACAGTTGCCAAATGAAATAGGGGAATTGGCAAAGCTTGCAGAGGGAGGCAACTGTCCTGTGCACATCCTAAGCCCCTCCAGAGCAGAGCTACTGTCTGGGAAGAGCTTAAGTAGCTCCATGGACAGGTTGCTTCCTCAGCTGTGGAGTACAGGAACAGGTTACCTTCCTGCACTTCTACCTTAGGACCTCTACAGAGGGAGTAACTATGTACCTTTGGGTATGTCTATGCTATGGAGAGTATCCTGGCGTAGCTGTGCTGGCATAACCCTGTAGTGTAGACACAGCCGACACTGATGGAAGGGATTTTTCCACCTGTGTAGGAATATCACCTCCCCGAACGATAGTAGCTACATTGATGGAAGCATTTTTCCATTGACATGGGAGCTACATCTACACATTGGGTGACTGCAAATGTGAAAAATCAGGACGGGGGTGGAGGGTAATAGGAGCCTATATAAGAAAAATAACCAAAAATCAGGACTGTCCCAAAAAATCAGGACATCTGGTCACCCTATCTACACGGGAGGTTATGTTGGCAAAACTACATCTTTCTTTTATGACATTCTTTTATCCATACTTATGCTGGGTGATATGCAAGACTAAGAAAATTTCCGGCTGCAATTTTTATTGTAGAAATCACAGCTTTAACACACATCACAACTTTTTATACTTGCTGCAAGTCTGACTGGTTGTGTCCCGGTGCACCAGGTCACAATGCCACTGTGACGGGCGCCCTGTGTGTCCAGCTGCAGCGCCCCCGTTAGCCCAGTGCATGGTTGGTACACCCTGTCACACGGTCATCGGGATTCCCCGTTAAGTGGGTGATTTTGGTCTAGTGGGTCCCAGCTTTCTGACAGGGTCACTTAGATGAATAGTCCATGGGTCTGAGGGCAGGCAAAACAAACAAACAGTCTGGGGCCCCGCAGTCTACTGGCTTGGCTAGTCAGTAGCATTTGGGGAATCAGCCCCCTGGGCAGAGCAAAGCAGCAATCAGCCACTGGGCAGGGCAAAGCAAACAGTTTAGAGCCCTGCAGTCTCTCTACAATACCACGCTGCCTCCTCTGGCTGGCAGTGATCCGGCATCCCGTCAGTCTCTGTAGTCAGTGATTTATCCACAGTGTAGTCCAGGTCCATGGGCTCTGCTGCTTGGAGCACCACTTGTACCTCTGGAGGAGCCCCCAGGACGTTTCCTTCCTCCTCTGCAGCCAGCGCAGACTGAGCTGGGCTGCCTCCTTTTGTGTGTCTTCTCCACTTGGAGCATGCCCAGCAGGGGAAAGGAGTTGTGGCCTCCTGGGCCCACAATGATTGGTCCATCCCCATCGGCCGAGTGCGGGGTTGGCACATCCTGTCGCAGCCACTCACTCAGGTGTGGCCTGGCCACCTAGTGGAAGGGTGGCTGGGCCACATTTGAGTGCATGGCATTGGACCAGGCCCACAGGGTCAGAATTCCTCTCAAATTTGGCCCGGCTGGCCCTCTGTCATGCCTGCATTCGAGAGCCAAAGGGGACACGTGGTGTCTCTTCTGTGCTGTTGCCCAGAACTGCAACTTTAACAAACCGTAGCTGCAATTTTTGAACAAAAAAACCCCACAACTGTTTTACAGCCTTAGTGATATGTATTATACAATTTTCAGTTAGTTTTACTGATGAGATTGTGCCTCTGCTATTGTTTCAGATTGTTTGGCACCCACATCCATCGTCTTCTTCCTTTTAACATTAGATAAGTAAAAGAGGTTAGTGAATAAAGACTTTGTGTGGGCGGTAGCGGGGCAGGGGAGACAATAACATTCAAGGCAGTAAGGTTAGAGAGACAGCTACAGACAGGCTTGGACACAGGCTCTAGTTAGGTGGCAGCATTGCACATCACGATGAAAGAGAAAATGCATTCAGCCCCAGGCTAGATAATATGGAGGGAGAAAGGCACATACATAAATTCTGTGCAATACCTGCCTGCAAGCAAATCTATGGTAAGGAGATTTGTGTTTTCGTTGCTTCGTTGACTTTGGAGATTGTGTAAAGCAAAGGCTGAGCACCCAACAATCACTAGCTAATGTAGTTGCTCCACAGTATAAATGTTTCTGTCATATCTGAGGAATAAAAATGCAGACATGTACAATCAGCAGCCAGCCTGTTAAGGAAAACAAGCTAACCCACTTTTCTGTATTCTTTGCAGAATTCCTCTTGTGGCAGGGGTGCAAACAATATTGCTCAATGCCAGCAGGGAAGGGTTCACCCCGGGGTGGGGGGGGAGATTTACCGCCAGTGGGGAGAAGGCAGTGTTTGATCCTTTGTTCTCCCTGAAGTTTTACACCAGAGATGGTAGTTTGATTTGTGGCCTGGGATTCTAGAGATGTATCTGTAGAGGTTACCCAAGGAATGCTCTGAAGCTGCACCCCCAGGTATCTGGATCAAACCCCTCCTCTCCAGCCTTTGCAGGATTGTTGACAGAGCTGATAGAAAAACAGGACACATTTCAACCAGTTCTAATTGCAGTCTAATTGCACTAGTTGGTCAAAGGCCATTTGGGGGAGCGGGGATTGTGAGCGCCTGGTGAACCCCTCCCTGGGCACCAGTGGCCCTAAATAAAGGCACAGGCCCTGTATACATGATCTAGACCCAATATTTTATATTTCTCATTATTCTTTTTTCAATCTCCTTCATTACATTTTCCACCGCCTTGTTTATTGACTGTGTATTGGGTTTTTATTGTTAGTGTAGTTTTCTCCAGACCACATAGATAGCCATTGGGAATTACCACTGAACATGAACAGCTGGCCTGCCTTATGTGGCAGAATGAGTGTACCACTTGTTACAAGATTTTGGCTGTTATCTTCACAACAGAACTTGGTCTTTACCCATGTTGTTACATGGTGGAGAAGGGAATAAAACTGGTTGGTTGAGTTGTTTCCACTGTTGGCAGACAGCATAGACAGACATCAATGTGGTGTTATTTCTATGGATTGCACTACAGAGACACCAGACCGAGCAGTAGCCTTACAAGGAGGGTAAATAGATTTTCCTTCTGGCTCTGATCTTACAAGATGCCAGATACCCCTCAAGGTGTTCAATGCCACCTGGTTAATCTGAACAATCTTAATTCCTCTTGGGCATTATACTGCTTCTGTTGATGTCAACAGCATCATGGTATAGCTGCTGTATTCCACTGATGCCCACTTAACTTACCAGGTGGGTGGTTTGGTCTGAAAGCCAAGGGAAATAAGGGAATTAATGGGAAACAAGGGTCATCAAAATAGTTTTTAATAAGATGATGTGTGTATAGCAGGGGAGTCTCCTTCCTCACTCAATAGGGACTGCTGACCCAGTAATCTGGGACTTCTGTCTCATAAATATGGAGGAAAGGGAAGACCCAGGAAATTTGGTGGGATTTCCCTAACAGGAAGTGGAGGATGAAGGGGGAAGTGAAGGAATGTGCTGGGACCTTCAAATATATAGCTGTCTTCCTTCCTCAGTTTTGGAGGCTGGAGTTAGAGTAGCTGCTCCAAGCAGACCACTGGCTTGTAACCAGACACTTGTTTAGCAGAGATGATAAAAGTTGAAGACATGAGGAGATACTGAAAAGGCTGGAACCTGAGAGGAGAGATGATAACATTATACAAAATCATGAATGGGATGGAGAAGAGTGCTCATGTTTAATCTCTATAAAACAAGAACAAAGGAACTTGCTGTGAAAGGAAATACTTTTAAAACTGATAAAGGAAAATACTCTGTTACACAGCACATAATTAATGTACTCATTACTCATTACTATGAAGTACCATTGGCAGCTTTTTTGCTGGGGCAACTGATTGAATTTGGAGTTAGCTGTGGTAAAGTTGTGAAATTAAATCAGTGCTCAACTGTGCATAGACACTACAGAATATTAAAACCTATATATTTTTATCTCTTACAGTGCCTTTATTAACAAAGGTGAATAGCTTTGCTTTCAGTGAAATATAAAATAGATCAGTGAAGGATTCTGTCCTATAAATCTAGCCCTTGCAACTGTGGGACTCAAGAAAAATAAATTTGTTTCCATTCTACTCTAACTTCAGGCCTGATGCTCAGAAATATATTTCCAAACACTGGATGATTCAACACCTCACTAGCACTTTGGATGATAAAATAATAGACATATGGTATAAACTTAGTCTAGCCTCCTTTTTTCCGTATGGGAAGTGGATTCTATTATGCTTCTATTTTTTAAAGTTTTGTTTGCATGTATATATTTTTACTATACTATTTTATTTTTAAATAAAATTTCTAAACGGAAAATAAAGGTGGTTGTTAAGCTATAGAAGCGTTTGCAAGGTTACAGGGAGCCTTAAAAACAGGGATAGGAATACAAGACACCTAAAAACATTGCTCATTGCCGGTGATGTTTATATCCATTGTCACACTGACATTCACTGTGTTTATTCTAAAGTGTCTGGGCAAGGCACATTGGAGACAGTCTGCCATCGATTTTATTTTTATTGCACTGTACTGACAGCAAAACCATTTGTCTTTAAGGGTCTTATTCAGTAAAAATATGTCCAGCTACGATGGTATGCAAGGCAGATGTCTCTTTTATTGAAACTGCCTTTTATACATAAATAACTTGGCTCTCCATCCAGTGCAATGAAATTAAAATCAGTGTCCAATTGACTTGTGAGTCTTCCCCAGCTGTGAGTGGGAGCTGGATGTTTTCTTGTCAAATCTGGAGCATGAAGATAAATGGCTTCTCTACCAGTGCAGTGGAATGGAATGAAATCAGTGGCAGTTAGTGCACATTGTGCTTCCTCCCTGATATTAGGGCATCTTTTGATATTGCTCTTCAGAAGGTTAACGTGTACCAATATTTGTGCAAGTGCAACTGCACACACAATTTTCATGAGTGTATGTGCAAAAAAGGTGTCACTGGGGAACTGTATACTTGTTGGTGAAAATGGGGTCAAGATTCAGCTTAGCTTCCTTCCTTCCTTATATGTATTCAGTTTATATACATATAGAAAAGACTAACCAAATGCCAAATTCTCTGCTAAAGAAAGGAAACAAACAAGTGCTTTCCTTCAGGTTCATCCCCAAAGAAGTTGATGAACTGAAATGTTGGAAAAGTGTCCTTCCACACAGAATAGATAAATATGTAACTATTCTGTACCTATATGATCATTCTTTTGAGTGACTCCCAATAAATTAAAACCAGAACAATAACATCCTCTTTCTACTTTTTCCTTCACAGCTTATAAGAGATATAGTTTGATTAGTTTATAGAAGGCTTTTTTTGGTTGCTTATGTTTATAGCTGTGTGTGATTTAATAATTTAATAATTTTTGTTGTATATTTAATTCCAGCTACCTAAAAAGAAAAATCATTTATCTTATTGTATTTTATTATTATTCATTTAGGACTTATCTATCAGACAGCATGGGTAAACATGAAGGTCATCTGAAAACCCTACCTGAGTTACATTAAGCAGGATTAAATAGATGTCTATCTGTTCAAAAAGCATTGAGTGCTTCCACAGGCATCTTTTCTCCGTTAATATTTCCAACAAAATAAACACGGAAGATGCATTGTAATTTCCCTGTTCTAACTTTCTATTAAGAATTATCTTAAATCCCACTGAAAGAGATATTTTGTAAAGTAAAGTACTCCCAAAGCAACTTGTTAAAAACTTGCTCAGATGTGCTCAAAGAATATCAAATATATATACTTCCCCTCTCTCTATAGAATTTTGTTATATTTTTTAAGCTTGCTACTCCAGTCTGATTCTGCAGCTAGACTGTTTGGGCCAAATTGTGCCGTGATTGAGCCATTCAGCTCATTAGTCAGTTTGTTAGAATTCTCCATTTGCAATGGCATGAACCCACTGACTCCAATAAGAGTGGTGCTAGTGTGAGTAAGAAGAGAAATTGGCATAATGGGGTGTGAACCAGGGCAGAATTCATGTTTTGGGCCAAATTATGGATGGCCCTGGGTAGCTGCAGGTCAGGGCCAGAGAAAACCCTTCCTTTTCCCATCTCATTATGTGCAAAGGCAGCCATAATCCTCCAGCCCCTTTACTGGTGTCATAAATATAAAGGGAAGGGTAAACACCTTTAAATCCCTCCTGGCCAGAGGAAAAACCCTTTCACCTGTAAAGGGTTAAGAAGCTAGGATAACCTTGCTGGCACCTGACCAAAATGATCAATGAGGAGACAAGATACTTTCAAAGCTGGAGGGGGAGAGAGACAAAGGCTCTCTCGGTCTGTGTGTTGCTTTTGCCGGGACCAGAGCAGGAATGCAGGTCAGAACTCCTGTAAAGGGCTAATAAGCAATCTAGTTAGATATGCGTTAGAGTCTGTTTTGTTTAAATGGCTGATAAAATAAGTTGTGCTGAATGGAATGTATATTCCTGTTTTTGTGTCTTTTTGTAACTTAAGGTTTTGCCTAGAGGGATTCTCTATGTTCTGAATCTGATTACCCTGTAAGGTATTTACCATCCTGATTTTACAGAGGTGATTCTTTTACTTTTTCTTCAATTAAAATTCTTCTTTTAAGAACCTGATTGCTTTTTCATTGTTCTTAAGATCGAAGAGTTTGGGTCTATGTTCACCTATGCAAATTGGTGAGGATTTTTATCAAGCCTTCCCCAGGAAAGGGGGTATAGGGTTTGGGAGGATTTGTGGGGGGGGGAAGACGTTTCCAAGCGGGCTTTTTCCCTGTTATATATTTGTTAGAAGCTTGGTGGTGGCAGCAATAAAGTCCAGGGGCAAAAGGTAAAACAGTTTTTACCTTGGGGAAGTTTTAACCTAAGCTGGTAAGAATAAGCTTAGGGGGTTTTTCATGCAGGTCCCCACATCTGTACCCTAGAGTTCAGAGTGGGGAAGTGTCAAAGTCAGATTCAGGACTCACATAATTTGTCAGATCACTCTGTTTATTAGCAAAGCGCTTTGCTAATGCACCCAGATGTGAGCCCCTCTCTGAGGCTCAAGATAACTTATTTATACAGCTAAGCCAAAGCCAATTTAACATAAGAGACAAAAGAAAGCAGAAACTGACAAATATACGTACATATCTTATTTGCATACTAACATTTACCAATCTCCTAGCTCAGTAGGAGCTCTAAGTTAATTAGTTTGAGGACCCATTGTCTCACACTCCTTAATGTTTTTCTTCCTGACAACTATATTTCAACAAACCCTTCAAGTACCATTTCTTTAATGAATTATAATTTCAATATAATTCATTCTACTTTCACGGAAGGAACCTTGACAACTGGTCTGTCCAAGCTCCTGTGCAGATCCTTGTATCTGTAGGGCAGCAAACACTGTCATAGAGGTGGCTGAGCTTGCTTTCAGAGGATCCCTTTTGCATGAAGAGTATGGGGGCATGATTGTGACCATGGTTGTTCATGATGCTTTCAATGCAAATCAGGCCTATTCTTAGCCATTGTAGAGAACTGCAATCCTCCACCAGTGGAAAACTGCTCTAAAGCTGGCTTAGTTGGCCCTGGAGGATCTTCGGATGGCTCACCTAGGTAGTATAGCCAGCAGAATTCTATTCTCTGCTATATAGGCTTGTATACTGTACTCGTCACTGTAATATCTGAGCATCTTCCAGTAGGGCATGAACCATTGTGACTAACATCTGTCACGTTTTGTTCTCTCATCCTCTCCCCAGGATGAAAAATATGCACAGTGGAGTGTCTTGTTCTGGTAGGCTTGTTTGTTTGTTTTTTAAGTATACATGTTGCTATGTATTTATTAGAGAAGGCAAGGTCAAAGAAATGTGTTTTCACTTGGAACGGAATGTAGTGAGCATTGCAATGGTGCTTAGTTGTTGGAGAGTTAATTCCATGGTCTCAGATCTGCCCACAGATGAGCTTTACTCTTACTGTAGAGAGTTCTGCTGTGCCAGAAGAGGGTAGTTGTCAATCACAGTCTTCATCCCAGAGCTTTAGATATCTGGGCCCAGGCCATCGAACTGAGGAGAGGTCATTGTCCCAAAGGACAGTCTCCTAGCCAACCGGAGCTAGTAAAAGGTGTTACTTGTGGATGCTGCTATGTGAGAGGCTAGTGTCAGCAGGGAAACCAAGAGCATGCCTAGACTATGGACTGAACTGATGAATTGTGGGCATGCATCTTCAACCAAAGGAGACTGCACCACAGATGCAAACTCTGCCAGGTGCTTTTCTCTGCATATTAGCATCAACTCTGTCTTGCTCAAATTCAGCTTCCACCAGCTGTTCTCCATCCATGAGCTGATTTTGCCCAAGCAGTGGGTCATCTTGGTAGTAATGGGGAAATCATATAATGATGATGAATAGATATATCATCTGCATATTGCTGTCACTTGCTGATCAGTTCACCGGCTAGCTGCACATAGATGTTGAATAGGGCCAGTCAGACAATTGATCTTCATTGGACTCCCAAGTGAGAGGTCTAGAGGATCACTACTCATTGTGTGTGACTCTCCATGAAGGACTCAAATCATTTTACTCTGAACTTGTGCCACCTGTCTCAGGCAAGATAGCAGAATCTCATGGACAACAGCACTGAATGCTTCAGAGAGATCCAGAAGGATGAAAATGGAAGTCTGCCCTCTGTCCATTGATTGGAGGAGATCATCCATCAGTGCCATTGAAGTGATTTCAACTCCATGTCCTGGTCTGAATCCAGATTGTGCTGGGTTTAGAATAGTAGCTTAAATGAGATGATCTTATAGTTGGCCTTTGGCTAGCTTCTCTTTGAGCTTGCTGAGGAATGGGAGGTCTGACACTGGGTGGTAGTTGGCTAGAACTGATATAACCAGGGTGGATTTCTTAAGTGTTGGTTGGACAATTGCATGGTTGAAGGAGGAAGGGAAGATTCTTTCTCTGAATTAGGTGTTGACTATTTCAGTAGCAATAATTGTTCATGACTATCTTGCACCAGCTAGGACGGGCATTGATCAGATTCACATGTCTTGGCTTGAGATTAATTTAAGGTCTCCAGAACTTTTTGATGAATGGAAATACTGAGCTCTGGGAATGCAGGTGGGCTGTTTGTTGGTGGGTGCAGGTGGGACAGATCTCGATAATTTGGGAAGCTATCCCCCATATGTGTGTACTTTCCAGCAAAGTAGAATGATAGCTTTTCACTGTGCTTGGTGCTCAGCTCTGATGCCTATTGCAGGCACTCAGGATTTACCATCCTAGGTAGTTCCATGGAGTGGGATTTGGCAGCTTCAGCTGAGAGTGATTCATAGATTTCAAGGCCAGAAGGGACCACTGTGATAGCCTAGTCTGACCTTCTATATAACACGGGCCGTAGAACTTTCCCAAAATAATTCCTAGAGCAGAGGTCTCAAACAGGCGGCCCGCGGAGTTATTTCCTGCGGCCCGCCATAGGCGCTGACTCCACTGGCAGCCAAGCTCCCCTCACCCCCCGCCCCCTCCCCGAGCATGCTGCGTCCTCACTCCTCCGCCTACCTCCCAGCACTTCCCGCTGGCAAACACCTGTTTCGTGGCACTTAGGACTTTCCAGGAGGGAGGGGGGAGGAGCGGGGATGCAGCACACTCAGGGGAGGAAGCGGAGAAGAGGCAGGGCCGGGGTGGGGATTTGCGGAAGGGGTTGGAATGGGGATGGGGAAGGGGTGGGAAGAGGCAGGGCAGGGGCAGGGCCTCATGGAAGGGCTGGAGTGGGGTGGGGCCAGGGGCAGAGGGGCGGGCTTTAACCGAAGTAATTCTAAAAGTAAATGCGTGTTTTGTCGTTTGAGTGAGGTGCATTACTGAGTGTTTATATTTTATTAAAACCCTTCTTCACATTACAGTTTTAAAGTTAATACGTTGACTTTTAATAGCATACTATATTACTCTTCATTTTATTTCATTTTTGACTATACTTTGTATTGTTGTATGAAACGGTTTCAGTGATGTGGCCCTTGGGCCAATGTACTAGTCCTCATGTGGCCCTCGTGGTGATTTGAGTTTGAGATCCCTATCCAAGAGCATCTCTTTTAGGAAGATTATCTTAGCTTGTAATAGGGAGCACAGACTTGGAGGAATTTATGTTTCATCCTGTTTTTATTAGCCTTTGTTTTCTACCACTGGCGTTTGTTTCCACCACACACTCTCCATTCTGTGCAGAGTGTCAGAAAACAAAGGAGATCTTTGTGGTGATGGGGAGGAGGGAGCCGTTTGGGGGCTAGTGTGTCAATGATCAAGGCTAGTGTACAAGAATAGTCATTCACCAGGTGCTCAATCCCTTGTCCAGTGGGTGGAGTGCTGTTGTCCTTTATCTGGCTTTGGATTCCAAGAGTCTTTGTGGTCAAATCAGGATAATTGGTCTGCCTTGTTCCCTGGAGAGCTGGAAGGTCTCTGACCACTGCCTTAATGAGGTGATGGTCAGTACAAGTCAGTGGCTGGGTTGATGTCTTCTATCTCGATATCTAGGCTGACGATCGGGTTCACAGTGCAACTTGTTGGGTGGGTTGCCCCAGAGGTGACCTGAGAGAGTCCTCGGGAGGCAATTGAGGAGATGAGTTTATGGGCTTTTGTATCTGCGGCCTGGTTGACGTGCATGTTGAATTCTCAGAGGACAAGAAGCCTAGGGTATTTCACCGCCGTTGCCGAGAAGTATCAATGAGCTCTTTTATGAATCTGTTTGTCTGTGGCGATCTGTAAATGAGCATAAAATCTGTTAGCTTTGTCTCTGGTTTCTATCATCAGAGGAGTGAATTTGAATGGAGTTGTCCTACATAGGCCAACTCACTTAGATTTGATATTTGTAGAGAAGGTGAATGCAGCACTACCTGCCCTCTTTGTCCTCTCTGCATGAGTGATGTACTGAGTATACAGAAAGTGGGATGTGGAGGGCTAGCACAGGGCTTGTGTTGTCATCCAGCCAGGTCCTGGAGATGCAGGCTATATTGGGTGCTGCTATGTTGCTGATGAGATTGTGTATTGTTTGTTTATGGCAGATCTTATGTTGAACAGCATCAAGTTTAGTTTATATTGCTTTGAGTTGTCGGCTTCTGGCCTGTGCCTATGTGTGTATAAGTATTAGGAATCTGGTTTCTTATGTCTGTTTTCCTGTTTCCTTGGACAGTTCCTCCCAACCTGAACTGCAACAGGTGATGTAGTGGATTGTGCAATGGGATGATGCGTGGGGAGGCACAGTTGTCTGGTTCACCAGATACCATGTGAAACATAGGTCAGTGGGAGCTGTCACTTGGTATGCTGGAGCTGTAACTTGCTTGAGTCCTGGGTGGAGCTGGAGCAGTCAGTTTCCTGGGTTGGTGGTGCATGTCCTGGAAGCATGGTGGTATAACAGCAATGGAAATAATAATAAGCATAGTGACAGTCATACTAGATAGCAAGCATGAAGCCCAGCAGAAAGAGGAAGTGGAAATAGCATCAGACATCCATTTCCTTGAAGAAAGCTGTCTGTGTTGTCATGATGCCCCTGTTGCTCTGACCTGCTTTGGAAGAGATGAAGAGTAGAGAGGAAAATAAATTGAACGTAGCAGTTAGGAACATGTTAGAGCTGCAACATGGCCTCCTGACCGACAAGGTGGTGGCAAAGGCTGGGGGAGCAGGGCAGGGGTGGAGGACTCCTTCCTCAAAAGAGGAAAGCTCTCCGACAGCCTTGTTCCAGGTGGTGGCTCCTGTACTGAGAAGGGGCTAGGAGAGTAGTCACAGCCTCTCTTTCACCACTTGGGGGAAGCTGGTCCCCGCTGCTGCTGTATCCTGCTGGGGGGAGGGAGAAGAGAGACAGTGCACCTGGGACATCCCTGCACTCCAGCAATCCCCAGCTGCCCCAGTAGCCTCTTTGTGCCATTGGCAACTGGGGCACATTAGGGCAACCTTCAGGGACTTGTGGGGCTGGCCTGAATACAACTTCCCCAGGATTGGGGGAGCGCAAAGGTGGCTCAGAGACCCATCTGCCTGCCCCCTTCATCAAGTGGTCCGAGCTCTCTTCAACCACAGCTGTGAATGTGGCTCATTATGCCCTGAATAATCAGAATGTTTAAGATATCTAGACTAAGCTTCTGTTTCAGTAGTCATTTATCACAGGCTAATGAACACTAAAAAGAGAACCTGTTTGGCTTCATGGATCATGCATAATTTATAATTAAATACAGCAATTTAAGTTTAAATAACGTTAAGGGGCTGACTTCAGCTGACAGAAAACCAGAACATGCAAAGTTGAAGCTAAACCTCTATCCTTAAAGTACCATGTTAAAATAATAATCAGATTTTAAAAGGTACAGTGGTGAGCACTAACACCAAAGCAAACAGCCTTAGCTTTAAATTTCCCAGAAATCATGAAATTGTGACACCTTCAAAAATATTTAGGTAGGTATTTCATTTGTATCATTTATTATTTATACTTTGCTGAGAAGTGTACCGGGCAGTTTGAAGAACAAATGAAGAGAAATGGATCCCTGCTCCTAAGAATTTACAATGTAGGGCCTGATCCTGCAAATACTTACGTGAGTACTCTCAGTGGTAGAGTTAAGCATGTGTGTAAGTGTCTGCAGGATTAGGGCCTACTTTAGGTGTGACACAATGAGTGAGCATTGCTAACAGTGCAGGATGGGGTGAAGAATGACAAGGTGTTACCACAATGAGATTAACCAATTTATTTGAGCATAAGCTTTCGTGAGCTACAGCTGTAGCTCACGAAAGCTTATGCTCAAATAAATTGGTTAGTCTCTAAGGTGCCACAAATACTCCTTTTCTTTTTGCGAATACAGACTAACACGGCTGTTACTCTGAAACATGTCACGATGAGATTGTGAAGTTACTCAGTTGATGTGTTTGCATCTCTTGATGGTTCCATCAAGGGAAACTATTTATTGTTTTAAATCAGGTACTAAAGCAGCCAATTAAAAAAATAAAAAGCAATTCCTCCTTGTAGGCAACATGGATATAGGCAATCTAGGGCCCTAGGCACACCATGACACTGGCTCCCCTTGTCTCCACCCCGGTGGCCCCATCTTCCACTTGGCATGGAAGTGGCAGACTTAAATGCACTTGCCTATGTCCAATCACATATATACAGATTAATATGAATGTATGGATAAAACCAACAGTAGCATACCAAAGCAGGTTCCCTCCCCTGAGTACAAATGAACACTTGGCTCTTGTTCCCAGCTCCCATCCATAGCCAGGCTTCTGAAGTCCCCTTCCTTCTACACTGTCATGTTTCCTGATGTCACCTGATTAAACTGCAAGAAGACTTTTGATTGTATGTAATGTGATATTTTAAATTTATATTTTCTATAAAACAGTTGACAAACCATGTTTCGCTTGGTTTATTTTGTTCTTTCTCCTTTTTTCCTTACTCCGTTTTAACTCTTATCATAGAATCATAGATATTAGAGATAAGGGAGAGAGCCATTAGGTCATCTAGTTTCTAATCCACTTCCCTGCAGGTTCAGGCCTATTCCCTTCAGAACATTTTCTATTGTTTTGTCCAGTCTAGTTTTAATTGTTGTTAGCAATGTCTAGTTTTAAGTAGAGCTGGTCACCATTTTTTTCCAGTGGAACAATTTTCTGGCGGAAAAGGCAATTTTGTCAAAATCTAAACATTTTGTGGAAAGGTGTCCATTTCAATCCAGAGACTGTTTCGACTTTCTTGTTTTTTTAAATGTCAAAATGTTTTGTTTTAAACATCATTTTCATTATTTTTGTTTCAACCTTCATATTACATATCCATTTAAATATGTGTGTATATACATATATAGAGAGAGAGAGTCAATATTTTATATTATAATATTTCAACATTATTGAAACACAATTATTCAGCATTATTCAAATGAAACATTTTGAGGTTTCCAAATCGAAATTATTTGGAATTTCTGTTTCATGGCAGATTTCAACATTTTGACTTTTCATTCTAATTCAGAATGAAAACAGACTTTGAAATGTCAGATTTTCTCCTGGAATGGAAATTCTGTTGTTTGACCAGTGTTAGTTTCAAGTGTCCCATGTCTTCCATTGGGAGACTAGTCTGCAATCTCATAGACATCACTGTCAACATTTTTCCTGATATTCAAGGTGTTCCAGGTACTCAGCAATTTTGTAGTCATTAGTTATAACTCCTCCCTACAATATTACTTTCTCCACAATATATTTATTAAGACCTTTCCCATTTCCCTTAATCTACTTGGTTAGCATTGACTCATCTTAATTACTGGAAAGTAGTGTCTTTCCTCTTATTTGGAAATGTTAATGACTCAGTTTAAGCCATGTAAAGTGCATCCAGATACTACAGTGTTGGCTACCATTATAAATCTGTGTAATACATAAATTAACACAATGAGACATTTTCTAATGTAAGCTACATAGAGGTGTCAGCCAGTGTAATTGGATTCACTGCAGTTACTTTGGATTTACAGCAGTGTAATAGATCAGGATCTGGACCAACATTTTGGAACATTGTATTGTTTTATTTTCTTGGTTTTTTCCATTGTGCCTTAATGTTTTCCCTGAACACATTACCTGATTCTTCAGATTCTTTTTTTTTTTTTTTTTTTGGCTGCCTCTCCATTTTGTATTTCCATAGCAGGTTTTTATTTCTTTACCCTGAGATCTTTGAACAGTCCCTCAAGAGGGACTTCACTGGCTGATTTTTGTTTTTTCTTTTTTCAGAGTTTGTGCCAGGTACTTTGTTCAAATCCATCTTTGGAACGAAAACATCCCCGACTTTTCTAGAAATCCTAATAATGCTGCTTCTCTACATAACAACATCACCTCCTCTACAGATTGATAGCGATATAGATATATGCACGTGCATCTTCATAGCTATCCCTACCTTTTGTGCTTCTCAGGTGAGTGTATGTCTGTGTTTTAGATGGTAAGCTCTAGGGACATGGAGCGAGGGGAATGTCTCCATAGAAATTGCGTTCAAAGAATCTCCTCTGTGTGAGAGGATGGGATCAACTGCCTTCATGACTTCTCCCTTCTTCCTTTGGCCCTGTGCAGAATGCTGTGGGTCTTGAGTTTCTATGCATAGGCTAGAGCTATGGACTTTTGCTGTCACACACATCCATACAAACAGAGCTCAGGCAAGAGGGCCAGAGCTGGGGCAAGGGAGGGACAAGATCCCTCCTCCCTCAGAGATATCAGCAGTAAATGAGCTCCGAAATTAACACAGCCTGAGACTGTATTAAATTTTACATGGATTCCCCTCCCTGCTGGGAAACCCATCCTTGAAGGTGGATTCTGGAGAGCCTGCTGTCAGTGTTTGTCTGTGTGAAGGTATGCTGAGAGGTCTGGCTTTGTGCAGACAGTTAGGTGTTTCTGAGGGGACCTGGGGGTGTGTGATAGGGTGGACGAGGCCCAAAGCCCCCGTCCTGGAGGCCTCAGGGTTCTGCCACACCTATCCCAGGAAAGGAGCAGTGGAGAGGTCCTCCAAAGCAGCCTAGAGGGTGGTGAGGAAACAACGAATCAGAGGTGCTGCTGGAACGGCCAATCAGAGGCAAGGAGGGCCATATAAAAGGAGCTGTAGAATAGAGCAGTAGTTTGTTGCTGTTTGGAGCTAGAGAAGGAAGGACTGTGTGCCTGGAAGAGCAGCAGGACCAAAGACAGTCTGCTGGCAAAGACTGTGGGAGCGAGAAGTTCCTGGCTGGCTGCTAGGACTGAGTAGGGACTGAGTCCCTACTCAGGGAGGGATGTAGGAAGATAATGTCTCCAGGGAGGAAACCTTGGGGATACGGCCCCATACCAGGACTGGGACTACTTACAGATTGAGCCTGGGAGGGCTAGAGTGGCACCAACAGAGGGGTACTGAGATAGGCCTCTGGTGGATGGCATACCCTGGAAGGGGTCTGTTCTAATTCCAATGCAGACAGTGTGTGTGACTTGGCCAGAGGGCTCAGTCATTGGAAAAACTGCCTAAGAACCATGGAAAGGAGTCACCAGAATGGAAAGAACGTAGACACACCTAACCAGAGGGGCACTTGTGAGAGTGGGTGCTGACCCCATTACAGAGTGGCAAATCACTTCTGGGGGTGGGAGTTGGTGGCAAACTGCCTATTCCACTTAGAGGGTAAGAGCAAACTGAGACCCTCATTGAAACTACTTGAGGAAACCTGCAGAAATCTTCTCCTCTCTCTGCTGAGGAATTTTGTGTAGGTGGGGTCAGTTCCCCCTCTTGCCTTTATTAGTGTCTTGTACAGCCCTGAGCAGCGTATGATCAGCACTCGAAACACAATAATGCTTGACTTGCATTGATTATCTTTTTCTTTCCCCGTTTCCTTCTCTAAATTTCTTCTCTATTCTTGGTCTATTCCTCCCCTCTGTTCTCTTCCTATCTTTCTGGCATTCTCTCGCTCCCTTCTTCAGAGGCTGACTGCATCCTGATCATCAGGCTTCCTTCCTGAGCCAATCTGCTGTGCAACGGGGAATGAAAGCAATGTCTTCTGTCTGCTGAACAAATGCAAACTAATTGACTGCACCTGAACTGGTCAGCAAAAGGAGGCTGCGCAGCTACCTGCCAGCTTGTATCATGATCTCAGGTGGGTGGCCTGCAGGAGCAGAGAAGAGGGGCCAGGCAGGTGGCTGTCTGCAATATGGTCCCCTGCTGTACAAAGATTTTGGCGATAGGAACTAAAAAAAATGTGCTGTGGCTTTCGTGTTTTGCTTTAACTGGTTTAGCACTAGTCACCAGTTGCTCTTGTTTGTTCATATAGTACCCTCTGAAATAGGCAGATTTGGGCCAATGTAGGAAGTGTAAGTTACAATTGGCCCTGGAAAGAATAAATTATCCACTTGACTCTTTAGATATGTGGCTAATATGAAGCTGTCAGTTGACATAAATTTTTACACATCTCCCAGCTAAATTAGGGATCCAAATGCAAAAACCTAGCATGAACCATGGATTTGGGACTCCGTGGGGAACACAATCAATTCATCTCTGGCGGGTTATTGATAATATTCTTCTCCTTTTGTAGTTCTTTCAGAATCACATGTGGGAGAAAATGGAATGGAAATGACATTTTGTAAATGTGAGAGACAGTTGTAACTTTTTGTGAAATGTTGCTCAGTGAACTGGAAAATCTATCACAGGATGGCTTTTCTGGAGGAAAGATGCTAAAGTATACACATGGAAGTTATTTGCGGCAACCTGGATTACTTAGGGGGGCTGGATTTGGCTCTCAGCTGCACCAGTTTGTATCTGGAATAACTGCATTCATTTCCCTGATGCACCTGAGGGCAGAATCTGCCTCAATATTTAGATAATTACATATGGGATGTTGTTGCTTCTTGTAGAGCATTAGCAATTCTGGGGACCTTGAAAGTCCATTTTGTGTTGGAGGTAGAATCAGTGATGCAGAGTCAAGGTATTTGCCAGGGTAACTTGCTTATTTACAAAAGTCCTTGAACAGCATAGGCTACCAGCTGCACATAGGCAGCTCCCTTTAGTGGAAACCTTCAACTGAGTCACCTGTCACCAAGACAGAGCTCCTCTGGGTCTCCTGGAATCTATTTAAGGTACTTACAACACCTGTGTGAGGTAGGGCAGTGCTATGGCCTCTGTTTTACAGATGGGGAACTGAAGCACAGAGAGGCTCTGGCTTTGTTTACACTAGCACTTTTGTCAGCAAAACTTTTGTCGGTCGGGATGTGGAACCCTGGACCGACATAAGTTGTACCTACCAAAGCGTCGGCGTGGACAGCACAGTCGGTGGGAGATGGCATAGAGCAGCTACACAGGAGACCTTAAAGTGGCGCAGCTGCAGCAGTACAGCTGTACCACTGTAAGGTCTGGAGTGTAGACATAGCCTTAGTGACTTGTACAAGGTCACAAAGTCTGTCTCCTGCTTTGGCAATCTTCCAAGTTACAGGTGAGCACCCAGTCACTGGCCATGTTCAACAGAACGTGCAGAGCAAGGAACTACTTGGTGTGAGCAAGAGTGGTAGAATTTGATCATCAGGCTAATCTGTGGGCTAAGAACTGCAAATGGGGGAAAGGATAAATGTGGAATGCATTCCCCTGTTCGCCTTTATTTTTTTGACCAGATGTTAATTGCAAACTGTATGATGGGATGATTATGCGACTTAGTGAGGGTTATGTTGTTTATATTCCTTTACTATACCACATCTGTTTTGAATGTGTTAAACATGGAAGCAAATGTAGCAAACTTTGGTGGCTTTTTACTTTTGCTGCCAAAAAAAAAAAAAAATCAATCCAAGCAATACAGATTATGACAAAGGAAATTTTCCAAGCCTGCATACTGATATGGGATAGCTACATGGCCAATATGCAAAATTACTGACATCCCATAGATGGCTTTGCAGCATTCAAGAAGTCAAAATTTTATAAAACCCACCGTTGTGTGCACAGATAAAATACTCAGCCTAGCTCCATAGGGCCTGATTCTGAGTAGCAGTAACTCAGATGAATAATCCCAGATTACTCAACGTAAAGAAGGCTTTTAGAATTGTCTAATATTTTCATACAGCAATGGAAGCGAGGCAGTTTACTATGGAGCATTTGAAAATCATGATGCCCATAGACATTTTCCTAAAGTATTAGGATTTTTATATCTTTCCATTAGATTTAAGCACCAGGCTGCCTTACTTCATGCCCAAACACCACTGTGACATTTAGCCACTGGCCTGAGTGAGTAGTGCAGAGGCATGCTGCCCATAAAGAAATATAATCTCTCCGCAGATGGTCTGGTGCCCAGGGGGACTGAATAGGCTACAGCATTTTAGTATCCACAGCCCAGTAAAGAGATGGGGCCATGACATAGACCTGTATCCTCTTCTTGTCCCCTTTGGGAACATAAATGTGGCTGGTCCTACTAGGGACAGGCAGGGTAGGAGGAGTGCTCTTTGTGCTCTCCATGTGCACCCCCTATCTGCTCCAGGATTAATTTGCTGCTTGCCCTATAAATTATCATATTCTAGTCCTATACAGCAAGTGCTCTTTATGCCAAGAATGGAATATAAGTAAATTTTAAGGAATCATCTTTTCTTAATATTATTCTCCCTGTTAATGTCTCTGTAATTGTGCATTTAATTCCACCTTTATTGTACATGATCTTGTTTGTTGTATTGCCTTTTATGGTTCCTGTGTGATGCCATGATATTAGAACACAAAATACATTCAGGACCAGATAAACACACCCATATGGGAGATTAGGGACACCGATTCCACCCCTGGTGTGGCTCTGTCTCATTTTGGCCTGGATGGGGGAAGAGAATAGGGGGTCCACTACCACTTCCTCCATCTGAGCGAGAGGGCGGGGAGCAGGTGGAGTAAAGGCAGGGCTCCATGTACCCCAACACACCGGCCGGTAGAGCTGTATTGATATGAGGAGGGAAGAAACTGGCACTTAGCAAAGGGCAATAGAAAATTACTTCTCCTGGGAGGAGCAGGAGAGGAATTATAACTGTGAGGATATGTCTACACTGCAATTAGACCCCCCGCAGCTGACCCATGCCAACTGACGGGCTCACGAGGCTTGGGCTAAGGGGCTGTTTAACTACAGTGTAGACATTCAGGCTTGGGCTGGAGCCTTGGCTCTAGGCTCCTGCAAAGTGGGCGGGTGCCAGAGTTGGGCTGCAGCCTGAGCCTGACCTTCTACACTGCAGTTAAACAGCCCCGCAAGCCTGAGCCCCGCAAGCCTGAGTCAGCTGGCACAGACCAACTGTAGGTGTCTGATTGCAGTGGAGACATACCCTGAGTCACAGTTTCTCACTGGGGCTCTTTCTGGGCATCACAACATACAGTCTAACCCTAAAGGATGTCCAACAGGCATAGAGATGAGGCAGAAAGGAAATACAGAAGAGAGGCTTGTGTAGATAGAGAGGATGACTCCAGCTATGTTCATATTTTCATGCAGTCTTTAGTTAATAACCCCCACTGGACAGATGGGGGCACTCTGAGGTTTTCTTACTCTTTTGGCTGTAGAAGGCTACTGGCAGAAAGCAATGCCTTATCAAGCTTCCCTTCAGTAGATTACTGTTCATAGCACACCAGTGTTACTTCATGGACCAGTGAGCACTGACAGTGCTTTCTCAACAACGAAAAGCTTAAAACATCAGTGCCAAAATCAGCATAGTTTGTGACAGCCCAGAAGTGTGAGCTGCCCCTGATTCTCAGCTGATCAGCTGCATGGTTCTGTGGCTACATGGCACTGACCTAGATCCTATGGGTTCTCCTTGTATGGCTGTATTTTGAGAGCCATTTGCATGCACATTACAGTGAGCGGCATATGACTATTGAGAGGATGAGTTTTTAAAATGCATTTGGAGTGGGTTAAAAACAAAATGTAAACATGCAAAATAATATAAAAAGAAAAGGAGTACTTGTGGCACCTTAGAGACTAACCAATTTATTTGAGCATGAGCTTTCGAGAGCTACAGCTCAGCTGTAGCTCACGAAAGCTCATGCTCAAATAAATTGGTTAGTCTCTAAGGTGCCACAAGTACTCCTTTTCTTTTTGCGAATACAGACTAACACGGCTGTTACTCTGAAACCTGTCAAAATAATATAGTCATCATAGTTAAGCACAGGTGTATATTTCTCATGCCAGCATTTTCAGAGTGAGCTAAAGCAAGTGTCCTTCCAGAGGTGCTTGAAGAGACAGTTTTCATATAGTTGTTAGCTGGTTACCTGTAAGACAATTTATTTAACAAGGTCTTCATGGCACGTCACACACCTCTACGTTTCTGTGCTTTAAATGTATCAATAACAAGCATCTATTTGGAAAGACCTTAAAATAATATTTTGCACGTTTCGTGCCTTCCATCCCAGGAGGTCAAAGCACTATATAAATGTTGATTAGTAAAGCTTCACAACGCTGTTCAGAGTTCAGTATTAATCTAACATTGCTCAAGGTCACGCAGTATGTCAGCAGCAAAGGCTCAGAGCATTCAAGCTCTTTTTAAAGGATTATATAAGCACGGTGAAACTCATTTGCAGAGCTGGAGGAAGGCTGAATTCTTTTGACTTCAAGTGAGAGGTATGACTTACCCTGACGTAAGGCAAGGCAAAGCATCAGCATACTCAGATTTTGTGGCATAAATGTCGCATAGCTCTGAACTCCAGCTCTGTTGACAAGTGGAACTCTCAGTCACATGGGTTTGTTTTGATAGCCAGAGGTAATGTGTTTTTTTTATGGTTTTTGGTAAAATCTGTCCTGTTCTGACTAGGAGCACTTATAAGATTTAGGATGATTGTCTTCTATCCTTTTATTAATTTCCTAATCACTGAAAATCGTTTCCAGAGGTGCGCATGCAGTTCCCTGTCCCTTCCCCTCTTTACTGAGTTAAAAACCCAGAAATCCAACACTCAGATCTTTTTACAATTTTAATACAATATTAATGAATAAAAGATAGACATGTGTGTACTGTAGTATACTTTTAATAGGGAATAAACATTTTCAAGAGGAAAATATGACAATATTCCTTTCAGGCAGAAAGAAAGTATCTACTTGAGGTTTTGTAAGAGACAGGGAAAAAACTCCTGAACTCTCCTAATGCAGAGATGAGATTTTTGAAATGGACTCTGTGGAAAATTATTTAGTTTTTGTAGGGGTGGGGCTGGTGATATTCCCATGGAAACCAGCTTGAGCCTACACTTCATTTCAATTGATCTGTTGATTCCTACAAGGGAGATTATGGATTAATATTAACATGATTTTCCTATTGTGAGCAAAGCTGCCTGGCTGCACTGCATGATGACAATTAAATGTCACAAACAGAGTTCCTCCTTTTTGCCAGTGGCAAACTCACTTCTTATTTCCAGAGTGGGTGATTCCTGCAAACATTATTGAGACAGTAAATCTTTGTTTTCTCCACAGTTGAAAAACGTGAAGGCTATATTGAGATTTAATATATATTTTCAGAAGCCTATGTTCCAACAAGGGGCCCAGGAACTAATCGTGTTATTCTTTCATCTGGTTCCTGTACTCACCTTTATCACCTGGGTAGTACCTTCCCTCTTGCTACAAGAAGGAACTGCCACATTTATAACACACTGTAATTTAATCAATTGTATGGCTAGTAGAGCAGGTGTCTTGTCATGTACCTCTGTGTTTGGCACTAGTGCGATTGCTCTGGAATACTGTGCTGAGTTCTTTCTGGTGTCCACAGTTGAACAAGGATGTTGATAAATTGGAGCAGGTTCAGAGAAGAGCCATGAGAATGATTAAAGGATTAGAAAACGTGCCTTATAGTGATAGACTCAAGGAGCTAAAGCTGTTTGTTAAGCTAAAGAGAAGGTGAAGGGATGATTTTGACCACAGTCTGTAAGTACTTACATGGGGAACAAAATTTTGATAATGGACTCTTCAATCTAGCAAACAAAGGTGTAACAAGATCCACTGGTTGGAGGTTGAAGCTGGACAAATTCAGACTGGAAATAAGGTGCAAATTTTTAACAGTGAGGGTAACTAACCATTGGAACAATTTACTATAGGCTGTGGTAGATTCTCTGTTACTGGCCATTTCAAAATCAAGATTGGATGTTCCTCTAAAAGGGATGCTCTAGTTGAACCAGAAATTAATGTAGGGAAGTCCTAGGGCCTGTGCTATGCAGGAGGTCAAACTAGATGATCACAGTGGTTCCTTATGGCCTATTAGCCCTGTTCTATACTACGAGTTTAGGTCGAATTTAGCAGCATTAGGTCGATTTAACCCTGCACCCGTCCACATGACCAAGCCTGTTTTGTCGACTTAAAGGGCTCTTAAAATCGATTTCTGTACTCCTCCCCAGCGAGGGGAGTAGCACTAAAATCGACCTTGCTGGGTCGAATTTGGGGTAGTGTGGACGCAATTCGACAGTATTGGCCTTCGGGAGCTATGCCAGAGTGCTCCATTGTGACCACTCTGGACAGCACTCTCAACTCAGATGCACTGGCCAGGTAGACAGGAAAAACCCTGAGAACTTTTGAATTTCATTTCCTGTTTGGCCAGCGTGGCGAGCTGATCAGCACAGGTGACCATGGAGTCCCAGAATCGCAAAAGAGCTCCAGCATGGACTGAAGGGGAGACACTGGATCTGATCACTGTATGGGGAGAAGAATCTGTGCAGGCAGAACTCCATTCCAAAAGACGAAATGCCAATATATTTGCCAAAATCTCCAAGGGTATGATGGACAGAGTCTACAACAGGGACACAAAGCAGTGCTACGTGAAAGTTAAGGAGCTCAGGCAAGCCTACCAAAAAACAAAGGATGCAAACGGTCGCTTCGGATCAGAGCCCCATACATGCCACTTCTATGATGAGCTGCATGCAATTCTAAGGGGGCGCCCTACCCCTTCCCCACCATTGTCCGTGGACACCTGCAAGGGGGGAGTCCCACACAACACGGATGAGGATTTTGTGGATGAGGAAGATGAGGAGGAGGAAGAGGTTGAGGATAGTGCACAGCAGGCAAGCGGAGAATCCATTCTCCCCAGCAGCCAGGAACTGTTCATCACCCTGGAGCCAATACCCTCCCAACCCTCCCAAGGCAGGCTCCCGGACCATGAAGCCAGAGAAGGCACCTCTGGTGAGTGTACCTTTGTAAATATAAAACAGGGTTTAAAGGCAAGCGTGTTTAATGATTAATTTGCCCTGAAGACTTGGGATGCATTCGCAGCCAGTATAGCTACTGGAAAAGTCTGTTAACATGTCTGGGGATGGAGCAGAAATCCTCCAGGGACATCTCCATGAAGCTCTCCTGGAGGTACTCTAAAAGCCTTTGCAGAAGGTTTCTGGGGAGGTCAGCCTTATTCTGTCCTTCATGGTAGGACACTTTTACCATGCCAAGCCAGTGGCAAGTAGTTTGGAATCATTGCAGCAAATTGGCCCGGGCTTTGGTGGCATTCAAGCAAGATCCATTCTTTATCTCTTTGTGTTAGCCTCAGGAGAGTGATATCATTCATGGTCACCTGGTTCAAATATGGGAAATTTGTTTAAGGGGACATTCACAGGTGCCCGTTCCTGCTGGGCTGTTTGCCTTCGGCTAAAAACAAATCATCCCCGCTGTTAGCGACACGGTGTGGAGAGGCCCGTTCATGCTGAGCTGTTTGCGCTTGGCTGACAGGGATCTTCCCTGATACTAGCCACGCGGTGGGGTGTGTGTGTGTGTGTGTGTGTGTGTGTGTGTTTGTGAGAGAAGCGATCATCCCAGAGAATTGGGGGGGGGTTGGGTTGGGTTGTGCTGCACATTCACCCTAAAACCACAGCCCCTCCTTTTAAATGGCCAGCCCAACGGGCTTTGCTTGGTATGGGAAAACGGGAGCTGCTGTTTGAAACCGTTCCCACATGTTATGAAGGCTGAAGAAGCCGAAACCCTTTGCCTTACCATGGCTGCCTGGAAGCCAAATTCTGTTGCCCAGCCGAGCGTGTGTGATGTCTCACACCAAACCAGCAGGCACTCAATATAAGAGGCAAAATGCAACCTTGTACCAAAAGCACATGTGTTATGTAATGTGAATCGCTTGATTCAGTGTGAAATAGTCTTCCCTTTGTTCTCTAAAAATGTATCTTTTTAAATACTATTCTCCCTTTTTTTCCTCCCGCAGCTGCAAATGTTTCTACGCTCCCCTTATCATCTCCGTTCCAGAGGCGAGCGCAGATTAGAAGGTGAAAAAAACACACTCGCGATGAAATGTTCTCAGAGCTCATGCAGTCCTCCCGCACTGAAAGAGCTCAGCAGAATTCGTTGAGGCAAACAATGGCAGAGACCAGGAAAGCGTTAAATGAACGTGATGAGAGGAGGGAGGAGCGTGATGAAAGGAGCCAGGATGCAATGCTGAGTCTAATGGGGGAGCAAACTGACATGCTCAGGCATCTGGTGGAGCTGCAGGAAAGGCAGCAGGACTACAGACTGCTGCTGCAGCCCCTGTATAACTGCCTGCCCTCCTCCTCAAGTTCCATATCCTCCTTACCCAGATGCCCAAGACCGTGGGGGGTGAGAGGGAGGGTACAGGCACCCAGCCACTCCACCCAAGAGGATTGCCCAAGCAACAGAAAGCTGGCATTCATTAAGTTTTTTGAACTGTAGTGTGGCCTTGACCTTCCCTCCTCCCCTCATCCACCACCCCTCCTGGGCTTCCTTGCGAGTTTTCCTCCTATTTGTGTGATGAATTAATAAAGAATGCATGATTTTGAAACATAATGACTTTATTGCCTCTGAAAGCGGTGATCTAAGGGGGGAGGTCAGCTGGCTTACAGGGAAGTAGAGTCAACCAAGGGGCGGGTTTTCATCAAGGAGAAACAAACAGAACTGTCACACTGTAGCCTGGCCAGTCATGAAACTGGTTTTCAAAGCTTCTCTGATGCCCAGGGCACCCAGCTGTGCTCTTCTAATTGCCCTGGTGTCTGGCTGTGTGTAATCGGCTGCCAGGCGATTTGCCTCAACCTCCCACCCCGCCATAAACATCTCCCCCTTACTCTCACAGATATTGTGGAGCACACAGCAAGCAGCAATAACAATGGGAATATTGGTTTCGCTGAGGACTAACCTAGTCAGTAAACTGCACTAGCGAGCTTTTAAAAGTCCAAATGCACATTCTACCACCATTCTGCACTTGCTCAGCCTATAGTTGAACTGCTCCTTACTACTGTCCAGGGTGCCTGTGTATGACTTCATGAGCCATGTCATTAAGCGGTAGGCTGGGTCCCCAAGGATAACTATAGGCATTTCAACATCCCCAACAGTAATATTCTGGTCTGGGAAGTAAGTTCCTTCCTGCAGCTGTTCAAACAGACCAGAGTCCTGAAGATGCGAGCGTCATGCACCTTTCCCAGCCATCCCACATTGATGTCAGTGAAATGTCCCTTGTGATCCACCAGTGCTTGCAGTACCACTGAAAAGTACCCCTTGCGGTTTATGTACTGGCTGCCAACGGTGTTGTGTTCCATCTATTGCCCCACCACAGTTAGGGAACCCCATTGCAGCAAAGCCATCCACTATGACCTGCACATTTCCCAGAGTCACTCCCCTTGATAGCAGCAGCTCAGTGATTGCGTTGGCCACTTGGATCACAGCAGCCCCCACTCCAAATTGATTCCCGACTGACCGGTAGCTGTCTGGCCTTGCAAACTTCCAGAGGGCTATTGCCACTCACTTATCAATTGTGAGGGCTGCTCTCATCTTGGTATTCTTGTGCTTCAGGGCAGGGGAAAGCAAGTCACAAAGTTCCATGAAAGTGCCCTTATGCATGCGAAAGTTTCGCAGCCACTGGGAATCATCCCAGACCTGCAACACTATGCGATCCCACCAGTCTGTGCTTGTTTCCCGGGCCCAGAATCAGCGTTCCACGGCATGAACCTGCCCCATTACCACCATGATGTCCAAATTGCCAGGGCCCGTGGTTTGAGAGAAGTCTGTGTCCATGTCCTCATCACTATCGTGATCACGCTGTCATCGCCTCCTCGCCTGCTTTTGCAGGTTCTGCACATGCTGCAGGATAATGTGCGAGGTGTTTGCAATGCTCGCAACAGCAGCGGTGAGCTGAGAGGGCTCCATGCTTGCCGTGGTGTGGCGTCTGTAGGAGGGCAGAGTTGTAGCGGAAGCGGTGGATGACGATGGATGCCATGAGAATAGATATTTATACAGAACGACGAGAGGACCTGCCAGATGGATTCATGGCACCAGGAGAGCAGAGTTGCGGCGGAAGCGGTGGAGGATGACGGTTAGCATCGCGCATATTTCCCGAGGAAGAACACAAGTACCTGGAAGCACATGACAGACAACATGGAGAAATTCGCTATTGAGACAAGAGCAGCAGAGCAGAGTTGAAGCGGAAGTGTGGATGATGATGACAGTTAGCAGTCCTACTGCACCGTCTGCTGACAGCAGTATGGCATCTGCATGGAAAAAAGGTGCGAAATGATTGTCTGCCGTTGCTTTCACGGAGGGAGGAGCGACTGATGACATGTACCCAAAACCACCTGCGACAATGTTTTTGCCCCATCAGGCATTGGGAGCTCAACCCAGAATTCCAATGGGCAGCGGAGACTGCGGGAACTGTGGGATAGCTACCCACAGTGCAACGCTCCGAAAGTCTATGCTAGCCATGGTACTGTGGACGCACTCTGCCAACTTAATGCGCTTAGTGTGGACATATGCAATTGACTGTATAAAATTCATTTCTAAAAATCAAATTCTATAAGATCGACCTAATTTCGTAGTGTAGACATACCCTAAGTCTACAAAGGACAGCTTCATAGATGAGTTTGTCACCTCTGTGAAGATAAGCAACTGCCACCTGCTCTGAGCCTCAGGTTCACACTTCCTTCAGAACCTGGTCTCCCAGATTATTTTGCTATTTAAAAAATAAAAAGGAGGGGAAAAAAGCTTGCATAATTAAATGTATCTGGCACAATAATGCAGTACATATGCGCTGGGTAAATTATAGTCATTAATACAGACTGTGATTCTCATGTATAAGCATAATGCTGATTTCAGCAAGAATTATGCCTGAATAAAAACTGTGGTAATGGCCAATAATTTCACAGATCATGGACACTGTAGTATAGTATTGCACAGGCCTAATTCACTATTACTGTACAGTACATACTTATGAGAGACATTGCTTATATGTTTTGTGGTACATGTAAATAACGCAGTAATTACAGGATAGACTTTAACTATACAGAAGAAATCAAAGGATAATTCTTAAAGGTCAGGATGAATTTTTCAAAACCAACCAACTACTGTTTTTGTTGTTTATTATGAAACAGTTATAAAACATCAGCTAGCTGGTGCAGGCCAAAATGAACAAGAATATTCAATAATAGTAACAATACCTCGCTTTTACATTGTGCTTTTCATCTGTAGATCTCAAAGCACTTTAAAAAGGGGGTAAGCGTCATCTCCATTTTACAGATGGGGAAATTGGTTATTCCTTTGTTTGCAATGCACAACAGTAACCCCAACAATAAGCTAATGCCATATAACTCATATAAAACTCATAGGGGAATAAATGACAATTAAAAAAATTCTATACCCCAGTAAAATTTCTCAAGCCAGGTACCATTTCCAGACTTGAGCCATGATTAGGGCTGCAAGGTTGTCACGGTGATAAAAATGTCATGGATACTGTGATTTTTCTGTTTGCTCATGAATTTTCTTTATGTCTGTGATTTTAATAGACTCACCGTGCAGTGGCAGCTCCTGCAGCTCCTGTTCCAGCTCCCTGCTCTTGGAAGTGCAACCTGTTGCATGGGGTCACACTGCTGCTCAGGTTTGGCCCAGCTGCTCCTCTGTCACAGTGGGAGAGAGAGAGATTGGATAGCTGGGCCAAATTTGAGTGAGTGGTGTTGAGACCTTGAAGATGGAGAGGCAGGATCACTTACTTAAATTGGGCAGCTGGGCTAAACCCAAATGGTGCTGTGACCTTGTGTGCCAGGTTACAATGCCCAGAGCAGGGAGCCAGGCCAACCCTCATGAGATGGGAGCTGCCTCAACCTGCAGGATGCGTGTGGGACACACTCGCTCTCCAGCTCCTCCCTCCTTAACACATGGGGCCTCTCAACTCCCTGGGGCAGGACCTAACCCCTGTGCATAGGTGCTGGAACTAGTGGTGCTGGGGGTGCTGCTGCACCTCGTGGCTTGAAGTGGTTTCCATTATATACAGGGTTTACAGTTTGGTTCAATGGCTCTCGGCACCCCACTATACAAATTGTTGCAGCACCCCTGCTCCTGTGGTGCCCCCCTCCCCACACTTTAAATGGTGCTCCTGTGATTTTACATCATTTCCCCCTTAAACTTATGACTTTTATTAAATTTACTGTGACTACTGTGTGACTTTTGATTTAAAAAAAATGGCATGACAAATCTGAATGGTCAAGGTCATAGTCCTAGGCATGGTCAAGGATTATGATAGGTTCTCTTGGTTTAGAGGAAAACTCTGTTATTTTCCAGTAAGCAGTTGCTTCGTCTTAGGGAGGGTATGTGCTGTTTTCTCAACTGATTTGAAACAGGTCAAACTGAAAGCTCAAGCCCTCTGCAGAATTGTAGTTAAGTATGAATATTAAAGGACAAGACTGTTTTCTAAAATCATTCAATCATCCCGTGACTTATCAGATCTTCCATAGGTATTTCTTTGGTTTTCTTTTTTCTGTGGGGAAGAAATTCTTTTGAGAAGCTTAAATGTCACAAAGGCAACAACAGAATAAAAAAACACATTGTGGAGCAACATATACTACAGTAAGCTAAGCAAATCAGCTTATGTTTGTAGAACATATAGATTGTAGGTAGGATTCAATGAAACATGAACATTTCACTTAAATAGTACAAAGTCTTTTACCTATGATGAAAATAAACAGGGGGTGGGGGGAAATAAAAGAATGTGTGCACCTGAAAACTCCAGTTAAATCAAATCTCTCTCCTCAACTAGAGCACACCCGAAAAAGGGGGGGAAATGGAAGGTTCTCTTTCCGGAAGTCTCTTCAGCAAAACAAATATTTAGGTTCCAATTACAAATACTGCCTTCCCACCTTCAGAAATGTTAGTTTAATGAAAATGGGGCCAGAAGGGATTTCAGGCAATAATTAAAATATGCTCATTTACACTTTAAAAAAAAACACAAACAGCAGATTTCTTTGTTTTTTCCATATAACATTAGGAATGAACGACTATTACAACGTTATTACAGTGGTCACACTTCCCTTTGGAAAAGTTCTACTGGTTTGACATCTAAGATCATATCCTCTGCCTGGGTATATTGGCATAGCTCCATTGATACTGGCTCAGCGGAAAAGCTGACCTGTGTTCCCTATACTATTCTTAAAATGTGGGTGAGGGGATCCAGCAGAATTGATGATAGCTCTCAAATCAGTAGAGACTTAACTGCACCCACTGTAAATGCGTTTCTAAACACTTGAACTTGTATTCAAGTTATTATAGATATCAGTGAAACTACATGAATTTATACTAATTGAAGTTATGGTCCTAAGTCTACCTATGTCTTTGAAAACCACCTAGTGCAATAGGACCCAGATCTTGCTTGGGGGATTTGAATACTATAGTAGTATTGATAACAATAAGGTCATCATATGTGGAAATACAATTCCCATTGGCTAAAATATGAAAAAACTTAATTCTGACATTAAAACCAAGGATGGAAGTAGCATTGCATTCCCTTTCCACCAAGGATTAGGGATTTATATGGTAAATAATTACAGGCTGAAAGATTATTTGTTCTGAAATGTTCAGTATAAAAAGGAAAAAAAAAGGAGCTGGCTTTGAGAGATTTTTGAGAGATTCTACTGTCAATATAGAAGAAGGAAGAGCACAAAGGTCTGCTATAGTCAGGCCTTACTGCAAACACTTTAGCTGCAAGTGTAAAATGGCTAATTGAGCTGCTCCAGGCAACAGTAGAGTTTATTTGATTTATTTTACTGTGTGGTATATTATTACCTGCAGTACCTCGATTATCAGAGAAAGTGCTAAAACATTTCAGCCTCTGTGAAAAGGGGGTTTGTTTGATGAAAGCTACAGGGTTGATAGTTGAAGGCTCTGTTCCGCATTAGGGATGTAAATCCCGAGTTTGGTGAAAATTAGAATTGTGAATAATGTCTGTGAAGGTTATTTTATTCATTTATTTTTGCTGAGGATTTAGTCTTTTATCTGTTGCCATTTATCTTCTAGAGATTCTTTAGAATGGTGGCCATTAACCCTGAAACAGGAAAACTGAAAAGGTCTGGTATTAACCAACTCTTATGGATGGAGACTGCAGTCATTTCCCTCAACCTCCCCTGTCCCCCCTCCCTGCTGCTGTCTCTATGCAAGCGTGCATATGTGCATACACACACACACACACACTTTCACTAGTGTTTGTACACTAGTTCCAATCTGGAGTAATTCCACTGAAGTCAGTGATTGTCTACATTGGTGATAAGTGGAGTTTTCAGTCAAATTAAACTAGCTTGATTGAATAACTTGATTGGATGAAAAAAAGCACCTTTGTTCCTACCCTAGACAAGGCTTAAATAACACAGTCTAGCCCATGTTCTCTACTGAAATGATTTTTGGGAGCTGCTGGATTGTCTTCTGGAACACACTGCATCTCAGGGCTCATCTACACACAGAGTTGTAACAGTTTAAACTAAGAAGTGATTTTAGAAAGAAGTTTAAGTTAAGCTGAAATAACCACTCTGAAACCAAAATAAGTGCCCACCTGGCGGTTTGTACCAGTTTAAGTAAAAAGGTGCAAATTTGTGTTTAGACAAGGTCTCAGTCAGCAACCAACTTTTTGGTGCTGCGAAGATGTCTGGTAAGAACCTCGCTGCATGCTATCAAACTGAATTTATAAGTCTTATCCACTAAAAGGTGAAGACCAACAGGAAGATTAAATGGGAAAATATTTATTTCCTGTCAATGTAATTTACAAAGAAATACAAAAAATAAGAAGTTTGTACAGAAAAAAAGTATATATCACACCCATGAAAATATAATACAGGAATTTAGAGTTATAATAATAATTTGTTTAAATTAGAGCTATTAAATAAGGACAGGAAAATATAATCTTCTTGCTTACAATATAGGACCTTTCCAGAAACTTCAGGATGCCATTTAATTTCACATTTCCAGAAACAAATCTTTGAAGTGTTTATATTCCATTTTTGTGATGGACCATTTTGATACCTTCATGTCAGTCCCACCTTCCAAAGATATTTACATTAGGAATGTGGAAGGGAAAAAAAAAATCAGTCAACCAGATCTTACAAAGGAACTGATACTCGTACATGAACATCGAAGAGAGAATCCCTTTAGCTACATGTATTTTAAAATGATCCAACCATTTTTCACCAGAAAGGTGAAAATTTGTGTATGTGATCTAAACTGTTCAACCACAGATGAAGTGTATGTTCTGCCTGCTTAGAAACGGACAGTTACTGATGCCAGCTCTTACCACTTACAGCAGCTTGGAAAATATCAGCTGTTTTAAAATTTAAGTATATAATATATAATTAGTTACCCCATCCGGGTCTTTTACATACATCTGGCAACAACATAATTTTCTACCATCAGTAAGGCCAATTTTTACTCAGGAAATACTTAGGGCCAACCAAATCTCTCCCAGGCAACTGGCAAAGAGCCAGCTACAATTGCAGCCACTCCACTTCGCTGAGGCATACAAAAGGAGGGTAGAGGGGACTAGTGGTTTTAGCTATCCACAGAGGCACATGCATTCTACACCCTCATAAGGGGCAGCTGAGCAGTCATGCTTCCTCTCTGCATCCTCCAGTCCAGAGCATACTGTACTGGCCACAGTGCAAAATTGCAGCTATGCCACAATTTAGCCCTAAGATGGTTTTCATCTAAGAAGAGCCTTAGTGAATTACAGTACAGTGATGCTATAATTAGGAGTCTTCAAAATGCAATTTTTAAAAGAATCCATACTCAGGTGGCAGTTGTTAAATAGGTATCACAGAGGTGTTTCTCTGTTCTATTGGCCTCTAATTAGAATGAGCATGACTGGGGTTAAGAGGAGGGATGTTTGCCTTGTTTTCATCGTCCTGCTCAGTAAGTGTCAGAAAATATGAAACTATGTGAATTTTTTCTCCCACTTTGGACGTTTGTTTCTGTTTTGGGAGAAGGCTAAGTCCTAAGATGATTGGTGGTGGATGTAGCATCAGAACCTAAAAAGACTAAGGTCCTGATTCAGTAAAGCACATAAACACATTCCTAACGTTCAGCTTGGCTGGTTTAGGGCCTTTGTTAACAACTGGGCTGTGACTAGGAATGGGGTGGGAAATAACTAGATGTACTGTACTTATTGTTAATTATATGATCAAGGTTTGATTAGACCAAGCCTTGTTAAACTGTTCAAATTGTAAGGTGGTGGGGGTGGAAGGAGGGCACAAACAAGCCTTTCCCACAATACTTGTACCTTGGCCACAGGGAGGGCAATAGGAGTCTAATGCTGTTGCTGCCGCTAGGCTCCCACAGGCAATGCTAGACCCCTTTGGGGTCATGTGGCCTGTGTGGGAGTGGCTCATGCTGTACTCTTTCAAAAGGTGGTGCACAGGTTGGAGACTTTGTGGCAGTGGGATGCCCACTGTGCATGAAAGGGATAATTTAGCTCTTTAATTGTGGTTGGCGATATTAATACAATATTAGGAAAAGAGAGACTGCGGCTAATGGACAATTCAGTCATGGATTCAGCTGGGCAACTCTGGAACTTATCCATCACTTGATCGGGGTGTTAGAGTTAGTATGGTATAATCCTAACTCCTCGATCTGGGCATTTTGCTATTTCCAAAGATTCTATGTTGGGACCTACTTGTATATACAAGAGGATAGAGTTTCCTTGTTTATGCCAGGGGGTCATAATTTTGGGTCCCCTCAGATGCAGGGTGGCTTGTTGTGTTGAGTGAGCATTGGAGCAACGATATAGATAACTCACGCTCTGTGCTAGGCAGGCTGGGTTTACAGGTGCAGTGCTATTGTTGTATTGTAAGTATTAAAGTAAACTGAAGTGACAGGATTTCTTTAAAAATGTTCTTCCTATTAAAGCTGCAACCACTTAACTAACTCCAAAGTTGAGAGATGTGGAAATAATAGGCCTCACCCAGAGTGTTAATATTGCTACATTGTTAGGAAAGATTCTTAATCCCAGTTTCTTAGATGTATAATCACACATCTGAGCATTTTAAAGCAGGGACTAATATATGAACAGTTAACATTTACAACAAACATCTGATGCTTAGAACTACATTCACTCTCTGTTACAGCAGGTTGACGGTTTGGGTCTGACTCTGCAAATTCTTATGCTCTGCAGTGGGATATAATTCCTCCAGGAGTAAGGGGCAGAATCAGTTTCCCCTTTACTAAAACATGGCTTTAAAGTACATATAGTTAATTCAGCATATACTATAAGTGCAAGTATTGTGTTATGAACAGGCAAGTGAGCATACACAGTCAAACATTGCTTTAGATATTCAGCTATTTGGATGGACAGTGGTAGCAATTTGTTTTGCTTTTCAATCTATTTTGGATTTGACTCCATTAGCACTTTTATAAAAAATCAAACGCACTCCCATGCTACTAACCTAAGCAAATTAAACCTATATTTTAAGGTACAATTTGTTTGTACCAAAATGTACAGCCTTTTCTAGCAATACTCAGTTAACAAAAATAGGCCAAATACATACAAATCAGATACTCTTTACCTCTGGCTTTCCCCTTCCGTCTTACCATTTTGTATTCAATCCTCTGTTTCAGTCACTTTGCTCCTTCTTGTACAGTACAGAATATGTCCATGCACATATGGCACATCATGGGGAAATCATGTGGCTTATTTCTATCTTCTTTCTAATCAAAAAATCCTCAAGCAAGAGACAGCTTCTTAAAGGGCACATCTTCCTCTCATAAAGGTCAATGACAAATCTACCATTGACTTCAGTGGAAACAAGATTTGTCCCAGAATTATTTACTAACAGATACTATACGTAGGGCTACTGATTATATATATATATGTATATAAATTTATATAGCTAAAGTATTACAAAATACAGATATATGTATGGAAAGGACGCTAAAAGCCTTATATCTTAGATATGAGCAGTTGTTTAATACATGTTGTTCAAAGTAAAAAATGAGATCTTTTATACCTACATCCCCATTATTCAGTCTCTACAAAAGAATTTAAATAATCATGTATCTGATTTTGGTTTCATGTGTTCAAGGAAGCAAACATTCTAATGATTTCAAACAGCCTTCCAATTCCTCCTCTTTTCCTCCTACATTGTGTACATCACAGCAACACTGGTTTATGGTTTAATTTGTTTTCTAGATAGGTGGCTGTCAAACAACTAGATACATCCTGATTTTTTTTCATAGCAAATTAGTTGTTATATTTTTGGCTATCATGGGCCAAAATTCAGTATAATGTAAACAGGAGCCATTCCACTGAAGCCACAAAAGTAGTAAATTATTATTAAAATTAGAGTCAATGGAACAAAGTTCAACCACTTACATCATTTGGCCCCTTGATACAAAGGGCAAGGGCCTGTAAAACTTACATTGTAGAGTACCTTAACTCTGAAGAGACCTGTTGATTTCAATGAGACTCCTCAGAGTTAGGTACTACTTAGGGTGAGTAAGGGTCGTAAAGTCTAGCCCACTGAAAACTAGAAAAAAATGAAAATAGTTAAAGCCTTGTGTACGTTTTTATAATATTATTTTAAGGACTACAATACAGTGTGCTACCTAGTAATTAACTCTAAATTGTTTTGGGAAACAAGCTGTATGAAAGACAAGAAGTTCAAAATAAGGGCCCTATCCTGTGAGCTGCTGACTAACGCTGTGTCTACACTGCCATGCCAAAATATGACTGCAGCTCATGTAGACATAACCACGCTAGTTTTAATCTAGCTAACTCAGGTATCAGAGCCGTGACCCTGCGTAATTACTCATGTAGTTAACCCACGCTGAAGTGCACATGGAAAGCTAGCTCAGATATGACTACACAAGTTATAGTCATGCTCCATGATTGCAGTGTAGATGTGCCCAGTGAGTTGAGGATATACTGCCCCTCACAGGATTGGGCCCAAATGTTATAGTTGATTCTCTAATGCCAATCTTTAAAAGCAAATTTTACAGAACACTAACATTTTATGCCTTTGAAAGGACAAAGCAAAAAGCAGCCCAAAATTAGGGGGGAAGAACGCGCCGCTAAACAATGGGCCCAGACTTGCTCTCAGTGATGTCAATGGAAGTTTTGTTACTGACCTCAAAGGGAGTTGAACTGCTTGAATAAAGAGTGCAGGATCCCAAACATGCAATACATGATTGGACAAATCTGCTCACCTTATTTTCATGAGCAATCCCATGGATTTAATTATAAGAAAAGTGAGGAGGATTTCCACCCTCCCCATTTAGTTAAATGTTTAAAATGGTAAGAGGTAAACAGATTTTCTGTGCCTGGCCATAAACATTTACTATACAAAATGATTAAGATAACATACACACACTCTGGAATATTCTGGCTTGTGTAACTTCATTTATTCCTTTACAAACTGAATGCTTAGAGGATGGAAAGAGGTTTGATAAGGGCTGTTTGGAGGCACACTGACTGCAGTTCTGTTCCCTGATATTCAAATTTACACCCAGCTCTATATATTTAAGATACTGTCTTTTCAATCAGTGTGCTTATAAGAATCAGTATCATCTACAGCAAACATGTTCTCCCCACAACTGATATCTAGAAAACACATAGCAAAGTGTCCCCCACCTTCATGTTAACACTTTGGGTATGTCTTCACTGCAAAGTTAACTCGGATGATGCCCGCCCAGGTCTGAGCCGCCAGGTTAGCCTAGCCCAGGTGCGAGCAGCCACCCTCAAAAGCCAGGCCTGAGTTACTGGGTACATCTACACTGCAGTGAGGTAGTGAGTCTCAGAGCCCATGTCAACTGACTTGGGCTTGCGGGGCTCAGGATATGAGGCTAAAAATAGCAGTGTAGACATTCCAGCTGGGGCTGGAGCCTGGGTTCTGAGACCCAGTGAGAGTGGGAGGGCCATAGGGCCAGGCTGCAGCTTGAGTGGGAGCATCTATGCTGTGTGTACACTGTTATTTTTAGCCCCGTAGCACAAGTCTGAGTCAGCTGACCAGGTCTCTGAGATTCACTGTCGTGGGGGGTTTTCTGCAGTGTAGACATACCCTCTGTTTCCTCACTGGTGCTGCACTCACCTGTGTGTGTCACTAGGATGGCCGTGGCATATCCCATGTGTGCTGCAGTAAGCTGAGCTGCTTTATGATTCTTACCCAGTCAATTGCGGGAGAACTTGTCTGTCCTGTGCATGGAGGGGAATTGTGGGAAGGCATTAATAGACTACCAGCCCTCGGGTGGGGATTTAGCCTGAGTCCTCATTGCAAAATGGGTGGGTTACTAGCCTCAGTGAAAGCAGCACTTGGCCTTGAGCCTATAGCCCCTGACAAGCCAGCTAGCCTGGGCTGACGGCACCACTAGATTCAGGTGAGAGGTTTTTGTGTGTAGATAGGAGGGGGATTGGGGCAACACCCAGGTAAGAGCCTGAGTTAATTCTGCAGTGAAGATACACTCTTTAATGCTAACATATGTGCTGTTGTTGCATGTTATCCCAATCACAGAAAGAGTAGGTGGACCTGTTCTCGAAGACTACTGAGGATGCATTTTTTTTGCCACATTTTATTATTTTTTTCCAGGTGGTTGCTACAGGCAGGGGTGGTGTTGAGAGATTTAACTGCACAATAGAAATGCAGAAAGCAAACTAAGATGATGGCATGAAAGGTGTATCTGAGAACACCGAGTTGACAGAATCAGAGTCAGATTTTGCTCGGGTCGTTTTCAGGATGCTCTCTGCTATGACAGTTTCTTTGGGAAACAGTCTCACTTTCCCATTCTGCCCCTGTTTTGGCTCGTTCACAGGCTCAAGGAACACCACTCTCTTACCACTGCTGGATTTCTTCTCATCAGCTGGAGGATCCTGAGATGGAGTGGAGTTTAGGATGGATGAATGGGCACTGCTTTGGGGCAGCTTCCTTTTTCTTCTTCTTGTCTTACACTGACAAGGACATGGGGTTAGATAGAGATAAAGCAATACCAAAATAATACTGGCTACACAGGCAGCAAGGGTGGTGAAAGCAGTGTTAAATGCTTCATGAGCATGGGATCTGTTCACTGTGAAATTGCTTACATTAATTCTAACCTCTATGGTTTCATTTAACAGTCTTCTTTTATTTATTGCAATGCATGAATACAGCCCAGAATCCTCCAGCTGGGGATCTATTATCTCTAAACTCCCATTGTGAAACACCTTAAAATTGTCAGCGTCCTTATCTGGCTCCAGTAATCTATTGTCTGGGCTAACCCAGATGAAATATGTGCCTGCATCACTAATTTTGCTGTCACAGTGTACAATCAGCCTTTCTCCAACTTGGGCCTCATGAATAAACCCAAAGGCATGGAATGACACATTGATGGTGCTTTCGGAGCAATTCAGAAAGTTGTCGTGCAATAAAGGCAGTTTATTGGAACCTTTGGGATCAGATCGTAATACACAGGCATACTCATTTTTGAAATCCACGACTGAGTTGAAGTGTCTGTGATACCAATAAATTAGCATGGCGTATAGAGTACAGTCACAGTAAAATGGGTTACCATGAAGATAAATTCCACTGAGTTGTTTGGCCGGCACTAAACTTATACGTTGAATGGGTACGGACTGGATGTGGTTATAGGAAATGTCTAATAATACAAGTTCTGTAAGCTTGTGTTTTCCAATATACAAGTCCAGTGGGAAGTGTGACAGTGAGTTACAACATAAGTACAACTTCTGCAATTTGTATAATCCTCCAAAGGCAGCAGAATCAATCTGTGTTATCTGATTGTTGTAAAGCAAGAGAACTTCCAGTACTCTCAGCTCTTGAAATAAAGGGCTTCCCAATGTCTTCAGGTTGTTGGATGACAAGTCTAGATACTTTAAATTTGGAGTTGTGGAAAAGCTTCCAGTGATAATACTGCTAATACTGTTATGATTGATTATTAAAGTGTTCAGTTTGTCAAAAAGCACTGGGACCCATTCAGGTTCCAAAAATGCAATTCTGTTATAACTCAGATCCAGTCTTTTTATGAATTTGAAGAGAGTTCCTGGCACCCTAGAGAGGTTCTTATTGGTGCAGCTTACAATGTCACTAGCACAGATGCAGGCTGTAGGACACAAGCCGGAGGCACTGCCACATACACTTATTGTAAAGACCAAAAGGAATAGCAGTCCTTTGCAGTTCAGTTTAAGAACACCAAGTCGAGTAGAAATTGTCTGGCAGCTTAAAGACATTATGGCTATCTCTTAGCAGTCTCCCAGTTCTCCTTGCCACAGATTATATATGTAGTTAGCCTTGTACTAATCACTGTTAAAAGAGGAATACAGAAGTACAGAATGTTAACACATAATGTTCACACCCCATTTGGTTTCCTATGCAGACCACCTGAACAAATGCAGCATTTTTAGTGACTGAATCCCTTCCATTTCACGTTTAGTTTTCAAATCCATTATTTTCTAGGCCATGATTTGTCAACTTCTTTTTGCATCTGTTAGATTTTGAACCCACCTGCAAATTCTCATATTACAGACCTATCATTTTTCGCTCTCTCTTCAAAAAGTACAACCTGTTCTCAGCCTCCTAGCTCAGTATGTACAATTTCTGACAGCTCAGAGAGAATATTGTAAGAAATGGCAAGGCAAGTATGCAATTTCTGAAGTATTTCACTGTCATCCATGTTCCCAGTCCTGGTCCAGAGATGCAGTTTCTGATGCAAGAAAAAGAAATGGCTTGCTCCACACCAGTACTCGTCTCTTCTCTAGTGGGGAGCAGTTTTTGATGGGTGTGTCTTCCCAATCAGGAAATGTTACCCACTTCCAAACCAATAATTTTCTAATCACTATTTAGCTTTAAATGTCAAGAGAACTCCATCTGTTGTTGTTTTAATAAGTTACTCCATACAGTGCAGGGAGCAACACTTGTAGTTAAGATTGCCCAATACTTTCCATTATAAGCACCTGTTTTCAGTTTGCCACACTAACCGTTCAGGCTGAAATGTTCAATGTGAGGTATCTGCCTCAGGTTGCATTTTTTTTTTTTTGAAAGTTTCAGCTAAAATGGTTCTGCTTTTTCTCAGAATTTCGTTAGGGGAAAAATAAGATGTTTTGCTCACGTTAAAAAAACCTGACTGCTATTTTATTACTATTTTATTGAAACGTTCTAGCGCCTCCATGCTAGAGAAAGTAGCAGCAGGGAAAGGACAGGGGTAGGAGCTATGAAGGAGGGAATGGGGGGGTGGTGAGGGAGAGTCTTTGGAGGACAGAGGCAGAGGGTCTGCAACTATCAGAGCACAATCCCCTACAGAACTTGGAACTGAACCCATTATTCGCAAGTCTCAACATTCTTTTGCTGTCTGGCAAATTGCTGTGAAACTGTGTCTATGTCCTTCCTCCGTTCCCCTGTGTGTGTCCTCTGTTTCCCCATGGCAGGTAAACACAGAAGATAACAACCTTCTATTGCCACCGTTACTGTTTTAGCTCAAGTGGTAGAGATCTCTGCTGTGTATCTGAAGATCCTAGCCCTGCTGGTGACCCATATGGGGAAGGGGAGGAGTGTCAGTAGTTCTACAGGATAAAAATTTGTTTCTATTTTAAAGTTTGTAAAACCTTAGAAAATTACACCCCAAAAAACTACGTTAAAAGAACATTAAGGTTGCAAAGTCAAGCCCTTAAAAGCTAGGAAGTGCCAGAAGTAACATTGGTTGTGCAATCTTAATTTATCCACTTTGTGCATATGCATTATGATAGTGTTTAATTACATGATCACATACCACTTTTTTTTTTTCACAAGACCCCTACCTCATTCATTACACGAGATAGAGTGAGTGAATCAGGGTTGTGCTGGGAAGGAGGCTATTGCCTCCAGGAGCCCTGCCTCCTCCGTTTCAGAAGTTGGCAGGTGTGCAGTGAATAAGGCATGAGACGGCAGAAAAAGAAAGAATGGCCTCATTGTTAAGGCAGTTAAATGTTGTCCTGGAAAATTAGATTCTATTCTTGTCTCTGCCACAGAGTACCTATGATGTCAGGCAAGTTATGTAAACCAAAATGTGTACAGGTGGCCACTGTGTGTTCCTCATTTTCTGGATACCAAGGTGGGGTCGGATTTGCAGGAGTGCTGAGCAGTGCTCTAGACATATAAACTACTACCGAATACTGAGTACTCTGAAAAACCAGGCCTCAGGTTTCTCAAATTGGACACCCAAGATCAGTGAACACTTCTGACACTCCCTCAGTCATCTATATGTAAAATGGAGATGATAATACAACCCGCACCTCAGAGGGGTGTTGTGAAGATAAATTCACCAGTCTTTGTAAAAAACTGTGATACCATAACCAGAGCACCATACAAAAGGCCATGAGGAAATAAATGATTTTGTATTCAGTATAGGGTTTAGATGGTTGTGGAGTAAATAATTAATGAGGCCACACATTGAATGATGAGGATAAAAAGAAATATTCAGCAGCTTCTCATTAAGTGAGCACCATCCATAATGTGCATCATAGGAGTCAGGAATGCTGTAGAAAAATAGTATGTGATCATGTAATTAAAGACCATAATGCTGCAATGGATTGCATTTCCTAACTTTTGAGTGGTTGGTTTTGCAACCTTTGCAGTCTTAACACTCTCTTAACATAGTGGGTTTTTTAGTGTGATACCATTGGAGAATACCACTTTTAAAAAGAATTAAAATCTGGAATACAACTGGAACCCCTGAGATATTCTAAATTGGATGCAATGTATTCTGTTTAGGAAGGGTGAACAATAAGATACATAGGCTTCTATGTATGCTTCCATCCCTATCCACTGCTATTTCACCAGACAATTTTAATTTCAGTGCTAAAATATTTTGTAAGGGAAATATGGGAAATATGGGACATGGGAAATATTATTCGCTAATATTTGTCATTGACCATAGAATGTTTTGGTAATGTACACTTAACTGCTTCACAATAAAGTTTAGGTATGTAATTTAGTAGAAAACATTTAACAAGATTTTTTTATGGTAAAAATGAAGAATGCATGTCGACTTGCATTAGAGAATAACCAAAATGTTGTGTTAAAAGTGTCTTGTGTTTATATTTTGAGTTTATTTATTTAAAATTATAGTATTTATAGAGATAAGGTGGATGTGTCATGATGAAATACACATTTCTGTATACTTGATAGGAATTATGGGCCAGATGCTCAGGTGGCACGAACAGCCCCTTTGATTTCAATGGAGCTATTTACAGAGGTTGGGGATCTGGCTCGGTCTTAGATTTTTGGTCTGGTTTTTAGATGTAAGGGGTGCTCAGCACCTCAGAAGATCAGGCCATGTATGTCATCAGTGTAAGATTTAAGATGTCCTTAACTAGTTAATTGCATGAACGTTGACACCACTTTATCTCCTCATATGAATGTCTCCATGTCTTCTTCTCTGCTTCCTCCCAGCCTAGAAAAAATCTCTCAAATTACGCACACCACCTCTCTTGGCTCACTCAAGTCCTCCTTAAAAACTCACCTTTGCCACAGAGAGGTGAATTATTTAAAATTAAACGTAAGTGTCTGTTCACTAAAAAGTGTGCACAAAATGAGCTGCCACATATCATCTCAAACTTCTCCTCACCTCATCTGTGTTCTCTCTCCTTTAAACATGATTGTCTAGAAAAATAAGTAGGCAGCTGGCATGCTATGGCTGCTGCTTTAAATGTTGGCCAGAATTGTTGGATTGTCTCCATATGCTCCCCATCTGTTTGCTGCATTCACCTGTTGTCTCTTGTTTTATACTTTGACTGTAACCTCTTCCAGGCAGGCGCTGTTCTTTGTTATGTATTTGTACAGTGCCCCATACAGTAGGGCTTAGATCTATGACTGGGGTCCCAAAGTGCTAACCACAGTATAAATAAGAATCATAAATCCTAGACTGAAAAATCTAGGCAGGGGGATTGTGTCTACCTAGCTGTTGTGTGAAGAGCTGAGTGCATCTTTGGGCATGGTACAAACAATAATATTGCTCTTTCCCTTGCTTGTAAGTGCTTGTGTTTTGTCAGTGATGGGATGAGGAACCATGTTAGAACTTCGTAATTTTAACTGGTCAGGAAACCAAGTTTTCTAACTGGTTTTTTTCCTTTGTTTTTTTAAACTGGTATAAGTAAATGAAGATTCAGGATAAAATTTTCAAAAGCACCCAAGGAACTTAGGAGGCAAGTCTTATTTTTCAAAATCAATTTTAAAATCAGTAGGCTGTAAAGTCATTTGGGTCCTTTTGAAGATTTGTATATCTAGTCTTTTAAATATTAAACACATTTGATTATAAGCTCTTTGGGGCAGGTACTGCATCTTCCTATGTATTTGTACAGCACCTAGCATAATGGGGCTCTAATTATGACTGGAACATTTAGCATTACTATAATTCTAAATAATTACACACACAAAAATTACATGCAAGGACCATTATTATGGTTGCAGAGTTAAGCACTCAAAAGTTAAAAAATGCCAGAATTCAAGTTGCCTGTGCCAGTCCCAGTCTTTCCTCCCCTCCTGCTCCCAGTTCTATTCTTCTTGCCCCATTCCCAGTTCCATCCCCTTGCCCACCACATCCCAGTTCCACCCCTCCTGGCTCCTCACCCTATCTGTCTCTCTCTCCCACTCCACTGCTGGCCTCCAATCATCCCTGTCCCCCACCCATGTTCCCTTTCCTTACTGGCTCCCAGGCCCAGTCTCTCTCCCTTGGCATCTCATCTGTGTCTGTGACTCCCAACCTAATCCCACCTGTCAGGACCGTCTCTAGGCACCAGCAAAGCAAGCACATGTTTGGGGCGGCACAATTCCAGGGGCAGCATTCTGGCCACCCTTTTTTTTTTTTTTTGCTTGGGCAGTTGCGCTCTCGGAGCTTGGGGCGGCAAATTTTTTGCTTGTGGCAGCCAGAAACCTAGAGCTGGCCCTGCCACTTGTACCAGTATTTAAGTATAATCGTATCTGAAATGAAATGCTGCTGGGAAGGCTAAAGTATTAACATTAGGATCTTCCTTGTATTCCTTTTTGGATTAAATTTAACAAGCCTTTTCTCACACACAAGATATAATGATTTGTTTATTGAAAATAGACAAGTATTATTTTAAAATAAGCCTACTTATATAACGTACAAATATTCTTTTAAAATCCTAACTGCATAGTGTTAGAGCCATATATTAGGAATAGTCCATTTAGATGAACAAAAATATTTAAGACCGAGTTTTTGCAAAGGTTCCACACTGGTCCTCTTGAGGAATCAAGCCCCAAATGTTTTGACTAATCTTAGAAAATTGATCATTCTGTATGGAGGGCTCCAGCCCTGTGTAATGTCACATACACTTTCATTCATGGGGGATACTGGTCATGGGGAAACTTCTGGGGTTTCTGCCAGGAGCCTCATAGCTCCCTTTTCTCCAGTTCCATGCTTCTGCTCTGCCTTTGATGGAGCACTACAGGTAACTTTTTGTTCGTTTCTTTCTTTCACACTGATTATGTTAGGATTTTTTTTTTTTTTAAAAACAAGACTGTTTTGGAATGTTTAACCTTTTGGGGTGGGAAAGACACTAACTGACTCAGATCTCCAGTGAGAAGCTGCACTCAGCAGCTCTGATAGAGCACAGCTGGATTATCCAGGCATCATGTACACCTGTGCAAGTGACATGATGGGGCGATGAGGGGAGACTGGTACTGAACTATAGGATGGCTGATGCCTACTGGTCTACATGGTTGAACTGGGTTGAGCTGCACTTGCAGGACCCATTGGGGTGGTAAAAATAGCTTTACATCACCTTTTCATCAAGCTGATCCTGGGCTCAGTTTGGTGACTGGTTCGGCTCCTAGTGCAGCCTCAAGCCAGCGCCTAGCTGCAATGACCCTCAAGATGTGGTGGCAGAGAGTCAGCTGTAGCAAGAGTGACACTAAGCAGACTTAAGCTTTGTCTTCACGGCTTAAAAAAAAAAAAAACGCTTAGGTAACTAACATGGCTGAGCGATCCCACTGTGTGACAATGGAGACAATGCACTTTAGTTCTACCTGAAGGTAGCTGGCAAGGTGAGCACTAGTTTACCTCACAGCAAAACTAAAGTGCCTTGTTGCCAGTGTGTTTTACTGAGGGATAGCTCACATGCACTAGTTACTCCATGGTACAAATGCCGTTTTAGTGAAGACAAGGCTTTAGTGTGGCTGAAGATCTGGCCCATCAAGACAGCCACCTCACAGACCTCATTGGAGTTAGACTAGGGATGAATTTGGCCCAACAGTCTTACCCAGAGTGCCGCCTCATGCATAGCAACAGATCACAAAGGGACTAAGGAAAGCCATCTTTTCTCCATTTGTATGCATACTGCTTGCAGTGTCATTTAAGACTGAGAGTTTCCCCAAGACATGCTTTTTCTACTAAAGATAGCTCATGTACGCCAAATGAGCTAACTGCCTGAGAGATGGGTGAACAAAAGGGTGGGGTTGCGAGAGCCTGGATTGGGTTAGATACAGAAACACCAGCAGTATCATGTATAGGAAATCAATCTCTGCAGCTCTTCTCAGTTTATATGGGTGCAAAAAATGCTGATGCCCAAGGCTGCCTGTAGTACAGACCCTGCTTCTATGGCCTTAATTGCCAAGCAGATCATCAGATTAATGGAAACATGCCTTTTCCCATGGTAAAACTGCAGCCCACTGGTAGTGGTGTCAGATTTCGGTCAGTCTCCAAGCAGTGACATTTTCTGCAAAATATAGCCCAGTTTAGGATTCTCAGTGTCTCCACAGGCTTTTCTGATCATTTAAACTGAACTTCAGGGAAAATGTTCACTTATTATTCAAACATCTCTTTTTAACAAGCCTTTTTTTAAACTGCAGAGCTCTTTTATGTGGTGTCTCCTTAACATCCTCCTACAGCTAAACTTTACTATGTAACCAAGCCCTAAAGGTGCTCTGGGGAAGGGGCAGTATCAGGACTGGGAGGGGTGATTTGAACTGACAGGATCTCCTGCTCTGTAACAGGCTCAGCTCACAATATGAAAAATGCATAGATTACTAATTCTCAAAATAGCATTGTTTAATTTCCTTGTTAGCTGTCACTTCTGTTACTTAAAGGTCAAAGCATAGTTAAATATTTATTTTAGGAGGTTTTTTAAATCTTTTACTGTGGAGGGGTTTAGGAGGAAAATGGTTACCCCCCATGCACATACTCAAAGTTTTACAATTAACATCTCTTATGAAACTAACAGATTCCCCATGGCATATAAAGAGGTGGTGGCTTTAAACCTCACTGAAGAGTGAGGCGTGATTACCACAGTTTAGATTTAGGAAGATCCTTAATGTTGAACTTTTCCACTCCGGGGGGGGGGGACCCCCTCTTTCTCCTCCTCTATCTTTTGCTCTCCCTTAGGGAATACTATTTATTTTTCTCACTGTGCAGTGATGCTTAAATCTACCACAGTCTAAGGACTCTCCCCTCCTTTCCCTTCATCTCTACCTTATTTTGTAACCCCTCTCTTCCCGGAGGGGTAATGGGGAAACCAAACTGTTTATGGTCCCCCTGTAGCGCCGGTACCCACTTTGCCCTCCATGTGTGTTCTCTGCTCCTTCCCCTATTTTTGCTCCTCTTCTCCATCCCCCTCGCCTCATTTTTTGCGTCTCTGCCCCTTCCTCTCCCATTCTTTTTTCCCCTTTCTGTCTAATCCCCCCCCAATTGTTGCTTCTCTGCCCCCCTTCGTTCATAGCCCTGGCTTTGCTCGGGGCAAGGATTCTGCTGGCAGGGAAGGGCAGCGCCTTCCTTGTTATCGGGCGGGCTCACGGCTCTGGGGCGTGCTCCTGTAGAGGGAGCGCACCCAGGCGCTGCTCCGGGGCTGCCTGCTAACTCCAGCCCTGCCCAGCAGGAGCAATGCACCCGGATCGACCCGGTTTGCCGTCGCCTTCATGCCTCTGCCCGCAGAAGCCGCCCGGTGCCGGGGCACGGCCAGGGCCCGAAAGTTCCCATTTACCCCGCCACAAAGGGCATCTGGAGAGGACCGCCAGAGGCTGCCCTGGGCAGGGCACGAGTCGGATTACCTGGGGGTCCCGGCAGCCGCCTGGGAAGGAGCAGCAGCCGCTCGTTCATCGCAGGGGGCAGGGCGGAGCCGGCGGCCTGGGGAGCGCTGGCCCTTGCCCCGCGGCGGCGTCCAGCCCTGCGTGCTCTTTGCCCCGAGCCTGCTCCAACTTTGCGGGCGGGCGGAGCCGGAACGGGAGCCGGGCGCTCTGGTCGCACGGCGAGCCCCTCTTCGCTTCGCCGCGGGCGCCCGCCTTCATCTGCACCGCAGGGACGAACAAATGCGGAGCCAGCCGCCGCCTCCGCCCCCCGGCAGCGGGATTGGTTAGAGCAGCGGGGGGAGGGGGAGAGGGGGCTGCTCCACCGCGGGGGGAGGTCGGCGAGAGGGGCGGCGGGTGCCGGCGGGAGCCACGAGGCTGTGGCTGAAGTGGCAGCGAGGAGTTTAGCGCTGCCGCGGTGATGGGGTTTTTATTCTCCTTTCCCCGCCTCCCTCATCGCGGAGCCGATCCGGTGCCCGATCCCACTGCAGTCAGTAGCACAGCTGCGACTCGGGCCCTTGGTTTCCACTGGAGGAGCGACAGCTCCTCCTCCTTTGAGCAGCGAGCGGGGCTGTGGTACAGGGGGTGGGGGCGGGCATCAGGGGACCGGTGTAGCCGGAGCTCCCGGCAGGGATTTCACAGGGCAGAGCCGGGGACGTTTCCAGTCCGGAGCGAAGTTGCACGTGAACAGGGGAAGGCCGGCGTCTGTCAAGTGCGCGGAGCCCAGCCAGGCTGGGGGCGGAGTGGGGCGTGGGGTGGCTCCTGGGCACGTGGGCTCGGAACAGGAGTGCTGAGACTGGCGCCCCCGTTAAGGGTGTGTCGGGGACGGGAATGAACGGGGCAGTTTAAACGCGGACAGCGGCCCGATCCTGCAGCCCAGGGCTCCCGTGAATGAACTAGCCCCGGGAGCAGACATTGCAGCATCGCTCTAGCCTAGCCACACGCGGAGGGAGGCGTCGCAGCTCCCGCCTTCTGCTGCTGGCTCGCTAGATCCAGAACCTGCCTTAATGCAGCTGCATCTTGTTGGCCGCGGTTGAGCTGCTCGGCAGCCACTCTCAGCCTGCGCCCTGTGCACTGGCAGGGGCTTCCCCAGACTCTGGGGATAAGTTCCTTGAAGCCGCAGCAGTAGCTGAACAAGGCATCGGATGAAGTGAGCTGTAGCTCACAAAAGCTTATGCTCAAATAAATTGGTTAGTCTCTAAGGTGCCACAAGTCCTCCTGTTCTTTTTGCGAATACAGACTAACAGGGCTGCTACTCTGAAAGGCAGCTAGGGTGATCAGAGACCAAGTGTGAAAAAGCAGGAGAGTGGGGCGGGGTTATTGGAGGACTAATAGGGTGCTATATAAAACAAAAGCCCTAACAATCAGGACAGTCCTGATAAAATGGGGACATCTGGTCACCCTAAAGCAGTGGTTTTCAAACTTCTTGGGCTGCTTACCCCTTTCCAAATAATGTAATTTACTGCATACCCCCATCTGAGACAGGCAAAGGTGGGGGGGAGGGGGAAGGCTCATGGGGTCACCTGCTACTCCCAGATTTCTGCCTTCTGTTTAGCAACAGCTTCTCAAGGTTTGCAAACTGTGGGGCAGGCCTCCCCCCATGGGGGCATGGAGGAAGGGGGGGCAGTGGTGATGCCAGGTGACTCAGGCTTGCCCCCTGCAGCAGGGCTCCAGGAGGGAGGGAGTGCCACCTCCAGCCCTTGACTCACCTCAGCAGACCACCCAGCCTGTCTGGGTTGGGGGAGGGGCACAACCAGAACGATAACTCAAAGGGGGCACGGGGGTGGCCTGAGCCTTGCCACCCAGGGCTGGCCCAAGCTGCCTGGCATCACCGCTCACCCCACCAAACTTTCCTCCATGCCCCCCTAAAGGGGGTGCGCTCCACAGTTTGAAAACCTCTGTACTAAATAAAATGCATTGTCTGCCATTCCAGGATTTTTCTTGCGTACCCCCTGACAAGTGCTCATGTACGCCTAGCGGTACGTATACCCCAGCTTGAAAACCGCTGTCCTAAAGGCAGCACTGCTGAGTCATCCCCCAAAGCTGTGGCCTCATTAGAAAGAGGTGACAAATCTGAAGAACTGTCCCAGATTGAGGTGTCAATATAGGAGATTTTGGAACAAATTGATAAATTGATACATTAAACAGTAGTAAGTCACCAGAACCAGATGGTATTTAGCCAAGAGTTCTGAAAGAACCCAGATATGAAACTGCAGAACTGCTGACTGTGGTATGGAGCCCATCACTTAAACCAGCCTCTGTACCAGATGACTGGTAGCTGGCTAATGTGATGCTGATTTTTTAAAAAAAGGCTCCATAGGTGATCCTGCAGTTACAGGCTCAAAGCCTATATCGTCAGTTCCAGGCAAATTGTTTGAAACTATAGTAAAGAGCATAATTTACAGACACACCGATGAACATGATTTGTTGGGAAATAGTCAACATGGCTTTTGTAAAGGGAAGTCATGCCTCGCCAATCTATTATAATTTTTTGTTGGTGTCAACAAATACGTGGACAAGGAGTAAACTGCGAGGTGGCAAAGTTTGCAGGTGATACAAAATCACTCAATATCGTTATGTCCAAAGCAGACCGCTAAGAGTCAAAAAGGGATCTCACAAAACTGGATGACTGGAGAAGAAAATGGCAGATGAAATTCAATGTTGATAAATGCAAAGTAATGCACATTTGAAAACATTATCCCAGCCATACATACAAAATGGCAGGGTCTAAATTAGTTGTTACCGCTCAAAAAGAGATGTTGGAGTCATCCTGGATTGTTCTCTGAACACATCCGCTCAGTATTCAGCAGCTGTCAAAAAAGCTAAGAGAATGTTAGGAACCATTAGGAAAGGGATAGATAATAAGACAGAAAATATCATAATGCCACATAAATCCATGGCATGCCTACATTTGAATCCTGTGGGTAGTTCTGGTCATCCCATCTCAAAAAAAGATATGTTGGAATTGGAAAAAGTACAGAGAACGCAACAAAAATGATTAGGGCTGTGGAACAGCTGCCGTATGAGGAGAGATTAAAAAGATTGGGACTGTTCAATTTAGAAAAGATGACTAAGGGCACAGGTGCCGACTTCCCTTCTGCCCGGTGGGTGCTTGACCGCCCCCCCCGTTCCCAGCCCCACCTCTTCCCACTCCTGCTCCGCCTTCGCCCCATCTCCATTCCACCCCTTCCCTAAAGTCCACGCATTCTTTTTGTCCCACATCCTTTTGCTTAAATGATATGGGACAAAAAGAGGAAGGCAATTTCATCCCTCCGGTAACTCAACTGGAGCCTAAATTACACCAAAGATTAATCTGGCCCACTGTGTGAAAATAATCCTTGGCTGTGAACATGCTTTTCTGCTTCTTCAATCCCTGGCTTTCATGAGGTCCCACCACCATGCATAGGCGCCAACTTCTCCTGGCACCAGTGGGTGCTTGACCCCTCCTTCCCCAACTCCACCCCGGCCCTGCCCCCTCCTGCCCCTGCCCCGCCCCCATTCCAACCCCTTCCCCAAAGTCCCCACCCCAACTTTGCCCCCTCTCTGCCCCTATTGGACCCCTTCCCCAAATCCTCACCCCGGCCCCGCCTCTTCCCCGCCTCCTCCCCTGAGCGCACTGCATTCCCACTCCTCCCCCCTCCCACCCATGGCTTGTTACACCACAAAACAGCTGTTTTGTGGCTGGGAGGAGAAGCGGAGACGCAGAGTGCTCAGGGGCAGAGGCGGAGATGAGCTGGGATGGGGAGCTTGGCTGCCAGTGGGTGCAGAGCACCCACCAATATTTCCATGTGGGTGTTCCAGCCCCGGATCACCCACGGAGTTGGCACCTATGCCACCATGGGTGTATAAACAGGGAGAGGCAAGATTTTATTTAAATGCTGTGAATACCCAATAGAGCTGACAATATATGTCAAAATGAAGAAATATGTACCAAGATTGTGCCTTGGTAGATGGAACTGCAGGGTATCAATAATGTAAAATAGATTTAAAAGGCATTTTGTGTGGATTTATTAAACAATTCTCCTGTTAATTAAATGATCAAAATCAAGAAAGGTTTCACAGTGAACAGGGTTTTTTTAAGAACAAAAGAGCCTATCAAATGATACAAGGGGTTATCTAAAATTTATTGCCATGTATTCAGTGTGCCTGGAACAGGCGATCTGTGGAAAAGTAGCTTAAAACAGGAAAGCACTATGGAGGTGAGAAGAGGCAAATTCTCCAGCTATAGTTTATACTCTTTAGAAAATTCTTTCAACAGTTTCCAGCGTATTTTAATATTGTTCAGTAATATTTATCACTGAATTTCCATCATCATTTAAAGAACTCTAAATGTAGAGTCTGAAACAAAGCAGTGGCTTGTTTAGCAAATAACAGAGATTGTAAATTTATGTCAGCCTGGCATACAGTTTATAAAATAATTCTCAGCTAGCAGGCTTGTGTATGAAAGCTATTGTAAATCAAACTTTTCTTCCAAGGGCACCTAGCTGAACTGATTTTTTATGTAATAGTTTATGGCTAGATATAATGTTTCAAGGAACACTGCCATCCTAAAATCCATATGTTACAAACAAACAAATGTCTTTACCTGTATGGTGGGTGGTATTTCTATTGATATCAATGAGCTCTGGAGCAGGCCAAGATTAGTGAAGTGAATTATTATAAAAATCCAGTTTCCAGGTTGTCTTTCATGGGCTTGTTTTCTTTTTGCATTTCTCTCAACTTGGATAATGAATCAGTGAAATAAAATTAATCTCCAGGTTTTTAGTTCTGCAGTGTTTGGGTTAGAAACATTGTAGGGGGATGTGGGCTTATTTAAAGAGAACTGTCTTCATTGGAATTTTTTTTAAAACTGAAAAAAACCATTTCTATTTGCCCTAGATTTAATAAAATCTTAGGCCAAATTTATTTTTTTGACCATATCACTAATATAACTACAAGAAAATATTAACTTTCTTTAAATAAAATAATAATACCCTACCCCCATCCCCCGAGCACTGAAGAACTTGTCCCTTAATTCCTCATGAAGGCAAAACTTCTATTCATGTCAATGAGAATTCTGGCAGTATATAAATTGCTAGATTGGCCCATCAGTAGTATAGACTGGTATCTTATGTAGCAGTAACATATTTGCATGTATTTTTTCTGCATTTCCTTAAATATGATCAGATCAATTCACAATTTTATTAATGTTTGTGCAGGGCTTTGAAAATACTATATAAATGCAAAATGATATTATTGTTTGTAGCTGCTTGCCTGTTTATTCCCCAAATCTGGAGTGTTGACACTGAGATACCTATTTTTGGGTCTGCAGGATCCAGGCCAAAGCTGAGAGTCTAAAAATTAAGGAGATCTAAATATTTTTTCCCTCTCATTGTGCTAAATAGCTTTGACTTTTTCGATTTGAGACTTTAGGGCCCAAACCTGCAGGTTGACGAGGACCTTCCAGAAATCACTGGGAGCTGGGCTGAGTTGCTAAGCTCACAGAATTGGGCCATTTGACTGTAAGTACAAATATGACATGTCATGGAGAAATCATGACCCAGGGATGTATCAAACTGTCTGACAACTATTCAGACACTAATGAATTCTCAGTTGTTGGTTTCTTGTTTAATTTTGATAAGCTAGCCTGTGACATGATGCAGCTTAATGATTGTGCTGTCGCACAACATGAAGCTTCATCTGACACTTCATGTCATGTTCAATCATAAGAAGGTTTTTAACGAGAATGCTTTTGGGTTTGAACAATTGCAGTGAAGTAGGGTCATTGTCTTTCTTTTATTAAATGTTACTGTTGTTGTGGAAAACAGCCCTTTCCGTTCCTGATTGCTGATCAGATATGGACACAAACAGTGTGAAGCTGACAGTCCATTAATTAGGACATGACTGTATCCTATTGCAAATCTAGACAAACACCTCACCAGTAGAGATTTTTGTTGCAGGAAATTATTGCTAGTTGTCTCCATCTTCCAGAAACGTCAGGATCCTGCCTCTGCCATCTTGTCTCTATACCAAACGATCCATAAGACTGAAAGCAGTGATGGAACTGTTCTTCTTTTTGTGGTACGGAACAATGTCAAGCACATTGTCAGTGCTAAGAACGTTAACAATAATAATTTCCCCCATAAACTTAAAAATAAAACCCTTCTAATGTGTTTTAATAAATACATTTTGGTAAAATAATAATTTTACAATTGTCATACATTTTACCATTGAAGGGCCTACAAACATTTCTTAATGTTAATGTATGCTAAACATTAAATTTGTCCCCGCTGTAAAATAGTCCATAATACTTACTACAGAATACACAAAAATGTCTCTTTCAGCACTTAGCAAGCAATTTGCAAGGAGCACATTGAAAATTATGTAGCAGCACAAGAAAACCATACATGTTTGTAAGATGCTTAGCTTGTAAGGGCAGTTACTGGTCAAAATTAATCCTCGATGTAACTGCATTGCCTTCGCTGGAGTTATGTCCAGGGGTGAACTTGGCCCATTTTGTTTTAGATGTATTTTTAAGCTTTAATTTGCCATTTTGAAAAAAGAATATAAGAAAAACACTTTCCAGGGACTGACTTTGTGGGCATGGAGCCATGTTTTTTAATGCCAAGCATGGTCAATGGATGAACAGAAAATGTAATGACTTTGTAGTTTCATCATTTATACCCCCATGCAACTCTAATGAGATCAGTGAAGGTCGTAGCAAGGAGTGGAGTTTGGTTCACATGTGTAATTTAGCCCTATATTTTGGTCCATCTTTCTGCTACAGTCACAGAGTAGGTGAGAGCCCCCTCAAGAGTGCTCTAAGTTACAGTAGCTGTAGCTCCAAACCTGCCTCATCTCACTCTTTTACTAGGGTAGGAGGGAAGTGGGTGTTGCAAACCTATGCGGGGCTCAGTTGCACAAGTTTAAGGTCCCTTGGAGCCTCTATAGCAGTGCAAAGGGAAGGGCCCAAGGATCATCTGGCTCTGGCCTCATCCTTTGAAAACGTGGTTCTAACCACTGTCTGACACAGGAAGCTGGGGTAGACTGACTGTGGGTCTGAACCAATGTGGCAATTTCTATGTTTCTATTCAGACTAAATAATTGAAGAAGTTTGTACTAAAGGAATAAGTTACAGATACAGGATAAATAAATTTTCCTAATCTACTATATTATAATAAGGCTGTGTTCTCTCCATTGTTAAGGATGGAATTTGATTTCCAATACATAAGAACATAAGAACGGCCATAGTGGGTCAGACCAAAGGTCTATCTAGCCCAGTATCCTGTCTTCCGACAGTGGCCAAGACCATATATGTGGTCTGCAACTGGCAGATAATTTTTGGAGCACCTTTGAGCTGATGTGCGTAAGTGGTTTTGAATTATAAAACCAGGTGAAGAAGTTATTAATATTTTCAGAATTTTCTACCTTTTTATTTTAAAAATGGCTTGTCCTAGACTCTTCAAATTTATTTGGAAAAAATCAGCAAGATTTAGTACAAGAGATTAATTTTAAAACAGTTTTGAACAAGTATATTTTGCAAATTTATTCACTTGCAAATTAGAAACATCAGAGTGGTCTGTAGGACTCTAGCAGTCTCAAAAAGGATGCCTGCTGGATTCATATGCTTAAAAAGTATATTTTCCAGACTCCATCAGCCCTCCATCAGCTCCATCACAAGTTCACATGGAGTGTTAAAATGAAGAGAAGCTGAAGTGTTTGGAAGGATAGAGTGCATAATTAAGACATCCCCCAAACCTCAAATTCTGCCCCCCATAGCAGTGTCCTAAGGGGAAAAAAATTTGAAAACCTGAGCATAATGACAGCAATTGTGCCCAGGACCTGAAAAGGGGTGGAAGATTTCTTGTACCTTGTCCGTCATTTGTGCATCCTTACAGCCATGAAGCACTGGGCACAATTGAGACTAAACTGGTGCACGGAGAGGGCTTGTTTACACAGGTTAATGCACACTTCAGAGGTGTGATTTGTAAAGTGCACTAATGAGGTGCACACTAGTTGGTCCATGTAGACTCTACTGGTGCACACTAAAGGTTCCCTAGTGCACTTTAATGTAGTTCTATTTCACTACGCTAAAGCTGACTAGGGAACCTTTAGCATGCACCAGCAGGGTCTACAAAGACCATTTAATGTGCAGCACATTAGTGTGCTTTAGAAATCACATCCTTGTAGTGTTCATTACCCCACCCTGTAGACAAGCCCAGAGCTTAACCAGCATTGGTAGATTGGGTCACATGGGAGGCTAATGCAATGAATTGATTCACAGATATGAAGACAGTGTAGATTTATATAGGGAAGTATGAATGAAGTTAAAATAACATCACGGGCAATTCTAGTAACTGAAACTTTGAACCCTCTGAACTGTTTAGTTCAAGATGCTTTAAAAATCCCATTGCAGGGGTGGAGTCCCTGATTCATTTACATAAACTCATCCATCTGTTGTTATCACTGTTTTCTGATCTCTCATCTTATTTTATTTATTTATACATTTATCTATTATCCTTCTTGGATTATATTTGTTTCTGGCCTTAAGACTTTTCACATCTGTCACACATTTAAAATACAAAATTTGAGACAGCCTAGGGGCATGATGGAATCTAATTTAACGTTTGATTTTTGCCAGATACTCAAAATTCTCCACACTAACTTCAGGAAGTAACAGGAAGGATGAGATTTATAAAATAGCCATGAATGTCAGATCTACCATTGGCTGTTTGTATAAATTTTTGTATCTCAATGCACTGCAGAATTCAAGGAAACTTTAAAAATCATCTTAATGATATATTGTTTTATTGGAATATGTTAACAAATTGAATATTTTAAAAAGACAAAAATACATTTCAGTGAAAATGCTATCTCAACCTGCTGATAAGAGAGAGGGAGAGTTTCCTCAGCATGTTGCCTGTGGAACTAGAACAGGTTTTATCAGACAAGATGCTTTTATTACTTGCTGAACTCCCTGTTCCCTCAGTAATGACCATGTTTTTCTGGCAGACATCTAGCTGCTTCTCTTTTTAAGAAGCTAGAAAAACAACACATGGGGAGGTAAAGTGCTGTGTGATAACCAATCAGGTCTGTCTTTCCACCGCTTTAAGCTCATTTTCTCTTGGCCATTGAAAGCAGCTGCTTTTAATGAACACAAAGAGGCCAATAAAATCCACATGCATGTTATTAGAAGGGTTCGTACCATTATGTGAATGAGATTAGCAGTCTGAAGTCCAAGTATCTTCCTTTGGGGTTTAAATATAGCTCAGTTTTTTGCTCCAGGATTATAATAATTAGCTTTTGTTGTTAATTTATGTTGGTAATTAATTAATCTTCTCTGGTTTTGACCACCCAGACCATTCTGTTCTTGAGCATTCCTCAACAACTAACTTTTTATTCCCCAATTATCTCTTAGCTGCCTGACTTGAGTGCAAAGGGGAGAGGAGCTGGACCTAGGGCAGGGTGAAGCGGGGGGTGGAATGATGAGAATAAAAATAGTATATCATGTAATTAAAGACCGTTTCATAATGCACACATACAAGGGGGCTGAAGTAAGGATCCACAGGTAACTGTAAACCTAGCATTTCCTAACTTTTGAGTGCTTGACTTTGCAACCTTCACAGATTTCTTTTAACAAAGCTTTTTTTTTGTGTGTGATAGAAACATAATGTAATAAAAATGGGCATTTTTTCCTGAACAAATGTCTAGGCATTGTTTTGCATCAAGTGTCACAGACATTGGGCCCCAGCCCTACCTGTTGGCGGAGTGCTGCACCAGGCTGGAGATTGACTTCAGTGGCACTCCATATAGGCATGGTGCAGGATTGGGGCTTTGTTCTCTACCCCCAAGGCCCTCTGTTTTCACATAGCTGTTTATGTGCTCTCTGTCTTCTTGTTTGATTTAATCATGAGGGGGCGAGAATACTCATTTCCCCTACGGGGAATTAAAGATTATACTCGGGGCTAGTCTACACTAGAAGCGCTACATTGATGCAGCTGCATCGGTGCAGCTGTACCGCTGTAGCGTGTCTGATAAAGATGCTGTATGGGAGAGCATCTCCTGCCAACATAGTGTTGTCCAGACCAACGCTTAGGTTGGTGTAATTTACGTCGCTCAGGGGGGTGGCTTATTCACACCCCTGAGTGACATAAGTTATACTGACATAAGTGGTAGTGTGCACAAGCCCTCAGTGTTCACTTGTCTAGTTCTTGTGTCATCACAGTATTATCACTGAGCTCCTGTTCTCTATTAGCCTCCCATGCAGACCTGGCATTTAACTTGGCAACGTTCAAGGTTCTTGGTGAAATTAGTTCAACAGTGTATCATCACATCCACCCAAGCACATAACAGAAAATACAAAATGTCAAAAATCATAAATATTAAAAAAAACCCACATAACTGCAGCTTTAGCCATACCTACATTGTACAAATTAATGTACAGCATTTGAAAATCTAGCCTAGAGCAATATTTTGCTTAGTAGTATTTTGTTGTTTTGAGATTGTATGACAAAGCCTATTGTATGTGCCCTCTAGGTAAACAAGAACAGCTATATCTGTCTTTCATCTGAAAATAATTTAAATGTACAAATGTGGACCGTATTTGTGTCAGCACTGCTTTCGATTATGGTTCTGTACCATCTGGTGAGTGGGATTAGCAGCACTAAGTAATTTGTCATAGATTGTGCAAATTATCATCTTTATTTTTGTGTTTGTTATTTTTATGTTTACAAATAGATCAACATGGAATAGTGTCTCCATGGACCAAAACCAACAACAAAACACGCTAAGATCCTCTTTGAAAAAAATTAAAAGCAATGAATATTGTTCACTGTGTGTGGGCTTAACTGAAACAACATTTCCCCTTAACTCTTTGTTTTTCATTTAAGCGGGAAAAGTCTAATCTGGACCCTGTTCAGTATAATTAATAGTACAGTTCATTAAAAGTTTCAGATATAGGACCCCCTTCTGCAATGAATTCTGAATCGGTGCCCTAATGGGTCTGTATGGATTCAGGGGTCCTCCTTCACAGCTCTCATTGCCGGATTGGGGACATAGCTCTAGGCAGAGGTGCTCACTCATTCCACATGGTTTAGGTACATTGAATCATTCTATGTAACATTTATTCCATATCTAATTTTCATAAGTAGCTTCATAAACATTCATAGCCCAAGAAACCTCTGTCTCCTCTGCCATCCTGTCTGCAAAATCCTGACTGGTTTATATCCAAGCACTTGTGATAGCTCTTAATTTAAACTTCAGAAAGATCATGCAAATCCAGGACAGACTCACCAGAATGAGGAAACAAGATGAAGCAAGGAGGGAGGATCATACCTCCTCTTTGACAGAGTTTGGCCCAGTAATGAAAATGGAAACCCTAGAAACTCTAAGGGATTATTGATCACTACATGTGAAACAGCCCCAGTGCCTCTAATGGTTGGGGAAAGCCAATGCAGAACACCTAGGCCCACTACTGACACAGATCATTTACACCTTCTTTGGAGAAACCAGTCTACCAGCCAGCCTTAAGTATGCCATATCCAGTTGGTCCTCCAGAACCCACAGATGACACCAATGTCCTATTAACTATTGCCTTACAATCAACCTCTACTTCATGGGAAAAATCACAGAGAAAGGTGAAGTGAACAAACGCCAAAATCACTACTGAAGGGAAATGTCCTACACCCTTCACAATCAGGTTGAAGAGTAAGATGTGACACAGAGATTGCTCTAGTGGCATTGATGGATGATCTCCTTATGTCCATATACAGAGGACAAACGGCTCTGCAAGGCATTTCAGTGTCTGTGCTAGTAGTTTGGTTCCATCAGCACACGTTTGGGACTCTTTCCAAAAGGGCGAGAAGAAGAATCATAGAATATCAGGGTTGGAAGGGACCTCAGGAGGTCATCTAGTCCAACCCCCTGCTCATAGCAGGACCAATCCCCAATTAAATCATCCCAGCCAGGGCTTTGTCAAGCCTGACCTTAAAAACTTCTAAGGAAGGAGATTCTACCACCTCCCTAGGTAACGCGTTCCAGTGTTTCACCACCCTCTTGGTGAAAAAGTTTTTCCTAATATCCAACCTAAACCTCCCCCACTGCAACTTGAGACCATTACTCCTTGTCCTGTCCTCTTCTACCACTGAGAATAGTCTAGAACCATCCTCTCTGGAACCACCTCTCAGGTAGTTGAAAGTAGCTATCAAATCCCCCCTCATTCTTCTCTTCTGCAGACTAAACAATCCCAGTTCCCTCAGCCTCTCCTCATAAGTCATGTGTTCCAGACCCCTAATAATTTTTGTTGCCCTTCGCTGGACTCTCTCCAATTTATCCACATCCTTCTTGTAGTGTGGGGCCCAAAACTGGACACAGTACTCCAGATGAGGCCTCCCCACGTCGAATAGAGGGGAACGATCACGTCCCTCGATCTGCTCGCTATGCCCCTACTTATACATCCCAAAATGCCATTGGCCTTCTTGGCAACAAGGGCACACTGCTGACTCATATCCAGCTTCTTGTCCACTGTCACCCCTAGGTCCTTTTCCGCAGAACTGCTGCCTAGCCATTCGGTCCATAGTCTGTAGCTGTGCATTGGGTTCTTCCGTCCTAAGTGCAGGACCCTGCACTTATCCTTATTGAAACTCATCAGATTTCTTTTGGCCCAATCCTCCAATTTGTCTAGGTCCCTCTGTATCCTATCCCTGCCCTCCAGCGTATCTACCACTCCTCCTAGTTTAGTATCATCCGCAAATTTGCTGAGGGTGCAATCCACACCATCCTCCAGATCATTTATGAAGATATTGAACAAAACCAGCCCCAGGACCGACCCCTGGGATACTCCACTTGACACCAGCTGCCAACTAGTAATGGAGCCATTGATCACTACCTGTTGAGCCTGACAATCTAGCCAACTTTCTACCCACCTTATAGTGCATTCATCCAGCCCATACTTCTTTAGCTTGCTGACAAGAATACTGTGGGAGACCGTGTCAAAAGCTTTGCTAAAGGCAAGAAACAATACATCCACTGCTTTCCCTTCATCCACAGAACCAGTAATCTCATCATAGAAGGCAATTAGATTAGTCAGGCATGACCTTCCCTTGGTGAATCCATGCTGACTGTTCCTGATCACTTTCCTCTCATGTAAGTGCTTCAGGATTGATTCTTTGAGGACCTGCTCCATGATTTTTCCGGGGACTGAGGTGAGGCTGACTGGCCTGTAGTTCCCAGGATCCTCCTTCTTCCCTTTTTTAAAGATTGGCACTACATTAGCCTTTTTCCAGTCATCCGGGACTTCCCCCGTTCGCCACGAGTTTTCAAAGATAATGGCCAATGGCTCTGCAATCACAGCCGCCAATTCCTTTAGCACTCTCGGATGCAACTCGTCCGGCCCCATGGACTTGTGCACGTCCAGCTTTTCCAAATAGTCCCTAACCACCTCTTTCTCCACTGAGGGCTGGCCATCTACTCCCCATGCTGTGATGCCCAGCGCAGCAGTCTGGGAGCTGACCTTGTTCATGAAGACAGAGGCAAAAAAAGCATTGAGTACATTAGCTTTTTCCACATCCTCTATCACTAGGTTGCCTCCCTCATTCAGTAAGGGGCCCACACTTTCCTTGGCTTTCTTCTTGTTGCCAACATACCTGAAGAAACCCTTCTTGTTACTCTTGACATCTCTTGCTAGCTGCAGCTCCAGGTGCGATTTGGCCCTCCTGATTTCATTCCTACATGCCCGAGCAATATTTTTATACTCATCTCTGGTCATATGTCCAACCTTCCACTTCTTGTAAGCTTCTTTTTTATGTTTAAGATCCGCTAGGATTTCACCGTTAAGCCAAGCTGGTCGCCTGCCATATTTACTATTCTTTCAACTCATCGGGATGGTTTGTCCCTGTAACCTCAACAGGGATTCCTTGAAATACAGCCAGCTCTCCTGGACTCCTTTCCCCTTCATGTTAGTCCCGCAGGGGATCCTACCCATCTGTTCCCTGAGGAAGTCGAAGTCTGCTTTCCTGAAGTCCAGGGTCCGTATCCTGCTGCTTACCTTTCTTCCCTGCATCAGGATCCTGAACTCAACCAACTCATGGTCACTGCCCCCCAGATTCCCATCCACTTTTGCTTCCCCCACTAATTCTTCCCAGTTTGTGAGCAGCAGGTCAAGAAAAGCTGCCCCCCTAGTTGGCTCCTCTAGCACTTGCACCAGGAAATTGTCCCCTACGCTTTCCAAAAACTTCCTGGATTGTCTATGCACCGCTGTATTGCTCTCCCAGCAGATATCAGGAAAATTAAAGTCACCCATGAGAACCAGGGCGTGCGATCTAGTAGCTTCTGCGAGTTGCCGGAAGAAAGCCTCATCCACCTCATCCCCCTGGTCCGGTGGTCTGTAGCAGACTCCCACCACTACATCACTCTTGTTGCTCACACTTCTAAACTTAATCCATAGACACTCAGGTTTTTCTGCAGTTTCGTACCGGAGCTCTGAGCATTCATACTGCTCCCTTACATACAGTGCTACTCCCCCACCTTTTCTTCCCTGCCTGTCCTTCCTGAACAGTTTATAACCATCCATGACAGTACTCCAGTCATGTGAGTTATCCCACCAAGTCTCTGTTATTCCAATCACGTCATAATTCCTTGACATCACCAGGACCTCCAGTTCTCCCTGCTTGTTTCCAAGGCTTTGTGCATTCGTATATAAGCACTTGAGATAACCTGCTGATCGCCCCTCATTCTCAGCATGAGGCAGGAGCCCTCCCCTCACAGATGTTCCTGCCTGTGTTTCCTCCTGGTATCCCGCTTTCCCACTTACCTCAGGGCTTTGGTCTCCTTCCCCCGGTGAACCTAGTTTAAAGCCCTCCTCACTAGGTTAGCCAGCCTGCTCGCAAAGATGCTCTTCCCTCTCTTCGTAAGGTGGAGCCCGTCTCTGCCCAGCACTCCTCCTTCATGGAACACCATCCCATGGTCAAAGAATCCAAAGCCTTCTCTCTGACACCATGCGTAGCCATTCATTGACTTCCACGATTCGACGGTCCCTACCCAGGCCTTTTCCTTCCACGGGGAGGATGGACGAGAACACCACTTGCGCCTCAAACTCCTTTATCCTTCTTCCCAGAGCCACGTAGTCTGCAGTGATCCGCTCAAGGTCATTCTTGGCAGTATCATTGGTGCCCACGTGGAGAAGCAGGAAGGGGTAGCGATCCGAGGGCTTGATGAGTCTCGGCAGTCTCTCCGTCACATCGCGAATCTTAGCCCCTGGCAAGCAGCAGACTTCTTGGTTTTCCCGGTCAGGGCGGCAGATAGATGACTCAGTCCCCCAGAGGAGAGAGTCCCCGACCACCACCACCCGCCTCCTTCTCTTGGGAGTGGTGGTCGTGGAACCCCCAACCTCAGGACATCGCATCTCATGCCTTCCAACCAGCGGAGTCTCCTTCTGCTTTCTCCCCCCAGACGTATCATCTGGTCCACTCTCCGCAATGGTACCTGTGGAGAGAACATGAAAGCGGTTAGTTACCTGTGTCTGCGTTGCTGGAATCCAGACCTTCATTTTTCTCAACCACTGTGTGACTTGTTTAGCTCAACGTTTGTCCTTTCCAAAAACTAGAAGAGATCGGGTGATCATAATAGTAATGCTGCCTAGCTCTTATATAGCAATTTTCATCCATAGATCTCAAAATGCTTTACAAAGATGGGTCAGTATAATTGTCTTCATTTTACAGATGGGGAAACCTAAGCACAGAGAAATTAAATGTCTTGCCCATGGTCACACTGCTGGTCAGTGATAGAGCCAGGAATAGAAACTCAATTTCCTGATCTCCAGTCTAGTCCAGTCCAGTCCTGCTGTATCTACAAGGCAACACTGCCTCTATTTCACATTCCTCTCTTTCTGGGCCAATGAAATGACCTCAAGTAATTTAAAAATTGTTAAAAGATGGGAACCCCAGCAAGTCAAGACCTGAATATAAATTGAGTAAGAATGACACCCCTTGTGACTTGGTTTGGTTTGCAGTGGTGTCTTCCTTGTGGAGTATGAAATGGGGACTTAGCTCAGTGTTTTAAACCAGTGGTTCTCAACTAGGGTACACAGAAGTCTTCCAGGGGGTACATCAACTCATCTAAATATTTGCCTAGTGGCACTAGCGAAGTCAATACAAACTAAAATTTCATACAGACAATGATTTGTTTATACTGCTCTATATACTGTATATTGAAATGTAATCACAATATTTATATTCCAATTGATTTATTTTATAATTATACGATAAAAATGAGAAAGTAAGCAATTTTTCAGTAATAGTGTGCTGGGACACTTTTGTATTTTTATGTCTGATTTTGTAAGCAAGTAGTTTTTAAGTGAGGTGAAACTTGGGGGAGTGCAAGACAAATCAGACTCCTGAAAGGGATACAGTAGTCTGGAAAGGCTGAGAGCCACTGTTTTAAACGGTTTCAGAGTAACAGCCGTGTTAGTCTGTATTCGCAAAAAGAAAAAAGAAAAGGAGTACTTGTGGCACCTTAGAGACTAACCAGTTTATTTGAGCATGAGCTTTCGTGAGCTACAGCTCACTTCATCGGATGCTATGCTATGCATCCGATGAAGTGAGCTGTAGCTCACGAAAGCTCATGCTCAAATAAACTGGTTAGTCTCTAAGGTGCCACAAGTACTCCTTTTCTTTTTTCTTTTTGTTTTAAACGAAACCAGTGGGGCTTCTCTTTAATGTAAGGGAAATGGGTTTTTCAGACAGAGCTTACCTTCCTTTTTCAATATCCAGTAACTAAATATTAATTTGTCATTAGGTTTCCAACTTTAAAACTAATATTTCCTATCAGCAAAGTTATCTCCCTATCGTAAGCTTCCAAGAATATAGATATGCACATAAGGCTGATCAAATGCCCAGGGTAGTAAATGAAAAACATCTTACTGACTTTAAGGGACTGAACAAGAGACAGGAGCAATTTTACAACATTCCCTTAACCACTTCTTCACTTCATAGATTTTAAAGCTTGAAGGGGCCATTCGATCATCTACTCTAACCACCTGTATAGCACAAGCCATAGTGTATACACAGTAACTTGTATATGTTCCAGAAAGGCATCCAGTCTTGATCTGGAGACGTCAAGAGATGTAGAATCCACCACTTCCATTGGTAGCTTGTTCCAATGATTAATCAGTCTTACTGTTAAAAATGTGTGCCTCATTTCTAAATGGAATATGTCTCGCTTTAACTTCCAGCTCTTGGTTCTTGTTATCTTTGCAAAGTAAACCTGAGAGATGGACCCTCAGTAGCATGGAATATGGAGAAAGCATAAAGAACCCAAACATGAGATCTGAACTTATTCTGAGCAGAAGGCCCATTATTTTCCTTGTCAAAAACAATTTAAAAAAAGGTCACACTCTTTCAGTTAGTCATTCCCATATTCGGTTGTTACTGAGCTATCTCTAGCTGGGAATTTAGTGTCTAGTTCTTGTGTTGTCAATTAGAAATAACTCTTTTTTTGGAGTACATAATAATAAGAAGGCTATTACTCTTTTTTGTGCTATCTCTGGTTAGATTTCTTTACAAATATTAGCCTAGGTACAGACTGTTTTTGAAAAACCCAAGCATTCAGGTGTGGAGAATACTTTTGATTCTGAAATGATGTATATTTCTTAATATGTCTAATATGCATGTAATTTGATTCAAGTTTACTGTGCACCAGATAACACTAGATTGCTTTCTTTCAGAAAGAAGTGTAATCCAGGGATTTTCTGCTTACATTATTTGTGTAATTAGAAAAAAGGCCATGGCTGATGTCACTGTATTAATCTCCAACAAATTGGAGCACTTGATCACCGGCTGACATTGAAGCCCAAAAGATTCTAGGGCACATTTTAGTTAATCCATGATTAAAAGCATGATTAATTTTCCTTTTTACAATATTGCTAGAAAACTGCAAATGGAATTCAACATACTGTTTTCAGACATTTCTATTATGTCATTTTATATGTAAAATAAATGTTTTTCATTGCAATAGGTGGTTTAATGGATTACATTTAACATTTGTAAAAAAAAAGTCTAAATCTATACTCACATCGTCAGAAAAGTGAGATTCATTGTGTCAGGTCAACCATTCATCGCAGCTAATGTCCATTTTTTTTTATCTGCATGGTAATGAGCATGACTGATTTAAAACAAAATGATTTAAATCGCCAATTTAATCAAAGATTTAATCATTATGTAAATCAGCAGTCAGAAAAACTTTGATTTAAATAATTGGTATTGATCTTGTTTTGCAGCTGGAATTCAATTCAAATTTCAAAACCAGCATTCAAAAATTCTTTTTATTAGTTAAATAAAACTACCTTAAATATGCTGGATACATAGGGGTTTGGGGGGGAGGGGAAGTAAGTTTATCACGACATGTTTTGCATTTAAAACTAACTGATTTTTTAAACAAAAGAAGTATTATCTGTAGCTAGTGAATTGAAGTGATTGTTTCTAGCCACCATGTCTTTCAAGGTTTTAGAACTAGTAGATCTCATGTTGTCCCATTTGATTGTTATTCATAGATTGGAAGAAGAAAACAAGATTTCCTGCTTTTTCAGCTTCCATTTGGTTTCTCAGCTTTGAATGAACTAGTCCAAATGCAGAAAATATTCTCTCTGCACCTGTGGAAAAGGCTACTGTCAAAAGCTGGTTTAGCACTTCAGCAAACTCTGGCTTCAAGTGCTTAGTCAATTACGTCCACCAGTTCAGTGCTTTGACCTTCTTTAAAACTTTGGCAGCAAACAAGTACTGCTTGAATGGTTTATCTCCAGCCCTGAAATTTATTATCGTTGGTATGATTAATGGTTGCTTATTAGATGCCCATGTCATAACAACATCTTCCTCTTCTGCAGTTAGAGAGTTATCCTGGTACTTTGTGTTGAGAATATTTGCAAAAAAAGGAGGCAGAATGAGTGCTTGATCCATCTGCTTCTTCACTGCCTTCAGCTTAACTTTGTGGTTGGGCATTTCTTTCTGCAGTGTTTCTTTTTTCTTTCCAAATTTCAAGAGCATTAGCAATAGAGTAGCTCTTTCTGTATTTTTTCCAAAGATTTGGAAATCAGTTTCAGTATCTTCAGTGTATCATCTACATTTCTCTTTAGTTTGATGTTGACTACTGTGGCTTCAATAGTTCCATCTATATTTTGTCATGATTTTCCTTACAAAGTGTCACCAGGATAGGCCCAATTTTAATAAGTAGCTGAAAACAATCAACCACTGACTTCCATTGTACATCTCGGGGGAGAATTAGTTCTGATCCTCCTTTGTTCTTCAGTGAAACAGAACCCAAGTGATTATCACAGGAGTATTTTACAATTTCAACAATAATTTCCCTTATTCTTGGACTACCTAATTATTTGGTTAAAAGATGAATCAGATGAGGATCTACATATTATAAATTACAGGCTCACTTCATTACCCTTTTCTAGATTTATTCCATCTTTGCTATATTTGTAGCATTGTCTGTGACAAAGCTACACAGAACACTGATTTTTTGTTCACAATTTCTCATAACTTTTACTACTGCTTAATTCATGCTTTATTATGCGGTTTGGATATTATGCTGTTTCTGTAAGGTAGACAACTCCATTTTATGTTTTCACATAAATACATCTGGTGCTTCAAAAGGGCTAATTTCACAAAGCTGAAAACAATTATGAGCAAATCAGCTGGGATGAAGAATTTAATAAAAAAAATGTGAATGATAATTGATCATTGTATAAGAACACTTTACTAGATGCCCCAAAAAACACAATTGAGGAAGAAGGCTCTATTGGTTAAAAAAAACCCAACCTGAGTTAGAGGGAAAGTGATGGCAGCTATAAAAAAATATAAGAAATGGAAGAAAGGGGAAGTTGACAGTAATTAATATAAATCAGAAGCTAGAAATTATAGAAAATTGATAAGGGAAGCAAAGAGACAAGGAGAAATCTATGGCCAGCAGAGTTAACAACAATAAGGAGTTTTTAAAGTATATTAGAAACAAAAATAATACTGCACAGGTCCATTACTAGATGGAAATGATAGAATTATCAATAATAATGCAGAAAAGGCAGAATAAATAATTATGTTCTATATTTGAGGAAAAATGATGTAGTCATATCATATGTTAAGACTCTTTCTATTCCACAAGTATTTCAGGAGGATGTTAAACCGCACAGCTACTAAAGCTAGCCATTTATAAATCAGCATCCAAGAGTTTTTAAAAAGTTGGCCGAGGAGCTCATTGGATCATTAATGTTACTTTTCAATCAGGATTGGAATACCAGGGAAGTTCCAGAAGACTGGAGGAAAGCTAATGTGCCAATATTTAAAAATGGGTAAATGGGATAACCTGGGTAATTATGGGCTTGCCAGTATGATATCAATCCTGGGCAAAATAATGGAGTGGCTGATTTGGGACTTGTCTAATAAAGAATTAAAGGAGGGTAATATAATTATTGCCAGTCAACATGCATTTATGGAGAATAGATCCTGTCAAACTAACTTGATATAATTTTTTAATGAGATTACAAGTTTGGTTACTTAGACTTCTGTAAAGCATTTGACATTTTGATTAAAAAACTAGAAAGATATAAAATTAGTATGGCACACATTAAATAGATTAAAACCTGGCTAATTGGTAGGTCTCAAAATGTAATTGTAAATGGGTGTGTTTCTAGTGGGTCCCACACAGATTGGTTCTTGTTCCTATGCTATTTAACATTTTTTAATCAATAATCTGGAAAAAAACAAAATCAGCACTAATAAAGTTTGCAGAGGACACAAAAATTGGGGGAGTGGTAAATAATAAAGAGGACAGGTTGCAGATACAGAGCAATCTGGATCATTTGGTAAACAGCAGCAAGCAAACAATATGCATTTTAATATGGTTAAATGTATTAATCTAGGAACAAAGAATGCAGGTCACACTTTCAGGATGGGAGACTCTATCCTGGGAAGCCGTGACTCTGAAAAAGATTTGGGGGTCAGAGTGGATAACCAGCTGAACATTGGCTCCCAGCGCAATGGTATGGCCAAAGCGGCTAATGAAATCCTTGGATGCATGAACAGGAGAATGCTAAGTAGAAGTAGAGAGATCATTTTACCCCTGTATTTGGCACTGGTGTGACACTGCTGGAATATTGTGTCCAGTTCTGGTATTCGCAGTTCAAGAAGGATGATGCTGTATTGGAGAGGGTTCAGAAAAGTGCTATGAGAATGATTAAAGGATTAGAATGGATTATAGTGATGGACTCACGGAGCTCAATCTGTTTAGTTTAACAAAGAGAAGGCTAAGAGGAGACTTGAGTACAGTCTATAAGTATCTGCAGGGGAAACAGAAATAATGGGCTGTTCAATCTAGCAGAGAAAGATATAACATGATCTAATGGAAGTTGAAGCTGGACATGTTAACATGAAGTGGCATGTTATACAGGAGGTCAGACTAGTTGATCACAATGGTCCCTGCTGGCTTTGGAATCTATGAATCTATGAATATTTACTGTATTTGTGTACATTGCTCATCTCTCAAGATTCAGATTATTGCTTTTCCCTTCAAGGTATTCCACATACTGTTCTATTTCCTTCTCATATACAGGATCCGGCAACCTTCTACCAATGTCTGCTCTGTTTCATGGAGTATAACTTGAATGCTTTCACCTTGTTAAAGAAATGTTTGCTTTGAACAAGCCAAAAGGGAAAGTTCATTACATACATGAACAGAGCAATCTTTCCATCTATGGAATGTGGTTGGAATTTGCTGAACTTCATTACAAAATTATTCATGCTCTCTTTGTATGATGACTGCTTTTGGGGATACAAGTAGCTTACTGTCAGACATATATTTACATACGATGCTGCTGGTGGTATCAACAGATCACTCTGAAGTTGTAGATGATGGGCTGCAGATGATGGACATTCATAATCTCTTATGTCTAAATTAGACTCTGAAACAAAATGGAAAAAACAAGTCAATCATATGTACTCTCACCCAGTACTATTCAGTGCACTACTTAAAAAAAAAAAAGGAACCTGTCTATGAAAGACCTCCTCTTGCAGTTAACTTTAACACTGTTTAAAAATGATTGATATAATTTATCCTATAATGATTGATATAATTTATCCTATTTCCAGCCTTATAGGGAAAATATTTAATAAATCATCAGGTTTCTCTACTTCTAGTTTAACCTTTATCAAAATGCCAAACAGATGAAAAACAACAAACAAAAAAACCCTCTCAAACTTTTTAATTTTAAAATCCTGAAATGACTGACAATACTTTACTTTTCATCTAGGATTTGCTTTTGATTATAATGAAAAATAAAATATTATTTTAGAAATCAAGGAGCATTAAAAAGTATAATTAATGAATACTCCTGCATGTAATATGCCAATCAGATTTTAAACACTGAAGCTTTTTGAAATTCACAATCCTCCCCCAAAATAGAAGTTTCTGACAGGCAGTTAATTTCATGGAAATTATCTACGTTTTCATTTACTAGTATATTTCATAAAAAGATATGGCAGGCCTTCCATAAACATTCTTTAAAACAAAAATAAATTAACTCATTGGTTGATCCAGATTGTTATGATATGTCCACATCATTATCTAAGTCTTTGCAAACTTCTGATGAGCAGTTTTCATAATGTTGTTTTATTTTGGCCTGGTTTTACATCTCTTTTTTCATGGTTTGCATTTGACACATTTTCTTTTTTTACATGTGAAAATATTTCTAAATAGGGTCTTTTTTAATGATCTGCAGCCATGGCAGATTTACACTAGAGAGACTACTCTGAAGAATGCTAAGAAACTGTAATGAATAGACAGAAAAGGTGAAACTAAAAGTATTTCTTCTAAACTGTAACAAAACATAATTAAGATAAAAGCTTTTGTGCATAATAGAAACTGAAATCTCTGCTATTTGAAAAAATGTAAATACCAGTATTTTATTGTAAAGATTGGAGATTATATAGATACTGACAATGCAGTACATGACATTGTACTATATAGAGCTTGAGTTGACCTCAAAAGATAAAGCTGTCCCCCCATTTTTAACATAATTAAAAAAGCAAATCCTTTAACGCATAAAAATGTGAGAGTGGTTCATTGATGTAGCATTATTTATTTATTTAAATTATTTGAATAGATTATAGTATGTTTAGGCCCTTGTATAGGTTGTCAGAATTTCACATTTAATTTTAAAGATGTTTATTGTTAAAAAGAAAAATATATTTAATTTAAATAAAAAGATCTGATTTAAAATAAAAAATCAGATTTAAATTTTAAAAATAATTGGATGCACTCTGATTATAACAGCTGGTGGGTAACATTTGAAAATGTGCCTAAGTGACTTAGGAACCTAATTCTCATTGTAAATCAATGTGATTTAGCTTCAAAGTCATTTGGGTTCTTTTGAAAAATGCATCTAGTATCTTCTGATTGTAAGACTTTTGGGGAAGGAAATGTATCCTTTGTTTTATATTCAGCATATATGACAGTAAAGCACTATGTACATTTCTGGAACTATAATAACCTATATCTGCTTAAGAAGGATTTCTGTACGGAGAAGGAATATAAAGTGAATGATGAACCTTAAATTTTTTTTCCAGATCATGGGTGTATCACTCATACATAATGTGCACCCAAAATGAAATTGCACAGAGTGTGTGAAAGAGGGCATATGGGCTTTTTAAAGACACGCTTTGTGTCCTGCAATACCTTGATCTGGGCAACAAGGCATGCTGGGAAAGAGAACCTGTCACATAAGACTCTTAGCTAAGTGATCAATAGCCAAGAAGCACAGCTCCAGGCGGAAAAAACTGAGACAGAGGTTGGACCTAATGCTGAACCAGAACTTCATGACAGTGTGGTTTGGTCACTCTACTGGGTGTTCCTTGAGATTTCTTTTTTAAATCAGTGCATTTGTAATTGTTTGAAAAATACAGACACTAAGGGAATGGGAGTTTATAACAGCATCTTGAGTGAAATGAGAGTTTAGAAAATGAGAGTTTATAACAGCATCTTGAGTGACTTTAATTATGGTCAAAACACTGACCAGTTCAGCATTATCTGTCAGGGAGGATTACTTACTTTACATACAAAATATCTTTGAGCATGGAAGATGAAGTATTCTCATAATTTGAGAACTTATTTTTTTGAATTAGGGGTAACTGAACTTTATGGCATTTAGGATTTTAAAAAGTAGAAGTACTGTCTGTAAATCATACTAGTTCTCTGAGTGAGGATGTCTCTTTAAGAAAGTCATGCTTGGGAGTCGGCTCTGCCTAGTCTGGCACAGTACAGTACAACAGAGACTCTGGGAGAGAGCGGTCAGACTTTGCAGATAGTCTAGGTCTTGCTTCTAATAAATAACCATCTCTCTCTGCTTTGTCTGAGTCTCCTTGATAAGAACCCATATATATGACAGGGTATCAGTGGTGGGGTGAAATGGACAGCCTGGAAATGGAGCAGTTCTGAGCCCCAGCAGAGCTCAAACTTTCCATCCATGCAGCAAAGAAATTAAGAGTTTCAAGCAGCCGTTCATCCTCTGCATGTTGACAAGTAGAGCCACTGAGAAAGCGGATAAAAAAGGTAGATATTTTCCTTAATGCAGCTAGACCAGAAGCACTAGATGTAGATAATAGTCTACAGCGAAGCCAGGAAGAGGAGGATAGTTATGAGACAGTGCTGGAAAATTTTGAGGAGTACTGCACTTCCAGAAGGAATAAGACTTTTGAAAGATATACATTTCATATGAGAGCTCAAAAAGAGAGATAAACTTGAAAATTTGTGACTGATCTCAGACTCCTGAGACAATCAAGTAATTATGGAGAGCTCACAGATTCCTTAATTAGAGACCAGATTGTTATGCAGATCAGAGACAAAGCTCAGAAAGAGACTGCTGGAAGATCCAGACTAGAATTTAGAAAAGGTAATCAGAATCAGATTATTCAGACAAAAAGGAAGCTGTTGGATGGAAAGCAATACATGGAGGCAGTGGAAAGGATGTCAGCTCCTCTGAGCTACAGAGAAATGAGGAAGCAAAATAGGTTTGAGAAATCTAAAGAGAAATCTGGAAAAAAACAAACCAATCAGAATGAGCTTGCAGAAGGCAACACAAAGAGCTGTAGTGTAGTGGCAGAGCTGGGCCTTAACAATGTCCTGTTTTTGGAAAACTCTTCAACAACAGCAAAAGGCTTAATTGCTTTGCAAGAGCTTGCAAACAGGAACATCCTGTGTGCAAACAGAAACAAAGTGTGCACACCCTGTACCGAGAAAAGATCAGCAAAGGCACACGTGAAGAATTCTTCTTCATAGGAACTATACAGTACATGAAACAGCATCACCATGCAACTGGACTATTACTTTAGAAACAAATGGAAACTTTGTGACTTTTAAGTTGGACACTGGTGCACAAGTAAAGATGGTGCCCGAATCTATTATACAAGCCTTTAAGTCGAGCACAGTGAAAAGACAAAACAAAACAGGGAAAGCTCAGAGCTTACAGTGGGGAGCTGATTGAAGTAAAGGTGAAAGACGATATGGAAAGGATAATGTTTGTAACTGTGGAAGGGAAAAGACTACCACTGCTAGGGTTGAAAACATGTCAGACCCTGGGCCTTATACAGAGAGTGTCCTCTTTACGGGGGCAGGTGATCAAATGCATTCCACATGTCTTCAAGGGGATTGGAACTGTCGACAGAGTACAAGTTGACTGAGCCCAATAGTCCCACAATGCATGCCCCTAGTAGTGTACCTCTTGTCCTTAGGCAGAAACTCAAAGAGGAATTGGACAATTTAATTGCTCTAGGCATGATAGAGAAAGTAGAAAAACTGACAGAGTGGTTCCATTTTTTAGTAATTGTTGAAAAGAAAGATGGAACCCTTCTCCTGTGTCTAGACCCAAAGCAATTTAAGTATATAAAAAGGGAACATTTTCCTGTACCTACAAGGGAAGAAAGCTTTGGAGAAATGGCTGATGCCAAATATTTCCCCACACAAGATGCATCAGTTGTATTTTGGCCGTTTCCCTTAGAAAAAAGTAGCACACCTTTGTGCACTTTTAACACAGCCTTTGGGAGATACAGCTTTTTGCAGACTACCTCTGGGGAGATGTTCTCCATCTGAAGTGTTCCATAGAAAAGTACCACAAATATTTGATGGTATTGAAGGTACCAAAGTACATATGGATGATGTTTTGATATGAGTACATATGCTAGAAGGGGGAACGTGACTGGAGGCTCCAAAGGGCTTGTTGAGCAGGGTTAGAGCTAAAACAACAAAAATGTAAATTTAGAGTCAGTGAAATAACATATCTGGGAGCAAGACTGAGAGAACATTACCAATACGCTGGCTCCAACAACGACAAGGTACAAAAATTCCTAGGAATGGTAAATATCGTAGGGAAGATTATACCTAACGTGGCCGATAAAACCAGCAACATGAGAGCACTCCTATGTAAATGACCAGTGGACATGGGATGCCAACCATCAAAAGGAGATTGAAAACATGATAAAATGAATAAAGGAGGCTCCAGTCCCTAGAGACGATGACAGAAACCACCAGACAATATGGTGTACAGATGCCTTCAAGGAAGGCATTGGAGCAGCACTCATGCAAAGGTATGATGAACATTGGAGACCTGGGGCACATGCTTCCAGGACACTAACCAAAACAGAGTGTCAGTATGCTCAAACAGAAAAAGGAGGCCTTTGCCCTGTTTCATAGATGTAAAAAGTTTCATGTTTTTATTTATGGGAAACCAGTAATAGCTGACCACAAGCCTCTAGTAGCTATTGGGGGAAAAAAACGGTTAAGCAGACGTTCCCCTGCCTAGGATACCAAGATTATTCTCTCAGTTACAGTTATAGGATTTACAAATGGTATACAAGCCTGGAAAGACCTAGTGCTGGCAGACACACTTTCCAGAGCTTTTGATAGAACTGTAGAGGAACAACATCCACACTTGGATATTGTGCATGTAAACTGCATAAGGAAAACATGACCAGCGTCTGACAAAATGTGGACTGTAACTGCCAAAGCCACAATGAGACATTGCTAAGTGTCATCAAAGCTATGTGCACATGGTAGCCTAGACATTATATACCCAGTCCTTACTATCAGTTTAAAGGAGAACTTTCTGTACTGGATTCTGTTCAAGGGCACAAGACTAATTGTTCCAGAAACCTTACAGAAATATTTGCTAAATAGATACACTAAATACATGGACACCTTGAGAATGGAAAAATGTAAAAGGAGGGCTAGAGATGTTTTATATTGGCCTCAAATGAATGTGTACATAGAAGAAACAATTAGAGCTTATGAAACATGCCAGAAATACATATTTCGTCAAGTAAGAGAGCTCAGGATGACTTCAGCTCTGTGGTATAAAGTGGGCATTGATTTGTTCACATATACTGGAAAAAACTGTGTGCTGGTTTTGGATTATTTGTCACACGTCCCAGAAATAACCTTGCTAGAAGAGATTACTGCAGAGCATGTAATTATGCACATGAAGTCCATTTTTGCTAGACATGGTATACCAGAAGTGGTAATGTCAGATAATGGACCACAATCTGATGGATATAAGTTCAGACAATTTGTTAACAAGTATGGGTTTAAGCACATTACATCTAGTCCTAGATATCCACAGTCTAATGGTGTAGTGGAAAATGGTGTAAAAAATAATCAGTCTGCTTAAAAAAAAGCAGAGGAGACTAATTTGGACTCTTACTTAGCATTGTTGAATTATAGGTCTGCCTCCTTAAAGCATAGGTTGTCACCAGCAGAAGTTTTGTTCAACAGAAAACTGAAAACAAGAATGCCTAATTTTGTAGATACAGATAAAAATGATCCGACTATGTATAAGAAAACTTTCAAAGATAAAGTTTATTATGACAGAGGGTCATGAGAACTTGAGCATTTGCAGCAACAAAATCGTGTATGTATATATGGTGGAAAACCCCAGAAAGCAGTGGTCTCTCAAGAAGCGGCTCCTAGGTCTTACGAGGTTGTCACTCCTGAGGAACAGACATGCAGACAGAACAGGAGACACCCTCCATAAAATCTCAGGATGAAGGGAAGATAGCAAGGAAGGCAGAGTCGAAGTCTTCAGTGATGGAACCAGAAAGTGGCATGGAGGAATCCACAGAACAGACTGTACCAGTAAGCATGGTGGCACTGAGCACCACACTGCAGTAGGGTGACCAGATGTCCCAATTTTATAGGGTCAGTCCCGATATTTGGAGCTTTTTCTTATATAGAGGCCTATTACCCCTCACCCCCATCCCAATTTTTCACACATGCTATCTGGTCACCCTACACTGCAGAGACTGAAGGGATGACACGCAGATCCATGAGATTGCTCAGGACCCCTCAAAGACTAACAGAAAATTGTTAGTGAGCAATTAGGTTTCTTTATTTGTATACATACAGTTGGATATTTTGTTTATTTGGAAAGGGGAGATGTGAGGATACTTCTGTAAGAGAGCCAGTCCTGGCAGTCGGCTCTGCCTAGTCTGGCACAGCACAAGGAGGTTCATTGTGACACAGGGTATGTCTACACTGGAATTAAAAGCCTGTGGCTGGCCCATGCCAACTGACTCCGGGGCTGTTTAATTGCAGTGTAGGCCCAGGCTATAACCCAAGTTCTGGGACCCTCCCACCAAATGGACTTGGACAGAGAGGGGTCAGACTTTGCAGGTGGTCTAGGACTTGCTTCTAATAAGTAACCATCTCCCTCAGCTTTATCTGAGTGCCCTTCATAAGAACCCATGAATATTGCACTCTGCAGTTCTCAAAGCATGTGTATAACACAACTCTACTTTCGGATCCCTGCACTTCAAGCTGGACAGATGTGTGGAGGGCTAGGGAAGGAGAAATCCTCGGGGCTATGGAGCAGATGCAAATCTGCTCCACAGAGGCTGTTCCAGGCAGATGCCCTGTCTGACCGATACACACTCCACCCCTCATGCACACTGCTCTACAGTGAGCTTATGCGGAGCAGGGCTCTGCATCATGGCAGTGGGGCACATCCTTACTATACCTCCCCTTTGCACACACGTCCCACTGCCAGGGGTGCTCTGTAGCTACGAAGGTGGATGGATTTTTTTACCCTAGGAGCACACTTACAGAGCTATGGGGAAAAGTAAAGCTACCCCATCTACTACACTGCTTCAGAACAAAACAAACAAAACCAGCACAAAGGGTAAAGAATGGACATTCAAATCTTGTTTTGTTACAGTGCTGAAACTATTTTTCTAGTTTTCTCTGTATTAAGATGGTGAGAAAAAAAGCTGGCAAATGGGTGGCCAACAAAATTATACTACAACATGCTTAGGCTGTATTGTTGGGACAAACTGGAGTTATGGGTGTTTTTTTTTTTACACACAGTCAGTAGATGTATATTTCCATGTTTATTGGACCATGCAGAGAACAAATCTCTCAAAACAGTTCAGTGCCCTAAACTTCAGGAAGAAGACAGAGAATATTTAGAGAAGCTATCTAATTACAGGAGCACTGTAGAAGCTATTAAAGTTGAAAAGACAGGTAAATTAAAAGATAACCATGGGCTGTTCAACTTAAACTTAATAGTTTCCTTCGATAAAACACACATCTTCACCCATGAGCTTGGCAGCTCAGTTAAATTTGTAATCTTTCCTAGGTAAATTACAATCAAGACTTGTGCAAGCTGATATCTTTCTGTTTTTAATACTTAATAGAGCTACTGTCAGGAACAGGAATTCTGCAATTTCTTCCCTGCAACTAAACCTTTTAAGCCCAAATCTCCTTTTAATTATATCCTGAGGCACTACCTTCATTGCCTTTAACTTTGATGGATGTGCACCGGTATAAATGAGGCAGGAGTTTGGTCCATTTGACTTTGCAGTGCTGCTAGTATACCATATAAATGTGTGGCACAATGTCTCTGATGGTAGCATTTTGTGAACAGAATTAATAGCGCTGGCTGGAAAATTTCAAGTTTGGAAAATTTGACAAAAAAGGACAATATTTTCATGATTTTTTGTGATTTTTTTTTCTATTTTCTGACCAGCTCTAAAACTCCCCCTATGATTCTATGTAGGATGAATCTAGATAATGAAAAATCTCACAGAAGGGGTCAGAAGGAGCAAAACTTCATGAGTTACACCTCACCGAGTATCTCCAGAAACATTCTTTCTGATCAGAAAGGTTGGTGCAGGGTTGGGGATGCTACAGAGATCTGAGACTGTGCCTCCCCCAACCCTGTAGATCTCCATTCATGAGGGCAGCTTCACTTTCCATATGGATAGAAGAGCCATCCTTTAGGAACCACATTTGTCCATCAGCACTCCTCTGTGCAGCATGGCTCCAGCTGGAGCTGCACTTCCATTGGCCAGGGGCTTGTTTACATAAGCAAGTTATTCCGTAATAAGGTGGGGTGTGAATTTAAAGAGGAATAGTGATTCCTGAATAACGTGTTGTTCTGGAATAAGTGTCTACATGTGGAGCAAATAAACTCTGGTTCTCTTTGTGGGTGCTCAGTAGCAGCCAGACAGGAGACCCTGTCAGAGGTATTACAGTTCAGAGATGTATTGGCTCCCATCTGAAGTTCAATGTGGAACTGCGGGGCTCTGCAAGGGAATGTACTATATACATAGAGTGGCACATCCTCTGTCCTCCCCTCCTTGGTTTCAGTGTTCCATCTTTGAGCAGGTACGGTGAGAAGAGGTAGAACTACCCTAGCTTTCACAAAGAAAGTGGGAATTCAGTGAGCAGATGGGCTTTTCCCTGCAATGTGGGAGAAGCTGGCACTTGGTGTCTTCTGAAAATTCAAACATAGTTTCTGTGCAGCTCATGTCCACAAGATTTCTTCTGTATATGTTCCTGGTTACAGTTTCCTTCTGGGTGATATGAGAGTGTAGTGTTCTAGTTTAGAAATGCAAGTGCCTCAGAAACTGAAATGGGGAGATTATGAATGGAAGTTTGTGCATTAATTACAGCAGACTTAATTCCCTATGAGTCACCTTTTTTGTTTGCTTGCACAGTGGTAGTGTCTAGAAGTCAAGGCTCCATTGTGGTAGGCACTGTACAAATATATGACAAAGAGCCACTCACTGCCCCAAAGAGCATGCAGTCTAAAGACTACATTGTGTCCTGTAAATGTTTGTGGCAAGGGTGTTGGCACATCTCAAGCCTGTGAATGCTGGGCTGGCTTTTCTTTGGGGCAATAACTATTTCAAAGATGCAGTTAGATGCTTCATGGGCATGTAGTCTTTTAGACTGTAGTCTGTAGTCTTTTAGATATTGCTACTGTTCTAGAGGTTAAAATGGTTTGTGTTTAAAACCAAACAAAGAAAGGTCCATTGGAAAATGCATAACCATTGCAGAGCAATAATTTAGATTGAAGAAAGTGATTGTTGTACAGTTTTACAGATGCTTGTTTTGTGACATGTCTAGCATACATTTGGGTGCTGCATAAATCTAAAAAATTAAAACTTTTGACACTTAATAAATTTGACAGTACTTTTGGTCTGTCCAAGTCAAATGATCGTATCAAAAATGTATCATACCATAAGTAACACTGGTGAAGGCATCGATTTCAACTGTCTTAAAATAAACCAAAAGGAACTGCTTAGAAGTGCAGCATGTTAGTGGTCATTTAACTTATATGGTGCAATACATAATGTCTTTGTTTGTAGCTCTAACCTACATTTCAATTTCTGAGATGACTGTTGATTAGTTTGAAGAATGTCTACAATTTAAATCTATACGTGCAGATGAAAGATGAAACTAGAATGAAAAGATTTAGGGTCAAATTATGTAGGTACAACCCCTAATGTATAAGAAAAGAATTATCATAAAGCTTGATCTAGCAAATGACCTGTGTGCAGAAGTCCCATTGACTTAAATATGAGTTTCATGCTTAGGGTGCCTATAAGATACTGTATTTTTCCATAGAAAGAAAATTCATCATGCAATTTAATAGAAGCCTAATTCTATTTCTATTGAAGTCAATGACAAAGCATTTTATGTGGTACTTTGCAAGTCTATAGAAATGGATTAGGTTATAAAAATCTGAAATTATAGCTTTATATTTAATAGAAAATGTAATATTGGGCTTGGAACAGGTAAGGATCTGCTGCTCTTACGCGTGTTGATTAGTACCTGACACAGGAAGCAGTCTCATCAAAGTCTTATGAGAAGGGAATAGTACATCTAACGTTGCAAAGACTATTCTGACTCTCTCCTTTAGTGCAAAAGCCTATGGAGGTCAGACAGCTGGGGCAGGAAATTATCAGGACACAATCCCAACATCTGCACAGGCAATAATGTCTTCCAGTCTTAGGAAAGTATGTAGTTCCCATTGCCATATTATCTGAGTGACTCACAACCAAAGTGACATAATGTAGTTATCCTCACAGTATCCCTTTGAAGTAGGGCACTACCAATATCCCCATTTTACAGTTAGAATAATAGGAATGTAGGGCTGGAAGGGACTTTGAGAAGTCATCAAGTCCAGTCCTCTGCACTGAAGTAGGACCAAGTAAACCTAGACCATCCCTGACAGATTTTTGTCCAGCCAGTTCTTAAAAAAACCCAGTGATGGGGATTCTACAACCTCCCTGGGAAGCCTATACCAGAGCTTAACTACCTGTCTAGTTAGAAAGTTTTTCCCAATATCTAACATAAACCTCCCTTGCTGCAGATTAAGGCCATTACTTCTTGTCCTACCTTCAGTGGACATGGAGAACAGTTGATCCCCATCCTCTTTATAACATGGGGAACACAGGCATAGAGAGAATAAGAGATTTATCCAAGAGTTCTCAAGTCTGCGGAAAAGCAGGGAACTGGACCCAGGTCTCTTGAGTCTTACGTTGGCACCTTAACCAATGCCATACCCCAAGGAATCATGTGATTATATTTCAGCTGGCAAGCAGTGTAATTTCCCAGGCTGAACTGAACCCAGATGCAACTATTAGATCAAGAAATCACTGTCTGATAAAAAACAACTAACATACCATGCATCTGGTGGGAAAACGCAATTTCACAGTAACAACCCCAAAAAACAACTGATACCAATTGAATCCTGTGGTAGGAAATGGCAAGTGGGAGGCAGTTTAGCCTAGTGGATAGGGAACCATATTGGTACTCAAGACCTTGGTTCAGTTCTTGGATTCATTTCTGTGGGATCTTGGGTCAGTCACCTCACCTCCCTGTGCATCAGTTTTCCCATCTGTAAAACAGGGACGATGACACTGACCTTTGTAAAGTGCTTTGAGATGTACAGCTAAAAAGTGCTACATAAGAGATAGGTATTATTATTGAGGGGATACAGCTGTTCAGGACATAGATCTTACTGGGGTAGAGCAGAACTTCGTATGTACAATACAGGGAGGCAATATAGGAATAGAGCATGTGTTTGTGTGGAAAATTTCCATGGAAAACTGATGAAATTGAAGAAAAGTTATTTTGTCAACACTTTCAGGAAAAAATATTAACTTTTTAGTGAAACATCAAAAAGGTTTTTCAGCAGTTGTTGGATGAAAAAACCAAGAAAAAATCAATACCCAGTTTTTGATTTTCAGATATAACATTTTAATTTTTCATTGGAAACCAGATGCTTTCCATGAACATTTTGTTTCACCCAAAAAAGTTTTGATGGAAAACTTTCAACCAGCCCCACATAGGAGATTTTAAAGTACAGGGATATTTTTCAAGAGTGAGGACACTGTGGAAAGACAGTAATAACTAAAAGTAGATCTGGTGGCTGAGTTGGGGTGGTCATCACGGAGCAAAAGTCCAGTGGCATTGTGTGACCCAGTCTGGGATTAAACTAAACCTGCAGAGGAGGGATTGCATTGAATAAGGAGATACTGATACAGTCTGGATGAGCGGTAGGGTGATTGTAAAGAAATCATTATGCACATTAAAAAATCTTTTAAAACTTCCAACAATTTTTTGGGTTTGTCAGCCAAAAAAACCTCTAAAATTTGAAAAATGTTCAGTTTCCAAAGACTGCTGTTTGGTTTAATTTTTGTTTGTTTCTAGTTTTTTTGTTAAAAAAAAACCCAGAATATTTTCACCAAAACAAAATAAAATTTAAAAAAATCCACAAAACAATTCATTTAGGTTGAAAAGCCACTTTCATCAAATGTTTTGACCCCCCCTCCAACCGCCAAAACAATGTGACCAGCTCTTCCTTTCAGGCGAATGAACATAAGCTCACTGTGACAGGGGCATGTAAACTCTGCACTAGAACTGAAGGAGTTAAAAAGCAACTCCAGATCCAGTTGACCCCACCCAGCCAGACCTACAGAGCATGCTCCAGATGGAGGTGGAGCTTTAAAGGAAGGCAGAGAGCTCAAAAGGGCACTGAGAAGTCAGGGAGAAGAACCTGTCCTGGAAGCACCTTCAGAGGGGTGCTGCAGAACTTTCTCTTGAAGAAGAGGAGACTACAGGGTGGGCCCAGACAGGCTGAAGGTACAGTTAGTAACTTTTTCTGTTACAGTTTCATAACGGACTGCAAAACCTGGACAGTAGAGTGTGTGGTAGGAAGCGACCCACGGAGGGCAGCCTTAAAGTGCTCCTGGGTGCCGGATCTTTGTTAACCCTTAAAGGACCCTGGGCCAGAGCTGAATGGAGTGAGAAAGCCTGGGCTCTCCAACCAATCCCCATTTACATTAAGGAGGGTCTAACCCCCTAATCACTAGGTGACACTTCAAGGAGCAGTAGCCATCATACCCAGCCCCAAAAGTGTTTCAGAGAAAATTCACTCAGACATTGTCTCACAAGTGCCTGCCACAAATGCCCCATTCAGCATGTCAACACCACTAGTAATCACCCTTAACAGTAGCTGATCTCCTTCTGGTAGCACTGAGGAAGTCCACTGTATGTCACCTGGCATTATTTGAATTGTTTGGAAAATGAAACCAAGAGTGAAAGTAGTGAAGAAACTATTCTAATCTGATGTACCCTCAAAAGTGGATCCTGTTTTCAACAATCCTGGCAGAAAACGATCACATATAACAAAGACATAACAAAACAAAGCATACGGCATTGATGCAGTCCTGGAGTAGTCTAAGGTAAGACAAAAACCCTGCTGCCAATGAGAGACCAGCTACAGCCAGAACTAGTGGGAAACTGCAGACTGTAGATGGTCAGCAATCAGAGGATGGAAGTACCTGATTACAACCAGTGGCTAAGATCTATCAGCTCCAGAAGAGACCACTTTAGGGTAGACTCAGACTTTAGAAGGCCATAGGAAAGGGTGGACATAGGAGTTCTGAGCAGTGCAGTAGTGCTCGGGTCATATCAGCCGAGCATTCAGGAGGGACAAAAGCTGGGAAGTTTTCCAGAAGCTGGGAGTGGGTGACAGGGGATGAATCACTTGATAATTACCTGTTCTGTTCATTCCCTCTTAAGCACCTGGCACTGGCCACTGTCAGAAGGCAGGATATTGGGCTAGATGGACCTTTGGTCTGACGCAGCATGGCTGTTCTTATGACAGTGGTGTCATGAAATGATAGGTATCTCTGAGGCCAAAAAGTCATCTATGGGCCAGTGGGAAGAATGGAACCATGCAGTATGAGTCCATTGAGATACCAAGAGTGCCAGAGATCACAGAGAAGGAAAACAATCCTGATATGACCTTGCAGTGTTGGAATATTGATGAGAAAGATGGGCCACAGAGGCAGTAATAGTGTCACCCTGGCCTGGTTGCCTGCTAAGGAAACCATACTTCCTTTATGACTATTCAAGTCTATGTTAAAGACATGATTGATAATGCTATGTGCTAGTGACCTCTGCCCTTCCAGTGGGTAAGGTTGAGTTGTACTTGCACTGACTGGCTCAGGTAAATAGGCCAGGGGGTTGCTTTGGGGAGGGGCATGGGGAAAAAAAAGAGCTGAGCCTGAACACATAATACTGGTCATACAGTGGGTTTGAGTCTCTTATTCATGTTGACTAGTTCGTTCATTCCATGAGTAGTCCCAGTGGGTCCAGTATTACATGCCCGGGCTCAGTTGGCTCTCCCCATGCCCACGTATGACTCAAGTTGGCAGAATCCAGCTTGGTAAGTTTAATAAAGCACCATTTTGTACAACTCTGCCTGCTTGTTTTATCGCTTATTAATAGTGAAGTGTTCACATCAAGAAACAACTTTCATCTCTGATTTGTTTCATTCAATCACCATAAACCCTCAGCAGCGAGAACAAATAATGGGATGAGGGATTCACTTGTCAGACATGAGCTTCTCCAAACAGTCTGTGAGCAACTGATTATGTCCACACTCCCATCTGCATTTTTAAACATTCTTGTCTTGTTCATTAGGAACAGTAGTATTGTTTATTTCCCAAGCGATGAACAATTAGTAGTGAGTATAATTAACATGTGACAATCTTTCTGCTTCTTATCACAGTTCCAACAAAGCATCCAACTTTATGCTTCAATAGATTTCTGAAACTCCTGCAGCTGACAGGCAAACAGTTTGGACAGGATGCAGGTTGTTAGTGCTAACAGGAAGGATTCATATTATTGTACTTAGCACAGCATGTTAATCCACTTCCATCTGGCTAGCGGCTGGCTGGGTTGCGGGATTATATCCCTAATATTTATGTTGTTCTTAAAAAATAAAGTTGTGGGACAATATAAAAACTCCAGTCACAGATAAGAAACTTTTCTTTCTTATTAGTTAACAAGTACCCAACCATCTTTAATGGACCTTTTTTTTTCTTTTCACATGGGCAAAATACCTCAGTGTGACTGTACTGGCTAACTCCTATCGTGTATGAAGTGGCAATATTTAGGGCAAGTTGTTCTTTTCCAACCCACATTAAATGCCTGCACTGCAGCTCGGGTAATTGAATTAGCTTACAAGTTACTCAGGACTGAGACGGTGTCTTTTGTGTCATGTACAGCACCAATCACATTTTTGGCACTTAACAAATAGAAGAGAACAATAACTCAATTTCCTTTCTTAAATATCTGAGAGGAGAACATTGTTGTTGACATATATGGACTTGTTTTGATACAATCACTGATGCCATTTTTACCTGCATAACCTCATTCTCTTCTTTTAAACTAGAACAGAAATGTTAGTGATATTTTAGCAGGGGGGGGTAATGTACCTCTGTCATACAGTCAACATCTGTCATGTTGAAAGTTCCCCTTAAAGCCCATAGAAATATCTGACAATCTGCCTTATGGTGTATTCTGCACTGCATTGCCTTTCACTTTCATATATATCATCATTCATGCTGATCAGTAGGATCATTGTCTATTTCACTATAAATACTTTCATCTTTCAACCTCTCTAATTAAAAAAGTCACTCTCAAACACCTCCAGGGAGAAATGTCTTGATCTTCATGAATAAAAAGACTGAATAAGAAAACGGTTTGGCCATGTTCAATATAAAAAAAGGATTAGTCATTTGGATTGCCAAAATAAATAAAACACTGATTTCTATCTTGGATTTTTTTCCTGGGAAGTTTTGGAACTAGCATCAGTGAAAGTTGGCTCACGCTGCAGACTGCTTAGTTTGATCATATAAGAATTTTGGCACCAAATGCATTTTTCAGTTAAATGGGTGACAATTGGGAGTAACTCCAATAAAGTAAAATTTTAATTAAAATAGATTCATGCTGTTATATAATGTGGGGCCCCACTTTGTAGGATATTGAGTAAGGGAAGCTGGATTTGGCTCAGCGGAAATGCTGTGGACTGACACTGTAACCGAGTACATGATTTGTGTCTCTGTCCCCTTTGAATGAAATGAGAAACCCACATACATTATGATGTGTATGACATTCAAAATATTTATAGACTCTAAGGCCAGAAGGGACAGTTATCATCTAGTCTGACTTCCTGTATACCACAGGCCGTAGAACTTCCCCAAAATAATCCCAAGAGTGTATCTTTTAGAAAAAATATCCCATCTTGGTTTAAAAAAATATATATCTGAGCACTACACAACAACTTAGCATTATTGGGCCAGATTCTGCTGGTATTTCTCACACAGACAGTTCCATTGATTTCACTGGAACAGCTTAACCACCAGAACCAGATCCTGCCACAAGAAATGCCATTGATTTCAGTGGGACAACAGCTGGAATAAGATGCTGCTCACCATGAGTAAGGGCATCAAAATCTGACCGTAAGTGAATAAGTGAGCAAGGTTTGGCCAGTTCTCCTGGAAAATGGTGGCAGCCCAGCTTTGACAGGTGTGAATCGCTTGAATTATTTCAGAATGCAGTGATTTTACAGACTTCAATACAGATCTAACAAATCTATAGCCACACAACAGCTTCCGCTGGACAGAAAAATGTAGGTGATGATGGCAGGGCACAGGGGTAGTGAGGAGAGAAATGGGTCCTGGGAGCAGGGATAGGAGAGAGACAGAGCTGGGGACTAAGCTGGGTGTTATGGGGATGGTGGTGGAGACATTTTGAGTCAGTGCCAAAAGGGACAGGATGAGGCAAGGGGCACTTCAGAGTTATCAGTTAAACCTACTTGAGTGATAAAAATACCATGAGCAAAATTGGTGGGAATTTTTGTTTGTGAAAGCCTCCAGTGTAGACACAACCTAAGAGAACATTGTTAGCCAGGCAAATAGTCAACACAACTACTTTAGGCTAATTATATGTATAATGGTGTTGTGGGAGCTCTGCTGTAGTTAAGGTTGCATTACAGAACTCGGCTTTACACGTTTTTTATTACTTAAGAACTTGTGCATTCTTTCTACCTTCATACTGTGAAATTTCATCACAGTCACCTCAGCACGGATGAGGCAAAATAACTTACGCAAATGCATGAACTCTGTGGAAGTCAGATGTACTGATCTGTTGATATAGCTGACACAGGAGCACATGAGGTCCCTGTTAAGGTTTTGTGTGAGAGTGCAAGTTTGGTGACGTTGGAGTGTGTATTGCATTTGGGTACATACTACTTTTGGATATCTGTTGGAGGTGAAAGCCTTATACAGTGTGTTATCAACCATGTCAAAAGCAATATGAAGCATATGAATGCACAAGCCTTTCCTCTTAACTTCTTATTTCCATGCTTTTAAGGTTTTGTGTGTGTGAGGCGGGTCCCACTGCAACCTCAACTGTCATTAACTTTAGTTCTTACTTGCTAACATAAAGAATACTTGGAACAGCCACTCCACTCACACCATGAGGCTATTTAAAGTTTTGTAGCTGAAATGAAGTAAGGCGAGATAAGAATGTTGCTCCAGATTGATACAAAATTTGCAGTTATATTTTAATTTGCGTCCTAAGGATTCAAGAATTCATGATATCAAACATAAGCTCTTAAATTCATTTAATGCGCAAAAATTAATTTATACATCTCAGAATTCACAATAATGTTGAAAACATTGTAATAAACTAATGATATAAAATACCACAAATACAGTAGCTATTCCTGCACACCAGGTCAGTTTTCATAGATTCAGTTATAAAGCCAAAAGGGACCCTTCTGATAATCTAGTTACTAGTGATGGGGAATCCAATACAGCCCTTGGTAAGTTGTTCCAGTGGTTCATTACCCTCACTGTTAAAAATTGCATCTTATTTCAAGTCTGATTTGTCTAATTTCAATTTCCAGCTATTGGATCTGGTTATACCTTTGTCTGAAGAGTCCTCTGCCACAGATCTGCTTGAATGCTCCCTGTTGTGGGCACTAACCAGACTGTGAGGAAAAGAACCACTGGCTGCCATTTTAGTCAAGTGTCTGAAGTCTGAATTGAATACAGGCACTGCTCCTGATTTGGGGTCCCATACCCCAAGACCCATATTGAGTGCGCAGATCCTCTATCTAATCACCCTCTTCTGAGAGCTGAGACATCACAGTCCAGCTTCCCCTCCCCTGTTACCAATACTGATCCCTCAGACTCCACCTGTAGCTTAAACCCACCCTCCCCCAGAACTCCAGTTGTGTGAGGTTCTGGGTCCACAGGTTAATGCTTCAAGGGCAGGTGGTAGTTGTAACACACAACAAATACAGACTTTGCACAGGATTCTAAACCACCATTGGTCTTAATCAAAGAAGAAATACACTGATCCATACAAAAATAATGAACCCAAATACATTTCTCGGTCTAAGTTTCCTCACCACTCTAGAGCATGCTTTGGTCTGGGGTCAGAGTCCTCTACTGCAGTGCCTGGCTTGTCTTTTCAATCACAGAGCCTCTCTTTCTCCAGGTCAGCTTGCTTTGGTCTTGATTGGTCCTGCAAATAAAACCAAACTCCCTTGCTATGAAAGTGTGCCCATCTCTTTCCCTTTCCTGCCCAAAACTTGCCATGTGACTCTGTGAGTCCCACCACCAAGAGCTGGTTCCTTTGGCCTGCTGCTGATAATCGTCCCCTATACAAACCCCAGGACCCTACAGGCAAACTGGAGGAAGTGGCTTCTCCCAGCACCTATTGAGCGGTTGGAGTGTAGTCGCTGACTACTCTCCATCGAACCTACTCTGGGAGAGACATGCATATAGCCTTGTCAGGAAGGGTGGATACACATAGACATAGAAGCATTCTATGGTACAACGATTTTCATAAGAACAACTTCACAATATCAAACAGAATTCCTGCATAGTACAGATTACACAAATCAGCACACGTTCAACTGTCAAATTTCTGTTCCCTGTGTAGGGAACTTATATATTTGTAAGTGTGGTTCTTTTATTTAATTTAAACATCTGAACTCTGCATTAGCAGCACAATTTCTAAACTGTTTTGAGACGGTCACGTGTACAATCTGTACTAGTTGTAAATGTCTGGTTTATTGGTTGCCTTCAAACAGAAGCCCTAGCAAGATCTCAGAAGTCTGACTTTTTGTTGTTGAATCAGTCAGTCAGTTCCTTAAATATTGCTCTTTCTCCTATTAAAATAAACATAGAATTAACACAGCTGAGAACACAATTTTGAATGAAGGAAAGTAAATCTTGCTAGTTTTCTTGCATCTAAAGCAAATATTTGAGTGCTACAGTTTAATATTTCTCAGGTTATATGAGATTGTTAATTAGAGTAGTCTCTCTGAGGCCAGAAAGTTTCATTAGGCTTGTTTGAGTTTCCTGGGTAATATAATTTCATTTCATGTCAAATGTAATAACACGTGTTGCTAAAATAATTATGATAAGGTTATAACAAAAATTACACTGTGCTTACAGGCAGTCTGAAAAATAATAAATAACAAACAGTAGGATGCTCAGCTGGCTTTTAGGTGATATTTCTATCCAAGACTATTTTGACATGCAGGTAATGGTTTTGGAATGCATTCCATATCTGTAACTACTTGCACTATTGGAGTCCATATCTGTAACTACTTGCACTATTGGCCTGTAAGATACTAGCTTAACTAGGTTAATTAAGGCATAATGTTCCCAAGCCTTAGCATAAGTAGCTAACTAAGAGTAACCCTAGATCATAACTAAACTGCTGATAGATAACCACAAGATGCTAATTTATACCAGTTTGGGGTATTTTAATGTAGGGATATCAGCAGATAACTGACCACAGATATGCCATGGCAACGAATTGACATATATGCTAATAAGCTTGAGGGAAAAGGATTAATAATCTATGGGAGAAAGTTACCCCAACATTAGTGGGTGATGAACTACAAATAAGGTAAGTGGGCTGAACCCCCAACTGAATATCCTCTAGGCATAGTGGTGTCAGTATAACACATGATAAAAGCTGTATGCTGGCCTTTGTGCCTTAGAAGATGCCAGGATGATGACCAGTGATAATGGTGATGATGATGAGAAAGGAGATGATGATGAGAAAGATAATGACTAACATTTTAGGTTGTTTTGCAAGGGATGGTGTGAGTATATGGATGTTCACATGTACATTCTGTATTATCTCTATCTACCTTGCTGGTTTAGTGTTTGTGATTTACTAAAAAAAACTAGTATAAATATAATGTATGATTTCCTAAGTGTGTGAGTTGCAACCATGCACAGTGGGGTTCCCAACCGAATAGTAATTTTAATAATACTGGGCCTCATCTTGGGACAAGAACCTATCAAACCTCAAAGTGTTAACGGGGAGTTCTTAAACAATCAATATAATTCATGTACAATCAATAGATCAGGCAACAGCCAGGTGTCTCAACTGCCAGTGTTTCATAGGTCCAGTCCATGGACTCAGTCTTACAGATGCTGATTACTCTGGCCCTGATCTAGAAAAGCATTTAAATTCACATTTTACTTTAAGCATGTGAGTAATGATTGGTTTTCAATACGAATTGAGCGCCGCTTTGAAAACCCAAGCTTTAGGATCATTGGTTCAGTAGTAATTGCTAAACAGTGCTTCATTTTACCCGAGGCAATTTCATCTAACCAGTCATGCCTTTCAGTGTGAACTGGGCACTGAACTCCCCTAGATACCTTTGAACTTCCTGGCCTACTGTTACCTTTTGTGATTATCAGAGAAAATGGCAGCTTAAAGACCTGATTCTGCCTGATCCAACTGCCACTACAGTCAGTGGGATGCCTAGTCTCTTCAATGAGATTTGGATCAGGGCCTTGTGAAGACCTTTGCTCTTTTGTGAAGTCTAGTTAACTTTAATGCCGCAGTCCTGTATCAGGACCCACTTCACATGGGTGCCAGGGCTCATGCTAACAGATACTGATGTAGGACTGAAACTTCAGATTATTAAACTGAGTGAATTTGGGGGTCGGGAAGGAATTTTCCCCCAAGTCAGACTGGCAGAGACTCTGGGGTTTTTTCATCTTCCTCTGCAGCATGGAGTATGGGTCACTTGAAGATTTAAAGTAGTGTAAAGGGTGGAGTCTCTATAACTTGAAGTCTTTAAATCATGATTTGAGGACTTCAGGAACTCAGTCAGAGGTTAGGGGTCTATTACAGGAGTGGGTGGGTGAGGTTCTGTGTCCTACGATGTGCAGGTCAGAGTAAACGATCATGATGGTTCCTTCTGACCTTAAAGTCTAGGAGTGTTTAAAAAGCCCCCTGCTTACTTTTCAACCATGAACATATAGAAATGTAGGTGAGTAACTAAAATATTAATTTTATCTTCTGATTTATCAGGAAGAATTCCATACAGAAGGAAGAAAACTATTTTGACACCAAAATATTTAATGCTTTACCAGATCTCTTAACGAAATAGCCCTATCAGGTTTTTTGCTGCTGCTCCCAGCTCTTCATCCTCCGTGCTGCAGAGCACCTTGATTGCTTATTTACAAATTGCCACAGTCGTTAAAATTACTATTGGGCAAAAATGACTTTCTGAGTTAGAGAGAAATATGAACGAAACAAACCCATCTCAGAAATTAAGGCAGTTATTCAGAGGCAGTTGCTACAGCAACATCAGTTGTTCACAAAAAGACAACTGATAAATAAAAAATACAGTACTTGGTGTTGTTTTTTGGGGGGGATCTCAGCTCTGCTCCAATCCCTTTCTTCCATTTGGCTTGAGAGTTCCCCCTCTGACACACTGTACCTCAAAGTAGCACCCTGTAATCCCCATATTCATCACTGGTATGTGTGTGAGATATTTCATATGGCACATGCCTTGCAAGGTATCATATGAGTTCATGATCTGCTGAAACTCAGTGTTCTGTCAAACTATGTGTAGCATCATTGTATATGGAATTATGATATTCTGCTATATGGTTGATATTGAAATATGTTGTCTGTCTGGGAGACGTCCATGGCAAGCTCTCTAGTGGCAACAAAGGAGGTGACATACCCCTAAATGGGCGTTAAGCAACCATCATGAGCTATTGACCCGCAGGGGAATTGTAAACAAGAGATTTCCAGTTCTGTAAGGGACGGTTGCGCAAGCACCACACGATGAGGATTGCTTAACTCTGTGACTCAGCAAGGCCCACCGGGACATGTCTGGGCCAGTATCTTCCCTTGGACATGAATTGAGAGGATAAAATAAGAGACAGTGGCATCATGAGACCACCTCTCTTCTCTCCCACCTATGCTGGAGGCAACAAGAATGCTGGGAAGACAAAGACTTTGAACTGAAGAGACTGGTTCCAGGCTGAGAAGGAAATTCAGCCTGTGTATTAAGAAGTGTAACCTACCTGCAACATCCAGTAGGGTGAGAAAAGCTGTTTGATTCGAATCTTGTTTAGTCTGAAAGTTTAGGTTTTATAATGCGTGTTTACTTTTTATTTTCATAGGTAACTATCTCTGACCTTTATGCCTACCACATAAGCACTTAAAATCTATCTTTCTGTAGTTAATACATTTATTTTAAGTATCAGGGGTAGCCGTGTTAGTCTGGATCCAACACGTCTGTTAGTCTATAAGGTGCCACAGGACTCTTTGCTGCTTTTACATTTATTTTAATGTTTTATCCTTACCAGTGAGTTTGTCTCAAGTGCTTGGGGAATCAGCTAAGATTACAAAGGCTGGTGCATGTCCACTATCCTTTGATGAAGTGGTGAACTAATGAATGAACTTGCATTGTTCAAGAGAAGGTCTTGAGCAGTGTAACAGAGTAAATTTTTGGGATGCAAGGCTAGGGGCTGGGGGGCTTTGCTGGTGTCTCCCTCTGTATAGTTCATGAGTGGCCATGCAGCTGAGGTTGGTGTATCTCTGCATGCTGGTGGCCAAGTGATCACAACACCTGGAGGGGTTTGCTGCTTGTCACTAGCAAAGCATCGTGAGAGACAGCCCAGGCTGGAGAGTTAAGGGGGCACAGTGGTCCTACAGTTCCAGTTTGTATCCCGGGGATCCTGTCACAGCCTCACAGTAGGGGACTCCTCTGTTGTAGAGATAGTTCTACTACCTTTATGCTTCACAACTCCTTGCACTTCCCCCTCCCTTCTTCCCTGGCACATGGAGACACATTTATGCTAGCCTGTGAAAAGCAAGTGCATATCAATTACCTTTCACTTGATTAGTTTATATATCACAAAATGCTCCAGTCTCTTCTCATTCTTTCTCTTCTCACGCTAAGCAACTTCCTTATTTTCTGTACTGTTTTATAAATAAAAAAAGGTTGGAAAACAATGTAAAGGAAACTGTATCCACTGGGATGTTTCTAAAGGTTATTCTAAACAGTATGTAGATATTAGTGCTAAAGGCACATCTTACATTCTGGAGTCTCAAAGCCCTCATCTGGGAAATATGGGCATATATTACCTTTGTGTAGCATGGGTATTTCATTTAAGATGCCAAAATGACTTTGCAGGTTTATGGAACCCCAAATCCATATAGATTGTCCCAATTTTGCATATGTTCTTGAATGCTAAAACCCTGTTAAATTTGTAAAATAGTTCTTGTGCAGATTGTGGCATGCACTGTACAGCATACATGATGTATACATGATGATTTCAAATTATATAAACTTCCGGTAGAGATGATCCATATAACACACTTGTGAGCAACACGACCAACCCAAGCTCATGCCAAGAAATCCTTTATATCGGTGGCTCCTGAACTGTGGCCCATGGTCCACCAGTGATCTGCAGAGCACGTCCTGGTGGCTTGTGGAGAGAGGGTGGGCACATGGGGCTTCTCTTTGTTTCCATCTGCTAAGTCTCATTAAAAGAAGTTTTAAATACATTCAGTACTTTCCTAGCATTAGTTTTGCAAATAAGCAATTGCTGTAGTTGCCACAGGGATGTTATTCAATCTCCATTAGGAGGCTAGGTGGTCACTGCAGTTATAAACAGTCATTTTTTCTATTAAGCTATGGTCCACCCTATGAAAAAGCATGTGAACCTCTGCTTTATCCCACCATTAAATAGTGTACACTTATAGTGTGAAATCTAGACCCCATTGAAGTCAATGGGGCAAGGCTTTCACTCTGTTTAGTGGATTTACATCTGAGCTGGCTGCTGTAAATCAGCAATTCCACCAAAAGCAACAAAGCATAACTCATTTTTTAAAATGGATCAGTGATTGATCACTGCGCCATTTTAAAATGTAATTTTAGTTACATTACATTTCCAGATATCTCAACTTATTTATTAAACACAATAAAAAACTGGGCAAACGGATCCATACTTGGATCTTGTCCTGTATGAAAGCTGATCCTACAGAACCCAAAAGCCAGTAATTTAATCAATCAAATATCTTTTTGCTGAAGAAACTGGCTGTAAGTATTAAATCCTTGGTGTAAGTATCATGATTTTCATCATGGTTGGCCTTCCATAAACTGAGTAAAGTACATATTTCCATCAGTACAAATCATGTTTAATCACATATAAACATGGGGAGTAAATGAGCGTCATCTAACTCCATACTGGGTGTAATTTTTAAATATCAATATCAAAACCTCTGTCTTCTAGGTAAATTGATGAAATCTTGTCATTTTGCCTGGCATATTTTGATGTAACAGAAATTTTTTTTATCCCATTAACAGTGTAGCTTGACACATAACTACATCTGTTTAAAAGTTCCATCCAATGATGCTCAAATATTTTTGTCTTTGTAATTTTTAACAAGACATTATTTGCCACTCCAGACATGATGCCTTGAATTCCACAACGTTAAGTGACTTATCAGAAGCTTGATAGGCAAAGAAAATAAAGAGCTGTTATTGCTCTATGTTGCCCTGGTAATATTGGTCCATATTCTAGCCCCTGCTGTTCTGGCACAAAACAGGAGGAATGCTGGTTTAACAGGATACATGAGTACTTCTCTTGTGCAAGGAAATGCCTGAACGGCATACAGTCAATGCAGCAACTCTATGCCAGCCATCCTCTTGGTTTCCAGCACAGGGGCCAGGCCTGGGGGAAAAGTGGATGTGACTCTGCAGTTTATCTGTTTCCAGCTGCCAGAATATCTCTTGGGGTCATGGTAAATTGACATAAGTTAGAGCAACTTTTGATCTGCTCTAATTTATGGCAGGGATCAAACTGGTGCCTGGTTAGCTCCACTAATCTGGGTCTACAAAAGGTCATTTCAAGGTGACTTAATTGTGATTATGTCAGCTTTGAGTCTAGCACTGCTGACAGCACTACCCTAGAGCAATTCTTGTTCTCCCTGTGATCAAGGATATGAATGATCTGGCCCCTGTGCAAGGACCCAAGTTTGTCTTCTTTTCTTCCTAATTGCCTTCCAATACACTGTTAGACACAAAATGATGCAAAGAGTGCAGTGGATAGGGCATATTTGGATTTCGCTAAGCTATTTGCTATAGTTCTATATAATAAATCTAATGGGGGAATTAAATCATAGAAAAATATAACTCACAGAGGTGAATCTTAGTCCTTGTCTGCTGTGATTGTCATAGAGATAAAATCATCATATTAACGCTTATCATGTTATTTCTGCAGAGATTTGTAATATTTTTACTGTTTTAAACCCTTCCGTGGTACTTGCAGTCTCAAGATGGTCTTGTAATTTTTTTTAACCAGTTGCTGATTGGTGTTGAGCAGTTTAAACCTTGCAACTGTTGAGTATTACATGATTAACTGTTCATTGAGTATTAAAACACATCCTTGTTTGTAGGCATATTACTAAAATGTTTATGAAATGCAATTTAGTTTGCATTGTAAGCTGTTGCAAACTTAGACAAATTATAAAGTAACTTGGAATATGTCTATTACAAAACCTTATGTTCTAGCATTGTTAATACAATGTACAACGCTGTGAATTTTAAAGCGTATTTTTCTGCAGTACACAAAATTACTATTAACTGATTTATGATATTAATCTAATTTTATGAGAGAAGTACACATAATCTGATCCATTCTTTATTTTGGACAGTTTCAAATTATGTTACATGGGGCAGTTTCTTTTCTATGGTTTCTTTTATATTTCAGTAAATGAAATAAAGTTATTTCTCCTGGGCTTTATAATCAAATAAACTATGAGTCTCAAATAGAAAATTATCAGATGTACACTGCACACAGCTCTATCTCTAGGATTATTATGTAATGGTACCCAGATGAGTCTGCTTGTTATTTTCTACTAGTAAACTTTATTATGTATGCAGTTCCACTGCAATTACCGGGGACATTTATTAACTCTATGGAAAGATAAAAATGTCTATTAAACCATGGCTCCCCAACATGCTTATGATACCTCCAGTGTAATGCTTGTTTAAGTTCACATTAGTTCTGTGTTCATGGAAGACTATGAGTAGTGTCTGAAAACTAATATTTCTGGCAGCTGTTCTGTGTGCAAAACCCCCCCACTTCTATTCACATAGAGTGGAGCTCATTTTTATATATTTATAAAGGAGCTATTTTTAATATCTGTGTATCAAATTAAAATGTAGAATAATATGAGAAAGCAATGTTAAAGGATCAACAGGTAACTATAAAATATATTTTAAGAATAATCTTCTTTCATAGTGTTTAAGAATTTTTTAAATAGTGTTATTTGGTAAACAACCCTGATCTTGCCTTCATTGAAATCAATGGCAAAATTCCCACTGACTTAAACAGAAACAAAATCAAGCCTCAGGTTTGTACATAGCATATCCAGAGAGAAAAAGAGAGGTGTAGTTTTGAGTCATTATTTCGACTGTAACCAGCATTATGTGAACTACAATGGCTGTGTGTAGAGGCTAGTATGTGTTCCTTTTGGATGCTGAATTAACTCTTTTCAAATGTGAATGCTATATCAGCCACTTCAGGTATTCTCTCTCTATACTAGAGCTGGTGGAAAAATTTTCATCTAGCCAAAGAGGCCACATGAGGCCAAAGCACTAGATAGCTCAGTTTAGGTGCTGCCCTGAGTTGGGGCTGTTTTTGAGATACTGGACCACAGCGAGTCTCAGGGAGGGATTGTGTGAAAGGAGTGCACAGGAGGGGCACTCACTATTGCAGCATGGGGGAAGAAGACCTGTCATTCTTAGCCTTCCCACTTCCCACTTCCTGTCATCCTGGCCTTCCCACTTCTCTGCCCCATTTGGGATGGTTGTGCCCAGTGAGGAGACACAGAGGGAGCAGACACTGAACTTCCCTGACTACAACAACTGAGATTGCCCCTTGTGTATCCATGCAAGGTCCGTAGACAATCTGACCTATAATTCTTATAGGCTCAAAGGAAATCCCTTCCCTTAAGGAATGTTACATTAGATTACAGGATCCAGATATATGGAAGTCACCCTGTGTTTGGTGTTAATCAGCCCAGAAGATTCTAAAAACTAAAAGAATCTCTAGTGGTCACCAGGCATTCAGCATCTGGCCAGTCAGGCAGGATGATTTAGGGTTGACTAGAGTCAGCAGGGTTGGCATTAATACTCGATTTTATTCTATTTTATTTTCTTGGGCATTTTTTCTGCCTACATTTTCCATGCTTCTTAAAAAAAATCAAGTAACTGGTCATTAGACATAAGGGTAATTTCAAACAACTAAGATAATGAATTGCTTGATATTTCATTAAACTGGGTTACATAAAATCCATGTGTTAATGAAATGAAACTGTTTTAAGCTTGCTACAAGTGCTAGGTAGTTTTCAAGTATGGTATTAAACAAACAAACAAAATCAAATTTGAATTTGAGCAGGTAATTGACTGCTACAGAGCTATTGGTGCTTAGGTATCAAAATGAATGTGTGTTACTTTTCCTTGCAACTGCATGTTTCACTTGTGAAGCTGTCACAGAATGCTCAGGATCTGACTATTTCTCCTTGGACAGAACAATATATTTTCATGTAAATGTTTTTGCTTATGCAAAAAAATTAGATTGACAGGTCTAGGGTCTGAAATCATTTGTTTGTAGACGGACAAGTAGAGAGTGAGAATCGGCTGTTCAGGCTTCCCGTGCTGTAGGCCTCAACCAAGATGTAGAAAGACCATTTCTAGGGGAGAGAGGTTAGTTCAGCCTCCATGCCCATTCAGTCCTTGCTGTCTACTGAAAGTGCCAACCAGACGGTTGGTACCAACTGTCCCAGTAGTTTTTGAGATCTAGACATCTTTCCACTGGTAAATGTACTCAGGCTAGAGTCTCTAGATAGCCCACTGAACAGCCATCAGATGGCAAAATGGTTTGGTCTGTAACAGACCTGGGCTATCCAAGAGAAGTGTTCTGTTACCATTACTCTCAACCATTCGACCCCACTGCAGCGTATACAGTACGTATTTTGGAAGATGAAAATCCTGCCTCAAAAAAGTGATTTGGTAAGAATGACAACCATGTACTTTACACATTTTGTTTTGCATTTTCACAGTTTATCATGCTGAATTTCAAAACATCCAACTACATTCCTCTGTGCAGGGTCTGTCACTGACAGTAGACAGATACTTTGAAACTGTTTGTTTGAAACTAAATATTTATGCTATTTTATAATAGAAAGGAAGATATTTAAAGAATATAATCATTCTAAAGATGCTTAGACATTCAGTAAATTTAGAAGGAAGAAATAATTAATGTTGCTTTAAAGTTAGAACCATCTTGTCAGCTGAGTAGTCTCTAATCATGTGCTCGAACTAAAGCATCTAAAAGCAACAAAGAATGTTGTTAACAATCTTGTCACCGTGATCTTTTTTAAAACATAAATTTAGGGCTTGTGAAAGGTGCTGGATTGTTCGAGCTGTTGCAGCAGTGCAAACTTTTACACAAACCACTTCAAATTCATTTACCTTTGTGCTAGAAAGACCACCTTGTGGGTGAAAGGGCAATATGTTTTCTGTGACCAATCTTTGTTGAGACTATTATGTATGCCAATTGTGAGGTTTATTTTTGTGATGTGGAAACCTGGTTTCTAGGAACTTGACTGTGGCCACCAACTCTTATCCTGAAGTGGCTTCTAATTATCCCTTTTAACATCAAATTCATAGTAAAATTCATGGTAGTTATGATATATTTTGTTTTAAAATAGAGTTTGTTAGCAGCGTGAAAGCCAGCTGAGATATTTTGTGTTTAGTCAATCAATCACTTACATTTATATCAGCACCCATCAAATAAATCATCCCACAGTGCTTTGAAAAACAGTTATGAGGACACAAAATTAAGTGGGAATGACTAGAAATGCGATTTAAACAACTCAACAGATCTAATTCAGCATAGCAAAGAATTTTAATGGGAATATCAGTGAACAATGAATTGGTCTTGAGACTTGCACTATACCCAGCTTATCATAAGGGATTCAATGTACACTAAAAAATATGAGGAAATAATTGACTAACCTGGAAGCTTTATACTATAAACAGACAAAAACAAATTCAAATTTTAAGATAAAGCCAATGATGTTTAAAAAACAATGGGGAAATGTAGGAAATTGGATATAACTGCAATTGCTGAGTATTGCAGAAGTGGCAATTAATAGCTAAAAGTAGCTGGGAGAAAATGTAACAGAAGCATTTCATTTTTTAATTTGAAGACTAAAAGCAAGAAGCAAAATGCCAGTGTTCTACAAAGGCAAAATAGACTCTAGCCGACATCTGCTCCTCAGATGGCAATATCAAGTCTCAACGATTGGCTTGATCCTTCTTCCATTGAAAGCAAGGGCCAAAATCCCATTAACAACAAAAGGAGGAGAAATTGGATGAAGGTAATTGATACTGTGATGACTCTGCTGAGCAGCAAATTCACTGCCTTTTTTCCTTTCCTCAAGGAGCGACTGAGAAACATAGGTCAGCAGGAAGGAAGCTCATTTGGGAGGAATCCAGCAAAAGCAGGCAGTGTGAGAGCTGGGACAGGGAGACTGGGTGACTAATGGAAGGGTAGCAAGCTGTGGCTGGCAGGGTTCCAGCAACATCAGGGTACAGGGTGAGCAGCCTATAAACAAGGGCCAGGAGGTAACCATTATAACTGGATGACATAGCAGGAGCCAGCAAACAGTGCTGGAAACAGGGAAGTTTGAGTGGAGATCTGTAGGATAAGAAGGGAGGCAAGCCCCTGATCCTTAGGGCCAGTGAGTTCTTGAAAGTGTTTTCTTGCTGCTTGTGTTGTTTGTTTGTTTTTAGTTTGCGGGATCTGGTAGAGGACAGTGTGCTGTTAGAGAAGCAGAGCCTTTGATCACAGCAGAGCCCTGATTTGGGGGTACGGCTTCCCTGATTAGGGGGCCTATGGAGGCAGCCAAGCAGCCAGCCAGTGGCACAGGAGCCAGCAAACTTCTGGGAATAGGGGAGTTTGAATGAGAGTTTGGAAGGGAAGTTTGAGGGAAGGAATATGTGCTGTTCTGTTTCTGTTTTGTGTGTGTGTTTTTCTTTTTTCTCCTTGACAGGAGCTTAGGAGGGAAGGCTGTGACAGCTACAGAGGCAGCGGTGGTAGTGACTCCAGCAATAGAAGCAACAATGAAGATGACTGGATGTGGAAGATGTGGCATGTACTTTATCCTGGAGCGGGTACCAGGTAAGTGCTTCATTTGTATGAAGTGCTGCCTGCTGGAGCCGATGGAAGAGAAGATCTGAGGTTTGGAAATTGTTTAACATTTTCATGCATGACCTTGGCACAAAAAGTGGGAGTATGCTAATAAAATTTGCAGTTGACACAAAGTTGAGAGGTATTGCCAATATGGAGGAGGACCAGATTATTATACAAGAAGACCTGGAGGATCTTGAAAACTGTTGTAATAGAAATGGGATGAAATTTAATATTGCAAAGCATAAGGTCATGCACTTATGGTCAAACAACAAGAATTTTCGCTATAAGCTGGGGACATACCAGTTGGAAGAAGCAGAGGAAGAGAAAGACCTGTCTGCATTGGTTGATCACAGGATGATGGAGTCACCGATGTGATGCAGTTGTGAAAAAGGCTAATGCAATCCCAGAATGCATCAGGTGAGGTATTTCCAGTGGAGACAGGGAAATGTTATTGCCATTACATAAGGCACTGGTGAGACCTCATCTGGAATACTGTGTGCAATGCTGGTCTCCCGTGTTTAAGAAAGATTAATTCAAACTGGAATGGGTGCAGAGAAGGACTAGTAGGATGATCAATGGAATGGAAAACCTACCTTATGAGAGGAGACTCAAAGTGTTGGCCTTGTTCAGCCTACCAAACAAAGGCTGAGGGGGAATATGATTGCTCTCTATAAATACATCAGAGAGATAAATACTAGAGAGAGAGAGAAGTTATTTAAGTTAAGTGCCAATGTTGACACTAGAACAGATGGATATAAACTGGCCTTTAATAACTTTAGGTTTGAAATTAGACAAAGGTTTTTAAGCATCAGAGGGGTGAAGTTCTGGAATAGACTTCCAAGGGGAGCAGTGAGGGCAAAAAAACCTAACTAGCTCCAAGACTTAGTTTGATAAATTTATGGAGGGGTTTGCATGATGAGATTACCTACAATGGCATGTGGCCCATCTGTGACTACCTGTAGAAAAAATACCCAATGGTCAGCAATGGGCCACTAGATGGGGAGAGCTCTGAGTTACTACAGAGAATTCTTTTCCAGGTGTCTGGCTGGTGGGTCTTGCCCACACACTCAGGATTCAACTGATTGCCATATTTGGGGTCGGGAATGAATTTTTCCACAGGTTAGCTTGACAGAGACCCTGGGTTGGGTTTTTTTTTTTTTTTTGCCTTTCTCTGCAGCATGGGGCCTGGGTCACTTGCTAGTTTAAAGTAGTGTAAATGATGGATTCTCTATAACTTGATATATTTAAATCATGATTTGAGGACTTTAGTAACTCAGCCAGAGATTATGGGTCTCTTATAGGATGGCTTGGTTGAGGTTCTGTGGCCTGTGAGGTGCAGGGAGTCAGACTTGATGTCATAGTCGGCCCTTCTGGCCTTAACAGCTAAAAGGCTATCAGACATAAAGAAACTGCACTGGGACCCCAACAAGATCACTCACAATGGGACTGAGCACTGCCCATGGAGCCTACGGACCAATATTCATTTGCCTTTAAGAGTTGGGTGGATTAAAAGGGGCAGCCTGACTTCCAGGCTATTGAAGACTCATAAAGCATGGTTACGTTTCTAGATTTGGTTGAAAAAGTAGAGGAGAGGTGAAGTGATGAAAGAGATGCAAATTTTGCAGGCTTTGCAACAGATCCATTTTTCTTAGTAGAAATGTTTATCAAAAATAGATTTTGGATAAAAAAAAGATTCATGATTTTTCTTTAAATTATGGAAGTCAACAGTCTTTCATGAAATTTGTTTTAGAAAAAAATTAGATTCAAAAATTTGGCCAGCTGTACTTGGACCCCATACCAAAGTGACCCTGGGGGGTGGGGTCAGGTGGGGTCAGGTGGGGTCGGGGGGGGGTCAGGATGCTTTAAGAACTAGAGTGTTGTGTTTGATTGACTAAAGAACTGAGCCTAGGGTATAGCTACCATTTCTTTCTGCCAGCCCTAGTAAATCTCTTCCTTCTAGTTAGGCATCTGAGTGCTTAGTGTGACCCCAGTAGATACTACAGCCTAGAGGAGTTGAAGTACTGACAGTGCCTGCCTTGGTAGTAGATTCATTACAATATGATTTTTTTATTGTAAAAAAATGGTAAAATTGTACCTTAGAAATGGGAACTAATATACCATATGGCCATCAAAGAGAAATAGAAGAGAAGGGAGCCTCCATCAGATGTCAAGGTTAAATCAAAATAAATTGTTTTTTCAGCACTGAGGGGGTTTTTTTAAAAGCAGATTTGTGTGACTGAATCCTGGAAGTATCAGTCAGTTAGATCAGTGGTTTTCAACCAGGGATAGGTATACCCCTGGGGAGTAAGCGTGGTCTTCCAGGGGGTACCTCAACTCCTCTAGATATTTGCCTAGTTTTACAACAGGCTACATAAAAAGCACTAGCAAAGTCAGTACAAACTAACATTTCATACAGACATAATTGATTTATTTTATAATTACATGGTAAAATGAGAAAGTCTGCAATTTGTCAGTAATAGTGTGCTGTGACACTTTTGTATTTTTCTGTCTGATTTTGTAAGCAAGTAGTTTTTAAGTGAGGTGAACTTTGGGGTATGCTAGACAAATCAGACTCCTGAAAGGGGTACAGTAGTCTGGAAAGGTTGAGGTCCACCATTGTCTCTCTTTTTTTTTTTTTCCGGACTTGGCCTGTAGGAGTGTCACTGTACCCAGCTCTCTAAATTGTTCTCATTATTTTACGTCTTGCTGTTAAGTGTTTTGTGATGATTGGGGTGTGTGGGCTGTTTCTTTGAGCTAAACCCTGAGAGTAAAAAGGGCTTCTAAAGAGAAGGAATCATATCCTAAGTCAATCAAACACTATTGTGATTACTGATTAGAAGGAATCTGTAAAACAATTATTTTTGCAAATGTGACCTTTTAAAGTTTTATTCACACACGTGTCTGTTGTCTACTTGAGATCAGTGATTCTTTCAGTAGAATGGGGAAGTATCACCTCTGTTTTAATGTCTGGGTAAGGTCTGATTCTGATCAGTGCACGTTCGACTTACTTCTTTGAGAACTGTGGGTTCTCAGCACCGTTCAGGTTTAGGCCATTGTATTAATTTCCATATGTCTTTATAGATAAGTATAGTATCTAGAAGAGATGAGTAGGTGTATGTTTAAAGTACATATAATGTGAGTAGTTCTGAACAAAGTATCTAGAGAATTATTTATCTTCAACTTTGTGCATAGCAAGGAATAGAGACAAATGGACAAGGATCTCTCTCACTTACACACACACACACACACACACACCCACACACACACTCTGCATTGTTTTGAAAATTGTGTCCTTCAACTTGTTTCACACATCTGCAGAGTAATAGTATATTTCTGAAGTAGTTTATGAAATGAACAACTTCACAAAACACGGTATAATGAGTCTTAAGTGTAAAATTGCAATGAATTGAACTACTAGCAAAGGGAAATATGTCTACTTTTTAACACAAATTTGTTATTAAATAGCATATGACACCTTGGGTATCTAGATTACTTAATGTCAGCTTAGGTGGTGATTAGATGGTTTGAAATAATTACTTGAAAATTTACAGAAGGCTGATCCTGCTGTCAGTGAAATCAGCAAAACTTTCAATGAGTTAAATTGGAGAAAGAGACTGGACCCTAATTTATGCTTATCATGTAGTGGCATTAGTGACATGCAGAAAACATTGTTGCACTTTCTATTAAAATGAACAATAATAAATCAGACCAGGAAAATCTTCTTATGTTTCATTATTTTAACTTGCTAATTTTCAAGGGAAAAAAATGGGCACCTTTTTAGATAACCATTTTTTCTGTTTAAACGGAATAAACACTTAGGCTGCAAGATCTTTGAGGCAGGGACCACCTTTTCCTGTTGCTTGTACAGAGACAACCATCCTGGGGTCCTAATCATTGACTGGGGCTTCTAGGTGCTACCACAATGCAAATTATAAATAGTAAACAGAAAAAGTTTCTCTTAGAATCTGTCTGGATCTGATTCAAGACTGGATGAATCATTTATAGATATTCAGAGGAATAAATCTGAACTCCAGTGACCACTCTCCCATGTCCGCAGTCTCCACTAATTTGTTTAACTGCTGCTAAAAATAGCAGTGATCTGCCAGTTACAGCAAGATGTGTAGAAAAATTTTAATTGCGTGACAATGTAAACACAGTTGTTTAAAGAATGAACACAATATTATGATTACTTAATGTACAGTCATCAATCAGGACCAGGAGCCTACTGGGCTAGGTCCTGTCCAAACATGTGAAGAGCTTATGATTGAAGAAGCTAAGTGACGTATGAAACATGGGGGAAGAATGATAAAGATTGAGATATAATATGGCAAACTCCTCTGGCTTCAAGTGACAAGTCAGTGCCTCAGAGACCACCAGTTGCCAGAGAACTTCATGGCCTTTCTTTAAAAGGAAGAGCCTCATTTCTTGAAGAACCTTCAGAGAATTCTGGGTTCTACAAGAAAACTCTTCCAGACTCCAGAAACTAACTCCAAGAAATCTTTTGAAGGTGCCTCAGCCATCTCTCTGGTGGTGAGACTGAATGGAATAACCCTTGTCAAAGGGCTTATGTTAAGTAATTAACTCTCTTTCATAACAGAAAAACACCTGTGCTTTGAAGGATGAGCAGATGATTAACTGAATAGAGTCAGAGGTTTGGGGGTCATGTCCCCCAGTTCCATGTGCAGCGGAAATCCTCAGCACATGCAAGGAGGCTCTGCCATTTCCTTAATGCCTTCTTTCCCAGGGCCACAATGCCACCCACCTCCACAATGGGTGGGAAGACTTGATGGGGCTGGTCTGGTGGCGATTGGAACAGCCCCAGTTGAACAGGGGAGAACACATGCTGGGGGATGCAGGGTCTCTAGCCCCTTATTGGCTATCTAGGGAAGGAAGGTCGCTGATTGGTCCTTGGCCCTTCCCTTTCATTAATTTAAACTCTCGCCTGGGCCATGTTGAGCCTCATTTTGTGCTGTTCCAGCAGCCCCACCCCATTCTGGTAGCCTCAGAGCTGTGTTTTGCAGATGCTGCAGGTCTGACTGATTGCCTGATTTGGGGAATAGGGAGGAATACCTTTCTTTCCATAGGGGCCAAATTGGCATAGAGCTGGGAAATTGTTATGCCTTCCTTGCCGCATCCTGGAGAAGTTAAGTTAAACAGGATTTAATAATTAGTGATAGTACTTGGTAAGGATATTAGTTTGTCACAGCTTGCAGCCAGTTTCCAGTGTGATTAAAAGGAACAGTTCCTAGAAGTAAAAGACCTGAGATTTTACTCACAGACCTTGTGTACATGGGATAGGGGAAGGCTTGGTGGCCTTTGCAAGGCTAAGATTCCTCCTCTTAATATCTCTCATGGGGGTGGGTGGTAGGATTCATACTAAGCTGAGTCCTAGGGGTAGGCTGAAGAGAAGCTTTCCTGAGTTATGGGTTATATGGTAGAAGCCCTGTAACCTCTGCACTGGAACCACTTAAAATGCTTGGTAGGTGAGACTATGGGTGACAGGGCTGGTAGAGTCCCTCTCTTGTCTTAAGTTTGATAAAGTTGAGGCCTCCCACCTAAAATCCATCCCTGTTTGTCCTCCTCTGCTGCCCTGTCTACACCAAAGGGGCCCATCCGCTGTGCTGGGATACTGTGTGGAGTGAGGGGGCTGGAAGTGGATGTAGTGAAAGAGTGGATGGGCTGTCATATATTGGCCCCCATTGCCCCTTGCATTACCTCTAATGGGCTGATCTAAATTAGAAAGGGCTTCTGAAGGGCACTGTAGAAGCTACTCAAATTGTCAGTTATATTAGATCAACTGGATCTGAATAGGGTGGCAGATTTTGCCCCTTAGGTTTTGCCAGTGTTTGGCTAAACGAGAATCAAACCTGCCCCTACCTATTAGTAAAAACTCAGACTGATTTGCTTTGCAGTAATACTTAATATTTTGGCCTGCCAATCTTTGATCCTTTACACTATTTTTAGTAACTTCAAAGAAAAAAATGCGTGGCATTTCTTGTTTTTTTCACCATTTCCTGCCATCCATTCAACTGTGTTGTACATGTGGGAATTTTAAATAAAGAGAATTTAAAAATCTCTAAGTTTGCAGAATGCTTAGCACAGCAAGGTCTTGATCCTGTTTGGGACTGCTACCCATTATTGTAATATGAACAATAATTTTAGCAAAACATGGTTCCTGAACCATAACTTCAGCTTTTTGATGGTTTGGATGTCTGGAGCTTGAAGCTTCAATCCTTTTTGTAGCTGATTCCAAATGAACATATAATTTATAATCTTTTAAAGTAAACCATTTTTTATTATCGCTGTCTGAAAATACATCTGTTATATTCAAGCTCAGAGATTCAGCTGGTGGTGAACAATACAGTGCTTTCAGTAATGCGTTGTTACTATTGTACAAGGGGCATATTCTGAAGATATAAGCAGTGGCTGTGTTACCATGGCAGTAATCATTCGACCAGTGCTGCTTTTCTGAAAGCTTTCTAATCTTTTTTCCTCTAACCCATTAATACCTAAACAAGCAGGAATCTTTTCAAAATGTCCAATTTTAAAATTATCATATTGGCTTTTTTCTTTCCAACCACAGTTCCCACCTTTCGCAGTTGAGTGTTGGCCTGTCAGTAGTGTTCTCCTAATTGCAAATGCAAAAGTTGTTTTATATACAATGAATGATTGAGATGATGTTGATGCCATAGTTGCTTTTCACTTTGCCAGGCTTTTAAAGCATATTTTCAACTAGATCATACATTATTGGACAATGTGCTTACCCTGGGGAAAATGTGCACCAGAATAATTTATGGTGGGTCTTGATCTCACAAAATACAAGGAACATGCTGTCCTCCTAACAGGAATGTGATGTTTTCACTGACATACAATGGGAATAAGGCTGAACATGGTTCACTTCAGTGGCTGTGTGATTGGACCCCTGGCTTTCAGTCCTGCAATGGCTTTGCACCTGCTTTTGGGTGTATTGATTATTGATAAAACAATAAGGAGCCAGTTCTGTCACACTCAGTTATGCTGATTAGTATCTTACTCCACACTAAGGGCCCTGATCAGCACCAATTGAAGCCAATGGGAGTTTTTCCGTCGACTTCAGTGGCTGCTGAATCAGGTCTATAGTTCTGTTGATTTTAAATGTGTTAGATTCTAGCTAACCCTTCCCATGTGGTGGGAGAGAAAAAGGAGACTCCCTCTGACTTGTGGAGCCAGTAGAAAGATTGCAGGCCCTATACTCAGTCAATGGGGCTGCCCACGGGCAGAGAGGTCCACCTGCGCGGATGCAATTGCAGGATCAGGGCCTAAATAGGAATGGACAATCTAAAGCTAAGTAGAATCAGCTGTATATTTCAAATACTTCCAGCACTCTTCCACCACTAAAGTGGTGTAAAGTGGTAGAATACCATATATAAGAGAGAGTAATTATAAGGCTAGTTGCCTGCTGTCAGCTTACCACCATAGTGTTGAAGGCCAAAAAAAGACTGACCACTGCCATAAGCTTGAAAAGCACACTTGTACTTTATTGTGAGTGCTGCAAATTACCCATATCTTAGCTTGTGTTGCCAGAAAGAAAAGTACATTGTTTCCTGCTGCATTTATTATTCAGTGAGGCACACTTATTTACACTTTGTTATAATACAAGAGCAAGGGGACTGCCGCTTATTTAAATTAAAAAATGATTACAAAGGAAATAATATGTGTTATATATTTCCTCTTTATTTTAGACAGGGCTGGTAGCACTGCCTATTAAGTTTGCCTGACACTTCACATTATAGGACCCTGTTTTCAGTTGTTTATAACTTTGCTGAACTTTAAACTTGGGGGTGAAATTTTCTAAGTCAGGTTCCACAGAGACCTGTAATTAAAGAGCGTGTCATGCAGCTGCACCAGGGTGGAGAATTAAGGTTACATAGACAAAGGCAGTACTGGCATTTCTTGACTTGTGAATGCTTGACTTGGCAAGTGTATTGTTCTTTTAATGTAGCTTTTTTGCGTTGGATATTTTTTACCTCACATGAATAAATCTACCAATGAAGTTTAGGAGTAATTAAAAAAAATTACATTACTCATCAAACTCTAGATTGTGCTGTGGTCCTACATTGCCCTTCAGTAAGACCCACCATTCCCTTGTGCAGCACCTTAGGATGTGTGTGTGTGTGTGTGCGCGCGCGAGAGAGAGAGCAAAACAAAATGTCTCAATGTCCAATCCACTCTACCCTGCTCCTGAGAAAGTGGGTGGGAAGAGCCCTTCCTCTTAAACCATCAAGCAGAACTGGCTGAACTGGAAGTGACAAAGCATTCTGCATTTTGTAAACGGCTGGTGCAACAACCTCTCTTCCTCCATTCCTGCAGAGACAGGGAGGTCCAGAGGAGTTCTATCTGGATGTTTCTGAACCACAATTGTTTCCTGGTGCTTGTCCTGGGCAGTGCTGCCCGATACACATTGTACTTTAGGTTCAGCCCTGTCTCTCTGTACCAGATTCTGATACCCTTGTTTATGTTAACCTCACTAAGACTATGAGAGTGACATGCTTCTAAGTGGGAGTGAGGTGACAGAACCTAGCCCAAAGAAATTAAGAAAATACGTTTTTTGTTTATTATATATTTTATTTTTCTAGGGGCAAATCCAATGTGCTAGACACTGCCCAGCAGAAGTCATTCACATTCTGACTTCAGAGTAGCAGCTGTGTTAGTCTGTATTCGCAAAAAGAAAAGGAGTACAAGTGGCACCTTAGAGACTAACCAATTTATTTGCTCAAATTTATATGCTCAAATAAATTGGTTAGTCTCTAAGATGCCACTAGTACTCCTTTTCATTCTGACTTCAAAAGTTCCTGTTGCCTTTGTACATTGCAGTCATAATATACAGTGAATGTTGCTGTGTATTAAACTATTGAATGGACTTTACAATAGAGATTAGATATGAAAATAAAAATTATACTCTCAGCCTTAACACTGGTAAATGGCTTTGTGACATTTATTAGATTTTTTTCTTAAGTTTTTGTACATCATTACTCCAGGAGAAACATTATGAATCGAGGGGAAAACGTCAGAGTAAAACCTTGCCTTTATACAACTTACATTTTCAGCCAAATTCGACCTACCTTCAAAGCCACAAATATTTGTCAATTCATATATATAACTTCTCTGGCAACAGGGTTTTCCCCCCAAACATTACAGCATTGTGTTAGGGGCTGATGCAGCACCCACTGAGGTCAATGGTAAATCTTCTGAGCAACACTGGCTGCCTTTCTGGAAAATATGTTTTAGTCAGCCACAAGTTATTGGGCTTAATACAGGAGTATCTGTGTGAAACTCGATGGCCTGTTGTACAGGAGGTCAGACTCCATGATCTAATGCTTCCCTCTGGCCTTAAATTCTAGGAAAGGATTGAGCAGTATGGGTGAAATCCTGGCCCGGTTACAGTTGCTGGAAGCTTTGGCATTGGTTTTTAAATGAGAACAGGGCTTCACTTCTAATGCATAAGGAACTGAAAAGGAAACTGGCTTAAAAGCAAGGCTGACTAAACAGTTTTTTCTTTGTTCAGATTCAGAGAAAAGCAAAATGAAAATCTGCAGTATAAATAGGGAACGGGAAAACAGGAGACTATTAAAATTATGGTCAGTGTAATAGTCTAAGTTGGTGTTGGAAGGGGCTTGCCGCTTTTCATTGTGAAAGCAGATGGTTGTTGATTTGCTCCCCAAGTACAGGTAAGTAGAAATTGCGCTTCTGTGATCCAACTCTGTGATTCACCACCTCCTAGGGGAGGGCAGGTGGTATTTCAGGGTTCTGCTAATGCAAATAGCTTTAAAGTCTGGTCTAATCTCCATAGGAGCCCAAGAGGCAGAGGCTTCCTGGGAGATGTGGTGACTCTATGTGTCTCCTACCCACCTCATTCACAGTCCCTTAGCCAGCTTGTGTGAGGCTGAGCTGTCTCTTGCAGAGAGCTTTGTTTTTCCTAATTTCACTGCCTTCCAGTTTGTTTCTAGGGGAAGAATAAGATGGTTTTATAACTTATAGAATACTTTGTGTTATAGCTCCTGGGTAAAGTGGCTGACCTCAGTTGCCATGCCCACTGAAGTACTCAAGCTAACAGTCACCCTTTTAAAAGAGGTTGGAGGCAGGGTATTTTCAGTTAAATCTACTTGAATCTGGAGTTAGCTTATTCCCTTGGTCCACTAGAGCCTGTATTTGCTGACCTTCAGATCATGCTGCAAAGCATATACCTTCTCTTCCAAGCTTGTCCTGGAATAAGGGCTGAGTGGATGGTATTGGATGTTGAGAAAATCTCTTGGTTTGGAGGATTTCACATACTGGACACTGCTCCTAAAATTTTTGTTTACTTCTGTACATGTGCCCAGAGCAGTAAATGAACACTTTAAATGACAGTTCTTTAAATAAACATGAGTAATGGGGGGCAGAGGGGAGAGGAAGGCAAATCCAGAAGTGTATTGAATGGGATGTTCCCAGTGTGAGTGAGACTGAGAGTTGATAGAGCTAATAGGCCTGACTCTGCTGTGCCCAGCTCTTGTTAAGTGCAGTTTCTCTGATTCTCTGCCTAGCCTCTGATGCACGTTAGCTTGGGGGCTGCTCTAACCTATGCCAGCTCAGAATTCCATTCATCAGCTGGAGATGGCTGGAATGCTTTAAGTGGGCTCCCTAGTCCAACTCAACCCCTGTTTAACCAAAGGTTTTAGTTGGCATCCCAAGTGAAGGGGGTTATATTGTATGTCCTCTCTGATGGACTGCAACCTTGTCATAGTGGAGAGGCTTGCGTGGGCTAAAGGCTCTCAGAGCTATATCGTCCAGAGCTTTCATACTCCTGGTAGGGTCCCCCTTGGCGAGCAGGTCTGAGGCGAGGCTCCTGAGTAACCGTGGTCCAAACTTCAAAAGACCCCAATGGTGGATCGGGCGCATATAGAGGACCTTCTATGACCTTCTGCAGCTGTGAAGGTGGATAAGGGCTGCAGCAGGAGGGAGGCCCCTGGTTGTCTTGGATCTCCTTGCCACTGGCTCAGGGTTTTCTTCCTGACCAGTTTTGTGCGGTTACTGCCTGTGCACCAGTTTCCTCATGTTAAAAGATTTCACATGCAGGTCTCTGCCAAAGGGTTCACACCCGCACAAAGTCCTGCGGTGATGGACGAGTGGCAGGGAAGACAGCAGCAGTGATCTCTGGGAGTCTTTAGTCACAAATCTGCATGCAGGTGGCAGCTGTGTGATGGTCATTTTGTGCTTGGTTGAGACAGAAGTGCATTTCAGCAGCAGCAGCTGTGACTGAGCAGGCCTTTTCAGGATCCCCTCTGCTCACCCCAAATCAGCAGGGAGCTAGAAAAGGTGCCCCAATCATAGGCTGTCTCACACTCTTCTGACTGGATGGCTGTATCCAGTGAGATCACTCATCCTCCACAGCTGAAACAAGAGATATAAGACAATGAATTTCACCACCTGGAATGTCCACACCCTTATGAACCCTCAGCACAGTGAATGCCCAGAAAGTAGAACTGCCATCATTGCCAGAGAACTGGTGAGACTCAATATTGACATTACAGCTCTAAGTGAGGCCCACCAGACCAATGAGGGCCAATTAACAGAGGATGGAGGTGACTACACCTTCTTTTGGAAAGGAAAGCCACCTGAAGAGAGAGACAGTCACGGGATTGGCTTTGCCATCAAAAATAAGATTGCCAGTCAGCTTTTGAAGCTTCCTGTGGGGATCAACAAGCGTCTCATAACTCTTCGGCTCAAGCTTAGCAACAACCAGTATGCCACGGTCATCAGTGCATATGCCCCAACACTCGATGATGAGAAAGACAATAAGGAGCAGTTTTATAAAACTCTTGATGCAGTCCTCACAACCACACCTAAGGCAGACAAACTCATCCTCCTGGGAGATTTCAATGCCAGAGTCAGAAGGGATTCCCAACTCTGGAGAGGCAAAATAGGCAAAGAAGGGGTGGGAAATGTAAACCCCAATGGTATTCTCCTCCTCAGCAAATGTGTGGAGCATGACCTGCTCATTACGAATACCATCTTCAGGCAGAGTAACAAATTTAAGACCACCTGGAAACATTCTCGGTCCAAACACTGGCACCTCCTTGACTATGTTATAGTAAAAGCCTGAGGGGTATAAACTTTATACAGGGTAAAACAGATTTATTTGGGGTTTGGACCTCATTGGGAGTTGGGCATCTGAACTGGCCAGGAGCATAGGTGCTGGAACTAGGGGTGCAGGAGGTACTGCAGCACCCTGTGGCTTGAAGTGGTTTCCATTGTATACAGTGTTTACAGTTTGGTTCAATAGTTCACTATAAAAATTGTTCCAGCAGCCCTGCCCAGGAGAGGGCTGGACAGTGCAGAATACAAGTTTGGGGGAAATTTTGAGACTTGAAGTTTGTTGGAGTCACCCTGCAAGTAGTAACTGCTGGGCTGCTGGAAGCCAGAGTGTGGCTGGTGTTTGCTAATAAGCTGCTGGTGTCAGAGATGCTGGACCAGGACTGTGGCTATACACAGACACTCGGGGTGTGACCTCCATGCTGTTTGTGAGCAGGCACAAATTGGGAACTACAAGAGCAAAGCATTGTGCGGCACCCAAGGTTGCAGGGCAGGTGGTAACAACATTTCCCTGGCATGTGCTAGTGGTATTAGTGGTTCATTTCCTCCCTTCCATGGAAACTCCATATGCTAGCTTGGAACAGCAATCTCCAGGCAAATTGCCTCCCAGACCTGTAAGCATATTTTCAGCCAATTTCTGCTGTAACAAACTCCAGGTGGTTCTTTAGGTTCAATGGCAGTACAAGTCTGCTTTGTCTGTCTTCATAGCTAACCAAACCCCTCCATTCAGCAATATGTAGAGGGGTGCTCATTAGCAGAAACACCTCTCTGGCATAGATTGCTGGATCTCCTCCACGGGACTGGAAAGCCACTACTTTTCCATTCTGGTCCCTTGAAAACTACTATGTTCCCTAAATGACGGGCCAGCCTTCAAAAAAGAAGTGACACTGGTAATGTAGCCCCTGGAAGGAACTGAACCCACCGCCCCCTTGAAACATTGTAAACACTTAAATTTTTTAAAAAAACAACATTGCTACATCATTTCAGAAAGTTCTGCCCTGTTTCCATCCACCATCTCCCCGATCTCCTGCTCCACCATATTAGGGATAGCCGAAGAAGAAGATTGTATGTAGTGTTATCACAGATGGGAAAATGTTATATGTATATATTTCACTACCACTCTGAAACCTGTAAAAGAGTTCTAATTATTAATATTGAGCACACCTGTTAATTTGATTATATTTTTTAAATCAATAAGATTAGCCTGAATGCAACAAATTAAATAGATTAGGTAGAATTCTTTCAAGTATAGAATTACTGCTGTGGGCAAACTTGGGTATGATCTGATGAAATTCTGAGTATTATCTAGAACTGGAGTTATTTCAGGTAACCAAAACGTACATGATGGCAACAAATATTAAATCTAGCCCAGGGAGAGTCCAAATAAAATAGACAAGGACTAGGCTGAGTCAGGGTAACCTGCAGTGCCCTACATGATTACACAAGAACAGTGGTTTTGACACATCACTATTATCTCACTTATTCCATTTATTCCGAGAAGTCAACATTTTCCCATCTGTGCTAACATTACATACAATCTTCTTCTTTGGCTATCCCTCGATGCGAGGATGATATCTGTCAAGGGCATTCATTGGTGAGTTCTTAAGTGGCTGAGGAGCCCAATTCTTGCCCTGCAGATTTTCCCACAGAAGTGACAGGTGTAATCTTGGAGGAGACATAGTTGTTTGGACCCCATTGGGAGTTCGTATCTGAGTGCTGGAGACTGGAGCACTTCTTAAGCTGTTTTCAGTTAAGCCTGCAGCTTGTGGGGCGATATGGTTCAGACTTGGATTTGTGTTTGCAGCAGGCAAGCGTGTCTGGCTCAAACAAGGCAAGGTACTGAAGTCCCAAGCTGGCAGGGAAAACAGGCTCAGAGGTAGTCTAGGCACTTCAGGTGGCAGTCCCAAAGGGGTTTCTGTGTTCCAACAGTCACACCCTCCCTCTCTCCCTCCAAACCACGTGGCTGAACCTTCACTGCCTGCATGCTGGCCACGAAATGCACAGATACAGAGGCACAATAATTGTCCCTTAACAATCTGTTTTGTTGTTTTTGCTAAATGTATAATAGTGGGTCATGGAGATCAATAAAATTGGTTTAGATCCATATCTTGCTCAGGGACCATTTCAGGGTGGAGTGGAGTGGGCTCTAGGCTTAAAATCAGGAATGTGTTACGAGAGCAAGAGGGGATGGTGGTGGGTTGGTTGAGGTTACCAACCTTGGGTTCTGGAGCCGCAGCTGTGTCCTCCCTGGGCTTGTCCAAGGGGGCTCGCTCAACTGGGTCCTCTGGGTAGAGATGGAAAATGATATGCTCTGTGTCCTCTGGGTCTTGGGCATCATCCTGCTGCCTCCTGGCCCTCTTCGGCAACCCATCAGGCTGGCTGGGTTCAGGAGGAGGTCATGAGCCACTTCAGGCTCTGTACTGGGAGCCCTTGACAGCGTTCTGGTCAGCTCATTGTAGAAGGGGCATGTATGACAATCTCCCCCGCCCCCTCGCCCCCAGAGTGACTGTTGGAGTCTTTTACCTTCCTGTAGAGGTGCCTCATGTGCTTCATGGGACTAGGCTGGAATCTGCTGGATGACCTTCGGCTCCAGCCTCCATGAAATTTCCTGGTGCAGATGTATGTTCCTGCCACTCCAAACAAAGTCGTGGAAGTCAGTGTACTCTGACCACACGTTGATCAGCACCAGTGTATGGTCTGCGGCCAGGCAGCTGCTCTGAGAACACGATCCTTGTTCACCTGTACTGATCAAAAGAATGTAGCAGAAAGCTATTCTGATGACAGCGGGGGCCAGGGTAAGGGTAAGGCAGGAAAGGGCTCACTGCATTGTGGGAATGGGGGACTACTGAAACTTGGGGCCTCATACATGCCGCTTGCCCCCATCCACACTGCACACTAGCACATGTCCAGGGCTGTGCTGCAGCCTGACATGTACTTACGCACACTCCTCAGGCATGCTAGCTTACTTGCCCTCTACTTACCTGCAGACATGTGCACGATAGGGGGTGATGGCACAACCAAAGGCATGGACACATCTATTGTCACTAATGCAGGCATAGCTTTAGCACGTAGAAAAGATTTTCAAAGTGAAGCATTGCATGCAATCCAAGCAATCACTGGTAAAAATAACTTTCAGTTATTTGTTAAGTTAATTCCTTTATCAAAGGTAGCAGACACGCAAGTTTTCAAATAATTGTTTGCTGAAATAAATGCGTTCATAAATGCAGGGCTTGGTTATCAGTTTCTGGAATGCTAATGCTGTTTTGCTCCGTAAATGTTCAACTAATAAAGATAATGCTTGTCCTTAGTGTAAAGCTTTAGGAATAGCTATATCAGAAATAGATGAGTTCATATTCAATTAAAATTATTCAGCTTTTTATATCTATCTCTATGTAGATGATCATGTGTGTAAGTAGGGTCTGACTGAGCTCTCCTCTGACATCTAGTGATGAGCTGGGGAAAAAGACTTCAGGAGCAGACCGTGTTTGCATAGACATGCCTACTCTGCCTTGGTGCGCAGCAGATGGAGCTGCTTTGCCAAAATGACCATTTTTTTCTGATTTTGGGTCACAAATCACTATAGTATGTGAATGCAGGGGTAATGAAATGTTGTGATCCTTATTGTACAAGTAAAGAGCTACAGAACTGTGCTTAGCATGCCCTGATTGAGGGAGGTCATCCTAACCTGAACCTCACTTGCTAAGCAGGGCATAGGGATGCCATAGTCCAGTAACGATAAGAATGGAGGGGGACAGATATTTCTGTGTGGTAGGCTGGGTTTTTGCTTAAAATGCCCTAGGTATTGTTTGACCTGCCATTTTCCAGTGTTTAATGACAAAACTGATTGGTTTCAGTAGAGTCCTTGTTTCTGGTTAGTGATTCTTAGAACTTACATCAGGGCAGGTATAGGACCTAAGCTTTAGACCTTGTGTGGGGACAGTGAATGTGGAGACTGCACTGGCTGTGAGGTTTCCCCCTATCTGCTAAAATCACTGAGAGCTGGGTTAAGTGGTGCAACCTTAGAAGATGACATGGGAGCAGCAAGCAGTGGTGGCAGAGAGACAGTGGCCAAGAGCAGCAGAAGCACTGCTTAATACTCCTCCCTGAGATGAGAGGTAAACCCTGTGAATGCACCTCTGCGCTCTGGGTCTTCACTATCCAAGAACATCCAACTGTGAGTGGGGTTCAGTGGAGGAAGAGGGGAGTGATGTGTTAAAGAGACATTTGTTCATCAGATTTTTCCACCACAAGTGGGAAACTGAGACAAAGAACACTGCCCAATGCACTATGGGGCCAGGTTTGCTTATGGTCACATGCTTTGAATGTGGTTGTGGTGTTTTCCCAAATTAATGGTGGGTTCCCTTTCCCTTCTAATAAAAATTATCTTTTGTTACACACAGACTCGGTGCTTGCAAGTGGGGAAGTATTGCCTCTTAGGGACACCCAGGGATGGTGTTACATTTTCCCAGATTACTGTGTGGGGCTTGGGCCTGTTCTGTCTTGTATTGTTAAGATAAATCCTTAGATATTGAACCCAGCCCTTGTTGCTGTCAACTCTACCTGGCAGAAGGGTTACATGTAGAATAAAGATTTGTAGTGGTGTAAATATTTTACCAGCACTTGGATCATGCTGCATATGTGGTAGTAACAGGGAAGGCAGGTGTGGGTGGGGGGATGGAATTATGGCATGAAGGGGTCAGTCCTGTCTTCCTTTCATACTCAAGCCTCCCTTTGACTTCAGAGAGAGCCCGGGGTGTGCAAGGAATGCAGAATCTGACCCAGTGGATGAAATTTACCAAAGCACAAGGGCTGGCCTATGAAGGACTTTGGGAGGATAGGTGGAGTAGGTGCATGGGGAGGAGTCTCTCTTTGACTTTTGTGACAAAGCGTAATCTCTGCACTGGCTCTGAGTATCTTTGCCTGGAGGCCTCCATTGGGGAACCTGTAGATTAGGTGCAAAGGGACTGTGGCCTCTGTTTCCAGCTCAGTTGTAGTCATTCTGCCTGCCTGCAAGTTGTATATAGGTGATTTTACTGACTCACATTCCACATCTTAGTTCCCCTCGCATAGCTCTGAGTACTTGGGCTTCATGCAGAGGGGTGAATTTCACACTGAGTGTATCATCTAAAATCCTTGATTCTTTCACAGCTTGCAGAAATGAGATTGTTTTTCACAAAAACAAGTTTGTAGTTTGGAAGTCTCCCCATTTTTTAATTACACAGTGCTTTCATGGGATAAATATTTCATCATGCAGGCCAGTGCTCAGCGATGCTATAAACAGATAATACTGGATGGGGTAGTGGGCGACTTTCATAAATGAGGCTTCCTCTGGAATACTTTACATGTTTTTTTGGCAATTTTGTAGCATTTAATGTCATTATGCATTATATGATATAATGCGTCTGTATCGTAAGTGGAATTTACTGTTTGTTGATTCCTTACACTCTGAAGACACATTTCTGTTTCACATTGTTTTTAATGCCCTCCAGTGTCAGGATTTGCATAGTGACTCCTGTCACACATCTGGAATAACTGAGCAGATCTAATCAACCTTAGCATTCTAGCTTTCTAATAATAGAATCCAGGCTCAGAGTGAAAGTGTTCTTTCTCTTTACAGTCTTTCACTTGCTCAATACATTTTATTTCCCTGTAAAAGTAAAGGGTTTATTTCACAGAAGCTGCTCTGAGAACTAGGGGAAAAACTTAATTAATTTTTCTGATACAACAGCTGTTCCAGGAAAAAGCAGACAGACATGGGAATCAGCAAGGACAAGACAGCAGAGGAGTGCAGCTGTTGAGTAAGTATTCAGAGGAGGGAAATGATGTAGGGTTTTCTCCAGAAAAGCTGGAAAAAGGAACTCTGAAAGAAATAATAAGACCAAATCCAAACATATAAAATTTCATTAAAGCTAAACACGTGGAAATTAGCAACGAAGATAAAATGTATAAATTTAGCCTTTTGAAGTAATAAAGATGGCACAAACATTCTCAGAGCTTGAGGGGTTTTGGATTCAGTGCACTTGAATCAATAAGTGGGGTTTTCCAGTCCTTAGAAGACGTGACTCCTAGTGCACATCCCTATTCCGTTGTTCTGGGACAATTATTTAATACATCACAACTCATCCATCCCTACTTCTCTGAGAACCACTATGCTTTGGGCCAGATTCTCATGCCAGCGCTCAGACTGAGTAGCCTCATTGGGCAGATACCCGAGGGTTGGAGCTCTAGCACACCAGGACTGTCATGCTGGTTTGCAGTCTTTAGGGGTACCGCAATGGAAATAATTAATACACTGTAAAATTAATAAAAACTAATAATAATACACTGCATATGAAGTAACCCTCACTGGTAAGGATAATTCCCCATAATTTCCACCCCATGTCTTCAGTGGTTGTGCTGTGTTAAGAGCAGTCATGTATTAATCATGTAGATTTCTCTTCACATTTCACATTTTCACCATTCAACCCTGAATTTTCTTTTAATTCTTATTTGTTTGTTGCAAGATTAAATTTTAATGTATGAGGATGACAGTTTAATAAACTCTAAATAATTGAACTTTGCTTGAATTGCAAGAGAAAACTCTTAAAACACAGAAATAATTTGCCTACCTTTAGTGCCCATCTATTTGTTTTCTTTCTCTAAATTAAATAAGATCATAAAAGATTTAGCATATTTATATGATTATAGCAATGCAGTTAGCAGGAAATGAACATTTGACTTGTCTACTATAAATTTGCATTATGTTGGTAGGTAAGATGCAAGATGCTTCTTAAACTAATTAACAATACTTCCGCTTTGCAATTAAAACAGTATATAAATTATTAGTGGCATTTAAACAATTTAAAACTGCTGTTTCATAAAGCTCTCTGGAAAACTGTTATTTGGGTAATATCATTACTTTATATAGCTGAGGATCAGTAGAGGAAATAATTCTGAAAGTTGACTAATAATTGATTAATGGAATAGAATATTATGAATGTATGTGATTGTGAAGGGGGAAAAGTCAGTCATTCACAAATAATTTCTTATAACATTATTAAAAGTTCATTTCCCTAGAAACATGGACATTTAAGCAAATATTCCAGGCATTTATTATAATAGTTACAGATATGAAGGGATGCCTAAATCCTACCCTTATATGTAGAAAATATCCTCTTTGACTTTGGTCATTCTTGGCAATATATGAGCATACACTCTTGTTTATTATAACTTCTTGACCCAGGCATATTTTAAAAAAAATATTTATTTATAATGCGTATGAAACACGAAAGGGTAACAGCTCTGGAAACTAAAGCTGTCTACTTAGAGAGCAGTATTACACACTCGCCTTTTAACTCAACCTTGACACTGATAGGCCCTGACTGTCCATGCTGAAAAGTGATTTAATTTCTTCACTAGCCTCTGGTGATTCTCCCTGTGTAGCCACCAAACTGACAAGAACACTTCAGTTAATTTTATGTGTGTGGCTAGAATCCTTTACTCCATGTCTGGATTGCTTACAGTAGCCTCAAATTTATACAACAGCAACACTGAAGTGAAAAATATATTAACCTCAGGCAAAAAACATACTGTTCCAATATACAGTAGGCACTTGCTCTTGGGAAATTCTGAGTGGCTTTTGAGAGGTGCTAAGCTCCTCAACTCCCATTGAAATCACTTGCACAGCAAAGGACCTCAGCCAGCATGTATTTCCTTTGTTTCATTGACCCCAAGTGGAAGATCTGATAGCTTTTCAAATATCAATTAGCCATTGTTCATGAATATTAAATGCAGAGTACACTAAATCCTCCGCTAAAACATCTGAATTGAGCCTTCAGATCATTATCCTAATTATTCTTAGTAATTTTCTTCATCAAAGTGCTTTACACTAAGGGCCAGAATGTGGCTGGCGCATGTAAGAGGGGAGATGGCACGAAGAGCTCTCTCCTGTCCATTCACAGGCGCCAGCCATAACAGGGCTCTCTAAGATCAAATACTTGGCAAATTTAGTGCTGCCACTAGATTTAGCAGGGAGAAATGGGGAAACAGGGAGCCATTAATGTGCGTGTGGCCCTTGGTGACTCAGAATGTATGTTTGTAGCCCTAATTTATTGACCTCCCTCCCCCGCCACATTAGTTGGTACTGTACTTCAATTTTACAAATGGGAAACTCTGAAGCATAGGGGTGGGTATAATTATTAAAGCAAGGAGGAGTAGAGGAATGTCCCTCTCTCTTCTGTGCTAAAAGCAGATGGACATCCTCTGTGGTCTCCCTGGCTTGAATAACCAGTGCTCCCAACAGTTGTGCACGTATGGTGGTCCAGTATGCCGTACCAGTAAGATATCTATAGCCGGTACGCAGTACTGGAAAGACACAGGAGGAGTAGAACATCGGGCCACCTGGTGGCCCCATGCCGGCAGCTCCTCCAGCACGGTTGTACCACCCCCAACCCTTCCACACAGCTTTGTCTCCTGTCTGAGGTCTGTACAGCAGCCCTGCCAGAAGACAGGGCTGGGGGTGGTACAGCTGCATCGGACGAGCTGCCTGTGTGGGGCCACCAGATGGCCCCGTGTTCTGCTCCTTTTGCTGCTGTGGTTCCAGAAGTCTCCAGTACAGCAGGAGGAGGACAGAGCCCCCAACCCAGGTAACATGGGATGGATCTTGGGGTCCGGACAGGAGAGTACAGGGGCTGGGGGTGGGGTGGAGTCACGTGGGGGGTCACATGGGAGGTGACGTGCCCCCCCCCCTTTGTGTCCCTCCCATGAGTGCAGAAATTCATGGTAAGAAGTTAATCCTACTTGCACAACTGGCTCCCACACAACTTCCCTTCATTGGCTGGTGCAGGTCTGGTGAGTGTTCCCCCTCCCATTTCTATCTATTTTACCCAGGGGATAAGTGACTTATCCAAACCCAGAGAGAGAGTCAATACCTCAGCTGAGATTAAAATTCAGGATTTAAATGACGGGAACCAATTTATATGCTCAGAACAGGCCGCTTTCTATGGCTTTTTAAAGACATTCAAATGCATAATGATCTGATTCGAGAGGATATAGAGCTGGGTTCCCAAGCTCTCAGAACTGGGTATATATGCTTCCTTGGCACACTCAATGCACATTATTCTTTATACGAGTTACCATAAAAATGGACTGTATAGGAGCATTTTCATCTAAGCAATAAGGCTTCTCACTGAAAGCCCAGCTCGTGAGAATGCTACTCTCAATAAAATCAATTCACCAGCTCGTTGTCTTTATAAAAATTATCATAATGATGATCTGTTCACTGGATGGAGGAACCATGCTGAGCACTGTTATTTTTCCTATCGGGTGCCTTATGCTATTAAACTGTTTGTTCGACCCATCCATCTCACAGTGTAATGGGACTAAGTCTAACATTCCATAAGCGTTTATTTTAATTTCAGTATAATTCTTCTATTTCATTTTGCATTATTCTACTCTAAGTGCATTAGGTGCCCTGAGGGAACGTTTTTTTATGGGGTAACTTATTCAGATTTCTGGGCAATAAAACCACTCAGGTTTCTTTAGCACTGTTCTTGGAAAAAGTGTTCATGAGAAACTGTATAATAACAATGGAAATTTTCTCAGTCAACAAATGAGGAAATGGTCAGCTATGTATCCTCCTGAATCCATGCTAAAAGTAGCATAAATCCGAGTGTAGACAACAGGAAAAATGTTTCTAGAATTGTAACAGGGCCTGCTTGTGTTAGGTGCTGAGGATCCGCAAATTGTATTGGCTTCAGTTGGTGTAAGCTCTTTCCGGACCTTCATCCCACAGACAGCAGCAGAACCGAATCTCAGTTTTCTGTAATATCCCCAAGGATGGAACCATCCTGTCAACACCAGTAATTAAGCCACTGAAATCGTTAAAATAGCTTTACTATTTAAACTAATTCTGAGCTGACATATATCCCCTGCAATCTCAATGAATTCAAATTTCATTTGAATCCTAGTGAAGCTAATTCACTTGCATGGGGCATAAGTCAGTATAGAATCTGGCTCACATTGGGCTTTCAGCTGTACTGATTTTCCATGGCTATTTTAAAGGTGATCTTCAAATGCTTTTTTTAATGTGTAAATATGAAAGGTTTTTATTCTCTCCCTCCCCCTTTCATTATTTTATATTTTCTTTCACCCTTTGGAGTATTGAGAATGTCAACTCTGGTTTTGCTACAGGTTTTGCTATGGGTATCTCATCTGTGAATTGGTTCCTCTTTAATGCCTTAGGGTATGTGTACACTGCAAAGAAAAACCCACAGCACCGAGTCTCAGAGCCTGGAACAACTGACTTGGCTCATGGGGCCGGTGCTCTGGGGCTAAAAGTAGCAGCGTAGAGATTTGGACATGGGCAAGAGCCCAGGCTCTGAAACCTTATGAGGGGGGAGGGTCTCAGAGCCAAGCCTCCAGCCTGAGTGGGAAAGTATACGCTGCTATTTTAAGTTCTGCTAGCCTGTGTCAAGTGACCTGGGCCCTGAAACTCAGAGCCAGGGGCTTTTCTGTGCAGTGTAGACATTCCCTTAATTGAAGAAGTCCTTTCCTCCAAGCATCTGAGGCATCAGATTTTTAACCAAACAAGAAGCAATGTTTTAAACATTCTGACAAAAATTCATTTCCCTCAGCTCAGCTTTCAGTCTCTGATCTCTTCTGATAATGTAGTGACACTAGATGTCAGTTCATCCATACATTTCTAGAGTAGACAAGACCTGAATTTTGAATGTTTTTAACCGTCCTCAAAAGATATGCCCCCCCCAACAACCCCTCTTCTCACACACACCCTTTGGAGCAATCCTGAAAGTCATTTTGTTTTGAACACTTTAAACATCATAAAGAAGTAAGAAAGGATTTGAATCTGTTTGTTTTTCTTCTTTGTAAGTCTCCTTTAAAGCTGTATCTAAACTGGCCAAACAAGACACATCATTCACCTCTCATGGCTCATTGATGCTGCTCCACTGATGACAACAGCATTGGAAACTGTTGTGAAGACAGTGCTCAGGTAGACTTTGACAACACATGGGTAAGAAACCCTCTGCCCATTTGCTGCTGCCACTGATGGGATACTTTGGGGAGCATTATGCCCATTAGACAAGATATAATATTCCTGAAACCTGATTCCCTGTGTACAGCATACTGACACGGAAAGGTAGAAAACTTATTAAAGTTATCTGTATAAAATACGCTGGGGTTAGACAGTGAGCCAACTGTTGAGTAGAAGAGCCATAGGGGTAACAAGAAAATATTTTCCAGTCTACTGTACATCTGTGGCTGAATAAGCCTTTGCAACACCCATCCACTTATTTTCCAGGCCAATGGAAAGGGTACAAATTCAGATTGCCACCCCCCATAGGAAAGACCATGAGAGAGGCCTGAAAAGAAGAAAACTCTGCCATTTTCCTCCCACTGAGTTCCCCCAAATCTCCAGAGGAGCTGAATAAAGTTCTTGTTCCAGTAAGATGCAGTATATATAATTTCTCATATATATCCTAGTTCCTTTGTTCCTGAATTATGCAGGCCAGGAAGTAGCAGGAGTGGGAGGACAGCTAAAAATAATGGCTTGGAGTCAGTAGTCATTACTAAGTGATGGTAAAATTATCATATTTGCTACAATGAACTTAAACATTGAGGGTCAAATCCTACCCTGGCCAGCAGATTCCAGTGGGTGGGCCTGAGGGATTGCTGGTGAGCATAGAAAAGCAGCAGCATGCAATCAGTTTGTGTACTAGCCTTGTCATTTCCGAACATGTGCTAACCATGGCAGGATCTGGACACGCATCCATACCACCTCTGTTTGTGGCAGCAATACACAGACCATCCCAAGAGCATCCTGTATACTGTGTGCATCCTTCTTTGCTATACAGAGTTTTGGTTGTGTGAGGAGCGGTATGGTAAGCCCTTGGTGTCAGCAAATGTTATGCAGTATCTAGATACAGTAGTCTAAATAATTACTTTTATATATTTGGAATCTGTCTGATCTTTTCAACTTTTAAATTTAAAAAACCCTAAGTACTTGGCACAGCTAAATATATATATATAAAGGCCCTGGTTTCTGTTTGCCTAGAAGGATACACATTATTTAAAAAGTTATGATTTGTTCCTCAAAACTTTATGTGTAGCTAAGCAAATGGAAGCAAGGAAACTACTGTGGCAATAGGAAGGCTGTGTTTGCCTTGGATATTTTCATAAAAACTCCCACTGTTATTAGCACTTGTTCAAATCCTCAGGTGGTAGTGTGTAGACAGGGCAATGGGCGTCCATTGGGCATTTAAGTCTAACCCTGTTCAAAGCAGAGGTCTATGTGACATGGTTGTTACAACATCAGCAGCTGCTATCGCCTTGTCTGTGTTGGCACTCCAATTGTTACTGAACTGTTGACAGTAGGAAATTTTTTGAAAATCCTTCACCTTGGCTACAAAAGAAACATTTTCCCAAGTCCCATTTTCAAAAGTGACTTAGGCTCCTCCTCAGTGCTAGGTTTGCAAAGGCATATAGGCATGTAGTGGGATCTTCAAAACTGCCTAAGCAGGTTAAGCACCTGAAATGAATAGGAGTTAGGCACCTATTGTAGTTGGACACTTTTCACGCTATCTTTATTTGCCAAAATACTTTTGAAAATCTGGCTGTAAATCACTTTTGAAAATAGGACTTAGATTCCAAAGTCACTCAGGCCCTTTTGAAAATTTCACTAAGGCCTAAAAGAAAACTAAAAAGATTTTTTTCCAATTATTTAAACACCAGCACTTTCTGTAATTGTGCTAGTTTTGCCATTGTTGCTCCATTTTGTTCTCCGTATTTTAACTTTGTTGACAAATGGACAAAGAAGTTTTGTTGCTTTTCTATTATTTAATACTCCCATTCATAGAAATATACTGCAGTATTTATATAAACATATTGTCATGAAAAAGACGCTATCCTTACGAATCTTTCTGGGGATTCCGAATATGGCAGTCTCATGGCAAGAATTCCTTTGTTCAAGGTTTTCCAGAAAGAGAAGGAGAAGAAGGGGTGGGGAAAGAAACATTCAAATATGTGTCTGATCCCAAAATCCATTGAAGTCAATGGAAAGATTCCCATTGACTTTAATGGTCTTTGGATCAGTGCCTTGAGAGTCCCCAAAGTCCCAAAACCCAGGCTATTTCTCAATATTGTAAGCGTTAACCTTAATACCCATGTGGTTTCACTCTATCCTGCAACTTCTTTTCCCCCTTCATGTACATTCTATTTAGTGCCAGACTTCACCCATTTGACTCTTCTATTCAAACACTTAGCTATATAGGAACTAGGTATTATTACCCAGTGTTCTGCATATTGGCACTGGTTGAGCAGGGTACATAAGCACATGTCAAACTTCAAATACATGAGTAGTCCCACTGAGGTTGATGGGATTATTCACATGCTTAAAGTTAGGCATGTGCTTATGTACCCTGCTGAAGCGGATCATAGTGCCTAATTTTAATTTTAACACTATTTTCCGAGGCTTAAAATTAATTGAGAGCCCAACTCCCCCCTTTTCTCCTTGGCCTGGGTAAGCAGTGATTTCACACAGCTCCCCTCTTCCTTGCCTGAGAACTTCCCATCTACTTTAACCAATGTACATATCATATATTTTTATAATTAGAGATGGGCCTAAGCTATGAAATTTGGCTTAGGATCTGAACTCCACCAGTCAGTTTCTTGGGCATCCACAGAAGGATTCAAGTTGATTCTGGGAAGAAAGGCCATAAAGATAATGGAGGGAATAGTGGGCTAATAGGTCTACCCCTCTGATGACTAGAGAAGAGAAGAGGAAGTAAGATGTGCTAACTAGAAGAAGTTTGTGAACTGAAAGTCATTTGTAGTGCTGAGTAAATAATTGATTTTTTTTTTTTGGCGACCAAATGAAAAAATAAATAAAAATTGGTTCATTTCAAAAGAAAACTTAATTTTTCTGGTTTTTCTTGATGAAATAAAAATCTGAAAAAAACTTTTCTCAGATCGCATGACACATTTTGACTGTCAATTTGGATCAATATTTTCTAAACAAAAAGTTGATCTGAAACAAAATGTCATTTTGATATTTTCAAAACATTTGTTTTCAGGGTTGTGGTTTGATTTTGCTGAAACTATTTGTCGAATTCAATCCAAATAGTCTGTGGCCCCCAAAATGTATTTTTTTGACAAATTTACTATTTGCTGAAAATATTTCATTAAGATCTAGTCATTTGGCCTTTTCGTATTCTTGGGACCCAACAACCTTTTTTGATGTCATTCTGTTTGCCGCCTCTAAGAGACTGTGCTTACAGGAATTTCTTTACTTGGCCAGAAATGCTGACTTTATGACTAATGACAGTCCTTGCCTTCTTGAGGCGATGTTTCTGGAACTGTCACAATTTACGGAGGTGGTGGGTATTTTTTGTGCTGGACATAGGTGATAGTAGGTATATTAATACCCATACATTGCTAATTGCGCCATTAGAGTCCGATGGTGGGATTCTCAAAAGCACCCATTGGCCTCAGTGGAGAGTTAAGCCAAACCTGAGTGCTTCTGAAAATCCTAACCCTAATTTTTAAAAGGATATTGCTGAGCAGGGTAAAACTTGAAAATATTACAGTAGTCTGCAGAAAATGAGAGGTGGTCACTTCCATATATGACTATCCTATAACAATAGCTATGATTTGTTTTTCCATCAGATTTAGATTAATTCTCCAGTTCAAATATAAGACATGATCAAAAATCCACTAGGCTCATAACGAGCAAGTACTGTGTGTTATTTGGAGAGGGCAATGTTTAAGAATATAATCCACAGAATCTTCCAAACACTTAAATTACTGTGCTGCATTTGTTATGTCTAAAGGGTGGAAACCCAATAAAACAAATAATTATTTTTCCCTTTGTTGCAAAATATGGATTTTATCTCCAACCATTACTAAATGTTGAAACTTATGTTGTTGTAAATGAGTCAAAAGAATATAACAGACGCATTGTGTCAAAAATAAATGGTTCTAAATAACTTGTCTTGCTTAGCATGTACTACTAAAGATTCAAAGCATGTTGTAATTGTCAATATTAGTCTCACACAAGATCAACAGCTGAGTCTAACACAATGAGAGAATTACATAGCCGTTCCTAGCATGGCATATATTTGTCCACTTTGCAAGGAAAGAAATCCTTCAAGGGAGCTTTCATTTTAAAAAATGTTGTAATTAGATATCCTATTTCAAGGACGCTAACTGCCAAAATTCACTTTCCATATTTTGTTTTAATTTTTCATGTTAAACTATACCCTAGGAAATTGATACCTTTTACTTTTATATACAAGTCATGAAAAAATGAAAAAAATACAGTACAGAGTAGGATAACCCAACTCTTGCTTTCATGAACTGTATGTCAGTCAGATAAGTTGCTGTTGAATTTCAGTGTTCACTTGATTGGAAAGTAAACCCAGTGCCAAAACAGTATAATGAAAAATTAAAAATTTAATCTCAGTGCAAAGCATTATGATTTAGAAACCTGAATTAAGATGAAATACTCATTTAACTGTAGCTAGAATAGAACAGGGAAGCAGTGGGAAGTTACACACAGTTGAAAGGTTTCAGAGTAGCAGCTGTGTTAGTCTGTATTCGCAAAAAGAAAAGGAGTACTTGTGGCGCCTTAGAGACTAACAAATTTATTTGAGCATAAGCTTTCTGTAGCTCATGAAAGCTTATGCTCAGATAAATTTGTTAGTCTCTAAGGTGCCACAAGTACTCCTTTTCTTTTTACACAGTTGAAAGTTTACTATATATTAGCACGCAACTGTGAATAAGCTTACAGATAGCACCAGGCATCACATTTAATAGACTAGATATGCATTGTTATGAGCTTCTAAAACTGGGTAATTACAAAACTCTCCCCTAGCAATGATGTCAATTAAACAGATGCTGCTTTAAAAAAAAACAAAAACAAATCAAGGTCTTTGCTAAGAGTCCAGTCTAGTAAGTCTTTACTTGAGCAACATTCTTGTTTAAGCCAATGGTAGTGTTGCCTGAAAAAGACTATAGAATAGGCTCCCATCGCAAAATAGTAGGGTTCTTCTCTGTCATCCTAGCTTGTTGGTGTTAAAACCTTGCAGGGACCTGCTAATGGATTCCCGCAAAATCATTGCAGAAAGTGGAGTTTGGTAGTTCCGCACTCACAGATTGGTAGAACAGGTTCTCTAGGCTGAAATGGACTAGGAAGAACAGTCCTCAGATAGAAATCCTAGCAGCAGCCAAGCTTGGAGAAGGTCAGCACTCTAATTTTTGTTATATTGCTTTTTGTCAGGAAGAGGATGCAGTGTGTCTGCACATACAGCAGGACACACATTCCTAAAAGGAGTCCATTGTACAAGTCAGACAAAGCTATGAGCCATATTGTGCCATTACATTTTTAGGCAGAATGCCTTGATTTCAATGAAGACTCATGCAGAGCTCTTCCGAACTATCCTTTTTTAAACAGAACTTTTTAGGGCCATGTCTACACTACAGAGTTAAGTTGACTTAATTTATGGTGATAATCATAAACTGCTGCAATTAGAACGCTTGTGCATGTTCACACAATGCTCCTTGTGTTGGCAGAGCATGTTCACCATTGGTGCTCTAGCACTGACAGAGAGAGCAGTGCACCATGGGTAGCTACCCCACTGTGCAAATCGCCACCATCTCCTGCTAGAAATACTGGTAATGGATCACAGTGCATCATGGGGAAAGGATCATTACCCCCCAATGCAGTTTTCTCCATCCCATAATTCCAAGGGCTTCTGATTGTATTTTGCACCATTTTTCAACTGCCCCTGTAAACTTTGCATCTCTGCCTGAAAGCATGGATCCTGCAATGCTCATCAGTCTTGTGATAAGCATTATGAACACAACATGGCTGATCCTGCAGTATTTCATGAGCTGTGAATCTTAACATGAATCCGTGATGCTTGCCCTGCTGTGTGTGCTATGGAAAGAAACAATTCAAGACTGATGTTGGCATTCACGGAGCAGTTGCACATGGTGGACTGTCCCCGCTGGACTTGGGAAACAAGCACTGAGTGGTGGGAACCGATTGTGATTCAGGTCTGGGATGAGAAGCAGTGGCTTCAGAACTTTTTTATGCACAAAGCCACCTTCCTTGAACTGTGTGTGGTGCTTGCCCCCACCCTGCAGTGCAAGGACACAAAAATGAGAGCTGCCCTCATGGTGGAAAAGTGAGTGGTGATCGCTATGTGGAAGCTGGCAACTCGAGACTGCTACCGGTCAGTCGTGAATCAGTTTGAAGTTGGAAAGTCCACCATGAGGGTTGCAGTGATACAAGTGTTCAGGACCATTAGTCAGCTTCTGCTACGAAGTACTGTGACTCTGGACAGTGTGTGGGAAATAGTGGATGGCTTTGTGGCGATGGGATTCCCTAACTGCAGCAGGGTGATAGATGGCACACATATTCCAATTTGGGCCCCATAGCATCTTGCGATGGAGTACATCAACAGAAAGTGGTACTTCTCTATGGCATTGCAGCTGCTGGTGGATCACTGATCACTGAGGTTGTTTCACTGACATCAACATGGGGTGGTCAGGGAATGTGTATGATGCATGCATGATGTATGCATCTTCAGGAACACTGACTTGTATAGAAATCTGCACACTGGGACTTTCTTTCCAGACCAGAAAATTCCAATAGGGGATGTGGAAATGCCTAGAGTGATCCTGGGAGACCCAGCCTACACCTTACTCCCGTGGCTCATGAAACCTTGACAGCAGCAAGGACCACTTCAACAACAGGCTCAGCATGCACAGAATGACCATAGAATGTGCATTTGGCAGATTAAAGGGTCGCTGGTGCTGCCCTTTTGGCAGGTTAGACCTCAGTGAGAAAAATATTACAACGGTCATAGCAGCCTGCTGTGCTCTAAATAACATTTGTGATGCCAAGGGGGAAAAGTTTCCCCAGGGTGGAGCATTGAGGTCAATCTCCTGGTGGTTGATTTTGAGTAGCCAGACACCAGTGCTATTAGAAGGGTTCACTGGGGGATGATTCAAATCAGGAAGGCTTTGAAGCAGCATTTTGTCAATGATCCCCAGTAATGTGTCTTTCTCGGGCATTATTTACTTTCCACCTTCAATGACCCCTGTAATGATTCTTGCCTGAGCGTTAATTGTAGTCTACAAATGTGATGATTGCCACTGTGTTTGAATTTCTGTTGTAACCACGCTGTGTAAGTCACAAATAAAGAATCACTGTCTTTGTAAGACTCAATTTTTATTAAACAGCAATACACAGATTAACATTTCTTACAAGGGACATGACAGTCTAAAGTGAGAATCTCATAGCTGTATGTAAGTCCAGCTGTCATTATGGAAAATGTCCTTAGGGGTCAAGTGCAAGGGGTACTTCAATGGGCTGGGAACGTGAGAGGAATGTATGGGGGAAATTTGGGGACAGCAAGAAAGACAGTTCTGTATCGGCTGGAGGGGGAGTCGAGCACACATGTGTTCTGCCTGCAGCGCAATCAGGGACGTCGGCATCTCTATTTGGTCCTCCGTGAGCTTTATTATCTGCTTCAGGCCATGTCTCCTCTCCTGACTATCCATTTGTAGTTTCTTGTTTATTGTCTTCAAGTAGGAATGGGACTGCATTTTGCTAAGCCCACTATCAATACAAGCTCTGATCCTGCAAACACGTTACATACTTGGGTCAGTTTCATGTAGATTATTGAAATCAGTGGGATTACTTGCATGCTTAAAATTATGCACGAGCATAAGTGTTTGCAGAGTCTAGGTCCTAGAGTAGGATAATCGCTGCATGAAGAGCCCAGTCTATGGCCTGGGCTACACTACAGAAGTGGGTCAATGTAAGGCAGCTTATGTCAGCATAACTCTGTAAGTGTCTACACTAAAATGTAGCTTCCACCGATGTAACCCGCCCTCTACACTAACTTAATAACTCCAGCTCCATGAGAGCATAGTGCTTAGGTCAATGTAGTTAGGTCATCGCAGTGTCAGTGTAGACCAGTGGTTCTCAACCTATTTATCATTGTGGGCCACATATGTGGCCCACAATGTGTTACCTGGGTCACAGGCTGAGAACCACAGCACCCCCCTGAACCCTTCCAGACCCCTATGCCCAGCATCTCCCACCCAGAGACCCTCCACGGAATGGGCCCAGGAGCAAAGCCTGGGACCCAGCCACCCCAATGCCGACCATGGACCCTGATCCTGAGGGGCTAGCTGGCTGGCAGCCCTGGACCCCAGACCCCCAACCCTGGGGGGCTGGGCAGGCAGCCCTGACCCCAGACCCTTGTTGTGTTGGGCTGGGTGGCAGCCCCAACCCCAGACTCCAACCATGTGGGGCTGGGTGGCTGCCCTGACCATGCTGCACTGGGCCAGGCAGCCAGGCAGCCTGGATCCTGCTGCGTGGGGTTGCCGGGCAGCTGGGAACCAGACCCCACTGCGCAGGCCGGGCATCCTTTAGCACAGAGCTGTGTGCTAATTGGGCCACATGAGGCCCGCAGGCCGTGGGTTGAGAACCAGTGGTAAGACTCTGCATTACTTGCATCAACTTACTGCCTTTCAGAAGCCATCCCACAATGCTCCACACTGACGGTTACATTGGGGCAAGCGCTCCTGGTGAGGATGCGCACCGCCAACACAAGGAGCGTAGTGTGGACAGGCAAAAGTGATTTAATTGGTGGCTGTATGTCGACGTAAGGTAGGTTGATTAAATTTTTTAATGTAGACTTGCCCTAATTTATGACAGAATGCAGTTGAGGGTATAACAAACAGAAAGAAGGAGCAGGGAGGGAGTAAAAGAGAAATAGCAATAAAATCATCTGTTAATATAGGCCAGCTATGTGCATAATTCAAGATTTCCAGTCTTTTTAAAAATCTTTTAAAATGTAAAATGAATATAATGTAAGATGAGAACATTTATTCTTTATAGGATTGCATATATTTTCTCTCCTTCTGTTCATTCAGACAGTGTGCTGCCCTGGAGTCAGTTTGTAGATACAATTAAAAAATCATAGTAATCAATCAATATAAGGTGTGCACAATACCATTTCTAGTGAAATAATAGTGGTGTTACCCATGATACAGCTGAGGTTGCCAGGATTTCCATTCTGAAAACCTCTCTGGAATGTATTTGTACTAATTCTTTTTATATTGCATTAGTAATTTAGTGCAAATTGTCCATCAAATGAATTATTTATTTTGTGTATGTTTATTCGGGTTTACATATATCTAGCCAGAAGTCTAGCTGCATAGAGCAAAAAAATTAAAAGTATATACAAAAATCAAATGGGATCCATTTAAAAAAACCTATCTGCAGCCCAAACTAACACTGTCTTTCCTTACCCACTCAGTACTCTCTCCCAGGGAAAAGCCTTGGAAAATACCTGGGCTTTGCAGCCTGCCTGAAAGTCAACAAATCCAGAGTCTGTTGGACCAAGATAGATTCATTTGTCTAGCTTCAATTTCCAGCCATTGGATTGTGTCATACCTTTCTCAGCTAGGTTGGAGAGCCCGTTAAATATCTGTTCCCCAAGTAGATACGAATAGGCTGTAATCAAGTCACCACGTAACCTTCCCATTGTTAAGCTAAATATAGTCTATCACTGTAATTTTTCTAACCTTTTAATCATTCTTGTGGTTTCTCTGAACCCTCTCCAATTTGTTGACATCCTTCTTGAATTGTGGACACCAGGACTGGACACAGCATTCCAGCAGTGGTCGCACCGGTGCCAAACACAGAGGTAAAATAGTCTCTCTACTCTTCCTCCAAATTCCCCTGTTTATGCATCCATGGATTGCATTAACTCTTTTGGCCACGGCATCACACTGGGAACTCATGTTCAGCTGATTATCTGCCATTACTCCGAAATCTTCGGAGTCACTGCTTCCCAGGATAGAGTCACCCATCCTGTAAGTATGGCCTGCGTTCTTTGTCCTAGATGTATACATTTGCATTTAGCCATGTTAATACACATAGTGTTTGTTTGTGCCAATTTTACCAAGTGATCCAGATTGCTCTGAATCAGTGTCCTGTCCTCTTCAATGTTTACCATGCCCCCAATTTTTGTGTCATCTGTAAACTTTGTCAGTGATTATTTTATGTTTTCTTCTAGATCATTGATAAAAATGTTAAATAGCATAGGTCCAAGAGCTGATCTGTGGAAACACACCGACTTGATGATGATTCCCCACTTATATTTTGAGACCTACAATTACTATTCTGAGAGCCAGTTTTTAATCCATTTAATGTGTCATGTTAATTTTATATTGTTTTAGTTTTTTAATCAAAATGTCATGTGGTAACCACTCAAATGTCTTACAGAAGTCTAAGTATATTATATCAACACTATTACCTTTATCAACAAATGAGTAATCTCATCAAACAGAGATCTAGTTAGTTTGACAGGATCTATTTTCCATAAACCTATGTTGATTTGCATTAATTGCATCACCCTCCTTTAATTCTTTATTAATCAAGTCCTGTATCCATTGCTCCATTATCTTGCCTGGGATTGATGTCAGGCTGACAGGCCCATAACTACCCGTGTCATCCCATTTACCCTTTTTAAAAATGGAGACAACATGAGCTTTCATCCATCATCTGGAACTTCCACAGTGCTCCAAGGTTTATTGAAAATCAGCATTAATAGTCGAACAAGCTCCTCAGCCAGCTCTTTTAAAACTCTTGTATGCAAGTTATCCAGACCTACTAATTTAGAAATGTCTCACTTTAGTAGCTTCTCTTTAACATTCTCCAGAGACACCAGTGAAATAGAAAAAGTGGTATCATCACCAGATAATGAGACAATATCATCTGTTTTTCTCCAAATATAGAACAAAAATATTTATTTTACATTTCTGCTTTTTCTGCATTATTATTAATTCTGCCATTTCCATCTAATAATGAACCAACACCATGGCCAGGATTCTTCTTGTAATATATTTTAAAAACTCCTTATTGTCCTTAATGCTGCTGGCCATAGATTTCTCCTTGTGATCCTTTGCTTCCCTTATCAATTTACTACAATTCTTAACTTCTGATATATATTCATTACTATCAACCTCTCCTTTCTTCCATTTGTTATACATTTTTAAATTTGTGCTTTATAGCTGCCTTCATTTACCCTCTAAACTAGATCAGTGTGTTTAACCACTACAGCCTTCTTCCTTGGTTGTGGGATTGTGGCTTTTGGGGACTCTAGTAAAGTGTTCTTAAATGATTCCCCATTATCATAGGAAGTAGTTATTTCTTACAATGAGGACCCTTTATTGAAAATGGCTTGCAACCAGACACAATTTTAATTTTAATAAACAGACAATATTTTAATGACTAACTCTAGCAGCCAAGGAGTAAATGGCTCCAGTTTGTGGCTTGTAACTGGAGGTCCCTGAGCATTATCAGAAGCTCAGTGTGGCCCTTGATTCAGCAAGGTAATTAGGCATATGCCTAATTTTAAGCATGTGAGTAGTCCCATTGACTAATAGAACGGTTCAGATGCTTAAAGTTAGGCATGTGATTAGGTGCCTTGTTGAATCAGGGCCTATTTAAAGAACTCCTCATGTGTCTCCTGAAGACATGGTTCTGCTATGATGGTAGCAAAATCATCTGATCAAAAACCGAGTGGCTTGAAATAGACTGAACATTCCTTATAATATCAAATGTCTGCTTCTGCAAATGCTTGGAGACAATGGGATTAGTTCTGCTGAGTGGTACTTTGCAGGATGGAGAAACCTTTCTTTGCTTCCAGTACAGCTATAGCATAGGACTTCAAAAGCTGTTCATAACACAATCAGTTAGAACCAGGCAGAAATGTCTGCCCTGACTTCTCCTTTCCTGCTTCATCTGTTACAGATCATCTGTATGCTTCAGTGAGCTGGGAGGAGAAATGGGAGAAGAGGGGTTCTAATAGCTACTGTATTGATGATCATGGACAACAGAATTATACATATTCTTCAACTAGTCCCTGGACTGGACAGTATTCTTTCTCAGAACCATGTGAAATCAAACAAGTTCTATTATGCTTTTAGTGTGGACTTATTTTTCCTTTTCAACAAAAATGAAATCCATTTGCCATTTTTTTTCTTATGAAGAAAAATAGATTAACTCCCCCTTTCTTCCTGGGTTACTCGGGAGCAGGCAGCTTTCACCTGTGTGTCCAGGTGCCTGATGTTGTTGACAGTAAAGGAGATCCGGAGTCTCCCAGTGGTGATGTGGGATAAATGGGAATCTTCTATCCACTGCTCAGCTGCAGTCCTTTTACTTAGAGAGGAAATTAATCTTGGCAGTGCCTCCACCTGGCTGGGCCCTGAACACACTCACTGGCCTGCGTTGGGAGCCTCCAAGAGTAAACCTGAGCTAATCTATGCAATAGGTCTAACTCAAAAGAGCCAACTATAAACAATATACACCCAATATACACTTAGATTAGAGTTACCACACCTTTACTTAACAATTTAGAAAAACACGATATAGCAGACTGAGATTAATTAAAATGTCACAGACACTTTAAATCAGCAGGGGGCACGTCAATAAAAACAGTTTACAGTAGTAAATGAAGCTTAACCAACTTACATTTACACTGGCCCCATTTATCCGTCCCCTGAGTGTGCACCCCTCTGAGTGTCAGAGTTCTGAGTGTGCTTGAAGATCTTGAAGCTGGGGACAGCACTCTGTCGGTCCAGTAAAACTGTCCGGCGAAGGCAACATGCAGCAGAACAACCCTAACTTTGGATCATTCCTAGCGGCACAACCCCTCTGAAGATAAGTGGTCCATAAGACCACTTCATCTCACAGTCAGGGAAACCCCTTAAAGTCTCTTTGCTGTCCCCTTGCTGCAAGCACTTTCCCAACCAAAAGTGGTGGTTACGCACACTGCCTTCACTGCAGGCCTACCTCAGTCAGTTCTGGGCACAGCAACAGTCTCTGCCCTGGCTCTAGTATTCACCTGGCTCTATTAGTAATCAGGCTCCGCACTGTCAATGTGAAAATTTAACTGATCAATTTTTCCAAGGTACTGAATACCTACAACTCCCATTAAGTCAAAGAGAGCGAGGCAAGTTTAGCTCCTCTAAATCAAGCCTTACAGCTTCTATGGTGTTCTTGAATGTGACCCTGAGAATATTTAAAAAATAGGTTGTGCCCTTATTTGCTTCTTTCTGATATATGTAGTGTATTGAAAACTGTGTTAAAATGATACGCTGCCATTTTAAATTCTATGGGGTTTTCTGGTCCTGCTTGCCGGCTAAGGGGCTCTGAGGGACACACATGATCTGGGTCCTCAGCACTCAATCTCTAAAAGAGCCAGTCTGGAGCAAGGTGAGTTGAGCTGTGCCTCTTTGCCTTAGACACCAGCCTCCTATGTCTCTCTTCATTTGGCTGTATGTTAGATTTCTGGATTCTAAGAAATATACTGTTAACGGCATTCTTTTAGGAAGAGTTTTCTTTCTAATTCTCTCTGTGTGTGCCAGGAACATAACAATATACGAAGAATGACTAAAATGTTGTTTTTTCTGCTTAAGTTTTTACTTTTAGGAATATCCAGTCTGGCCATATTTGATTTTCTGGAGAACGCTTTGTGGATTTTAAATGTGGACAGGGAGCTTTGTTCCCCCTTAGCTAAAGAGGCAGAAGTGTGGAATCATTAATAAAATGTGTCCTTCCTTCTAAGTGTGGGTTAGGCATTGAAATTATATTGATGACAAAAACAAAACAAAATCCACAAAATTTCTAGTAGTCCTATTGGAAACTGAACAACTGAAAGGGGAATGCATTTTTCATTCTTGGAGATCTCACAGGTTTCACTATTTCTGAAGTCAGCATTGTCTTCCAGAACTAAAAAGTCCTGAATTTGTAATGTAAAAAGAAAAAAAAGTAGAATTTAAATTCTTGTTGTTATTGGCAGTCCTTTTAGCCTTCCTTTCCTCATATTTCATGCAGTATTAAGAAAGTGTATAAGTCCATTTTTTCCCCCCCTTTAGTGGTTACCCTTAATTCGCCCTGTAGTGGCTAGGGAATGAGACCATATTGTACTCTAAGAAGATATTTCAGGCTGTTTCAATAGACCTGTATTAAGGTTGTCATGGTAATCTCTACCAAGAATTTCCTTGCTTTTGTTGACCCCCTATTCAAATCTAACACTATTTTAAAATTAAATAACCCAGAAATCATGGAAGGCTAAACTTAATGGAACATTACTGAAGCCATAGGTCTATTAATTCCTAATGCTGCTATTGACCTAGCCCAGTCTAAGTGCTTAAAATCGGCAGTTTCAGTGTAGCTAGTGTAATTATCCTAACAGTTTCTCACTTGGATGCAAAGTGCGGCTCAAGGTCCAAAATGGTCCATAAAATGTTGCCCAAAGGCACCCTCCTGTTCACTAGATTTTAGATACAGAAGTATGGCCTTGCACAGACTGAGTCTAAAAGGACCGCACCATGTCTGCTATTCTTCTCTGCTGGCTTTATTAATGACTTGTTTTTCATTTTATTTTCATTGTTGAAGCAATGTATGCAAAGTAGCCACTGCCTTGAGGACTCTGGAAATTCCCCATGCAGTCTTGAGTGTCATAGAGTCCAATTCCCCTTACCCTTGGAATTTATTGTTAATCTTTCCCTTTAACTATATATTTGGCTTGTGTTAACGTGGTACCTCTTTCACTCCTGATGTATTTACTGGGCCCGATTTTTCGCTTTCATTTAGTCCCCTTTACACACCTGTAGCTGTGCAAGAGTCCTTAAAGGGGCCCTAAAGTGATGTAAATGAGCTCTAGCATAAATGAGAAAAAAGACCCACTGTTGTTGTCGAAGAGATAACTTTATCATAGAACTATAGCCAAATAAAGGAATGTGAAATAACACAAATGGATGGATAGTGTCTCAAATAAAATTTGGTTCCCTTCTCAAAGCTGTACTGCAATCTAGAGGTATTGCTGCTTTATGGCTTTTAAAACAAAAATGCTGCCACATTTTTTCCTTGTTCTGAAATAACATTTTAATTTACTTTCTTTCGTAGTTGTGACGGTTTGTGAGAAGGCTGACATTCTTGTGGGCAGTGATTGATGTAATATCACATTCATGTTAAAAACTTTATATATAAAAGTTGTCTTTCTCAGACTGCTACACCTTTTCGGGGGCATTTTCATTCTGCCATTTGTTTCAATTTCACCTAAGAAAACTGTTTTGTATTTTTGCCTGCTGCAGAGCGTGATAGACTCCAAGCATAGAATTGTCCATCAGTCATTTCACTGATTTTGTGGACTGTCATTTGCTGATTTGAAAGAGATCTAAGCAATTTTTTGGCGGGGAAATTGTAGCAGAAATGGCTCCTCTGTTAGATGGCAGATGGGAAGTGTTCAGAGAAAAAGCAAATAATTTAAATTTTAGAACCCGTCTTTGCAGTTTGCTTTTTTCATTCAGTTAATTGGTAACGGGAACCACAGTTGTCCGCCAGAAGTGGGAACATCGTTTTCTCTTCTATTATGTCTAGGTTCTAGCATACATATCTCTCTTCAGTAGGCAGATGTGTTATTCTCCTCTTTTTTATTCTCTCATAGAGTGAATTTCACTAGTTGGGATAAAGCTATCTGCAGCACACTTCAATTTTTCATAAACTTCAGGGGAACTTATATCTGAAGTTTTCTAATATTCCTCAGCAGTTCCTCCAAGGTAACTTTATAAATTGGTGAAATCTGTGCTATTCAAAACACTCCTCTGCTAAAAAAAAAAAAGATAAACAATATGCAACTCAGACAGGAGGTCTATCTTTTTATACACCTGTTTCTCCAGCTGTCTTCCCACATTATATGGGATTTACATTTTTTCTGTTCCTGCTCAACGATACTTCTTATGGAATGAGGTCACCCTCACAGCTCAATAGATGTCTATCTGGGATTGTAATGAGATAAGAATGTATATTAATGATAAATCCCAGTGAGCTTTACTTCATTTCCCCTGCTTAGGAACTGCACAATGATCTTTTTTTGCAGAAATAAAATGTGTATGTACAGATTGGAGGGGAATGAATACAGGTCTGCCCACCTTTAGTTTCTCAGAAAGAATGTACATTTTTGAGTCCCTTGAATTTATCAATTTTGAATTAAACATGAAGTTATAATTACCAGTAAATTGGAACTGCTATTTCACTTGCAATATGTAACTTTTAAAGTTTTAATGAGAAGATGGATGAGTTGTTCATAGAGCTAATTGCCTGAAATTTTAGAGTAAAGCAAGTTGAGGCCTGCAAGAACATTTTACTAATTTCCTATTTTAAGTCAAAGAACATGGCCAGATTCTCATTTACAGTATGGCCTTTTGCACTCTTCTGTAATGCAGTTTGTACCCTCATGGAAGTACATTTACACTACCAGCGTAGGAGCCTTAGCCCTGCTCCACACTCAAAACTTAGACTAAACAAGCTATATCACTCTGGGCTGTGAAAAATTCACACCTCTGAGCCTTGTAGTTAAGCTGACCTAATCACTGGAGTAGACATAGCTAAATTGATGGAAGAATTCTTCTTTCAACCTAGCTATTGCTGCCATACTGCTTTGGGAGGTGGATTACCTGTATTGACGAAAGGGGTTTTTCCATAGATGTAGGAAGCATCTACTCGAAGGGCCTTCAGCAGCATAGCTGTTTCATTCTTGACAATAAGACCCACAGTGTCTTTTCCAGAAAGCAAACCTTATCTACTCTGATTTTCTCTTAGAGCTTGCAATAATATCATTTAATCACAATCTGCTGCACTTTTGTACTCTAACATATGGATATAATTTAAACACCCGTGGGTTTTTTTTTCCTCGATGCACTTTACACATAACCCAGTCACACTTTCCATGTCTTAAAAGGAAAATAGTTTTATTGATACTACTAAATGTTATTTATATGTGTAGGATAGAAAATTTGACCCCAGGATTATGCCTGATCTATTCTAGTGTGATCCTTCCACAAATTCTGAATAACTTTGCCAAACCATGTCAGAGTTTCCAAGGCCTTGTCTATGTGGGGAAATTTGCCAATTAAACCTATATAGTTATACTGGATAACCCCAAGTGTGGACACTCTTAAACAACTTTCCAATCAAAGAAGCTAAGCAACAAAAAGGCATTCTTTTACCAGCATAAGAGTGGCCACACAGGAAGTTAGAGCCCGATAACTATATCTGTTTACAAACACATTTAAGGTTATATAAAAACACTTTCCTGTATAGACAAGACCTAATACACCCTGTGACGAGTTCCCCCCAGGGTGCCACCTGGAACTGGGGTACCACTGAGCCCTCTGACTCACCAACCTGGGCTTTCTTTCACCCACTCCCGGTCCTACACTTCCACTAGCATTTACACGGGTAGGGTCACACCAGCCGCAGGCTCTCTGACCAGCCACTACATGAACCAAGACTAGAGAGGCTACAGCCAAAATAACCACAAGCTTCCCAGTCTAGGACCCCCGAGCTGTACTGTCATGCCCTGGTCAAAACCCCAACCACTATGAATTTATTATCCAGTTTCACTCCCCCTCAATGCAACAGCCTTTGCCCCTTGAGCTAAGATTCCCAAGCATGTCACTCCAAATTTACTGGTTTAGATTAAAACATAAAATAAATGTATTAACTACAAAAATATAGATTTTAAGTGATTATAAGTGATAGCAAACAGATCAAAGCAGATTACCTAATAAATAAAAACGCAAAGTGTAACATATTAGAAGGATAGGACTTGAATTAACAGTCTTTCACCCTGACTGATGATAGGCATGCAGATTCTCAAGGCACAAGCTGCAGTTGCTTTGCAGCTTAGTATCCCCAGGATTTCATACACAGGCTAGAAATCCCTTTCGCCTGGGTCCAGCACTTCCCCCAGTTCAGTTTTTTTGTTTCTTAGGTGTTTCCAGGAGTACCCTTGTGTGGAGAGTGAAGAACAACCGATGATGTCACTCCCTGCCTTATATAGCTTCAGTATATGGTGGGAACCCTTTGTTTTAACCTTGGTTCCCAGACCAGTTTGTGGAAAAATACAGACATCCCAAAATGGAGTCCAGAGTCATGTAGTCTGGTCACATGCCCTTGCATATGTTGCTGAGTCATAGCAGCCATTACTTACAGGCTGTCTGGAGTGTTCTTCGGAAGATTAAGCTATTCCACAGCCCATTGACTTTGTTGATGAGTCATTAGCACTGTCTGGCTTCTTCATTGTTATACCTGAAAGGCTGACTGTGGGTGTTTTCCAGAGTAAGCCCATTTGAAATACAGATCCATAGTTAATATTTCTAACTTCAGATGCAAAAATGATACTTGCATACAAATAGGATAATCATATTCAGCAAAACATAACTTTTCTGATGACAGCTTACATGAGCCATCTTGTACAAAATGCATCATAAATTATGCTATAATCATTACATAATAATATTACTATGAAGAATGTGGGGTGCACTGTCATACACCCTTCTAGAGAATAATCAATGACTTAATAACACCAAGATGCTTTAAAATGATTTAAGTAGTTAGAGTGCTCCTTCTGGACTGGTTATGCTGCTGGACTGGTTAGCACCTCTTAAAGCTTAGTACTGAACTCAGTATTAACTTCTCTTAAAGCTCAGTGAAGAGGGAGAGCCTAACCTTAACACTGCCACCATGAAGTGAAAAAAGACTGTATGCAGTAGAGCTAGTTTGGGGAAAATGGAGAAAAAAATTGTGAAAATTTGTCAATTATCCTGTCTTTATATTAAATTCAAAACCAGAAACTCTTCAGATTTTAAAACATGAAATTTGAAAAATTTTGATCAGCTCTATAGTTGGATGATGAATGGAGGAAATTTTAACAAAAATTTACTTAAGTTTCCCATTTATGTATTTACATATTTAAATTTCATCAACTTCAAAAACTGAAAAATTTCAACCAGCTCTGGCTCTGATTTCATTTAGAGATGGTCACAGCTTTTGTTGAGAGACACTCTGAGGAAGTCACTTTCCCATTACCTGGCAATAAATTCCATCCAATGTGATCTTGTATTCTTGTATTCATCTTGTATTCTACTTAATAACCTATCAAACGTCAAACAAATAGGCAATTCCTATGCACCCTAAATACAAATGGGATTCAGACTCCAAACCAAAATCTCCCAACCAACTCTTTCATTTTTATAGAATTGGTGGCAGAGGAGGAATATCTTTAATTTGTCCATAAAGGTAAAGCCCATCACCACTATGTAGCTATAATAGTATACCATGCTCCACTGATCCTTAGCTCTGGGCCCAGGTTTGGGACTAAAATGTAAAGGATCCATCCAAAGAGAACTCACTGGCTAGTTTGACTTCTTGTACCCTTCCCGACTCCTGAAAAGTAGGTTCATGTGTGTATCAGAATCTGTTCCAATTATCACCAAATATCTGACAGATTGTTAGTACTTAAAATGGCCTGGTGGACACCAGCATTACATAATCTCTATTAGCAGTTGTGCAGATAATCTTATTGTACTGATTTGCCAATCCGCACACCTGAAAATATACTTGGGGTAAATTAACGTAATCCGTTTATCTAGTGTGGTATGTCTTCCCCACAAGGGGCTTCTAGGGAAAAGATAGAGCTTGAGTAGAGGGGCCTGTGTTGGATTAAAAGTCCTGTGCACATTCTGTGATATCTGTGGTTTTTCCTGTTGTGGTGGTAAGTCACAGATCTTAGGTAGTTGATTTAAAGAGGCACTGCCATAGCACTGTTGCTCCTGTGTTTGCAGAGACTGATGCAGCCCTGAAGGAGAGGGAACGGATATTCTCTCCCACTTGTCAGTGCTGCAGTAAAAGGAGTGCAGGAACACACAGTCACACTGGGAAAGCAGCTTTTCATGGTTTAAAACTCTTAAATAGAATTAAGCCGTTGATACCAGGATTCTGGCCTGAACGTGACCAGAGCTGAGCGAGCGCAAAGCACGCTGATCATGGGAACACAAACTTGGCATGACCCAAGTTACTCAACATTTGTGTTCTTTGGGTATGCCTACACTGCAATTAAAAACCCATGGCTGGCCCATGCTAGTGGACTTGGGTTCTCAGGGCTCAGGCTGTGGAGCTGTTTAATAGCAGTGGAGACTTCAAGACTTGGGCTGGAGCCCAGACTGTAGGACCCGTCATCGTGGGAGGGTCCCAGAGCTCAGGCTGCAGCCTGAGCTCGAGCCTGGAAGTCTACATTGCAGTGAAACAGCCCTGCAGCCTGAGCCCCATGAGCCTGAGTCAGCTGGCATGGGCCGGGAGTGTCTAATTGCAATGTAAACATACCCTTTGTGACTATTCAGTGGGGAGAGCCAATTTTTGTGCAATCTAGTGCTGTGTTGCAGAGGCTGCTCAGAAAAAAATCATCTATGTTGACAGCAAAATGATGGCATCCACTGAGTGACACCTCATTAAGCTTTCCATCACTAGCCCAGACTCTTTAGGGTCCCTCTCTCCCAACTCTGAAGGCATCCTCCTGAGTTGTTCCACCTCTGTGGAGGATAAATTCTGACACCAGTTGGTAGAGCACTTCTAAGGGTTGGGTGAAGTCAGTGTCGGAGTGTGGCCACTCCCTCTCTGGTCACACTCTCTTTCACTTCAGTGAGTCCAGAGCTGTGCTAGCTGGAAAGAAATGCAGCTTTTGTTTTTCTCCTGGAATTCAGCTGGTACCACTCCTGGATGTACTGTCCACAAGACTGCAAGAAATTTTTGACAAATGGGTCCCATGCCATATTAGCACGAGGCATTTGAGAATTTGACCCTTAGTGAATACAGATATTTTAGTAAGGAGGATAAAAATAGATTAGGAACATTCTCTTTAAGCTGACAATGATTTTTTTCTCCTTCCCCCACCTTATAGTATCACTCAGTTCATTAAGGTCAGAAACAAGTTCAAAACACCCAGCTGCTTATTATTATTTATTGTTATTTAACTATTATTTACATTGCAGAAAAAATGCCCATTTGATTCATATATATCTGAGCAGTTTGGAAGCAACAACATTGATCCCTTATATGGAAATTAACCATTTTTATATGACCCTCTTCTGAGAAGATTTGCCTCTGTTGGTTGCTACTGGAGTCATTTCTACACAGAACGGTCTCTCTCTCTCTCTCTCTCTTTTTTTTTTTTTTGCTTCCCAATGTCTTGTTTTCCTTACTAAATTTTTCTGTTTAAATTAAACAAGTAAGATTGATGATGACCTATTTTTGTGCATATGTGGGGGAGGAAAAAAAGGACTCAACTGTGGCTATAAGAGACAGCTGGAAAGTATAAGGGCAATTTGCCTGCATTTTTACTCCTGTTGATGCCGAGGGCAAAAAAAAAAAATATTTGGACCAATAACTTCTTATATTTGATTACAGAAATCTTTCAATGCATACATTAGATTTTGCTGCATAAATCTCGATTTACCTAATCTACCCACATACCAGGAGTCTGGCATATAAAACTTCAAATCTATTTCTGTATCAGGCAACTTCACTTGTGTATAAAAATGCTCCAGGGAGAGATTGCATCTTGGCTGCCATAGCTATCTTTGGTTTTTGAATCATGCACTTTGACAATATCTATACTGGATATATTTTTGTCTTCCGCATATTCCTATGCATTTGAATGGTGTCGAGGGGTGGGTGAGTCTGTTTGTGTATACACATAAATTTATAGTGTATTGAAATGTTTCAGAAAACCTGTATCTTGAGAAATGACAATCTTTTAGTAAAGCATAGTACAATTGTAGTCATAATACATAGTCTATTACCTTTATTCTGCTGTCTCTTGCACCTCTGCATGTACATTATTAAACACTGAAGTATGAAGTTAGACAAACTTTATGTTGCAATAAGGCTATTTCATTTGCATAATGTGGATTATAATGAACTAAATATATTTAATATTTGCAGTAAGATGGGGTATGGTGCTTGTTATTAACTTGAAGCTACTGATTTGATTGAATGTTTTGTTTTTGTTTTTGCCCCAGTTCCATTGTTTACTGGGATGCACATGGATTGTCAATTTTTAGATGACATAAATATCAACTGGACCTCGGTAGAGCAAAGAATGACTAAACTGTCAGTTGTATTATTGTCCCTCTCTGCTCTCAAATCCAGGCTTCTTTTGAAGGCAGTTTTAATCCTTTATCCTTTGCCGGGGTTTTTTGTTTTGTTTTTGTCATGAGATTCATCAGTGCAAAAAGTAAGTGGATGATGCCAGTATAAAAGCTACTTGACTATCCAAAGTGAAATCATGTAATGGTAAAAATGCTTTAAATTCATGGAATTATTTTGATTATCTCAGAGTAGTCTTTGCTATTACTGCTTCTCAATAAACTGTGGGCAAAGAAATGTATATATGTTTAGAAAATCATATTTGAAGACTCTCTCATATATCTTTTTTAACGTTGACACTTTGGGGGCTATTGTCCCCTTAAATTGTATGTGCAACTTTCTCACTGACACTAATGAGACACCAATTTCAAGTTATCCAAAAGGATGAGAAAGGAAGTGCCAAGGAGACAGACTACTCAGGAGATGCCACAGGGAAGACTCCACAGGCAACTTCAATTAGCTCTATGCACAACTCATCCATTATCTCATGAAAACTTTGAAAGTTACATATTGCACAACTCATCCAACAGCACACAGCTGGGAACAACCGATGATTTTCTCTCCCAACCCGCTGAGGGTAAATCTTTCAGAAAGGAAAGGACTCCAAATAGATGTGGATGTAAACAGAATAGAAGGGCAGATCGTTGGGCCATACAAATTATTTTTATGGCTTGCTGATGCTGACTAGCTACCATAAATATATACTAAACTAACAAGGAATTATCACAGATAATAAATCAAGGTCATAATTGAAGTCAAGCCAATAAATCAATGGATTTACAATGATACTGAATTAAATCACCAAGTAGTCAGCTCATGAAATTAATACAGTCAGTAATCAAAGCATGAGGTTAAAATAGTACCTGATTGATTCTTACAAATAGTAACCACAGGAATTTAAGGAGGTAGCTCTCCAGTTAGTTTTAACTCCTAATTACAGCTCCTTGCCCAGAGCAAGGAAATCCATTGCACTGGTTGAATATTTTATAACAAAAACCAAACTAATTTACTTGTCAGCCCTCAAAGAAAATTGAGACTCCTCCCAGAAGTTACGGTATGTATAGTGGCTATCCTGTTTGCTCCCCTATCAGCCTCAAACAGTAGTAATCAGCAACTGTTACTTTCTCTTATAGATACAGCTTGGTCTTGCTGATGCTTTTCCCTCATCCAGGGAGACACTCAAATTATTTTAAAAGCCAGACTTGCATATGGTATAAGTTTAAGGAATTATTATTAGTGGTGCCATTCACAACGTGAAGTTTGACTGATGCTCATAGGCATGTGCTAGTGTCCAAACACACACATTCAGATTCGTACCCCAGTGAGAGGACGAGGATGATGAGAGACATCTCCCTCTTTCCAAATAAAAGAGAAAAAATCCTTAAGGTAAAAAGAGAGGTTCAAACTCTTCAGCTTGCATGGTGTTTGGACTCACGTGTCAACAGGCAGGACTACAGTGAAGGGGACCAGGCAATAGTGTCTCTAGTTGATACCTCAAACTGGTGGGGTCTTCCAAGCACTTAGCCTGCTCAGACTTGTGGAAGTGGAAAAAGGGATAAAGGGAATCTGAATGCAGACATCTTAGTTTTTTAGGAATAGAGCAAGAGTCAGGCTAATTCTAACTCTAATAACGCGAGACTTTAAGGCAGGGACTGGGCGAGTGGGAAGCGAGTGGGAAAACTCTAAGAGATGCTGTTTTGTCCTTGTGTTAAGATAAGAATGGCATGCAGACTGTAGCAGGAACTGCTTAGAAAAATAAGATATCAGGAAGGAATATGTATAAACAAGATGCGGCTGTTGATCATTATTGTATGCTACAAAAGGTATAAATGCTTGCCCTAATTGTTTATCTGGTGGAGACCTGCCTAGGAGGGGGGAATCCCTGTCCATGCACACTCTCCCCCTTGCAATTGCTTGAGAATAAACTGTCTCTGACTTGTTGCAAACAACCTAAGAGTGAAGACTGAGTTTTTCTTCCACAGACTGGTGTGGCTCATGGTAATCTGTCTCCTCTTTCTGTAGGACCAGCCTTGGATAGTAGGGGGATCAGCCTTGCTTGGTATCACAGTGCCCCCAGAAGAACACACAGTCTTCTCCATTCACTTTGACCTTTAATGTTGCGCTTTTTGCTTGCTCCACCCTTTAGCACTTTCCAGGTGGTCTTAAAAGGAAATCAGGGACATCACACATCTCAACCCCCAACAACATGTTCCAATCCTTGTTGAGCTGGGCAAGATTGACCAATGGTCAGTTTGGAAAGTTTACATTACACTAACAGTTCTTTTACAATATCCATTGTTACAATCTCAGGCAACCTGTGCTCCAATAATAGTGAAGTGTGGTACAAACAGGAGGCAATTTTGGGGAAGCTTCCCCAGCCTCCCCTTTCAGGGTAATGACTGGAGGGCACAAGTTGGCACTAGGCATCTGGTAGAAGGCATTAACACATTTATGAGTATAACAAACCAATCAAAAGTCATTGTCATTCACCCACACTCATACAGCTCCATACACAAATCTTAGCATTTCTTGAAAAAAATATAGAGGCCTTATGGCACCTGTCATGCAACCCTTTCACCAGACAAGGAATTGGGGAATTAACTGATGTGACTTTGACTGCATGAAGGGTCATGCCTTCCTCCTACCAACTTTTAATCTAGAGGAAGAGAGCTGCTTTAAATCTTCTCAATATGCATTAGATTGTCTCAATATCCTCTTAAACTTTAATTTTCTTTATTTTATACCTAGCCAAAATTCTCATTTGGGCTATTTCTTTTACACCCTGGTTAGAGATGGGTGGATAAAAATTGATGACTTAAAAAAGATCAGATGTTTTTATTTTAAATTACATACAGATTTATTTCTAAAAAATAAACCATTTAAAAGTAAATTTGAAACTATAAAAACCTATGTTAAGGCCTACATTTACTATAGTTGATTAAACTCATTCAAATTAAGTAAATAAAATATTAGACAACATATGTTTGTTCCCAAAGTTTGTGATAGCAGTAATCTCTTATGCAAGTACAGAGATAATATTTTCTTCATTTCAGTTTATTCAACTAGTTCAGTTCAATGACTAGCTCATTCAGAGTTAAGAAACCAACTGAGAGTTGAAGAAGCAGAAAAGCTTGTCTTCTTTCAATCTATGAATAAAAACTAGATGTGTGGATGGGATCTACTAGTTCTAAAATCCTGAAGGACATGGTGACCAGAAACAATCAGTTCAGTTCCCTAACTACAGATAATACTTCCTTTGTTTAATAAATCAGTTTTAAATGTAAAACACATTGTGATAAACTTTTTTATGTATCAAGCACATTTAAGGTAGTGTTATTTACCTTTATTAAAAAAAACAATTTTAGATGCAGTTTTTATGCATTTTTAATTAAATTCGAATTTTCATCCAAATAAAGCTTAACACAAATCACAAGTAAAAATATTAATCATCTAGTAAATAAGAAACACATCATTCCCTGCTTTCTAACATAATAAAAGATGTAAAAATTAAGATTCTAAATAAATGTAAGAGTTAAGCAATTATATAGCTTAACTATGTAGATATATTGTGTCTACCCAGTTAGTAAAAAAAGCATCAAATTTAGTGTAAAGGCTATAGTGAGCTGAAAAGCAACATGTTTTAATGGTAGCAACCAGTGAGAATCAACCTTTTTTTAAGAAAATGACTAAAAAGTACAAATACAAAACAAGAGTAAAATCAATTATTTAAATCAAGGCTTTCTGCCTGTTGATTTAAATCATGATTAAAATCAGTGATTTAAATCACTCTGATTTGACCAATCCACCCCTGTTTTCCTGCAATATCCTTGGAAAACCTTATTAAATTAAGTTTAAATAGCTTAGGAGTCCATTGTATTAAATGCAGAGTTATGTACTATTGTGGAATTGTATGTAATTTTGCTGAGGGAAATATGATCAGTGTAAATCCTGGGAAGTGTTAGGAGCTTCAAAGGACTATTTGAAACAATGTGTCAGACAAGAATAAATCTTTGGGACAGAGTCAAATGCGTTTCCCAAGAAATCTGTAGGGAGAGGGTGCATGTAAATGCACCCCTGTTTGTGCAAAAACCCCAGCCCTTTGAAGCTATGCTCTGAAGAGAGAACCATTGTCTGCTGATTGCCTTTTGCATGAGGACAAGATCAAAGGCTCAAGCTGTATAAAGGAAAGAACGACCTATTTGTGGTGGTTCTTGTTCTGAGCAAAAAAAAAAAAAAAGTGATTATGAACTTGTAACCACAGAAAAACTCCTTTGTAGAATCTGAGGAACTGACTCCTACCAGAGCTTTTTTTGGAGTTGGGAGCTGAGCTATGGCAAGCTTATTAGCACATGTGGAGGGTCTTTTATTGTTTTCTCTGTAATGCTTTTCACCTTAAGAATAAATGTGCTTGCTTAGAAAGAGCTATGTGCTGACTTAGAACTACAGGCAATTATGCTGGTTATAGCCTCTGGAGAGAAAGCAATGTACAGATGCTGGCTATTTAGGCCATCTGGCTTGCTGGGGACAACACAGTGTAAGCAGGGAACTGTGCAGCCAAGAAAAACCCTGGTTAGGACAGAGAGAGACATGGGGTCGTCACTGAAAAGAGGTGACTGCTGGGAAACCAGATACCTAAAAGTGGGTGCCCTTGGTGGATGATAGAGGGGGAATACATGTGCAGTTGCTCTTAATTGTGACAGTATGATCTGAGGGAAATGGGGGTGAATTAATGAAATGTTTAAGTGGGACCAATAGAATGAATCACTACCAGAAAAATCTTGGACACTTTCTGGCTGAACGGTTAATAACAGACACACAACTTCTGTTTATAAGATGGCCATTGATTCAGCTGCCTCTCTTTTTGTGTTACAAAACTACCATAGACATGTCAGCACCAAAACTCGGAGCTGGTTTTGACTGACACCAGACTAGTGATTAGGCCATATCATTTTTAATGACAGGCTGGCACATATTCCTAAGTGATCTATTTGCAGAGTATTTGTGGTGGGGTTAAAATGCATAGACATATAACAGGAAGAGAGAAACAGTCTGAGAATTAGAACAAAGAGCTTTTCTCTGCAATTCTGAAAGTGGTGTGCCAACAGCTATGATTTAGCATCTGCATGTTCCTTTACCACTTAGTATACCTGTTCAAGAGTCTACAAACTTATTAATAAACTGGACCAGCATGTATATGCATGTGCCTGTGTCTGGAATTCAAATTTTCATGTACTCTCAGAAGCTCTGATAATATAGGTCTGAATCTCAGGTCCATTCTGGACCCTTGTGCCTTCAGATTAGGTGCAAAAGGAGACAGAAAGTCAGCTGACTTGCATACCCTTTGTTTGCTTCACATCTGTTTAAAGCTGGTGGCTTGACTTGCCTCTGAAGAGTCTGATGTAATGGATGGAGAGCTGTCAAGGAGCTCATTGTGACTCCCTGTTCTCAGCCATTTGTCCTGGACATAAACATAAAGCGGTGCAGCTTTAACTTATGCCACAAGCATAAGTTCTTTCACAGATCTTACGCCAGTTAGGAGTTCGATGTAGTGGAGCCTTCATTCCTCCCCCAAATGCACCTTGCCTCTCTTCACACTGGGCAGTGGAGTACTGGCTCAGGAGCTGGTGGAGCTGGGACAAGAGGCAGTAGAGCCACCTCTGCCAGCTTTATGCCAGTCGAGGTGTCCCTTATACATTAAGTTCTCCAGGGGCAATTTCTATCCGCCCAAGTTTTATCATAAGTAGCACAAAGGGGACTGGAGAATCTGGTGCAAAGGAAACCCGACAATCTTGCTTGGAGTATGTACTCCTATGAATGTTTGAAGATCTTCAAACGTGAGGGGACCCATTCCTCTATGGGTGGGGTAGATATCAAGATATCGAAACTTATTGAGTGGTGACCTGGCATCTTTGTAGATTTCCTTGAAGGAGTCTGTGTCTAAACAAAACATCCCTCACTACCTTCAGTAATCTTTTTCTGGTGATGTTACTTCCATTTCAGTGGTGCTATATTCTAGAAATGGCACATCTGGACATAATGGTTGTATGGTGGCAGTTACCAGGATACCTATAGGTAGATCAGGGTGCTGAGTGAAATTTAGCCAGCCATTTCTAAATTGTGTTAATGATATAAAACTTCTTCATAGAAATGGGGCAAATTGAAAATATCCACTGAACAGAAGTACTAACAAAACATAGTATGTATTACTACCCAAACCTTCCTACTCCTGATTTCTGCTGGTAAAAAATACATATTTTAGAATATGCCTTTTTGTTATTTTTATTTGTTTAGCATTTGATATTCTTGAAATGCACCATACTTTATTAGCATTATTATTGCCTTTTGCAGATTAGTGAGTAAAGGCCACTGTTTTGCTCCAGGCTATTAAATATTGCTTTCTGCATCATCAGTCATGGTAATTCTTAGTGACGATAACAGTGCTTTGGAGTATTTTTGTGACTAGAATTTTCAAGATGTACTTGGTAGGTTCTAATTTTAGAAAAGTGAAAGTGATGATCGTGGTTTGATTTGTCTTCATTACAGGTGTACCCTGCAATTTAGATCTTGGCACTGTTGCAAATTAAAATTGTCCTGTGCTATTTAGCTTGGTTAAATGACATTATGTCATTGCTTATGCACTACCTGTCACATGGACTTGAGTGCTAATCTGAGGCTCATCAGTGCTGAGCTATCTTTGGTGACAGCTACTGCAAATGTACTCTGGGGAGACCGTTTTAAGGAACTGGAAGCTCCTTGAGGTAAATGTTTTGTGGTGCTTCATGCCAATGCATGCTGAGTTATTCAGGATTATATTTAAAGCTCACTATTTGCACAGTGTGTGGGTTGCCACTTTGCAGCCTGCAAATAATTCACTTTCAAGAAAGCTTTGTTTGTTTCTCCAAAATCATACATTCAACAGAGATCCAACCTTTAGTGCACACGTCCCAACAAACTTACTGTGCTAGAGTTATTTCACAGTAAAAACTGCAGGAGCCAGCTAAATTGGACCCAGGCTGCCTGGGCCTGGTAAAAACGAATGAGGAACATTTGATAGCAGAGATTGTTAATGTTTCCCTATGGGAAGACCAGCTTCACTTATGCAAGTGGTTATCAAGCCACTATATCCAAGAGGCTATCTCTTGCTCGCCCACTTATTGCTATATCTCCTCTTTTGAGGTGGCTTATTGAGAAGGCTGTAGTGAGCAGCACTTGGTGAACAGCTGATTTTTCTGTTTGTCTGGCAGTTCTGAAAAATTGTAAAATAAAAAAAAAAAAGCCAGTCCTCGCTTACAGACAGACCCCCAACCGGAAGCAAATACTCACCTGCAACTCCACACCACAGAACAGAAACACTAACCCAGGAACCAACCCTGCAACAAACCCCATTGCCAACTCTGTCCGCATGTCTATTCAAGGGACTCCATCATAGGACCTAACCACATCAGCCACACCATCAGGGGTTCATTCACCTGCACATCTACCAATGTGATATATGCCATCATGTGCCAGCAATGCCCCTCTGCCATGTACATTGGCCAAACCGGACAGTCTCTACGCAAAAGAATAAATGGACACAAATCAGATATCAAGAACTGTAATATTCAAAAACCAGTAGAAGAACACTTCAGTCTCTCTGGACACTCAATAACAGACTTAAAAGTGGCAATTCTTCAACAACAAAACTTCAAAAACAGACTTCAACGAGAAACTGCAGAACTGGAATTAATTTGAAAACTAGACACCATCAAATAAGGCCTGAATAAAGACTGGGAGTGGATGGGTCACTACAAAAAGTAATTTTCCCTCTTGCTGATACTCACACCTTCTTGTCAACTGTTGGAAATGACCGACATCCACCTTGACTGCATTGCCTTCATTAACACTACAAAAGTAATGTTCCCTCTCTTGATATTCACCCCTTCTTGTCAACTGCTGAGAAATGGCCACCTCCACCTTAATTGAATTGGCCTCATGAGCACTGACCCCCCCACTTGGTAAGGCAACTCCCATCTTTTCGTGTGCTGTATATATATATATTGCTTACTGTATTTTTTACCATGCATCTGATGAAGTGGGTTTTAGCCCATGAAAGCTTATGCCCAAATAAATTTGTTAGTCTCTAAGGTGCCACAAGGACTCCTCGTTTTGAAAAAAAAAAATGTTCAGTTCAGGTCAAACTGAATTCAAAATTTTCAGAAAATGTTGGCAGATTGAAAGGCCATTTTGAGTCAAATGAAACATGTCATTAAACCCAAAATGTTTTGTTTCTAGGCAATTTTGTTTTGTTTCTGGGAATCCCCACCATTGGAGGTTTTAAGAAAAGCTTGGACAAACACCTGTTTGAAAAGGTCAGGGACCTTTCAAGATCGTTTCCTACCCCACACTTTTATGATTCTATTATTTTTAAAGGGCTAGATTCACAAAATTGCCAGAGGAGGAGGAACACTGCCTCTATATAACTTTTAGCCCAGTTTTTAGGGCACCTACCTAGGATGTGGGAGACCTTGGTTGTGCCTTATGTGGAGAATGGATTTGAACTTGGGTTTCCTTCCTTTTAGGTGAGAGCCCTAATCACTGGGCAATGGGGTATTCTGGGGTGGGTGGATCTCTGCCTCTCTCCTGTTGAGCCTCTTCCACTTTGTATAAATACTTCAGTAGTCATTGGGCCAGGGAAAGCATGTAAAGACTCTATGGCCTGGTGGCTAAGATGCTTGTGTGGGAGTCCAAGGTCATGTCTCGTGTCTATGTCAGGCAGAAGGGAGAATTTGAACCTCAATCTCCCACAGCTTTGGTGAATGCCTTAACTGTTGGGCTAAAAGTTATTAGGGGATGGCTCTGGCCTCCTCTGGCCATTTTGTGAATCTAGCTCCAATATTTTTTTCTGGCCAAAACTATTTGTGTCAAATTCACAAATAGTTTGGGGTGACCTAAACTGCAAATGAAGTGCATGTTTATAAATCTAAAAATAAGGTGCATGTTTATAAATCTAAAAATAAGGTGCAATAAGTGTCCAATTTTACTCTCAGGTGTATGTGTACCTGGCTCATACGGGCTTCAATGGGAGCCCCTCATCCATCCAAAGGTGGAATGTAGGTAACAACTTCAGTTCAGGAGGTGGGTCTAGATTTATAACATTAAATACTCAAAACTACCCCTGCTGTATGTGGGAGGGGCAAATCTACTCTGCAGTGCCCAGCATGAGTGCCTTGGCTGGGCTCTGGAGAGGTACTTGAGAAAAAGAAGGAATCATCCTTCCCTGCCCCAGGTTGGGGAGCCCTGGCAGAGCCACTCTTTGGCTGGTACTGTAGCACTCAGGTTGCAGAAGCCTCCACTATCCAAATGTGTCACGTCCACTCGTGGAGTAGGGGCAGATGAATTTAGCAATGGATCTTCCAGCTCCACCCCTGAACCTTAAAGTGAACTCTGCTCCTAATCCTCTGACCCACTTGTGCCATGATATTTCCCTAGTTCCAATGTAAGGAGGCACTCCTCGCTCTGAGAAGGCAAAGGAAGGATTCACCACTCAGTGAGTACTGGGGCACAGAGATTTTGTGAGAGGTGATGGAGGAGGAATCTTGTAGGCAACAGCTGGATCATCAACCCAGAGAAAATTGAGGTCATACTGGTCAGAATTAGTCCAGAAAGAAGAGCTATGTGGATTAAGTTGGATTAAGGATGAGGAGCAAAAGGAGGTGATATGGACTGAAAGACTGGAGGATTCCACAGATTTTATATTATTGGATAGAGATTTCTTTTTTTTTTAAATGAACTATACTACAGGGGTTTTGGTGGTTCTTGTTGCTTTTTCTTTCCCCTCCTCACTTTCATTTCCACAATTCAGTGACCAATAAACAATATCTTGTACACTTCTAATTTACATGGTAAAAGAATCCAAAATAAAATCCTGTAACTTTAATTCTGCAATACAAAGTTTAGTAATTTTCAATTAGTTTAGTTTAGCTGCTTCAATAAATCTAGACAAAAAGGCGTCTAGATTTACCAAAAAAAAAAAAAAGTATCTAAGTAAATCTGACAGCTTCATGATTCTTCAAGATGGCATGTTATTTGAAAACATCATCTGGATAGTCACCTGGATAATTTAGCATATTTTCATTTCAGAATACTGGGAAACAAATGTACCACTATAAAATGAAATTAATTCTCTTATTTCTGCTTCAGGAAAAAAAAAGATATATAACAATGCCAGTACAAAACCGGAAATTCTTGCAACACCCAATGAAAGAAACAAATAGAGAATATGGTGTTGGTTACGAGGTGCATAAAAAAACCATAGATGTCACCTTGGATTTATTTTGACTTAACTGTTAGATTTATACTCAACTCTTACTAAAATTGTTTAAAATTGACTAACAGCGTAACATTTTAAAAACATAATGTGATCATGCCTTTTGTCCTGTGGTTACATGTGCTTTGTACCACTACAGGAAAGACCTTTTCTCGGCAAGTCTCATGTGCACCAGAAGCCCAATCCAGCTCCTGCTGAAGTTAATGAAAAGTCTCCCATTGGGAATTGGACCAGGCCCCGGGGCAGCAAACTGTGAACTGTGCAGTTAGTGTGCTTATCCCTGGTTGGGTGGGGAAGCAGGGAGTGCCTCATTAGCTTTGCAGCCCAACTGCTGGTCTACAAAGGGCATCTCAGTCATCCCTTGCTATTGTAGAGAAAAAAATGGGTGCTTCCTCTAGAAGGCCACTTTAAAAAATAAACACCCCCCCCACGCAACTTATGCCAGCAATGAATTTGGCTTTCTGACTCCATTTTAGTAAGAATGATAGGGCCTGATTCATCACTGCATTACTTTGCTTTTACATTGGTGTCAATTGAGTTACACTGGCATAAAACATGAGTAACTCAATAGTGAATAAACTCATTAAGTCTATAATATCAGCCTGCTTATATAAAGATAGACCGTTTGAAATGAGAACATATGCATCCTACATGTATTCTGCCCCCCCCCTCCAAAATGAATAGACCCAGAAAAAGGGGATTCTGTTTATGATCATTTAAACTTAACCATATACACACTTTAAGACTGTGCCATTTCTTTTCTCTGATACATAGAGCCTGCCACCATACTCAAAAAACTGGAAAATAACTTTCATGAACTTGACCTCTCACAAGACTATTGGCTCACCAAGAATGACTGGAAGCACTGTTTTCAGACCATACCAAAGCAAGTACTTGTTTGTGGAAAGATCACCACCCAGCATAAAACAAATATAACACAGCTGGTTCTTCTAGCTGTAGTCATCATACTGACTGTAAACAGATTATGGTAATTATAATGGATATTGCAGGAACTTGCCTTCTAATTAAAATGGAAATGAAATTTACAGAACAAATATGCAACAAACCATGCTTTTCGCCGTAGTTAAAAAATAAAATAAAAACCTCACGGTGCTGCCATCTGTTATTTAAGTGCCAACAGTATGCTCAGCAAGACAAGGTTCCTTTCCTTTGTGAATTCTAAAGGGACAGATCAAACAACGTAAAATGGCTTTGAGGACAGGAGGGGAGGTTCTCAGAGTACAGATGATTTTTTTTTTATTGGCAGTGTGCAGTATTTCTGAGTTAGATGAATTAAAATGAGTTGTCTTGTAAGAAGAAATATGTTTTTAAAGAGGGATTTGAATGGCAGATTCATTTCACACACAGCATGAGATGGAATTCCACCATGGGAGAAAGCATGAAGAGTGGAAGAAAGGTACAGTGGAAACAGGAGGCATTGGGATAGAAAAAGGACCAATACGAGGGACAGGAAGAAATCAGGGCAGAGGTGGGCAGAGGTGGACCGTCCTGCGCGGCCCTTGAGCCCCCTGCCCTTCTCCTGCTGTCTCCCCTCCCCTGCAGCCATGCTGCCATGCGGGCAGTGCTCTGTGCGGCAGGGCTGTGCACTCCTGCAGGGCAGCCTGGCAGTGTGTCTGGCTCTGGCCGGGTGGCGTGGGGGCCAGACATGCTGTTCTGAGCGGCATGGTAAGGGGGCCGGGAGGCAGTCAGGGGACAGGGAGAAGGGGGCGGTTGGATAGGTGTGGGAGTCCCGGGGGGCCTGTCAGGGGGTGGTCAGGGAACAGGGAGCAGGGGTGTTGGAAAGGCATGGGAGTCCCGGGGGGCCTGTCAGGGGGTGAGGGGGTGGATAGGGGTCAGGGCAGTCAGGGGACAGGGAGCAGGGGGGGTTGGATAGGGGTGAGGGGTCCCGGGAGGAGGCGGTCAGGAGACAAGTAGCAGGGGGGTTGGATGGGTCAGGGATATTGAGGGGGGCAGTCAGGAGGCGGGAAGTGGGTGGGGGCAGATAGGGGGCAGGGCCAGGCTGTTTGGGGAGGCACAGCCTTCCCTACCTGGTCCTCCATACAGTTTTGCAACCCCAATGTGACCCTCGGGCCAAAAAGTTTGTCCACACCTGAATCAGGGCAAAACTGCAAGCAAGGACAAGCCATTAGGTGCCATATTAAAGTGTGTTTGTAACTGACTTCTGTAGAGTTGAGAATCCTGTTACAAATCAGTGCCAAATGTTATTCTATCAACTATGTGGCTAAACTAGGCTTTGTAATTTCAAGAGTTTTTTTAGATTCTCAGATTCTGTACTGGGCAGTGCAGGGAGTAAGCCACCCCTTTACTCCCATGCTCAGATTGTGACTGGAGTCCTGGGTGACAAGAGCAGGGGTACTTACTCATTGGAAGATGGACAGAGGCTCTGAGGAGGCCTGGCTCTGTTCTCGCTACTTGCTGTCCCGAGTAGCCAGCCAGATGTGTTTCGTTTGCTGAGAGTGAAATTGACTGCAGGCTAAGCTGTTCCAGTGGGGCTTGATTAAATGCTGTGAACTGCTCTGTCCATGTGGCTGAAGCAGTCACTGCAGAAGAACATAAACATGCACATTCCATTAATAACACCAGGACTTCTGCTGTTAAATCCCTCACTACCTCTTTATTGGACCATTGAACTAGATCATCCCTTCTATGGAAAAACCTGCCATGTCTCCTACGTACACCTCCCTGTGGCTGGGCACTCCTCAGGCTTTTGTATTTGAGCTCCATGTGCTTTACCAGAGGCCAAACACGGCCTCTGGCTGGGGTCTCTAGGCAACTCCTGGAGTGCAGATCCTGTCTATCTCGCACCTGTCTCTGAGAGGTGGGACCCCACACTCCAAATGTCTTAACCCTGGAACTAATGCTGACCCCTCAGACTCTTCCCCCACCCCACCCCACCCCTGTAGCTTAAGCATACTCCTTTCCAGAACTGCAGCCACGTGGTTGCTCTGAGCTTACAGTTTGACTGTTCATGGACATGCGACAGTGAAAGCAAACAGACACATAGACAGGCTTCATATGGTATTCCAAACCAAATTACTCTTTATTTAGGTAGCATAAGACCTAGGCAAAATAATAACCACATCCTCCCTCAGCAGAATCCTCTGAGAAGTCCAGGAATTCCCTCTCCTGTACATGGCTTCTCTTGTGAATCATGGACTCTCTCTCTTACTGTGATGTCTATAGTTACTGTCCTTTTACGCTCCTATCCAAGCTTCCCCTTCTCACTCTGAGTCCCTTGAGTTTACATGTCGCACCGACAACTCCTGGTTTCTTTGTTCTGCTGCAGGGGATTTTCCACTTTTCCTATCCCTTGCAGAGAAACTTATTTGAATTGGTTTCCCTAGGCTTCAGCCAACCCATTGTCCCAATGTGCTGCCACCTGAGTAGACAGCCATTAAAGTCCCAATGACCCACTATTTCACCTAGTGTGGGAGGGAGGTGCTGCAGCCCTGATAGAAGATAGCTGACTCCATATCCACCCTGAGGCATTCCATGGCCCAACAAATTCATAACTTCATAACATCAACCAGAATTCATAAGTTGTACATAGAGAGATTCCCCAACTGTCACATCAGCAGATGGGAAATAATAATAATAATAATAATAATAATTAATAATACCTATTGTAACATATCCTGTCAGGTTCCCCTGCTGGCTGCCCCCAGACTGCTTTGAGGGGAATCCAAGCCTCTGGATCCCCAGGTGTCTTAAGCTTCCCGAGGTCTGAGCAGGCTGCAGTTCTGTTTCCTCTCTAGTTCTGTCGGCTACCTCTTCATGGACATGGAGCCTCTTAGGCTCCCAGGACCAGCACTGACCCCAAGATACCCTAGTAGCTTAAACACACCCTTTCCCAGAACTCCAGCCCAAGATAGGAAACTTCTAGGTTACAGTGTAACTCTCTCAGGAGGAACGTGGCAGTTGTGAAGCACATAAAACACAGAGAGGGAGACACTTTACATTGATTCTAACACCATTATTCATTGATACTTATTTATATAAAGCGTAAGAGAGTGTGGCTCATACACAATAACAAACCCTACATGCTTTTCCCTGCCTCAGTTTCCTCATGACTCAGTGTATTGTTTAGGCTGTGGCTAGGCTGTTTGTGAACATCTAGGTAACTTTTGCTCCAGTGCAAGTTTTGTGTGCTGAAAATGTGGAGTCACCCCTAACCTTCCTTCCTCCTCCTGCCCATAACCTCCTGGGTGTCACTCTCCAGGGCTTCCTCCTGAGAAGCTGTATTTAAAACCCTGGTTTGTCATCTGTCCTCTTTTGTCTCTTTCCACTTTGCCCCCTCCCTTCAGTAAGAGGCAGAAGACAGCTAAAAAGTGACAAGTTTTTAAGTGCTCATATACCAATGCTAGAAGTCTAAATAATAAGATGGGTGAACGAGAATCCCTCGTATTAAATGAAGAAATTGATATAATAGGCATCACAGAAACTTGGTGGAATGAGGATAATCAATGGGATGCAGTAGCCAGGGTACAAAATATATCAGACAGACAAAACAGGTTATGCTGGTGAGGGAGTGGCACTATATGTGAAAGAAAGCATAGAATCAAATGAAGTAAAAATCTTAAATGAACCAAACTGTACCATAGAATTTTTATGGATTGTAATTCCATGCTTGAATAATAAGAATATAGCAGTAGGGATATATTACCAACCACCTGCCCAGGATGGTGATAGTGACTATGAAATGCTCAGAGAGATTAGAGAGAATATTAAAATTAATAACTCAATAATAGTGGGAGATTTCAACTATCCCCATATTGATGGGTACATGTCACCTCAGGGGGGGATACAGAGATAAAGTTTCTTGATACCTTAAATGACTGCTTCTTGGAGCAGCTAGTTCTGGAACCCACAAGAGGAGAGGCAATTCTTGATTTAGTCCTAAGTGGAACACAGGATCTGGTCCAAGAAGTGAATATAGCTGGATCACTTGGTATAGTGACCATATTATAATTAAGTTTAACATCCCTGTGGCAGGGAAAACACCACAGCAGCCCGACACTGTAGCATTTAATTTCAGAAAGGGGAACTAAACAAAAATGAGGAGGTCAGTTAAACAGAAATGAAAAGGTACAGCGCCAAAAGTGAAATCCCTGCAAGCTGCATGGAAATTTTTTAAAGACACCATAATAGTGGCTCAATTTAAATGTATAACCCAAATTTTAAAACATAGTAAGAGAACCAAAAAAGTGCCATCGTGGCTAAACAACAAAGTAAAAGAAGCAGTGAGAGGCAAAAAGGCATTGTTTAAAAAGTGGAAGTTAAATCCTAGTGAGGAAAATAGAAAGGAGCATAAACTCTGGTAAATGAAGTGTAAAAATATAATTAGGAAGGCCAAAGAAGAATTTGAAGAACAGCTAGCCAAAGACTCAAAAAGTAATAGTAAAAAATATTTTAAGTACATCAGAAGCCAGAATCCTGCTAAACAACCAGTGGATCCACTGGACGATCAAGAGAAACTAAATGAATTCTTCGGATTGGTCTTCATGGCTGAGGATGTGAGGGAGATTCCCAAACCTGAGCCATTCTTTTTAGGTGAGAAATCTGAGGAACTATCCCACATTGATGTGTCATTAGAGGAGCTTTTGGAAAAAAATTATAAACTAAACATTAATAAATCACCAGGACCAGATGGTATTCACCCAAGAGTTCTGGAGGGACTCAAATGTGAAATTACAGAACTACTAATTGTAGTCTGTAACCTATCATTTAAATCAGCTTCTATACCAAATGACTGGAGGATAGCTAATGTGATGTCAATTTTTAAAAAGGGCTCCAGAGGTGATCCCGGCAATTACAGGCCAGTAAGCCTGACTTCAATAATGGGCAAACTGGTTGAAACTATAGTAAAGAACAAAATTGTCAGACACATAAATGAACATAATTTGTTGGGGAAGAGTCAACATGTTTTTTGTAAAGGGAAATCATGCCTCACTAATCTACTAGAATTCTTTGAGGGTGTCAACAAGCATGTGGACAAGGGGGATCCAGTGGATATAGTGTACTTAGATTTTCAGAAAGCCTTTGACAAGGTCCCTCATCAAAGGCTCTTAAGCAAAATAAGCTGTCATGGGATAAGAGGGAAGGTCCTTTCATGGATTGATAATGGTTAAAAGACAGGAAACAAAGCGTTGGAATAAATGGTCAGTTTTCAGAATGGAGAGAGGTAAATAGTGGTGTCCCCCAGGGTTCTGTACTGGGACCAGTCCTATTCAACATATTCATAAATGATCTGGAAAAAGGGTTAAACAGTGAGGTGGCAAAATTTGCAGATGATACGGTACTACTCAAGATTGTTAAGTCCCAGGCAGACTGTGAAGAGCTACAAAAGGATTTCTCAAAACTGGATGATTGGGCAACAAAATGGCAGATGAAATTCAATGTTGATAAATGCAAAGTAATGCACATTGGAAAACATAATCCCAACTATACATATAAAATAATGGGGTCTAAATTTGCTGTTACCATTCAAGAAAGAGATCTTGGGGTCATTGTGGATAATTCTCTGAAAACATCCACTCAATGTGCAGCAGCAGTCAAAAAAGTGAACAGAATGTTGGGAATCATTAAGAAAGGGATAGATAATAAGACAGAAAATATCATATTGTCTCTATATAAATCCATGGTATAAATCCACATGTTAAATACTACATGCAGATGTGGTCGCCTGATCTTAAGAAAAATATATTGGGATTGGAAAAGGTTCAGAAAAGAGCAACAAAAATGATTAGTGAATATGGAACAACTTCTGTATGAGGAGATATTAATAAGACTGGGACTTTTCAGCTTGGAAAAGAGATGACTAAGGGGGGATATGATTGAGATCTATAAAATCATGACGGGTGTGGAGAAAGTAAATAAGGAAGTGTTAATTACTCCTTCTCATAACACAAGAACTAGGGGTCACCAAATGAAATTAATAGGCAGCAGTTTTAAAACAAACAAAAGGAAGTATTTCTTCACACAACGCACAGTCAGCCTGTGGAACTCTTTGCTAGAGGATGTTGTGAAGGCCAAGACTATAACAGGGTTCAAAAAAGAACTAGATAAATTCATGGAGGATAGGTCCATCAATGGCTATTAGTCAGGATGGGCAGGGATGGTGTCCAGAAGCTGGGAATGAGTGACAGGGAATGGATTACCCGTTCTGTTCATTCCCTCTGGGGCTTCTGGCATTGGCCACTGTTGGAAGTCAGGATACTGGGCTAGATGGACCTTTGGTCTGACCCAGTATAGCCGTTCTTATGTTCTTACCGTCTCCCTGCTGAGCAAACCTACTTACCACCTCTGTTGTCCATTCAAAGCACCATTGTTAACATTAAGTATTCCCCATTGTCTCTGGTCACTGTCTGGGAAAGAAGTAATTTCAGGCTGGTAGTCTATGGTGGATACACATACAGAGGATTCCCATGATACAGAAATTTGATGGTACAACTTCATAATATCAACCAGAATTCACACGTTTTACAGAGAGAACTCCATCTTCCCACCTTGCTTTTGTATAGCGCTTCTATCAGCAGATCTCCAAATGCTTTGCAAAATCTCAGGATCATTATGACTCATCTTATAGATGAGGAAACAGATGCCCAGGGAGGGAAATTACTTACCTGAGGTCACCCAGCAGGCCAGTGACAGCCAGGAATAGAACCCAGGTCCCCTGAGTCCCAGTCCAGTGCTCTATCTGCCAAAAATATACTTAGCGCGTATCTTAGGATTTTAAATGCAGCATCCGCATCTTATCATCACTCAGTGAGTCAGTGATGGGAGCTTGTGGAAAGGATAGCGGACGAAGCATGCAATACCCATTTAGGCCAGGGTTCTGCTGGAAACACTAGCTCAGCTATGTGAACCTCCATCAAGGAAAACCAAGCTGTCCTCGCTCTGTGTACTTCCCAGGGCCCCTACCCATTGGCAGCACAAGTAGTTCATATCCTGTACTGCTATCAGCTCCTGCACTGCAGCTGCAAGTTCTTACCCAGTATTTGGAAGGGATCAATATCATAGTTAGATCAGCACTAACTTGCCCACACTTGGTACTTCAGTTACCTGTTGTATTGTACTGCTTCTCCTGTGCTGGACCAGCTTGTGCCCTTAGAATGTAAGCCCTTTGAAAGCAGGAAACCTGTTATTTGTTTGGCACTGCCATCTTAGTGAGCAGCATCATGTAGGCTTACAGTGCTTCATAAATAATAAACTCTTTGTAAAGTCCTCGCCTTTCATTTCAGTGAGTGGCAATATAGCCAAGCTGAGCAGGGTCATCTGAATGATTAATCCCTTTCGAATGACTGCATGTATGGAGCTATTTAAACGATAAACCTTGTTTTACAGTGTCAGTAAGCCTTTAGATAGAATAGTGCTTACTTCTGAATGAGATGACTGGAAAGAGAGAAAAGAAAGACAGACAAAGTTTTATTTTGCCATATTTCCTTTTCACTATCATTTTGCTTGATTCTGGATGCTTTGCTCTTCAGTCTTGTGTCTTAAGAGCAGCTATCTTTACTCACAGATTAATCATGAAGGGTTTTTTGCACACACACATACACACACACACACACACACACTCTCTCTAGTATAGCCCAGTGTCTAGAGGGAAAAGAAGCATTTTTCTATTGTGATATTGTTTCTTTTCAATGTTATTCTTTTACTTAGTTTTGATCATTTTGCTCTTTATTCTGGAATCCTAAAAGAAACTCTGTTTGCTCACAGATTAATCAAGGCGGCTTCTTTCTGTGTCACTGAATTAATCAATGTTTCGGAAATCCTATTGTAATCCTTACCAGACAATATCTGGAGCATTCTGCTTCTGTTGGCCTGGTGTCAGTGATAATACTAAAAGTGCCTTCATTTCACATGCCCTTGATTTCTCATTGCTTGTTTAACTGGTCAAAAAATAATTTACAAATACATAAAATGACCGTATATAGAAAATACACTGACAGTCTAGAAACCAGACTTGAACTCCATGCCACTTGCCCATCAAAATATGAGACCTTTCTTTTATAATTAAAAGCCAAAACTTTAGAATTTCTGGAAAGATACAGGAACTACAGAATTCATTCCTTGAAGCTAGGTCAATATGTTTTGTAGATGGCTTATAGCTTAGCTAAAGGCTTACTGTCAGTTTGATTTGACAAATATGTTGTGACTTGAATTTTTATCATTATTATAATTTACCCATGAACATTTTTACAAGACAATTAATTAGGCTTTAAATATCACAAAAATTTCATATATTGTTACTCATTAAATCATCTTGTACATATTTAATTGTTTTTGTTCAAGATCTATTTGTAGAATGGTCAGTCTAATACTTAATATTCAATTATTTCTTCTAAGATCTGTTTGTTTGTTTATTTAATTAATGAGCCTTCATACTTTTCTCAGCCTAGCAGACCCAATGACATTTCTTTTTAACGTAGGGTGGCCAGATGTGCTGATTTTATAGGGACAGGCCCAATATTTGGGGCTTTTTCTTATATAGGCTCCTATTACGCCCTACCATCTTTCCTGATTTTTCACACTTGCTGTCTGGTCACCCTATTTTAATGTGCCTCCCATGGCTGAAAACCAACATGGCATGGCATACTTCCCTGGGCCCATATAACAATCTCTCCTTCAACTACTACTCGGAAACAATGACCATTCACTTTTATATGAAAATATTTTTTCACCTGTAAAATCTTAAAACTAACAAAAACTTCTTAAAAATGTGTTGTTCCCAATGACACTCCTGATCCTTAAAATGAATGCCACATTAAATATGTGTTAGCTTTAATTACCTAATCAAAACCAAGATATTTTTGTCATCTCAGTATGGTTCCTACTTACAATCATAAATTATAAGTATTCAAAAAAGTCCTACATTATTTTTAATCTAGAATCAGAAATGTGCTATTTTTCTAATTCTCACCTACTTTAGTCCTACCGATATAAAGGACCCTGTTAAAGGGCAGTGTTACTTCTTACTTACTTCTAATGTGTTGGTTTCCAGAAGCACAAAAGAAACGTCATATGTTGCATGTAGCACAGTTAGTAATGTGCATTATTTTATGAGTTATCACCTGTTTGGGTGTCTTTCTCTAAAGCACTGAGGCAGATATCTGACTTTGTGGACTACTGACATGGCCTATTATGGCATACAGGTCCCTTCCTATGCCTAAATACATAGGAACGTGATGACATGATACTTATTTATTGACAGTAGTACAATGTGTTCCTTTGGTCAGTCTTTGGAAGCAGTCTGTGGCCAATATGAGTGTTGAGTAGAGGATATGATAATATTGTGGGTGTGAAGGTAGAGAATAAATCATTCACATGAATATTGTCCTTTTAATCCAAAGTCCCAAAAAGGCTTGGCACCTTTATAAAATATCTAAGACTTTGCAGGAATCAGACCCTCAGATACTGTAAATTGGTGTACCTCCATGGGCATTCTGGCCCTCATGTCTGTAATGCAACCACCTGTCAAACAGCAAGGGCAACCATGAAACAGCATAAACCACAGTAATGTGGTTCTACATTAATCATGCACAGAAAGTGAAAATTATTATTTTATAGTACCAAAGGCATGCTAGACACTTTTACATACAGGGAGGAAAACATTGCTTTCGACCTTGTATTATCATTTACACCTGTGCAAAAGGAGTATGCACAGTGGCTTTAAGATGCTACTGTTATGGTCTGGTAGCATTTTGCACCCACAGGTGTAAATGAATCTGGCTGCGGAAGGTACAAGGTAATGGAGAATCCGGTCCAAGTACCCTTTCCTGGAGGGTTTACCTTCCAAAGAGACAGCATATAGATTAATGTTGGTGCAGGAAATACAATGAAAGCAAGTGGTGGATTAGAGAAGCTAAGAAAGCATTCTGGTTAATTCCATGATTCCTTTCTCCTTCGCTTTCTTGATATTATTGTCTCAACACTGTCTGGGGGGAATCTGGAGACATTTCTGCATCAGCAGCAATCTTCTTACAAGGCAAAGTCTGGGATCCAGTTTTCAAAGTAGATCGTTATTTAGAATCAAAGAATCATAGGACTGGAAGGGACCTTGAGAGGTCATCTAGTCCAGTCTCCTGCACTCATGGCAGGACTAAGTATTATCTAGACCATCAGTGACAGCTGTGTGTCTACCCTGCTCTTAAAAATCTCCAGTGATGGTGTCATAAATATAAAGGGAAGGGTAAACCCCTTTAAAATCCCTCCTGGCCAGAGGAAAAATCCTCTCACCTGTAAAGGGTTAAGAAGCTAAAGGTAACCTCTCTGGCACCTGACCAAAATGACCAATGAGGAGAAGATTCTTTCAAAAGCTGGGAGGAGGGAGAGAAACAAAGGGTCTGTGTCTGTCGGTATGCTGCTTTTGCCGGGGATAGAACAGGAATGGAGTCTTAGAACTTTTAGTAAGTAATCTAGCTAGGTATGTGTTAGATTATGATTTCTTTAAATGGCTGAGAAAAGAACTGTGCTGAATAGAATGACTATTTCTGTCTGTATGTCTTTTTTGTAACTTAAGGTTTTGCCTAGAGGGATTCTCTGTGTTTTGAATCTAAGTACCCTGTAAGGTATGTACCATCCTGATTTTACAGGGGTGATTCCTTTACTTCTATTTACTTCTATTTCTATTAAAAGTCTTCCTGTAAGAAAACTGAATGCTTTTTCATTGTTCTCAGATCCAAGGGTTTGGGTCTGTGGTCACCTATGCAAATTGGTGAGGATTTTTACCAAACCTTTCCCAGGAAGTGGGATGCAAGGGTTGGGAGGATTTTGGGGGGAAAGACGTGTCCAAACTACATTTCCCAGTAAACCCAGTTAGAGTTTGGTGGTGGCAGTGGATATTCCAAGGACAAAGGATAAAATTAATTTGTACCTTGGGGAAGTTTTAACCTAAGCTGGTAAAAGTAAGCTTAGGAGGTTTTCATGCAGGTCCCCACATCTGTACCCTAGAGTTCAGAGTGGGGGAGGCACCTTGACAGATGGAGATTCCACAACCTCCCTAGACAATTTATACCAGTGCTTGTGAGAGTTAGGAAGTTTTTCCTAATGTCCAACCTAAACTGCCCTTGCTGCAATTTAAGCCCATTGCTTCTTGTCTTATCCTCAGAGTTTAAGGAGAACATTTTTTCTTCCTCCTCTTTGTAACAGCCTTTTATGTACTTGAAAACTGTTATCATGTCCTCTTTCAGTCTTCTCTTCTCCAGACTAAACAAACCCAATTTTTTCAATCTTCCCTCATAGGTCATGTTTTCTAGACCTTTAATCATTTTTGTTATTCTTGGACTTGCTCACATCTTTCCTGAAATGTGGTGCCCAGAACTGTACACAATACTTCAGTTGAGGCCTAATCAGCATGGAGTAGAGCGAAAGAATAACTTCTTGTGTTTTGCTTACAACACTCCTGCTAATACATCCCAGACTGATGTTTGCTTTTTTTGCAACAGTGTTACACTGTTGACTCATATTTAGCATATGATCCACTATGACCCTCAGATCCCTCTCTGCAGTACTCCTTCCTAGGCAGTCATTTCCCATTTTGTATGTGTGCAACTGATTGTTCCTTCCCAAAAGGAATATTTTGCATTTGTCCTTGTTGAATTTCATCCGATTTACTTCAGACCATTTCTCCAATTTCTCCACATCATTTTGAATTTTAATTCTGTCCTCCTAAGCACTTGCAACCCCTCCCAACTTAGTATTGTCCACAAACTTTATAAATTTACTCTCTGTGCCATTATCTAAATCATTGAAGAAGATATTGAACAGAACCAGACCCAGAACTGATCCCTGAGAGACCCCACTTGATGCCTCTCCGGCTTGTCTGTGAACCACTGATAATTACTCTCTGGGAACGGTTTTCCAACCAGTTATGCACCCACCTTATAGTAGCTCCATCTAGGTTGTATTTCCCTAGTTTATTTATGAGAAGGTCATGTGAGATGGTATCAAAAGGCTTACTAAAGTCAAGATATACCACATCTAGTGCTTCCCCCTATCCACAAGGTTTGTTACCCTGTCAAAGAAAGCTATTTGTTTGGTTTGACACTATTTGTTCTTGATAAATCCATGCTGGCTGTTACTTATCATCTTATTATCTTCTAGGTGTTTGCAAATTGATTGCTTAATTATTTGCTCCATTATCTTTCTGGGTAACTTTAAGTTTTGGGTAACTTTAAGTTTTGCTTCTATTTTGCATTTCCCTGTTATCTTTGGTCTACCTTGTTGTTTCGTCCCCTGTGGGTTTCAGTCCAATGCTTGTCTTGTTATGTTATTAGGATCTTTCCTCCATGTATGTCCTAGCCATCTCCATTTTCATTCTGTAATTTCCTGTCCTATTGTTTTTTATTCCATCCTCCTCCAAAGGTCGTCATTTGTGATTTTTTTTTCTGGCCAGTTGATATTGGGTTTTTTTTTAAGGCAGCTGTTTATGAAAATGTGGAGTTTAGATAGTAAGATCTTAATAGGTCTCCATGTTTCAGCATCATGTAATAAGACTGACTTTAAATAATCATTACTACTAGGCAGCAATTATCTGATTCTGTCAGTTCTTCCCCCATGAAAATTACAACAGCAGTCTGAAAAACTGAATGTTATTTCTCAATTGTCAGGTTAGGTAAAACACGGTCACTTGTGGAAAATATTCTGATGAGCAATCTTTCTAACACTTTTGAATTTTTCTGCCCCTCTCTTGAATCTGGCACACTGGCTAAACTCTTTATTTCCTGCATTCTACAGTCAAATAAAAAAAATGCTTAACTTTAACGATTTTGAAATGAATTGCAAAACAGATTTATACCTGGCCGAAAGAGACTTTTTTTTTTCATCTGTACAAACACTGAGAAGTGAGTTTGATATTTGTAAAAATGCAAGTGCCTGGGATCTGTTGAACATTGTTGACAAATACTTTCAATCCAAAGCAAAGCAGTTAGCTATTTGCAAATTGCTAGACCAATAACAATTACAACAAAAAAGTCACCCACGTAAAAATAAACTTTAAAATGAAAGGCTAATAAACCAAAAAAGTACCCCAAACTCAATTAAAATCATTTTCAAAATCCCTATTTGGCATTAAAAGAAAAATAAATATCCAGGGCTGGACTGGCCGCTTGAAATTTGCTCTCAATAAGGGGCATTGCATCAATGCACAGCACCAGGAACAGAGCAGGGACAAAGCTGTGACTGTGCTATGAGCTATGACTCAAACTGTGCTCCATAGGGAAAGTAATTGACACCAACCACTTACTGCATTGGCTGGTCAAGACTCTTCCCACCCCTGCTCACCCACTCCCTGCAGCAGCTATTCTTCCTCCTGCATTGTGATCTGTGATCTGGGTTCCTAGAAGTGGTTTTTCAGGCTTTGCAAAGGGCGGGCGGATTTAGTTCCAAGACAGGAATGACATTTTCTATAAAACATTATCACAAAGGAGTGGCTTACATGGAAGCTAAAAGTACAAGATGTAAATCCTCCAAGTGCTGATCTGCTTTCACATATGTGCACATTTGCATGTGGCCAGATTCACCAGATTAAGATTATCCACTAGAAAAAAACTATAATCGGTTTACAGCTAAAAATATTTGTTTTATATAACAGTAGTGTTTACGTTAATGTAAAAACAAAAATGACATCAGTAAAGAGTGATTCACTTTAAACAGGTCATAGAAGGAAGATTCCATCCCTTCCAGAGAGCAGCACACACAAACATTAGATAAATCACAAAATCCCACACAGATATTACACTCTACATCCCGTGTCAGTAAATATGGCACTTTTTTGCATATGAGGATAAAGGTGGTCAATTTACAATGCCGTCATCCATTATGATGCACAATAGAGTGTCATCATCTTAAGGAAAAATAGTCATGCATTCAAGCCTATGTTTATGTGCCATGAATATGGAACATCTTATATACATCATAGACAGACATATCTACAAACTAAGAGCATTGAGATGTCAAAGGGAGTCAGTATGAATTTGTGGTATAGCTCATCTGAAGAACAGAAGGGTCATCAGGTGCTCAGATACCACCACAGTGATGAATGCAGTATAAATACATAGATCAGATATATGAGGACTAAATAAAATACTGTTGCTTTCAGAGATGGCATAAATATTTTCAGTGCCACAAGCTGCTGGCTGTGACAGGCAGGATGGGTAATAGTGCCTTCCATTCTGGTCCAAGTACAACAGGTACAGATTAGGTCAGACTACTAGCTGTCAATGAAGTGCTATGGGGCATTGTGACCTATATTCATACCCTACACACTATTGTAGTAATCTTTGCCTTGTGAGGTATCATTTGAAAACTAATAACTCACTGGTCAGTAATATCACGATGAAATGTGTATAGCGACATTATATGACAAGTTATAAACATAAGCTGAAATCATGACAGAAGTGTGGTTAACAGACAAGTCTGGGGAGGGGATAAAGCTGTCCCTCAAAGACAAAGGACAAACTGATTCCTCTAGCCAGGTGTCATTCAAGTTGATTGGCAATCCCCGGTCAAGTGGCCATTCTTTGGCAACGGAGGGGGCAGGAACAGATAGATCTGCATTTTAGCAAGCAACAATATGAAATTTTTTCACCACAAGACTTCATGTCTTCATCCTCACAGTGGGAATGACCTTTATCTAGGAAAATGCATTTCAAAGGGTGACTGGACTATAAAAGTGAGGGGGAAAACACCCCAGGTATTCTGTCTTTCTCTGTCTGTCTGTCTGAACTAAGAAGACAAAGGAACCAGCCTTTGGACTTTGGGAGGGGTTCTGACATGAGAATTTGGTCAGCCCTGTTGCTAGGACACGTGGTAAGGATTTTTACCTTGAACCAAGTTGAGTTTATTAAGTTTTCATTACTAGAAATTTTATCTTTATTTCTCTTGTAACCACTTCTGGTTTTAATACCTTGTACTTGTACTCACTTAAATTACTCTGTTTGTAGTTAAATAAATTTGTTCTATTCTTTAATCAAAACTAATCTAGTGTTGTGTTTAAACTGAACTGTTTGGGTAATTCCAGTTTAAAAGCAAACTGTTGAGTATTGACCCTCTTAGGTGGACAACGGACTTCCAATATCTGAACTGGCTAGGAGAGAGAGGGACAGTACGGAACACATGGTTTTGGGAAAGTTCAGGACTGGGAGTGTGTTGGGGTCACCCTGCAAGTGGTAACCAATGCTGGTGGAATACAGTGTGACTGCAGACACTCGAGGTGTGACCTGCTTGCTGTTTGGCTGTTTGTGAAGGGACCTGTTTGGGAACTACAGCAGCAAAACATTATGAGACACCCAAGGTTGCAGGATAGATGGTGACACAACCCCCCATTAGTCTGGCATGCACCCCAGAAGGTGATAAGTGTTACGTAACTTGTACTTGAGGCCAGCCTTGTTTGTGCATGTGGATCCTAAATGTCTGTATTCAGCAATATGGATGTTCTACTGTCACATAAACAATTTAAGTTCCTAATGTAAGTCATCACAGTCTCTCCAGTGTGTTATGAAATTTGCAAGACTCCAACTGCCAGCTACAAAACAAAACTAATTATTACCTCTAGTCTAGAACACACTTCAACTTCCATGGAATGCAAGTTCATTACACAATATACTTTAAAAATAATGGGCCAGATCTCAGGTCTCAGCGAGTTGTACTCAGCATCGAACCTGAATGGCCAGGGGATATCCATGCTGTTATGCCACCTTTGCACTCCCCCAATCCACTTTGGCCCCCACTGGAAACCAGAGTAGCCTGAGTGCTGCTCTAACTTATGCAATGACCCCCTAAGGGCTATTTTGTCAGCTCAAGATCCCTGGAGCACATTATCCTCTAGCTAAACCTGAAACATATCCATCTACCCCACCCCACCCAATCATGCACACACACCCAAAGAATGCAGCCTACACTGAGGTGGTGGGGACATGGAGTGAGTAGCACAGAACCAGTTACACCACCTTTACACTACCCATGTGTTGGGGACACTGGGGCATGGCCACTAGGTAACTCGAGGGGATGGAAGACCACGAGTGTCGATGAAGCCCCCTCGCACTAGGCCCAAGTGTCCTTGGCCCCCCCGCCTGGAGGCACTCGCAGCAGTTATGCTGAGGATCTGCAACAATATGTTGCAAAGTCAGACTGCCTGAAACTAAGCAAGGCCAAACAGGGCAGATATGGAAGAACAATGCTGAATAAAGCAGCTTTATGTATGGTTTAACAAATGATACAGAGAACAAGGGAACTAGCTGGGAACTGGATTGGCTGGCTATATGGATACTTAGGGCAGCTTGCTATTGGATAAGTATGCTGAAGAAAGGATGTATAAAAGCCTGTGTAACTTCCTGCTCTGGGTGCAGGATTTGAGATTCTATTCTCCCTGTACCTTTTTGCAGCTGCAAATAAACTTTTCTGCTTCTCCACCCCGTTGTGATTATTGGGTGTAGCACACTGGGTAGCGAACCAACCCCAGCTGTTGTTTAGCCTCTTGGCACTGGGTGCCGGCAACACACAGATATCCCTATACCAGGGGAATCCCTAGGTGGCTATCTCCTTTGAAGGGGCACACAAGGAGTAGGGTTTCAGGATGTGGCCCAGAATCAGTAAATCAGTAATCACTGTAAAACGCTAAGATTGTATAGATACTATCACCTATTCATATTTTGAAGGTAGTAATTAGTCTTTTTATTTCATACCCTACTATATTGTAGCTGGCATTTCTCTTCTTTGGAAATTACTTATAGTTAGAGATTAATAGCCTGATTTTGTGAAATACTCAGCACCCAACAGCTCCCATTGTTCACAGTAGCAAGTGTGTGTGTCCTGAGCACTTGGACGGTCTGGTTAGAACATTACAAATCTTCCACTGCCCCTTAACATCAGTATTCATCAGTTGATATGTGCATGTGTCAATGGGATGATTTAGGTTTTGTTGTGGTGTTATTTATTTCTTGGTAACGTGTAATTATATTTTTAAGGTATGTTGATTTTTTCTTTTCATTGGTTTGGGTATGAGATGAGTGTTTTAATCACTCATTTTTATTGTTACTGCTCTGGTACTTTCCTCATTTTTCTTGCTGTGGAAACAAATGTTTCATTAACATTTTTTGATGTTTTGCCCCTAAGTATCTTCTGTTCCTTTAACAATTGAAAAAACCTTTGCCAGTCTACTGCATGCCACAGAGATGGGTCCAAGCCACTAAACTCAGATGAGATTTTAAACACCTCACTCAAAGTTTGGAAGGTTAAAGTTCTAGGTTTTTCATCAGCCTGACTATAAACTAGGGCTGTCAATTAATCACAGTTAACTCATGTGATTAACTAAAAAAAATTAATCGTGATTAAAAAATTAATCACTATTAATCACACTGTTAAAGAATAGACTACCAACTGAAATTTGTTAAATATTTTTGGATGTTTTTCTACATTTTCAACTATATTGATTTCTGTTACAACATAGAATACAAAGTGTACAGTGCTCACTTTATATTATTATTTTTGATTACAAATATTTGCACTCTAAAAATGATAAACAAAAGAAATAGTATTTTTCAATTCACCACACAAGTACTGTAGTGCAATCTCTTTATCATAAAAGTATAACTTACAAATGTAGATTTTTTTTTTGTTATATAACTTCACTCAAAAAAAATGTAAAACTTTAGAGCCTACGAGTCCACTCAGTCCTACTTCTTGTTCAGCCAATCGCTAAGGCAAACACTTTTGTTTACATTTACGGGAGATACTGCTGCCTGCTTCTTATTTACAATGTCACCTGAACGTGAGAACAGGCATTCACATGGCACTTTTGTAGCTGGCGTTGCAAGGTATTTACATGCAAGATATGCTAAATATTCATATGCCCCTTCATGCTTCAGCCACCATTCCAGAGAACATGTTTCCACGCTGATGGTGCTCAAGAAAAAAATAATGTATTAATTAAATTTGTGCCTGAGCTCCTTGGAGGAGAATTGTATGTCTTCTGTTCTGTTTTACCCACAGTCCTCCGTATATTTCATGTTATAGCAGTCTCGGATGATAACCCAGCACATATTCATTTTAAAAATACTTTCATAGCAGATTTGACAAAACACAAAGAAGGTACCAATGTGAGATTTCTAAAAATAACTACAGCATTCGACCCAAGGTTTAAGAATCTGAAGTACCTTCCAAAATCTGAGAGCGATGGGGTGTGGAGCATGCTTTCAGAAGTCTTAAAAGAGCAACACTTCGATGCAGAAACTACAGAACCTGAACCACCAAAAAAGAAAATCAATCTTCTGCTGATGGCATCTGACTCAGATGATGAAAATGAACATGCGTCAGTCTGCACTGCTTTGGATTGTTATCGAGCAGAACGCGTCATCAGCATGAATGCATGCCCTCTGGAATGGTGGTTGAAGCATGAAGGGACATATGAATCTTTAGTACATCTGGCACATAAATATCTTGCAATGCTGGCTACAACAGTGCCATGCGAACGCCTGTTCTCACTTTCAGGTGACATTGTAAACAAGAAGCGGGCAGCATCATCACCTGCAAAGTGTAACCAAAATTGTTTGTCTGAGCAATTGGCTGAAGAAGAAGTAGGACTGCGTGGACTTGCAGTTTTACATTGTTTTATTTTTGAGTGCCGTTATTTTTTGTACATAATTCTACATTTTTAAGTTCAACTTTCATGATAAAGAGATTGCACTACAGTACTTGTATGAGGTGAATTGAAAAATACTATTTATGTTTTACAGTGCAAATATTTGCAATCAAAAATAAATATCAAGTGAGCACTGTACACTTTGTATTCTGTGTTGTAATTAAAATCAATATATTTGAAAATGTAGAAAACATCCAAAATATTTAAATAAATAGTAGTCTATTATTGTTTAACACTGCAATTAATCACAATTAATTTTTTTGACAGCCCTACTATAAACACAGAAACAGTGTGCACATTTTGCATCCAGGTTCTGATTTCCCACATCCTCTATTCCAGATCCATTGCTAGGATGTGACGAAGAGGAATGCAGTGTGGTATCATAAGGAAAAACTAACATCCTATAAACCAACTTGCTAAATACCACTGTTCCCAGGTTGTTACAATAATTACTTCAGTGACATTACAATTACAAGTGCCAATTTAGGATAAAAGCAAGGTCTTAATAGAGCTTTTAGCCTTCATTTCTGTGGTATTTCTTATACTTCGTGGCTAAGGAAAGTTCCCCTTTTAGCAATTTTCTACACATCTTATAAAAATACTCCTGTATATTTAAGGGAAACTAATGTATGACTACTGCAATTTCTGAACCATTAGTGTAATATACAGCAGTATATTGTTACAAAGGTTATTATCAAGGTCCCATGTTCACCATGGCAAGGGGCCTTGGATTCTGTGATACTCCATTAAGCGAATAATACTGTCAGAACAACATTCCCTGTGTTAGTTAATTTAATAGTAAATTACCTGTGTTGTATTCCTACATTTCCAGTGTGCTGCAAATTTTGGTATTGAAAATGGGTAAGTGCAGTATAGAAGGTGTCAGGGGAGACACAGGAGATTTTGTCAGCTGTGTAGGGGGTATGTGACTTTTGGCACTTGGGAAAGAGCATATGGCAGTGTGGAATTGTGGGATACGCATGTTATCAGGATGGTTAGGCTACAATGATCAACAATTAAATAGATAACAATGTGAACATTTAAACTATCATAATTTGGCTTCAATGGGAACACCCTGTTGAGACCAAGGAGGCAGTTTTCATTTCTCAGAGCTATTGTTTCAGGCTGATGGCAGACAGCACTGCATCAGTTTGGATGTTTGGCAAAACCAGGAGGGCTAGCAGTGCAACTTTTAAAAATAAAGGCTTTGAGTATGTTGTGGCAACAAGTCGATTCTCTGGTAAATTCTGCACCTGTAAAATCACAGAGTCCACAAAGCCATAGGAATAATGGGCCACATCACACTTTCCTGTGGTAAAGCCTGTATGAGAGGTACAGATGGGCCAGGAGAACCTGGGAGGAGAAGCTCAGAGTTCCTGATTTAGACCTTGTCTACATGACAGTGTTGTACTATTGGTCTGGAAACTAACTTAATAGACTTACCATAAAATGTCTGGTATTGATTTAGCTGTCCACATAAGGGCAATTTAATTAAATCACTTCAACCTTCTTGTTTAGACAAAGCCTAAGGCTCCTCTAAGGGAGGGATCTGAGGGATAGAAGAGGAAGAAGTAGGGGCACCAAACCCCCTGTGCTTGGACTACACATTGCTACTTGCCTTCCCCCTGCCACTGCAGGCACCCCATCACAGGAAATGTAGCGCCTTTAGTTCTCTCCCTGCACAGTGCCCCCTCCCTGAGGAAACAGGAGCAAGCTTGGAGCAGGACATAACACACCACTGATTTCAATGGATCTGCAATGTATAAGGAAGTCAAGAAAGGAAGACAGAGTTTGGCATCATGTGGCTTCAATAAAAAAACCTCAAATGTACAGAAAACAGCATTTGGAGGGCTCTGGGGAATGGTTCCCAGCAGCTGGAATGGAAAGCTTGTGCTGCATTCCTCACCAAGATGTGAATTTGTGTAAGAGGTACTTTAACATACATACATATCTAGATTGACAGACAACCTGGGGCTCATGATGCAGTGATAAAAAATATAGCTTACACCACAGGAAAGCAGGTCAGGCATACAAACCCTTGAGGTTTCATTCATGGCAATATTTGGTCAACATGTACATCAGCGGTCAGCAGTCAGAGTAAGAGCCCTGCTATTCATTTACAACCTGCTCCACTGTTCAACTAATTGCTGCCCTTCACATCAAGCCTAAGAAGCTTTTTTAATATCCTATAATATTGGAGATGAGACAGAGAAATAGGCAAAGCCATTTTTAAACGTTTGTTTCCAAGGATTTTTGTTCAGCACAAGACAAATTCTTCCCAGATCATTCAGCAGACTTCTCATTCCTCTTTCTTACTGCAGGTGGAACATTTGCCAGTAGCATTTTGCACTATATCTGTCATTTCCCATACAGCAGAGCATTTGGGAGAGCCTTGGGTAAAGTGCATGACAATAGTGAAGGAGAGATGTCATAAAAATCAGAACATAGGTCCCTTGCTGACTGCTAATCCATGTAGAGACAAATCTGCGCTTATCTCTTTAGCTGATAAAATGCACTTTTAAAATTGGGGCCTGAAAGTGCATCTCAAAGAAGCAACGAGAATGTAAGTTAAATCCGAGATTTCAGCTGCCTGTCTATTTTTGACATGTTTTAAAACACATGCTGAAAACGAACGTTCCGAGTTGGGAGGAGGTTTGAGGGACTGATGCCAGTATTGGTGGCAAGATGTTTATTGAACTGCCAGTACTAAATGTGCTGTTTACACTTGTTTTGGGATCTGTGGTTCTGATATTTAATAAAGAGCCAAAATATTCCAAATGATGAGTAAATTCTCCCAGTAATGAGTAATAAATTGGGTAACGATAAATAAAAGCAATGGCCAACTACAATGCCTTTAGGCACCCCATCTGGTACATAATGAAAGAGATTGATAGTCTTCATTAAGTGTGTGATACTGCTACAATTTAGGAAAAGAACCCAGAGCAAACAAGGGTGCTTTCGCATATCCAAAAAGAAAGTAGGGAGCAAAAGGAGAGAACTTAATTATAAAAGCAGCAAAGGGAAATCTTATGTAAATCTTGATGTTTTCATTATTGGCCATATTGGTCACTTTAGGCTGGCACTAGTCAAAGGATGGCAATTCCATTTCGTGACAACTTTTGAGGTTTCATTCCACATTGGAATAAAAAACAAAATTTTTTGAACATTTTTGCAAAATGGAATTGGATCAAAATGTCCATTTTCAGATCAAAAAGACCAAATTTTTCTGTTAGTCTTTCTTTCTTTCTCATCAGAAGTGACCAGACAGCCCTGGATCTCAGAAAACTTCCCATCAAAAATGTAGTCAAAATTGACATGTCTCTGAGAAACATTTCAGAGTCAAGAGATCAGCATATTCTGATGAAAATATATTTAGTCAAAAATGTTCTGACCAACTCTACTATATGGATATTTTTCCTCAGCTGGACTGAAATGTAAGAGAGGATGGTTTACCTAATTCAAACTTTAGGAATCAGAGCTGATGAGCTATTCTGCTGATTCATCCAGGCAGACAGCTAAATCCTGTGGGTCTCAGCTCTAAGTCAGCTGTATAAAAGTCTAAGGGTATATCTACATGCAGCAGCACAGCTGTGGCACTGAAGTTGCATCATTGTAGTGGTGTAGTGTAGACACTTCCTACATTGATGGAAGGGGTTTTTCCATCAATGTAGATAATCCACCTCTACAAGAGGCAGTAGCTAGGTCAATGGGAGAATTCTTTTGTCAACCTAGCTGCATCTACAAGGAGGTTAGGTCAACCTTACTACATCACACAGGGCATGAAATTTTTCACCGCCCTGAGCAATATAGTTAGGTCGATTTACGTTTTTGGTATAGACCAGGCCTGCGAGCTTCTCTGAGGTAAAAGATGAGTAGGAGGTGGTACAGGAGATCCCTCAGAAGGAAATTGTAGGAACAGCCAGCTCACAGACTGGAGATTAATTCAAGGTTTATGTTTACAAGTACAGTCCTGCCTCAGAGTCTTGTGACATAAAAAATAATGGTGACCACAGGAAGTCTGAACTATGGCCCATTGTGTGTTTGTGCCATGTTGAGAGAGGGGCTTGGTATCACATTTGCAAAGGCACATATGGTGCTTTTTTCAACTGCTTGAGAATTTTGGAGGGAAACTCAATGAGGAGTTGAATTTTTCATAAGAGTTAACTGTCAAGTTTAAGAATGAAAGAAGCATAAGAGCATTTGTTAAATGACCACAACACAAGATTAGGACTTGATCCTGCAGCCATTGTAGTTATTGGTATGTGACAGACTCAGACCAGAAGGATAAGAGAGTAGTAGAAGGCAGGTATATCAGCCTTAGAGTGAGCAGGTCCCTGTTCCCTGGATAGCCAAACAAAGGCTACTCCAGGCCAATCAAGACACCTGATGCCACTTAACCAGTTAAGGTCATTAGGCTAATGCCAGCACCTGACCCCAATTAACTGGCAAAGGGTCAGTTAAGTCTGTTAGAAGACAGTTGGAACCAATCAAGGTCTCACTCATATGGCTTAAAAGCTCTCCTTTCCAGTTCCCTGGGGTGAAGTCCAGATGAAAGGAGCTGGAGGTGAGGAAGCATTGCTGTATTCTGAGGTAAGGGTGAAGTTGGGAAAAAAGGAACCACGAGGGAAGTGGCCCAGGGAGTCAAAGCAGCTGCAGTGGTGAAGGGAAGTCCATTAGGGTCCCTGGGCTGGAACCTGGAGTAGAGGGTGGGCCTGCGTTCCTCCCACCCCCACCCTCCATGCTCTACAGAGATCCCCTTGAGAGGGGAAGCAGGCCTCGGTCCAGTCAGGAGGCTGAACTGAGCCTACTGAGCTCTATGGAGCGAGAAAGACTGTGGGGTATTTCCCCTTCTCAACCCCCATATTGGCCTGTGATGAAAGTAACTCAATAGGCTGTGACTCTTGCTGCTACACTGTGAAAGGAAGGTCACATTGGGGCCTTAGTGAGTTTCTGAGGCCACTGAATCTGCCCAGAAGCACGGGCCCCACCAACACAGGCTCGGAACTTTGTCATATGGTAGTATGGCCATTGATACTGATGGGAGCAGGAGCTGGCCCTTGATTTCAGTGGGAGTTAGGCCACTAAATACCTTTCAGGATCTGGGCCCATGGTGAATTATTAAAATGAAATGACAACGCAAAAAATGTCAATAGACTTCATCAGCAGTTGAAACAAGTAATTCAGAAGACTGGATAGTATGAAAAGCACTTTAAAAATCACTAGATGAAGCAAAATACATAATTAAATTTTTGTGTATTTTTCTAATGAAGGAAATCTGCTAAATTTCCATGTTGAAAAATGTTAGTTTTTTTATGCTTCATCAAATGTATTGCCATGGATTAACCCAAATATCTACAGAGATATTAAATAAAGTTGATGGCACAGAGGCTGTTTAAATAAGTCATTTGTCAGCCCCTATAAATACATACCATGTTGCACTTATCGGAAGAGATTTTCCAAAGGGTGTTTCCAGACCTCCTGATGCTCCTGGTGTTGCTTTGAATATGGGTTCTGCTGCTGATCTGACACTTGTTGGATCATTTGCTGCTATTCCTGTCTTAGACTCTAAAGGAAATTACAGGGACAAACACAGGCTTCTCTGAGCCCAGGTGAATTTCCAGCCTCTGTAAATAGAACTGCATCCACAGAAAGTCACTTCATATTACTGAGGATAAGGGTACAAAGACCGAAGATATATGTGGGACTATAGGGATGTGGCTTGCGTTATGAAACAAAGAGATAAAGGGAACAGACTGGCACTTTTTGACAATTGAAGAAATGGTATTCGCTGCTATTACAGTGAAACACTTTGCACCACTTAAGCCCTGTGTTGCCCCTCTGTGGTGGGGGAAGGGAGTATGAACAGAGTGAGCATGCAGCAGGACCTCTGAACTACCATGACAGTGGAACTCTGCACCACCCCTAAATAGGCCAAATGGAAGGGGACTTTGAGGGCATGTCATGTTTGTACTGATGGGTCAACACTACACAGATCTAGTACTCTAAAAATCCACGGAAGGGGGCTGGGCAGAAGGTAGATTCTATCCTGTCTTTTGCCACCATTACCATAGTATCTTACTACATCACAATCTCCTAAAGCATTTATCCTCAAAACACTGCTGTGCGGTGGGGAAGTATTACTAGCCCCATTTTACTGTTGGGCAATAGAGACTAATGACTTGCCCAAGGTCACACAGGAGGTCTGTGGTAGAGCAAGGAATTGAACTTCAGTCCACAGACTTCTAGAGCAGTGCCCTAACCGCTGACAGGTCTCGCTCTCTCCGCTCCCTCAAAACCTGAGCAGAATTCCTTGCATGCTTGGGCTTAGCATGGGGAGACATGGAAGGTGAATTTCACCTTCCATTATTAAAGCTGTGGTATAAAATGTAGTTACTTTCAAATAATATCAGTGTGAGATACTTCACAATTAAGCATTGTATGCTCAAATAAATTTGTTAGTCTCCAAGGTGCCACAAGTACTCCTGTTCTTTTTGCAGATATAGACTAACACGGCTGCTACTCTGAAACCTGAAAACCATATGAAATTCCTTCCATAGATGTTTTAGTGAGAAATGCCTTTGTAGGTTGTGAAAATGGCTAAGTATGTAAATAGCTTGGTTTCTGATCTCCCATATGTTTCCTGTACTAAATGTATACAATCAAGGAGGCTGTTGGAAGCCCACTGAAGTCAATGGAAAGACTTCCACTGGATCAGGCCCCAAGCATCATGCAAACAAACATACTATTACAGCTATAGAGCTCTATAATGCTTTACAGAAATTAAAAAAGGGGCCCAGCACCAAAGAGCATACAGTCCAAATAGCATGAGCAGAAAAGGTGGGCATAAGAGAAAAGAGAGGGTTACAACAAATAGGTTCATAGCTTCTAAGGCCAGCAGGGACCATCATGACAATCTAGTCTGCCATCCTGTATAGCACAGGCCATAGAATCTCCCCAAAATAATTCCTACATATTTTTTTAGAAAAACATACAATTGTTATTTAAAAATGCTCAGTGATGGAGAATTTATCAAGACCCTGGGTAAATTGTTCCAATAGTCAATTACTCTCACAGTTAGAAATGTATGCCTTATTTCCAGTCTGAATTTGTCTTCCTTCAACTTCCAGCAATTGATTGGTGTTATGCTTTTCTCTGCTAGATTGAAGAGCTTGTTATTAAATATTTGTTCCCAGTGTCAATACTTAGAAAATCACCCCTTTACCTTCTCTTTGTTAAGCTAAATAAATTGAGCTCCTTGAGTGATTGATCTCTTTTGTAAAGTTGAGAATGCAATTTTGTAAGTTGTGGGTTTTGTTTTAATTTCCATTTTATATTGTTATGCTGGAAGGTGTTAATGGCTACTACCAAGTAGGTCTTTGATAGACAATCGCGGATCTGGTCAAAGCTGATGCGTGTGGAAACACCCTTCTTTCGGGTTAAATGAAAGGAGCAGTTAATTTCCCTTTTATGTAGCGATAGCTAGAAGCTATAGGACCCCACTATTCAAGGCACTGGGCTGTATGAGACCTGAGCAGGACTCAGCTGTGCGGTCTGAGGGGGTCTCCCTGGGACTGGTTGCAAATGCAGGGGCTAGGGGATTGTTTGGCAAACTGTGCATGTGAGAGAGACAGAAACCCAGCAGACAATGAAAGAAGCAATCATGAGTGTGTTCCGGAGAGAGGTTCTCTGAATATTGCATCTGTCTCATTCCTGCAGCCAGTGTCCTTCTGCTCTCTACAATGGTTGGTGAGAGATGCTTCCTGTTATAATGTCCAGTCCTCTTTGATCACCCAACAAAGTCTCCCTCCAGGTGATCCATTGCTTGGTTACCAGCCATCCTGGGCAGTCTAGTTCTCTTGGTTTGGCCACTTTGTTAGCATATCTATTCTATTGCCCAGATAGATCTATTCAAATTGTCAGTGAGTTTTGATCGTCCACTTAGGCAGCCCAGACATGGCTAAGTGACACACACACACTAGTTCAGCCTGTGCATCACCATAGTATCCAAGCACTTCACAGTTGTTAATGGATTTTATTCTTTACAGCATCTCTCTGAGGTAGGGAACTGTTAGACATACCCCACTTCCCCTTTACAGATCGAGAACTGAGGTACAAAGAAAATTAAGTGACTTGCCCAGGGTCCCATAGAAAATCTCTGGCTGAACTGTAAACTGAACCCAAGACTTTGAATGCCAGTCCAGTGCCTTATCTACTAGACCAACCTTCCCAATTGGAATGGATTGGTTCTAAAGGAAGTCGGGACTAAACTTCAGCTTTGATGCAACAACAACACTGAGGTCAGGAAAAAATAATTCCGCTGGTAAAACAGAGGTATAATTACTTTGTGAGTCAAAAGTGTGAGGATGAGACTATCTATTTTGCGTGTGTAATTTCATATTTTGCATGTGCAATTTGGGAGCAAGTTTTTGGAATTTTAATCCTAGAAATGTATTGGCGTCTGCAGTCAACCAGCCATAAAATGTGTGGAAAAAGCACTCTAACACGTGTTCATAAATAACACAACTCTTGTGCTTTGCATTTATGTTAGAGTGTCACATTTAGGAACAGCTTTCTTCTGAAGCTTTCTGTACATGCAATACTACAGTTCAGGATTTACGCTAACTTTGTTCAGTGTCCACCTGTCCTTTTCAAAAGCGTAACAATTAGGGCCTTACATTTAAGTGGCACTTTACAGACTGCACCAATAGGTTCACAACATGTGGGCCTAATTTTTGAAGTTAGTAGAAGTTTTCCAAGTGATGAGACTACATAGTGGAGCCCTACCCAATGGAATCATTTAGTTTACCACTGAATTGTAGCCAACTCTAAGGTGAAACATGAGAGTTGATGGTATTAATCTGAATAACAACGACTAATGGTATTGTTTGGTTTTCATGATTACCATGATGGCTCAATTTCTGGTTGGAAGGGCTCATTTGTGGAAACCTTACTCAGACTAGTGAGCATTGACTCACAAGATTAGACCTATTGGCCTCTTGACTCACAAGATTAGACCTACTGAATAAAGGTTTTTAGGATCAGGGACCACTTGTGTGATTAAATGCTCCCCAGTATGAAGAAGGGTTCTACATGTAGGTCCTAAAAAAACTGGGTTTATTTTCAAAAAGTATTTTGGAAAACAAGGATCAGTGTGTAAATCTGGAGTAACTCCATTGCTGTCAAAAGAATTAGGATGAAACCATGGCTGTGTTGAAGTCAATGGAGAAACTCCAATTGACATCAAGAGGTCAGGATTTCATCCTTACATTGTTGACACTCAGATCAGAATCTGGCCCACAGCAAATACAGCTAAAGGGATGGCCCATTTTATACTATTCTATCTGACAAAAAAAATCAGCCTTTCAACGATTTGAGACTCTTGACATTATGTTTGAGGGTCTCCTCTCACACTGGTTAAAATCAGGATTGAAGTCAATGACATGGAGTCAAGCCTTGTGTGATTAAGGGATTGATTCTGCAAGGAGTGGAGCAGCTCTTTGGAAGTGCTCAGCAGTCAGCTCTCCAGGAGAGCAATGGGAGTTGAGGGTTCTGAGATGCTCAGAAATTCATAGTACTGAGCCCTTAGTGAGCAACTTTCGATTCAATTGAGGGTACTATAAATGTTAGCTTCTAAAATTACCTGCACTTCTGTATCTATATGCGCTCTGACATTATACAGCCTTTTAGCTTGGCTGATTAGCAGGTGCGTAATCAATTCTTCACAGGAAAAAAATCTCCAGAAAGCTTTTAGGGCAAGAAGGAATACCTGCACTTTCAAAAGCGCTCAGGAAACCCTTTTTTCCTATCTTTTCCAGAAAAGTATTCAGCTGCTCTACATTTCTGAGGTTATGGCATTTCAGGATGGCCAGTAATTAATATTTAAATATGTTTCCTATGTTGCCATTGCCAAGTGTAAAACAAATTCCTACAAATTAAATTTCTACTATTGTTGTCTTTTTATATAAAAAACATGGACTAACATAGTAACTAGCACGAGAAGGTCCTGGTCCTTGCCTGGAGTTTGTAGGTGCAAACAATAAATAACTATAAGAATTGGATTAAATCTTAAGTTTGTTTTTTTTTAAACTGATATCTGTCTGCTGATTGGGTACTAGAGATTTTAATTAATCATATTAAAATATCTTCCTCACTTCTTTTGTCTACCGCTTTTAACATTTCCAGTACAGAAGTACCTCTTGCTACAATATGCCTATACTTTTTGTCAAAGCTCTAGTCTACATTATCACACCAACTTCCCCTTGTTTCTTTGAATTCATTGGGACTAGCCATATGAGTAAGTACTTTTTATGGTGAGTGATGATTTCCCAATTGAGCTCTCATGAAATTCATAAAAAAACTAATGAGATTAGAAACAATGGCAGAAGAAAACCATGGGATTTGACAAGGAAAAGTGAAAGCTAAAGTGGAGATGGGGAAGGAACTGATCTAAAACCAAGGTATTCAGTTCAAAACTTACAAGCAAGAGTATTGAAAGAGGCTTTGGGTTGACAGAGGACAGCAAGTCAGCCATACATTTGCAATGTGAGATGACTACAAAGAAGGCCAATGCAGTTTTGGGCTGTGTGCCACATCACAGAAGAGGAAGATAATAGCTACTTTATAAAAGGATCTCATGAATCTGCACCTATAATACTGCATTCAGTTTGGTGCACTGCATTTGGATAAGATATTTCTGAAGTCACTTGTGGAACTTATGGTAATATTTAATCATATGTTGAAACTTAATGGACAGTAGTTATTCAGTCACATCACAACAGTATGATGAAACCAAAAGTTATAATTAGTAATCAAAGAACAGCAACTTATCCATATTTATTATTTTCTTTTGCATAGGACTGTTAATTAGATAGTCAAGAATTACCTAAAATAATCAATGCAGTATTTAAAATTAAATTTTGCAGGAAAAAGTGTACACAGACACACAGGTAATAAGAATAAAAAATTCAGCGTAACAATGGAAACTATAAACAGTTCAGCCTACTACAATAAATAAAGCTTCTACAAGAGAAAATACGAAGCAATTTTGAGCTGGCTAGCTGTCATGTTGAGAGATTACCTCTCTAGATTGTAAAGTAAAAGTAGTGATGGAAACAGTAGATAGATATAAGGGGAAAATAAATAAAATGAAATCAGTAGCATGCCAGCATTCTAGCCAGCTTTCCAATAACCAAGTATGGACCAAAGAACTTGGTACCATTATGCCTCTGGAGCTGAGGAGTAAAGCTCTGAGGAAAGCTTGAATTTTTGGAGGAGTTTCAAGAGAGTTGGTTAATTAGTTTTTGAGTTCTATTCAATTAATAGTTGGCACCAAAAATTCAGGTTCAGTGTCTTGTGATTTTTTTTGGCCTCTGTAGCTTTAAAATTACAGGCTGCAAAAAGTCAAATATTTGTACCTAGTGAGCATTTGGTGGTGGGTCTCTGGGATTATGTTTTTAGGGTAATTAAGACAAAATATTAGGACTTTAAATGGAATCATAGAAATATAGGGCTGGAAGGGACCTGAAGAGATCCTCTGGTCCATCTCCCAACATGAAACAGGTTTAAGTATACCTAGACCATCATAACGTGGTTTATATGGCCGTGAGCTAAGGGAGACCATGGTTTAGGATGATCAACAGCTTCTACGAAGCAGTAGCTGGTGGTTTGTTACAGACCAGGAGCTCTGTGAAACTGTTCACAGTGTTCAGGAGCACTCTTGAGCTGGCTGAACAGCTTCATCCATGAAGACCAGGATCTGTGTGCCACACTGTTTGGAGTGGCTCATGACAGTAAGTGCCAGCATCAGGGCAGACTGTCAAAAAGCAGGGCAGAGACCCCACACTGGTGGTATACTCTAGAGTTCGATTTTACCAACCCAGTAACAAATGTGAATTCATAAGGCACGATAACAGTCTTTCCATGGAGTCACAGAGAGTCCCCTGGGACATTCCACTCTATCTTGACACCCAGGCAAGATGGACTAAGTGATAAATGGTCACTTACACCAAAGATCTCAAAATATTCAAGTTACTCCTGTACCCAAGAGACCAGTCACTTACCCCAGGACAATTTGTACCTTAGATCTCACACCAAAGACAATGCTTGTAGCTAATCCTATAGTAAACCAACTAAGGATTTATTAACTGGGAAAATGAAATGAGAACAGACATTTACAGGTTAAAGAAGGCAACATATATACACATATGAGTTACAGTCAGTTGTGGATTAATGCATGGGTCCATGGGGCCCGTGACTAGGGGCCCCAGCCAATTTGAGGCCCCCCAAGAGTGCCAGAAATGTGGCCTCACCTCCTGCTCCTCCTCTCCCTGCCATGGACCCAGCCCCTTGGCCAGGCCAGAAGCCAGAGCCAGACCAGAGTTGCCCAGGGAACTTGGGTCTCCCTCCCACTTTTTAACAAAAGAAACCTGTCTCAGGGTGGGTGAGAGCAGGGAGTACTGCATCATCAGTGCCAGCCCCTGCTCAGCCTAAATAGGGGCAAGGTGTGGGGGGTACACCTGGGGCCACATGCCACTGCTATGGCTGATTTATGTGAGTGCTGAGCAGCTTTGCTTGGCCTGGAGGAGAGGGGAGAATGGGGGAAGGGGTGAGGTGGAAGGAAGGGGTGGGGGTAGGGGGCAGTGGGGAAGGAGGATGGGATAGGGAAGGTGGAAGAAAAGGAGAAGGGAGATGGGGTTGGGAAGGGATGAGGGAGGGGGTAGAGGACAGTGGGGAGAGGAAGCAGGATGGAGTGGGGAGGGGCACTGTGCATCTGGATTGGCTGCTGAATTGCCCTCAGAGCTGTCTAAATTACACCAGGGAGTCACTGCTGTCCTTGGAGCATCCCAGGATTGAGAGAGCAAAGAAGTGGCTTAAAGCCGCTTTAGCCACCTCCTTGCTCTGGGCTGTGAGTTCTGTGCTGTGACTCTAAAAGATGCAGAACACAATCTCACCCTCAGACAGTAAACCCACCTGATGGGCAACAGTCTCAGCTTCCACAAAGAGTCACACCACAAGCAGCAAAACAGCATTTCCTCCATTCAGTTAATATCTATAAGACTAACAATTCCCAGTCATACGAGACTTCTTGCAAGTGGCAATACAAATTTCCCCCTCAGAAATTAAACAACAAATGTTTTCAAGGTTGTGGGCCATGGATTCTGAACAGAGTTTCTGATACAAGGTTACAAAGCCTGGGGACATAAGAGTTTGAATCCCTGGGGCACAACTTCCAGAAGCTATAACTGGTATTCATAAACACTCTATGTTGTACTTTAGAAAAATACCCCTTTAGAAGGACCAGTCTGGTGAACAGGTTGCGGTGGTAGGAAAACCTGACTCAGTGTCTGACTCTTTGTGGGGCCTTTGACAAGTCACTAAGGCCCAAATTTTCAAAAGTAATCACTTCATTTTGGGTGACTTGGTGTTTGCTTACTCGCCATTAGACACCTAGGACCTGATTTTCAGAAGTGCTGAGCATTCACAACTCCAGCTGGAATCCGGATTCCCAGCACCTCTGAAACTCAGGCTCTGGGTGTCTCAAGTTGAGCACCCAAAATTAGAGGCCACTTCTGAAAATGTCACCACTGACTGATTTCCCCACCTGTAAAGCAGGGATGTTAATTCTCACCCTTCTACAGGAGTGTTGTGGTGATTAGTTAGTTAACGTGTGGAAAGCACTTTGAAAATATAAAGTGTTGCTTAAGTGCTAAGCATTACAGCACTGGCATTGAAAAGATGATTGTCATACAGCAGTTACTTTTGTCATTCTTTTGGTATAAATTGCTCAGTAATCTACAATAAAGTACAATTATGACACAGACCTACATGTTATTTCCTACAATGGGCCTCATTTACCACCCCAGGTCCCCCCAGTAATTGTGATAGCTTCCTACACTGATAATAGGGGCTACCTTGGAGCCACATTCACCATGGAATGGCAAATGTTGAATTTTTCATGCCACCCACTGTACATAGTTACATGGTACTTACAGAGTTACTTCATTTTCGCTTTAACAGGGAACATCTACAGTAACTACTCAGGTTTTGCATTCCAGAAAGTGTTTTTTTAGGGCTATTTCAAATTAAAACACTCCTAAATCGTCTATCTCTGTGTGAAGCTCAATTTTTATTTCCTTCGAACTAACAAAACAGAAACTTTCATTATTTTTCTTTAAGTACACTCTTAAAAACGCAACCAGCTTGAACTCTCTGTTGTAGTATTGAATCACGTTGCAGGCAAATGATCAAGCATCAAGTTTTTCTCCCGATGAAGAAAGCCTTATTGTAACAATCTGATTTTACTGCGGAAATGTAATTAGAGACTTACCATTCATTGTGTTGCTTTGAAAGCTGTCATTACTTGTGTATTTACAAGTTATAAATAGGTTGCAAAAATCAGATGGAAAAGAGAGTATGGTAAATGTATTTCCTCTTCGTTATTAGCATTCAAGAAGAAAAGCTGACAGTAGCATGAACTCCAGGGATATCATGACATGCAATTGGAGCTTCTTGTTCACAAGCACAGAGTTAAACAGACAAAGATTTTTGTCCTACAGCACATTGGTAGGAACATTGATATTTTAGTCTTATTCTGGTCCCTTGAACTTCCATTAGAATCAACTAGGTAGGTATATTTCGCATGGTCAAGTTCTTGTGAGTGTAGGGGGTTTCTATGGTTCATTTATCAGTGTTTTGAGTGTTCAGAACAAGAAAGATCTTGAATCTGATCTATTACACCACTACTGTAGTCAGGGCCGTCCCTAGAGGGGTGAGGGGCCTGGGTCAGAAGTGATGGATTTGTCTCTTCCAGGACCGACCGTGCCGGCCAATCGCACCAGCCCGTGGGGCGCCCCAAAGTGGAGGGCCCGGAGTGGGAGGGGCCCAGCACAGAAGTGACAGATTCGTCTCTTCTGGGACCAACTGCGCTGTCCAATAGCACTGGCCTGCAGGGCCTCCGAAAGCGTGGGGCCAGAGTGGTTGCCCTGATGCTCCCTACTGAAGGGATGGCTCTGACTGTAGTATTGTAACTCAGTTGACTTCAGTGGAGTTAATCCTTTTTACACCAATGTAACTCGGAGCAGAATCAGCGCCTAGATTCTAAAACAATCTATCTTTTACTATCCTAAATATTGGCGATACATAGTGCCCAATGCTCAATATAGTCCATCACAAAATTAAAACAGCATGCTGCTGGTTGGATGAAAGATGATGATATTAACATGATTGTAGGGTTTAATGGATTCCGTTCCTGAAATAGACAACAAGTGAAAATGATATAGTCCCCCTAAAGGATGATGGCTGACATAGGCACCCACAGGGCTGGAGCACCCATGGAAAAAAATTAGCGGGTGCTGAGCACCCACCGGCAGCCAAGCTCTCCTACCTCCCTCTCCCAGCTGCCTCCTGCCTGCCAGTGGTGCCGATCAACTCCTCCCCCTCCCTTTCAGTGCCTCCCACCAGCCATGGATCAGCTGTTTGGCGATGTGCAGGAAGTGCTGAGGGTGGGGGGGAGGAGTGGGGGCTGCTCATGGGAGGGGCAGAACTGAGTGGGAAGAGGCAGGGAAGAGGCAGGGCAGGAGTGGGAAGAGGAGAGGCAGGAGCAGAATGAGACGGGAAGGGGGTGAGGAACGGGCAGAAAGAGGAGGAGTGGGGGCAAGGCCTGGGGCTGAGTGGGGGGTTGAGCACCCTCTGGGAAAGTTGGAAGCCAGTGCCTGTGATGGCTGAAATCATATAACACAACCCAACTGGGCAAATTTGTTAATTTCTACTCAGGAGAGGCTCACGGTTAGTCTAGCTAGTTTGGAGTGAGGGTCACTGATTGACAGAGCTGTGAGAACCAGCCAGTACTGTTAGTTCTTTGCTTTTATGAGCACTAAGGTACATCCAGAATATTAGACTGAAAATACCATCATTGCTCAGTCAGAAGTAAACTTCTGCTTTAGAGATCCCTTCTCATTTCTCTTCATAGATGTCCTTCAGTTATTTATTGCAAGGAGAGAAAAACTCCTATAAAAGCTGTTCTGGAGTTGGTGTTGTGATATTAATTTTATAAACTTCATCATCATAAAACAAATAGGGACAATGCAAGAACTCAAGAAGAAGAGCCAATATGACAACTCAAGTGCAGTATACCAATAAAGGGTTACTTTAGCTGAGTTTGACAGTGAGTCTTGGTCATGCATTTAGAAATCATCAGTAAAGTAAGGAGAATGAAATTCCACTAGCATGTCAATATGCACATGGGTATTGCCTCTCACCATCTAGGGCTGGCAAGAAAACAATAATGCCATTTAATTTAAAAAAAAAATGAGGTTTTGGCATTTGTTTTGTTCTGCAGCGAAACTGAGACCTTTCAAAAACTTTCATGGAAAAAATGAGACAGCCCTGCCACGGAATAGCCAATGGCCTAGTGGTTATGGCCTTTTCCAGGGTGTACAGGAGATCCAAGTTCAAGTCCCTGCTCTGCCTCAGTCTACAGGGTGATTGCCCTGGCCACTGGATTGTTGGCTATTCAGGGTAGATGTTGGATACCTGAGAAAGATACGGCACTTGTAAAACAAAGTTCACAGAAAAGGTATTGTCATTCAGAGCTAACGTGTGGAACTGACCATTACAAATTGTAGCCATTATTTCCCAGAGTTTGGAGAATGATATATTAAGTGCATTTACAGCAAATCAATATCGGCCCCATAATTATTGTGCTAGCAGAGCAGATGTTTTGCAATCACTCTTCCAACAGCCAAGAACACATTTACTTTTGGGGAATGGAATTTCCAAGCTGCACAAATATGTTCATGTCTGTTTGGGGCAAAATTGTTTGCCATCTCATCAATCTGAAATAAGTTTGTTGTGTTTTTGTAATCTAAAGCTGACCATTATCGTTTCCAGTGCTGTTGACTGACAATGTGTGACAGTTTGTTGTGATTAAGAGATGTCATTTGGAAGGAAAGCAAGGCTGGAAAACGTTCCAAAATAAGCACTAGAAATGTGAAAAAGACTATCAGCAACTGCAAAGAACTATCATAGAACAGAATCAAACTTTTTTCTTCTAGATTTTAGCAGTTCCAAAGGCATATAACTGGCAGTATGTCTACACTGGCAGAGTTACAGCGCCACTCAGAGAGCGCTGAAGGGAAACCGCTGTTGTGTGTTAACACTGTCAGCTGCCTGCACAATAGCTCACACTTGTGGCACTTGCAGCGATATTCAGAGCGGTGCACATTGGGCAGCTATCCCACAGAGCATCTCTTCCTCTTCTGCCTCTAAGAGTTGTGGGAAGGCGGAGGGGGTCACAGGGCATCCTCGATCCTGTCCCAATACCCCGTAATGCATTGCTTCGCATTCCAACAATCCTTGTTCTTCCGTTTGCATTTGGCACCATCTTTCAATGGTTTGTGTGCTGCACGCTCTGCCTCTTCAGTCTACAAGAATGGATCCCGCACTGTTGACCAATATGCTGCTCGCTCTCACTAACACGTCATGAGTGGCAGTGGAGTTATTCCTGAAACTACAAAGGCAAGGGGAGTGCAACCTTGATCTCTTGGCACATAGCAGCTATGACGTGAGATTGCTTTTGGCATTCATGGAGGTGCCGACCAGAGTGGAATGCTGCTTTTGAGTGGTGGGATCACATCATCATGCACGTCTGGGATGACGAACAGTGGCTGCAGAATTTTTGGATGAGGAAAGCCACATTCATGGGACTGTTTGATGAGCTCGCCCCAGCCCTGCAGCACAAGGACATGACAATGAGAGCTGCCCTGTCATTGAGATGTGAGTAGTGATTGAACTGTGGAAACTGGCTACTCCAGACTGCTACCGATTGGTCGCTAACCAGTTTGGAGTGGAAAAGTTGACCGTTGGACTCATGTTGACGGAAGTGTGCAGGGCCATTAATTGCATCCTGCTGCGAAAGGCCGTGACTCTGGGCTACATGCGTGATATTGTGAATGGCTTTGCACAAATGGGCTTCCCTAACTGTGGAGGGGCAATAGGTGGCATGCATCTTCCAATTCTGGCACCAGACCACCTAGCCACCGAGCAAATTAATTGGAAGGGGTATTTCTCTATGGTTCTCCAGGCACTTGTGGATTATCGTGGGCGTTGCACAGACATTAACGCAGGCTGGTCCGGAAAGGTGCATGACACACACATTTTTTGGAACATTGGCCTGTTCAGAAAGCTGCAAGCAGGGACTTTCTTCCCAGACCAGAAGATCACCATAGGGGAAGTTGAAATGCCCATTGTGATCCTGGGAGACTCCGCCTACCCCTTAATGCTGTGGCTTATGAAGCCATTCACAGGGCACCTTGAGAGCAGCAAGAAGCGGTTCAACAACAGGCTGAGCAAGTGCTGAATGACTGTTGAGTGTGCTTTTGGCCATTTAAAGGCCCACTGGTGCTGCCTATATGGGAGGCTGGACCTGGCTGATGACAATATTCCTATGCTTATAGCCACTGTATGGTCCATAATAGTTGTGAAGGGAAGGGTGAAAGCTTCACTCAGGGCTCGACCGCTGGGACTCAGCACCTGGAGGCTAAATTTGAACAGCCAGAGACCAGGGTTATTAGAGGAGTGCAGCGAGGGGCCATAAGGATCAGGGATGCCTTGAGGCAGCAATTTGAAGCTGAAAGCCACTAATATTTGTTGCTATGCTCAGGAGTGCAGTGCCTGTAGTGCTAGGAGGGGATTGTGATTGGTGCAGACGATGCACTGTGAAGGTCTAAGAAAACTGCCTGTTGCTTTGCAGGGCTCTGTTTGCTTTCAGTTAATGGAATAAAGAATGCTTTCAAACCAAAACAATTCTTTTATTAAAAAACAACAACCAGAGGAGAGAGAGAAACAAAAAAACACATCAGCACTGAGGGGGATGGGGGAAGTGAGGGTCCCAGGAGGAGGTGGGGTCCCGGGACAGTTAAAAATTTGTGTATGTCCAAGTATCATATGCAACCTTCTCCTTTGGAGTACAGTACAGCGGGTACTGTACTTCAGCAGGGCTAAACTGCAGAGGGAGGGGTGTTGAGTGCAGTGGGTACTGAGAGTCCGCAGGGCTGGACTGTGATGGGGGAGGAGTGGAATGCAGCGGGTACAGACTGGAACCAGGAGGTTGATAAGAGTGTGTGTGTGGGCGAATGGGAAAGAGTTTTGCAACAGTGGCTGCAGGGGAGGGTGGGTGCGGAGCTGCTCGATTCGCAGTGCTAGTAGTGCCTGGAGTGTGTCCGCTTAATGCTCCATAACGTTTAAGAGCCGCTCTGTGGCTTCATTCTGGTGCGCCACGTTCTCCTTTCGGTCCCTCTTTTGCTGTCCCGCCACTCCTTCAATTTTTGTTTTTTGGCCGCGGAATGCTCATGACCTCACGCAGAAAGTCCTTTTTAGTTCTTCGTGACCACTTTCTAATTCTGCACAGCCTTTCAGCCAGCGATAACAAAGAGGGAGGCTGGGCTCTCAAGGTCATATCTGTGAAGGCAAAATACAACATTTTACAGAAGCAGTATTGTTTCCAACACACAGACCACTGATTCAGTGATTTAAAACACAGCCACTATTCACATACCTGTCACTAACTGGCTGACCCCAGGCAAGCACACATGAGCCACAAGACCCCCAAAATGGTGAGTAACCACAGGGATGGGGAAATCAGTGTTCCAGGATTGTACTGTACACTGGGCACATGGCTGTTGGGGAGAGCCAGCACTGTAGGAGGGGCCTTAAAATCATTCCTGTCCCCACATTTTCCACAGGCTGTATTCATTATAGAAGATATCTCGCTGCTGAGGGAGAGCAGGGAATCAAGGGAGGGACTTCTCCAAGACTGCGGCTTCCGCCCTGGCCCTTATGTGGCTCATCTATGTGCAGCAATGGTCTCCCCCACCCCCCAGTGATGGCAGAGTGGCGTGGGAAAGTTACCCTTAATAGGGCAAGAAACAAAGCAGCTCTGCTAAAGAATGGTGGCAGCGGATTGCCAAGTATCTCCATGAGAGTTTCTTGGAGATTTCTGAGGCAGATTCCCGTGAAGTGAGGGAGTCAATCATGACTCCGTTCTGCCACTCAGACCAGGGATGTGGTGGTACATGCATCAGACAGACACAAGCCTGCTTTCTGCAACCCTCCTGCTTCTGCAACAACTTGCTTCAGTGATTCCCAAAATCAAAGCCACTTGCCAGGGGCCTCCTCTCCTGTTTGCACCTTGCCAAGATCAGACAGCTTGACTGGCTAGCCTCTTCCGGGGTAGAGAAGAGCTCCGGGCTGCATGCGTCTCTGACCTCCAAGTCATTCTCTGCCTCTGGGTCCCCCTCCCCCTTCACATCCTCATCCAAGATTTCCTTCTCCTGGCTCGGTCCACTCTTGACTGGCACACGAGTCACCAAAGTATCCCCAGGGGCCTTCGCAGTGGAGGTGGGGTCACCACCGAGTATCACGTCCAGCTCTTCGTAGAACCAGCAGCTCATGGGCACAGCACCATAGTGGCGGTTTGCCTCCCGCGCCTTGTGGTAGGTGTTCTGCAGCTCCTTCACTTTGACCCTGCACTGCAGTGTGTCCCGGTCATGGCCCCTTTCTGTCATGCATTGTGAAATCTGTCTGCAGGTATCATAATTCCTATGGCTGTAGCGCAGCTGGGACTGGACAGCCTCCTCTCCGCAAATGCTGATGAGGTCCAGCAGCTCGGCATTGCTCTAAACGGGGGATCGCCTGGTGTGTGGAGCAGGCATGGTCACCTGGAAAGATGCTCTGAGACCACTGCATGTGTCACCGAGCAAACAGGAAGGGGACTTTCAAAATTCCTAAAGCATTTAAGGGGTGGGGATGATGGTTGGTCACCTGAGGGCAGGACAGTAGAGTTCAAACCAATGACCAGAGAGGCGAGAACAGGCATTGTGGGACATCTCCCGGAGGCCAATCACAGCGCTGTAATCGACCAGGCTGTCTACACTGGCACTGCGGCGCTGTAGCCCTGGTGCAGAAAGCTCTACGCTCTCTTGTCGGGGTGTTTTTTTTTTACAGCGCTGCAACTGCGCAGTTTCTGTACGCTGAGTGGCTTGGCAGTGTGTACACCTCAGGAGTTACAGTGCAGAAAGCTGCTTTACTGCGCAGAAACGTGCCAGTGTAGACAAGGCCACTGTCTGCATTCTGAGAGAGACTGCAGTTTAGGGTCTGATCGTGTAAAGGTGCTCAGCACCTCCTGCCAGATGGTTGACAGGCCTTTCTGTACTGAGAGTGGGTCTCATGGGCAGTTGGGGAGTATTATTTTCATTTTCCTTGAAAGCATATTAAAAAGAAAATTTCAAGGAGATCCAGTTCTTATCACTCTTGGTGCCTTAACTACAGTGATTGCAAATCCAGTGCCTTCTGTGTTCTGTAAACTATATTATAGAATGACATTAGGAAATCCTGTGTTCTGAGTGGTAAATACAGAGCCTTGTGATACCTTGACACCATGAGTCAGGACCACATTGCTTTGGAAAACTACACCTCAATTAACTCAATAAAGCTCCACTCGCTAGGTGTGATGCTTCTCTTGGGGTACCCAGAACTGTGAGCCACTGTGTTACTGCTCTCAGCCTCCGCAAGTGAGAGCTTTACTGCTGCTAAGTTCCCTGACACAGCCAACTTGTCTTCCTTGCCAGCAAACTCTACAGGACTCTGCCAGTCCAAGCCTTGCCTTGCAGGAACCCCAACTCCCCGGTTCCCCAGAGATGTCTTTCTGCAATGTTCAGTTCCTGTCATTGGACACTCACAGAAATTATTGAATTCACTGCCTCCAAAGAGACAGTACACACATCAGCCTGTTAATTTAGCACTCTCCAGTTTAATACACAGCACTGAGATGGTTTTGTCACAAAACAAGAATAAGTTCATTAACAAAGAACAGAGATTTAAATGATACTAAGCAAGCATAACAGAGACAGGTATGGTTACAGGTAAAAGAGAACAAAACATGCTTTCTAGTGACTAAAACTTAATTTCAGCAAGTTACACTCTTGGTTTAAACGGCTTTCTTACCTCTAGTCAGTTTCTTGCCTCCTAGGACACTTTTCATGAACTCAAAGGGTGTTGGTCTGCTTTGTCCCTTAATTGATGGATGTCTTCCTGGGGGTGCAGACTCCATCCCCCATTGTGATCATTAAGCAGTCATCTCCCCCACGTGCTAGCTTGATGGCTGTGTTTACCTTATATGTAAATGTGCTTTTCACTGTCCTCTGTGATCAAGCTGGTCAGACAAGTAAATACACATTCCTTTGTCTAGGGCCAGCAGGACTTTATGCATTGCCTGCCAAACACATTTTAAGAACATATTTCCCGCAGACACTTAGAAGTCTTTGTACACACCCCATACATACATTATGCAATATTTTCAGGACCAGCATGTTACCATTTTGCATACTTTACACAGCACCTTTTAGATACAGATTCTGACAACAGTGTGTTGGGGCAATGAGTAAGTCAGGCTGAAGCGAATTATGTTATGTTGTGTCCTCTGCCAGTCATGATAGAATATTCTAATGACAAGCTTTATTTATTATCCAATATTTTAATTGCATTTTTATTAATACATTTTTAAGTAATGCATTAATAACTTTTTTTGTAACTTTCCTGTTTATCCAGCTTAAATTTTATTACCATCCCCCCCCCCCCACAATGCTTATATCTCTTCAGTTGCTTCTTCCTGAGTGCTGGGGGAAATTAAAGTTTTTGCTCCTCCATCTTCAAAGCCCTCCATGGGATTGATCCAAGGATCACGTTGCTTGCTCTATGTGATCCTTGCCTCCAACGGTAACTATGTTCCACTGGAACAATGGAACTGTCCATCTTGAGTGAGACTTGTGGGTGCAGGTGACAGGTCTTTGACAACAACAGCTCCATGAATCTGTAACTTACTTCTGGAATAATGACAGGTTTCAGAGTAGCAGCCGTGTTAGTCTGTATTCGCAAAAAGAAAAGGAGTACTTGTGGCACCTTAGAGACTAACAAATTTATTTGAGCATAAGCTTTCGTGAGCTACAGCTCACTTCATCGAATGCATCAGATGAAGTGAGCTGTAGCTCACGAAAGCTTATGCTCAAATAAATTTGTTAGTCTCTAAGGTGCCACAAGTACTCCTTTTCTTTTCACTTCTGGAAGAAAGGCAATGAACCGTCAAGCCTCCAGAACAAAATGCAAAGCCACTTCTTCAACTGCTTCCCCACAATAAAACAAAAAACAATTCACAAAGAAAAAAGGAGGGAAAGAAAAATACAGTCCTTAAAGTCAGAGGAGATATATTTTTGTGGGTGCCCACACAATTTTGAGGCTTAGACACATGGGCTTCAGTGACTCTTTGACAACTCAGTGACGCTTTGACAACCACTTGCCCATGGCAGGCCCTAGTAACTTATCTGTCTGTTGAATCTGAGCTTGTAAAATTCAGTGTTACACTTGAACATTGGATGGATTACCACTTCCTTCTGGACTATTTATTCAACCCTAAATATAATCTTCTATATACATCGGAGGCATGGTACCAGAAGTGAGGGACAATAACTATTTTCTGCAGTTAAGGGAAGAAATTGTTTAAAACCGAAGATGGAAATATTGAAGGTAAATATAGGAAATAAATTTTTGAAAGAACATGAAATTAGGCTTTGGAATAAAATGTTGAGTCAGGTGCCATAGCTGAGTATTTCTTCACTAAGGATTTCCAAAAATGGGTTAGAATCTTAGCCCTGGTCTACACTGGGGGGGATCAATCTAAGTTATGCAACTTCAGCTACGTGAATAACGTAGCTGAAGTCGAGGTACTTAGACCTACTCACCACAGTGTCTTCACTACAGTGAGTCGACTGCTGCCACTCCCCCGTTGACTCTGCCTGCACCTCTCGCAGCGGTGGAATACACGAGTCAACGGGAGAGCATTCAGGGATCAATGTATTGCATCTAGACTAGACGCAATAAATCAACCCCCGCTAGATCGATCGCTGCCCGCTGATCCGGCAGATAGTGTAGACATACCCTTAGTGAGATAAGTGTAGAGGATGATCTGGGTAAATGCACAATGTTGGATCATTTCAAACCTAACTTGTGAGATACAAAATGTATTATTATTTAAGGTACTTCATGGAAATATTGAAACTTATAATAAGAATATGAGTGCTACACTAATCTGATGGTTATGGATCCAATTCTTCAGTCCTCAGTCAATGGGAGTGTGGCAGGGTGCTGCTGGAGAAGCCCTTAATCACCTCCTGCCACTCCAGCCCCAATCAGGGAGAATGGATGGGGCTGGGTGAACTGCCCCATGTTTGCCTGGTAACTGACCACACCTGCCAGCCTCATTAGCAGGAGCTATAAGGCTGGAAGGAAGTGAGAGAAAGGGTGGTGGAGACTAAGAGCAGGAGGTCAGGCTCAGAGGGAATAGGAGCTTCCTGGTCTGTTGCTGGCCAGGCCTGTGGTAGACCAAGCAGCTGTAAAGCCTGTATATAGTTGGAAACTGGTGGTGGGAAACTGATCATGAATAAAGAACATGGGTGTTGCACCAGACTGAAGTGTCCCTGATTCATGGAGGAGAGGGGCCGAGGGGACCGAATCTGGGGGTGGGGGGGATGGGCACAGTGTGAACTCCATTACAGGGAGGTATGACTTAGTAAGGACTAAGGAATGTAGGATAGTGCCCTATATTAATTTAGTGACTAACCAATACTATGAAATCATATTTACATTATGGCCTGTAAAGCTCTATGTACATCTTTGTTGTTGTATAAATAATAAACAGTCTCAGTCATGTAATTTTGAGTCCTTTCTCTGATCCCATAAATCAAATATAATCAGAGCTATCGTGTTTGCCACTCTTACACATATTAGTACAGGGGTTATTTCTTGGAATAATGTCAGCTGGATAGTCAAGTTGTCATCATGCAATATAATCTTTTATCTGAAAAGACACACAAGAGATTGGACATTTAATTTGGACTCACTTAGATTATTCAGTTCCAATTTGATTTTGTGTGGCAGCTGCTGGATTTTTGTTAGGCTTTATTCAGTATCAGCATGACTTCCTGATGGTTTATTGTGATGTTGATGAGCCTTCCGACTTCTCCAGTTAAGGTGACACTCAAAGAACCCGATCAGCTGCCTATATGTCTTATATTAACCCAGTGAATAAGAACGGACATTACTAGAAGTACTTACTAGTCTCTCTTGGTGGGCAGGGCTTTTTCCATAAGGAAGTTTACTGTGAGATTACAATGCTTGTAATTTGAAACAAAAAATATCTTCCATCTATTTCTCTTACTGGACATAGTCTACATGGCCCAGTTTCTTCCTTTCACTTCCTTTGGGGGTAATTATAGGGAAAAGAATGGGGGGAGGGCGAGGAGGCAGGAAAAAATTAGCATCCTACCAGTCAAATAACTATTCCCCTCTCTTTTCCCCCTCCAGTACAAAGCGAATGACACTCTCCATACATCAAATTGCTCCACAGACAAGTATTATTTCCCTGTCAGCAAATTTGTTATTATCATTTTCAAGGTTTCCTCAGTGGCTTTTTTTGCTTGTCTTATTTCTCTTAACCTACCTCACCTGTATTGTCATTGTTTTCCATCGCTTTACAGAGCCAGGTCATCAGGTACAGCTGAGGCGAGGGGCATAAGTGGCTTTGTGTCTCTCCGCTACCAAGCCCCACCCCCCAAAAAATCCTGGGAGTAGAAAACTGATTTGGTCACCTTGCAAGTAAGAGCACAGCTTCTGAATCACATACCCCAGCCATGTCACAGGGCTAGGAGAGGTGGTTTGGAACCAACCATACCAGCTTTATATCACTCAGGATTTGCCTGTGTCAGAGGAAACCTCATTCCTGTCCTCCGTCTCCTTTGTGCCATCACAGGCTAATTGCAAATTCTCCAACACAAAAGGAGTTTGAACAGGTTTGGACTGAAATTTGACCTGAATTCAAATGTTCACAATTTCCCATTCCCTGTCATTTGTTCAGTTCTAATCTCTTGTTTCTTAACATGTTCATTCTTTATTGTGTCTATTCTCATGCTGAAGCCATCTGGACAATTCCTAAATATGTCTGCTCTGTTTGCACCTTCTCCCATGTATACATGGGTAACATCTATTCAAGGCAATAGAAAAAAATAATTTTGGGATTTTTTTTTCATTTTTGCTTATTGGTTTGTGTGCCTCTCCGGAGACTAATTGTGTTTTCCAGCTGGTGGTTAGACTCTAGAATACACTTAACTAGTTAGCAGATTCCCCCATCCATTGGCTGGTTTGCTTGAGTGCACATTCTGCACCTTACCACAACTGAAACGTGAACCAGGATCCTTGTTTCATACATTCAGCCACTTTACCAGCTCTGTCAGGGAGAGCCTGATTAGTGGGAGCTATGATAAGCTTGTCTCTGTCGGAAATCACTTTCATTGCTGTTGACAACAGAAGATGTCTGAGCTGTAATATCAAGGTTTATCACATATGAATAATTTACTATGAGTATGATTTTAGCGTGAGAGCCAGCCTCACTTTTCAAATGTCTTCTGTGAAGGTGCTTCATGTTCTGTCAAATTTTCTACATATGTAGAGAAGTATTTTGGAATATAAAAGCCTTTTGATTTGAGACTTACATTGCTGTTTAACATGAAGAAACTGTCAGAATTTGATAAATGCATGTCGAGCAGTGATGCCAGATGGGCCTGATTCTCATTTACTCAAAGGTTCCTTTATGTTTTGTGACAGGGTCGGGCCAGATGGCTATAGGAGAGTAATAGAAGACAGATATATAAGCCCCAGGCTCAGTAGGTCCCTTTTCCCTGGGTAAGGTAACAGGGAAGGTTTTTTTTTTTTTTTTTTTTTTGAAACAGTAAAGAAGTTTATTTGTAACAGTTACAGAAATTACAAAAAGATAAAGAAAAACTTAGCAACAAAACAACGCAATCAGAAGGTATAACACAACAGCTTTCAGGAGGGAGAGGTGTTCAGGCTAGCCCAGGCCCAGAGCGGGGGGGCTTCCTCGACACTCGTGGTCTTCCACCCTCCTGAGTTACCTGGTGGCCTAGAGCGGGGGGGCTTCCTCGACACTCGTGGTCTTCCACCCCCTCGAGTTACCTAGTGCCGCGCCCAGGGTCACCGACCCTCCCTCTCCTGAGAGTGCCCGACAAGATGGGCACGGCTGCGGGGTGGGTGGTTGGGAGGGAGGGGGGCACACCCATGTATTATAAGACCCCTCCTAAATGACAATAATGATGGTGTTCACAGCAGCTAACGGCTGTGGCTGGCGTCTCTTGCTCTGTCCCTCAATCAGAGGGTCAGACGGAGGGAACCGGACGGGGTCACCGAGCAGAGAACCCCGGACAGCGCCCACCGTTCCTCGAAGGTGTCAAGGGAGTCGGTGGACGCCGCCCAGAGGAACTCCGCCCGGATGCGTGAATGTACTGAGGATCGGAAAACGGCCCTACAATCGCAGGACGCCTCATGAGCCAACCTCCGCTCTCTGGTCTTATAAATGGCTGTCTTAGCCAAGGCTAGGAGGAGGCTAACCAGGAGATCCCGCGACTTGGTGGGGCCACGGATGGGGAGTGTATAGATAAAGAGGTGAGGGGAGAAATGAAGCCAAAAGCGCAAAAGAATATTTGTGAGGAGCCGAAAAAGAGGCTGCAATCTGGCACACTCTAAATAGACGTGCGCCAGGGTTTCCCTCACATTACAAAAGGGGCAAGTCTCCGGAACGGAGGTGAAACGTGTCAAAAACACGCCCGTGCTCACGGCCCCGTGAAGGAGCCGCCAACTGATGTCCCCGACGGGCCTCGGGACCAAGGTGGAGTACAGGCTGGCCCACCGAGGTTGCTCCCCCTCCAAGGGTGGTAGGAGATCTCGCCACTTTGTGTCGGGGCGGGACACCAGGGTGCGGGCGTGAAGGGTATGGAGCGTGAGTGTATATAAATATTGCCGTGGTGCAACTTGAAAACCGACCGGTTGCAATTCATGCAGCTGGCTTGTAGTGAAAGGATGAGGGGTGTGTTGGGATCGGCAGGGTAGGGGCCCAATGGAGAGGTCCGGCGGGCCTGGGGTAAAGGATGGGCGGGGTGCGCCCTCGCGCAAGGCTCGGCTGACATAAGCCCGAGCAGCGGGGGTCAAAGCGGCCTCCACCTCCTGAAGCACGCGCCGGGGGGTGCGAAGGCTGGAGAGCCCCATGCGTCGAGCGAGCGACAGGGGATCCAGCCAGTCTCCCCGGTCGTAGTCCAGGAGGTCCCCGACCCTCGTAACTCCCGCCAGGACCAACCTCTGGCGCACCGTGCGGGACTCCGCCGCCTGCACACGAAGTTGGGGGTTGTGTAGCAGGGGCTCCGTGAGAAGATCTGCCCCCACGATGGCCGCCACGGACCTGGTGGTTGAAAACAATTTCCAGGTCCGGAGGAGGTCCTGGTAGAAATCCGGCAGCCCGGAGAGGTCTCGCGGAAAACCTCTCGGACAAAGATAAAAGAGCTGCCGGTCATATCGGAGCCCATGGAAGCGGCGTAGGAAGGCATGCGCCAATATGCTCCACGTCGAACTACCTGCACTATAAAGGAGCCTCTGCAGGGCCTGGAGGCGGAAAACGCGGACCTGAGTGTACAGACACTTCAGGCCCTGCCCTCCTTCCTTCAGGGGCAAATGAAGAACTCCAACAGGGGCCCAGTGCAATCCTGACCAAAAGAACTCCAGAATCAATCTCCGGAGGTGGGACAGGAAACCCGGGGCCGGGGCTAGGGTGTTGAGCCGGTACCAGAGCGTGGACAGGACTAGTTGGTTAAGCACCAGTGCTCTCCCCCGAAGGGAGAGACATCGGAGTAGCCTCGTCCATTTCCTGATCCGCTCAATCACGCCGCCTTCCAAATTTTGCCAGTTCTCCGGCGGAGAAGGGTGCGTGGCAGAAAGGTAAACGCCGAGATAGAGCAGAGGGCCGGCACTCCACCGGATGGTCTGGAGCGCGGGTGGGAGGGAGCTTACCTGCCGCCAGCCCCCCACCGCCAAGCCAGAGCTCTTGACCCAGTTGACTCGGGCGGAGGAGGCTGCTGAATAAATGGCTTGGCATGCCTCCACTCGCGCCAAGTCGCCCGGGTCCTGGACCACGAGGAGGACGTCATCGGCGTACGCCGACAGGACCAGCCGCAGCTCCGGCTCCCGCAGCACCAACCCCGTCAACCTCCTGCGGAGGAGACAGAGGAAAGGCTCGATCGCCAGAGCGTACAGCTGGCCTGAGAGGGGGCACCCCTGCCGCACCCCTCGCCCGAAGCTGACCGGTTCGGTCAGGGTCCAGTTGAGCCTAACCAAACACTCCGCGGAGGCGTACAGCACCCGGAGAAAACTCACAAACTGAGGTCCGAATCCAAACGCCTGCAGGGTGCTCAGGAGGTACCCATGATCCACTCTATCGAACGCCTTCTCCTGATCGAGAGACAGGAGGGCGAACGACAGACCGTCTCTCCGCCCGAGTTCCAAAAGGTCTCGGACTAGAAAGAGGTTGTCAAAAATGCTGCGACCCGGGACAGTATAGGTCTGGTCTGGGTGGATCACGTCCGCCATCACGGACCCTAGCCGCAGCGAAATTGCTTTCGCTACGATTTTGTAATCCGTGCTAAGGAGTGAGAGGGGACGCCAGTTTCGTAAGTCGCGGAGGTCCCCCTTCTTCGGCAGCAAGGCAAGCACCGCTCGCCTGCACGACAGAGGGAGGACCCCGCCCTGCAAAGACTCAGCCCAGACAGTGACTAGGTCTGGGCCGAGGATGTCCCAGAACGCGCGGTAAAACTCCACGGTCAGCCCGTCCATGCCCGGAGATTTATTGGTGGGCATGCGGCGGAGGGCTTCCGAGAACTCGGCCAGGGTGAGAGGCAGCTCTAGCCGGTCCCGGTCGCCCACGCTGACCGTGGGGAGTTCCTCCCAGAGCACCCCGCGAGCGCCAGGATCGGTCGGATCCGGGGAGAAAAGGCTTGCGTAGAAGTCGCGGGCCCTCCCACACATCTCCTCCGGATCCGTGAGGGGGGTGCCGTCTTCCGCTAGAAGGCAGGTGACGTGTTTTTTGGCCCCCCTCGTTTTCTCCAGGGCATAGAAGAAGCGGGAGCCGCGATCCATCTCCCGAAGGAGGCGGATGCGGGACCGGACAAAGGCACCTCGGGCCCGGTGGTCCTCGAGGGCTCGAAGTTCCTCCCGCTTCTCCCGGCACGCTCCGCAGAGGGACGGGTCCCCGGGGCTGGCGGCCAGGCGCCTCTCCAGCTCTAAGACCTCCCGTTCCAACTGCTCTATCGCTGCATTTCTCCGTCGGCTGGCGCCCCGAGTGTAGTTGCGGCAGAAGAGCTTGGCGCGCACCTTCCCTAGATCCCACCAGCGCCGCACCGAGGGAAAGGCACGCCACTGCTCCCGCCAGGCCAGCCAAAACTCCCGGAAGGACATCACAAAGCTCTCGTCCTCCAGCAGGCTGTTGTTAAAGTGCCAGTAGGCCGGCCCCGGTCCCTCCGCACGGAGGGAGACCGTGACGGTAACTAAATGATGGTCGGAAAAAGGGGCCGGCCGAACGGTGGAGGAGTGGGCCTGTGAAAGATGGAAACGGGATAGGTAAATACGGTCTAACCGAGAGCGGTGTGACCGATGGGCCTCCACCCGGACAAAGGTAAACGTGGAAGTGTCATCTGGGTGATGGTCACGCCAGACGTCCACTAGGGAGTGATAGTCGACTATGTCTCGGAGAATGGTCGCGGCGGCCGGGCTCGGCTCGGCCCCCGAGCGGTCCCGCTCCTCGAGGGTAGTGTTAAAGTCCCCTCCCAGGATCAGGCACTCGTGCGAGTCTAGGGTGCCGAGAAAATCGGACACCTGCTGGTAGAATTGTGGCCGCTGTGAACTCACTTGCGGGGCATAGATATTAACAAGATTGACCACGAGCCCCTCCAGACGAACTCGGAGGTGCAACAAGTGGCCCGGTACGACCTCAGTGACCCCTAGCACCTCGGGCCGCAGGGCGGGGGAGAACAGGGTCGCCACTCCAGCTTGCCAGGTCGTGCAATGGCTGAAGTATACCCCGTCCCCCCACTCCAGCCGCCACCTATCCTCGGCGGTTGGGTCCGTGTGGGTCTCCTGCAGGAAAACCACAGAGTACCCCCCCTCCCGAAGGTAGGAGAGCACCTGGGACCTGCGGAGAGCCATCCTACAGCCCCTGGTATTCAGGGTTACAATAATGAGAGGTGTCATACGGAGGGCCGGGGGGGTGGGGAGTTCTCATTGGTGGGGGTGCTCATGGCCCCCGGCGGGTCGCGTAGCAACCCGTGTCCCATCCCGTAAGTAAGTAGATCTTTCCGGAAGCCGTGGGCCCGCTCGTAGGCCGCGGCACCGCGCCTCCCTTGCCCTCTGCCCTCCTTCATAAGGGCCCTTGCGGCCTGAACAAGTTGATCGAAGTCCCCCCATCGCTGGAGAGCCAGCTGTGCCCTATTGCGGGCACCACGGGTGTGCTCTAAGAACTTCCGTAGTGCATGCCGCAGCTCATGGGGGGATGGGGTTACGGTTTCCGGGGTACTCCCCGATGGGATTCTTAATACAGCCTCGAGGTCCGCTAAGGCGGGTAGGCAGGGTGCGGACCGCCGACGGGGCGTCTGACAGGCTGGGGTTATTAAATCCATCTCGTGCCTTGGGGTGGACGGGGATGGCAGGGGGAAAAGCGCAACTCCTGATGAGTCGCAACTAGAAAACGTAAAGACTGCTCCCTGGGGGGAATCTGCAAAAGGCGGAAAAGAAATAACCCCAGGGGCGGCAGTAGCTTTGCAGGAGGAGGGAAATTGAACCGGGACAGGGGTGGGGGCAGGGGCAGAGGTAAGGCCCTGGGCTTCAGGAGGCGAGCAGCAAAAAGAAGGTGCCTCCTGAGCAGGGTCGGGGGTTAAGGGGCAAGGGAGGGGGCTCCGAGTAATGCTAGATGCTGGCTCCGGGGTGGTCGTGGCAGCCATGGCATCAGGTGGTAAACCACTTTCCGTGGGGTGCTCACCCGGAAAGGCAGTCAGGGGGAGAGAACATGGGGAAAGGGGGCCTGGGGTGAGATTGCCTAAATCGAGGCTGGCCGGCAATAAATCATCCCCTCCCTGGGTGACCGGGGTCAAATCTAGGGCCTCAATCTCTGCATACACAGAGGAGAGGCCGTCTCCTACTACCCTGGGGGCCTCTCCGCTAGGGCCCGCCTCAACGGTCACGTCAGGGTTCGTAGGGAGTTCAGGTGGTATCCGGTTAGAAGGGGCTTCCTCCGGGGCTTCGGAGGGGAGGGTCCCCCGCGGAGGGGGGATTCCTCCCTCCAATGCCAGTCTATCTTCACCTCCCGACACCATCGAATGGATCTCACTCGTGGCCGAAGCGGGAGGCTCAAGGTCAGTACCTCCCTTCCTGGTCTTCCGGGGGGCTTCCGCGTCAGATGGATGCAGCGGGGCTCGAGCCCTCCGCTTGCCTCGCTTCCCCTGGACTACAGTCCAGCCCTCCATAGCGTCATCTGGGGGTTGAGTAGCAGGGGGCGGAGCGGGGCGCGGGGGCAAAGGTTCAGGGGTTCGGGGGGATAGCGGTGAGGCAGCAGGAGGGGCGGGGGGTTCTCCTTGGGGCGAGCCCTCTCCTGCACCTGGTAATAGCTGTGCCACACTCTCCTCCAGAGGCTCTGCCGAGGTGGTTACAGCAAGAGCGGGACTCCCGTGGTCGCCCGGGCGTTGTTGGAAAGGTACCTCTTGGGCCCGGACGGGGGCAACGTTGGATCGGGTGGGAGGAGGGGTGGTTTCAGGTGCCGGGTGGCCAGGGGTGTCGGCAACGACAGGGCCGATATCCTGCCGGGTCTCGGGGGTCTCAGGTGCCCCTCTCCCCCGGGCCAAAGGGCAGTCCCTGCGGACATGCCCCGCCGAGCGGCAGAGGTAGCACCGGGCCTCTCCGGTGGAATAAAAGACCCTATAGCGGGCTCCCTGGTAGGGGACTAGGAAGGACCCCTCGAGCGCCTCTCCGTCTCGCACCCCCGCCGGCAGTGAAATCTGCACTTGCCGGCGGAACGAAAGGACGTGACGGAGGGCGGGGTCCTTGCAGCCTAACGGGAGAGGGCTGATAGCAGAGACGAGTTTTCCCAGGGCAGAAAGAGCGGGTAACAGGGCAACGTTAGGTAAAAAGGGAGGAACGGAGGTGAGGACAAGGCGAACGCCCAGATCTTCTAGCGGTTCTAGGGGGATAAACACCCCTCCTACCACTAGGCCCTTCTCCACCGCCTCCTGGGCGGCAGTCTCCGAAGCCAGAAAGAAAACGACCTTCCCATACATCTTGGAGGCCGCCACAATGGCCATGGGTCCTACCACCTTCGCCAACGCCTGCACGTATGCCTCCACGTGAGGCGAGGCGGGCACCAGGAGGCAACGGACACCGTGCTTCCTGGTCAGGGCGGGAAGAGGGCCCCGGGCGCTAGTGATGGTAGCGGAGGTAGTGGGTGGGCGAGATGAGGAGGCGGCAGGCGAGGGGGAGCCTGCCGCCGCCCGGGCATACGTCCTGGGGGCTGGGGGAGGGACGGTCGCAGAGCTGGTGGAGGGAACAGCTGGGAGGGGTGCCACGATCGATGATGAGGCCACAGTGGTGGGGGCGGCCTCTGCCATGGAGGGCCCAGCAGCATTAGCGGGGCCCTCTCCTTTCGGCCCGCCCCGACCTTTCCGTCGAACTGGAGGGGGGTTCCTAGAGTCTAATGGGGCAAGAACCGAAGCAGCAGTAGTAATTGCCCCGGTGCCTCCCACTGCTGAGGCCCCAGCGGGGGCGGGGGCAGGGGTACTAACAATGGAGGCGGTGGGGAAATCCTGAGGGGTGGGCAGGGGGGTAGATGGGGAAGGGACAACCAATTTCGTTGGAGGGGCCTTGCGTCTCTCCATCTCTGCCATTGTAAGCAGGGAGAGACAGGGAGACACCGGAAGGAGGGGGGGGGGCAAAAATCGGGGTCCGGTAGTAGGGGTAAACTATGGGATAAACAATCCGGGGGGGGGGGTGGAGGGAGAACGACCCACCACAATTGTCCAAAGAGTCTCGTTTGGTTGGTTGTTATGCCCGGTCCGAAAGGCAAAGTCCAAAGCAAACAGCTGGATCCGAAGGCAGATGGCAGATTGCCAGCAGGGACGAGGCAGCGGGGGCCGTGATAGTCGTAGTAGTGGTGGGGGGGTTGGGGGCACCGGTGGATCTGGGGGTAGCTCCCTGCTACACCCCTGTGCCGCCACAGACGCAGCTGGAACGCAGTCAACTCCCCCCCCCCGAGGGTATAATTCAAAGGAAATCCCTCAGTCTTACGGCCTCTCTCCACGATGATTCATAGCTGCTCGGGCGAGTTCTCCGGCCTCTGGCATCTGTTGCAGCTGTTGGCTCTGTCCCAAGGCTCTCGGCAGCTAGGAATGTTGTAATGATAAGAAAAAAGTCCAGGCAAAAAACAAAACGGCTGGGTCTGGGGGCGTCCACTCCCCTCTCTGGACAGCGGGTCGGCAGTCCTCCCCCCCTCCTCTGGGGGTTTCAATTAAGCAAAGAGCAAAGTCCAAAAGCAGGCGTCTGGGGGGGGGTGCTGGCGACCGGCCAGCACACTGACGCAGCTCAAAAAAACGGGAAAAAACGAAACCAAAAAAACAAAGCGTCCGGCCCAAACGCGGGGGGGGAAACTAAGCGAAAGGAAAAGTGTGAAAAATCTGGGCCAGGGGGCTTCAGGAAGGAAAGGAAAGCAGATAGCTCAGGAGCGAGCGAAGAAACGATTCCGTCTCCTAACAGGGAAGGTTCCAGAACAATCAGGAACCTTCTGGAGACAATTAAGACAGGCTGATTAGAACACCTGCAGCCAATCAAGAAGCTGCTAGAATCAATTAAGGCAGGCTAATCAGGGCACCTGGGTTTTAAAAAGGAGCTCACTTCAGTTTGTGGTGCACGTGTGAGGAGCTGGGAGCAAGAGACGCTAGGAGCTGAGAGTGAGAACGTGGACTGTTGGAGGACTGAGGTGTACAAGCATTATCAGACACCAGGAGGAAGGTCCTATGGTGAGGATAAAGAAGGTGTTGGGAGGAGGCCATGGGGAAGTAGCCCAGGGAGTTGTAGCTGTCGCACAGCTGTTCCAGGAGGCACTCTAGACAGCTGCATTCCACAGGCCCCTGGGCTGGAACCCGGAGTAGAGGGCGGGCCCGGGTTCCCCCCAAATCCCCCCAAATCCTGGTCAGACACAGGAGGAGTCGACCTGGACTGTGGGTTCAGAAAAACGGCCAAGCTGAGGGCTGCCGTAAAGCTCCAAGGCGAACAAATCCGCCAATAAGTGCAAGACCCACCAAAGTAGAGCAGGAACTTTGTCACAGTGTGTAAATGTAATTTCCTCCCAATTTAAACTCTCTGCATGTTGTCCAAGTGGTGTAAAATGGCTTTAGCATAAATAAGATTCATGTCTGCTGTTACTTGTGGAAAAAATTGAGATCTCCTAGAAAGTTTGTGTTCATCGTCATATAGACAGAGTGAATATTCAGCTATTGGCACATGGGGCACCACTATGTTCCACTGTGTGGTGCTATTTGCAGAGATTACGTCTGTGCTAGAATAGCTACTTTGTCTGTTTAACCAAGTGATCTCTTTGGATGACTGCATGATAAATCAGCATTTAACTCGATAGATTAAGCAACACGTTTACCCATTCCAACTCTGGTGGCAGACAAATACATGAGACACAGCTGCCCATACAGCTGGTAAAGAACTGGAATGCACATTCTGTGGGAAATTCCACCATTTGGATAAAATGTCATTCCAAATCCAAATGAAAAGCGAAAATTTTGATATTTCCTGACAAACAACATTCTGAATGATTTCAATTTGGAACCATCAAAACATTTTGTTTCAATAGTGTTGAAATGTTTCATTTTGACTTATATAGTACATACATAATGTTAATATTAATATTTTATTTAGCATAAAAGTCACAACAAAATGAATGTAAATGAAAAAGTCAAAATAGAATGTTGCAATATTGCAAAATAGAATGTTCCATCGAAAATTTCATTAAAATCATCATGTTCCTGTAAAAGTTTTGATTTCAACAAAGCTGCATTTTTCAATGGAAAATTGTTCTACTAACATTTTTTTTTCACCAGCTGTAATTCCCACTAATGCAGACTATGTGTCACCTGACTCCACTGTCAATCATCAAGGCGGCGGTCAATCTGAAGGCATGTTCCCTAGATTGTTTCCTGGCTTTCCTGAAGTCAGGCATGTCATGCTGAAGCACCCAGTTTCTCAGGCCCTGGCGCTCAGCCTTCTCCTCCAGATCACCATGGAACAAAAGAAGGAGGAAATGCCCAGACCATAAGTCTTCCTTTCAGTAGTCCATAGTTTGGTCTGTGAATTCAGCGTGTTTCAAGTCCCTCCTTCTCCATGTGTACACAAAGAAGATGCAGATTGCTAGCAATGGTAAGTGGTCTACACCCAACCTGGGTGACCTTGCTACACTTTTGCATACTAGAACCCCTAGACTTGGTTCACAGGTCCAGAATCACATGCCAAGGACCAGGAATACTGCAGAGACAGTGCACTTAGTCACAGGAGAGGAGGGCAACAATGGTATCACTACAGAAAACCTTGTGACTGAGTTGGTTGTAGCACTGATGGGATTAGTAGCAGTCCTGTGAAAACTTCCTTGGTTAATTGTTGACTTGCGGAGCCTTGGGTAGGGGAAGGATGAAAAATATGGAGACAAATCAAATAATGCTTTTCAATGACTAACAAAAGCAGTAATGAAAATAAGTAAGGAAATGACCAGAGTTCCTAAAATAAGTGGACTCTTCATCCGTACAACTCCGGACTCCTGCTTTGGGAGGTGTGACATATCAGGTACTTGCAGCTGATACTATCGTTAGTGTTCAAGTGCTCAGCTTTCCTCACTTCTGGCTTTCTGATGTGCTCATATTTTAGCAGTACAAAAAGTCATAGAATGCTCTTTAGCTTTGAAATTTTTTGTGCAGTTTTGAGTTTCTTTAATAACACATGGCTCTTTCTTCTGCCCTCACATTAATAAGATCCATATCCTGCCACTGCCAAACTATTATGTTTAAACAGTAGCTCACATGGAGTTAAATTCATGGTGTATTTCAGAAGAAAAGACAATAAAAGATGAATGGCTGATAGTAGTCAATAAAAATTAAAAATTTAAAGTAAATAACTCTTACATACAGAATATGTGATTTTTTTTAGTCTTTTGCTGGAGCTCTACCATGTAAGAGTTAGGTTAGCAATGTGCTTGTTATTCAATGAGAAAATAGCCATTTGTCAAGTATGCAAACAGAGTCGAGACCACAGCAAACTATTAACCTAAGGGCATATCTACACAGAGCAGCAATACACACTCTGCGGGTGTGATTTCTAAAGCACACTAATGTGTTGTGCACTAATTGGTCTGTGTAAACCCTGTTGGTGTGCACAAAAAGATTTAGTGTGCATGTGTAGTGTCCATGTGGAGTGCATGTGTAATGGACCAATTAGTGTGCAACAGGTACCAGAGCTCTTTATGTGTGCCTAAATATGCCTATAATGTATAGAATATAAAGGAATAAACCATTACAATTTAGGAAAATGGGATATGAATGAAAATGACTGAACTGATAGAGAATACTAAACTGACTGCGGACAGCTGCAGTAACAATAGGCAATAGTCAGAGATTACAGCAAAAGGCCATTCTGGAGTGTTGCATGTCTAGAACTCTGATTTTTAAGGTGCTTGACTGGAAGCAGCTAGTATCTTCTAGGATAGGACCCACATTTCCCATTTCAGAGCCACATGCCTTATACCATAGCAGCTCTGTTTCTCTCTCTCTTGATAACAGCAAAGAAAGTCTTTATCTCCAAGAGTATCCCAAGGTGCCCAGTAGTAATTTCCGCCTCCGTTAATCACCAGGTCCACTTTCCCATTATTTTTATTAAAAGCAAGTTTATCAGAGAAAAATTGGAAGAGTGTCAGGAAAGGGGAAAAAAATAATAAAAAAACTCAACTAATCCATTGTTAAATGAGCCCAATTATTTTTATTACAATCTATTATGGAAACAGCAGTTTTTCATTTTAAAGAATTAATTTGCTTCCTGTAACCCAAACCCCCAGTAGAAAACCGTGACTCTTTCTCAGTCTGTATCCTGTACCGGTTAGGCTGTACCCAGTTTCAGCAAGCCTCTTACTCTAAATTGTGTGAGGGGCTAAACTGGGAAAGACCAAAACTGGGGGACATCCTGGTGGTGTAGAGTTCTTAGATGTATCTTAAACATGAGAGTTTTCCATTCACTTCAGTGGACTCCGGCTCAAGTCTCAAAACTAGTGCTTTATGCCACTGATGGCTAGCACAAGGCTGTTGAGGAGTAATTCTTGTACATGCTTCATCTTTCCCTCTTGCAGGTCAGCAGCTAGTGGTGAACCACGCTCAGGGCTTGAGCACTGCCAGCTACAGCCTTTTACAAGTTTTTAACCCAGTTCATATCATTGTTAGGAAATAGATCTTCACTGGGCCTAGTTCTTATACATATTTAAAGTATGACTAAGACTATACGTTTCAGGTGGATTCTGGGTATCTTCAGAAAAAAGAAAGTGCTGTAAGAAGTGATTAGTTTAATATACATCCAACTTTTAAGATAAAAATACTTCATTTTAACAAAGCACAAAATGAAATATTGAGCAAGATAAAGTAATAAATGTGGCTTTGTATATTAGAGATAGACAGATAAACTCAAACAGAGACAACTCAGCACCATTTTTCTGGGGTCTTTATCAAATCTTTTGCTACAAGACATTTTGTACAGAATACTAGCTTACTGTATTTTATTTAGAAGTAGATCTGCATTTTTATTCTGGCCACAAAATAGCTGAAACAGCGTTAACTTCAGATGAACCAATTTTAAAACTCTGCCTATACTCAGAATAACCCTTTGAATATATTACATTAATTTCCTGACATTTTGACACTGGAGAGAAAGCTTTTGGTGATACTCACTGCTTAGCAAAACAAATAATACATCCTACAGGGATTTAAAGAAGTAGTACATTTTAGTTTCATATAGTTGCTGAAGTAAAATTAAATAACTATTTCCAAATCCCATGACCCTTCAGAGCTTTTATTTCATTTCCTCCTCCTTGAAGTAACTCCTTCCTTTCAAATATCCAATATTACAATTTATCTAACACTCATCTCTCATACAGCTGGTGAAATCTGAAAGGGTTTAGGTTTCTTTGTAAGATGAAAAAAATCTTTAAAACGTTCACACCTTCTGTTTGGTTTATTAGTATTTTATTATTGTTTTCAATCATTTTAAACACTGATGGCACCCAATTCTATTGTGAGAACCAATGCAGTTTGTGAGCCTAATTCTGTTCTCACAGAAGTCAAGAGCAAAATTCCCATTGACTTTAGCAGGGACAGGATCAAGCCCAGTGTGTTGGTTTTACATTCCAACATTTACAATCTTAAAATGGTAATAATGATAATTTAAAAAAATCTTTTCATGTGGTGGGATTTTCTAGATAGTTTTTCCCTGCCCCATAAGTACTATCCCTTCTCCTCCTTTTGCACTGGGAAAAAAAAAAGCTAGTATTCTGTACTTTCATGTAGTCATTGCACTTTTTAAAAAGTATCCCTGTGTAGCACATCTCACGAGGCGGCAGGGAGGCACTTCTTATGTAATCGTTTATCAGCAGATTTTTCATTAATTTTAACCAATTATGCTGGTCTCTTTAAAAAGATTGTACACATCTGTCTGCTTTTTCTTGTGACCTTTTGACCTTAAACAATATAGTCTAGATTTTTAAAAAATCCTAAATTAGGGTGATGGATGAGAAGTATTTAATGATAGCCAAAATCAATGATTATTATAATAAGCAACAGAGCAGGTCAACACTTTTTGTTGAAAGGTTTTTTGATGAAAAAATGCTTTTTCCATTTTGGTTGAAGTTTTCCAACTTCTCAACAAAAACTGACTTCTTAGATATATTTTGGAGGGTTTTCAAAAATGGAAATTTTTTACCAAAATCTAAAAGATTTTTTTAAATTTCAACATTTTCACAGGAAACTTCAAATTAAATGCATTTTTTAAAAAATCCCCATAGAAGACATTTGGGATTTTTCTATTAGCTTCAATAAGCAACACAATATGTATGATCTGCTAAAATTCTGTTAATACAGGTGAGTTTTGTCTGGAATAGCCATAATCCTTCCACAAGAAACCTGACACCTTCCTAGTTTAGGAAACTTTCCTTCTTTTGAATCTCCAAATTTTTCTTCTCCTCACACATTTCTTACTTTAAAACCCTGTAGTCACACTGTCTGGAGTGGTTCCTACTATGAGTGCCAAACTCAGGGCAGACTTCTCAAGAAGCAAGGCAGAGACCCCAAACTGGTTGTATATTCTATAATTACAAAATTCACCAACCCAGTAATAAGTGTGAACACCTAAAGCAGTATAACATTCTTACTATGGAGTCACAGACAGTCCCTCTGGGCATTCCAGGTATCTTGCCATCCAGGCAAGCTGGACTTAGTGATAATTGGTTGCTATATACAAAGATCACAAAATATTCAGGTTCCTCCCAGTCCCAAGAGACCAGTCACTTGCCCTAGTTCAATTTGTACCCTAGATCTCACACCAAAGACTTGTAACTAATCCTGTAGTAAACTAACTAAAGATTTATTAACTAGGAAAAATAAATGTGTTTTTACAAGGTTAAAGCAGGCAAATATCTATACACACATGAGTTACAGTCTATGATTTTAAAAGGTGACAGAGTTGTAATAATCTGTCAACTCTGAATGTCTTTTAGGGCTAACCCAGATTGACCCTGGAGATCTCTGCTTCTGTTCCATAGCTCCAGCCATGTGAGAGTCCAAACAGCAAAACAGAGATGAAAAATTTTCTTGTCAGATGTTTTGATTTCCTTCTTCCAGAATTCAAGCTGAGGGGATGAACCCTTTTGCACATAGCCTCTTCATGGGTGTAAAGGGGCAATTAACAAACTCTTTTTATTGTGATGTCCCACAATGGCTCATTAGGTTTTGATAGGCCTCCGTGATGATTAGACGATAGGGGTGTTGGAACAATTTTTATAGTGGGGGTGCTGAGAACAAAACTGTAAACTCTGTATACTACTTCAAGCTTTCCCCCTTTTTTACTAAGAATTTCACTATGTTAGTTATGTTGCTTGTTTTAGGATCCCTCTTTCAACCTAAGCTGTTGTTTTATAAGGCTCAGCTGGAGAAATATACCACTCTCAGGCACTAGGCATGTCATATATATATTTAGATAAAAACTGATTTAATTTGTAGCAACACTCCTAGTATTCATCCAATATAATGTTATAAAGGTACTGAAGAAAATAAGAACGGCCATACTGGGTCAGTTCAGTTGTCCATCTAGCCCAGTGTCCTATCTTCTGACAGTGGCCTGTGCCAAACGCTTCAGAGGGAATGAACAGAAAAGGGCAATTATCAAGTGATCCACCCCTGTCATCGAGTCCCAGCTTCTGGCAGTCAGAGGTTTATGGACACCAGAGCATGTGGTTACATCTCTGACTGCCCTGGCTAATAGCTATTGCTGGACCTATTCTTCATGAATTTATTTAATTCTGTTTGAACCCAGTCATACTTTACAACATCCTCTAGCAACGTGTTCCACATATTGACTGTGACTTGTGTGAAGAAGTACTTCCTTATTTTTGTTTTAAACCTGCCCACTATTAATTTCATTGGATGAAACCTGGTTCTTGTGTTATGTAAAAGATAAATAATACTTCACTATCCATTCTCTCCACACTGTTCATAATAAGAAAAGGAGGACTAGTGGCACCTTAGAGACTAACCAATTTATTTGAGCATAAGCTTTCGTGAGCTACAGCTCACTTGCTCAAATAAATTGGTTTGTCTCTAAGGTGCCACTAGTACTCCTTTTCTTTTTGCGAATACAGACTAACACGGCTGCTACTCTGAAAACTGTTCATAATGTTATAGACCTCTATCATATTCCCCCTTAATTGTCTCTTTTTTCTAAACTGAAGAATCGTAGTCTTTTTAATCTCTCCTCACTTGGAAGCTGTTTCATACTCCTAATCATTTTTGTTGCCTTTCTCTGTACCTTTTCCAATTCCAGTATATCTTCTTTGAGATGGGGTGACCAGAACTGAAAACAATATTCAAGCATACCATGGATTTATATAATGGCACTATGGTATTTTCTGTCTTATTATCTATCCTTTCCTATTAGCTCCGAAGATTCTGTTGGCTTTTTTGACTGCCGCTGCACACTAAGCAGATGTTTTCAGAGAACTATCCACAGTGACTCCAAGAGCTCTTTCTTGAGTGGTAGCAACTAATTTAGACCCCATCATTTTGTATGTATAGTTGGGATTATTTTTTCCAACGTGCATTACTTTGCATTTACCAACATTAAATTTCATTTGCCACTTTCTTGCCCAGTCACCAAGTTTTGTGAGATCCCTTTGTAACTCTTTACAGTCAGCTTTGGACTTAACCATTTGAGTAAATTAATATTGTCTGCAAACTTTGCTACCTTACTGTTTACCCCATTTTTCCAAATCATTTATGACTATGTTGAACAGAACTTGTCCCAGTACAGACCCTTGGGGGACCCGGCTATTTACCTTACTCCATTGTGAAAACTGACCATTTATTCCTACACTTTGTTTTCTACTTTTTAACCAGTTACTGATCCATGACAAGACCTTCCCTATAGGGCTGTCAATTAATCACAGTTAACTCACATGATTAACTCAAAAAAATTAATCGTGATTAATCACACTTTTAATCGCACTGTTAAACTATAGAATACCAATTGAAATTTATTAAATATTTTTGGATGTTTTTCTAATTTTCAAATATATTGATTTCAATTAGAGCACAAAATACAAAGTGTACAGTGCTTACCTTATATTATTATTTTTATTACAAATACTTTCACTGCAAAAATGATAAACCAAGAAATAGTATTTTTCAATTCACCTCATACAAGTACTGAAGTGCAGTCTCTTTATCATGAAAGTGCAGCTTACAAATGTAGATTTTTTTTGTTACATAACTGCCCTCAAAAAAACCAAAACAATGTAAAACTTTAGAGCCAACAAGTCCATTCAGTCCTATTTCTTGTTCAGCCAATTGCGAAGACAAACAAGTTTGTTTACATTTACAGGACATAATACTACCTACTTCTTATTTACAATGTGACCACCAGCCCAACCCGGCACCATGGCCTCCACAGTGGCAGCCTTCATCACAGTGGCCCTTTTGGACACCCTGGGCATATTGCCAGGGACAGGTCCTGTGCCCAAGATTTAGGTCAGTGTTGGTGTCATAGAATCATAGAATATCAGGGTTGGAAGGGACCTCAGGAGGTCATCTAGTCCAACCCCCTGCTCAAAGCAGGACCAATCCCCAATTAAATCATCCCAGCCAGAGCTTTGTCAAGCCTGACCTTAAAAACTTCTAAGGAAGGAGATTCTACCGCCTCCCTAGGTAACGCATTCCAGTGTTTCACCACCCTCCTAGTGAAAAAGTTTTTCCTAATATCCAACCTAAACCTCTCCCACTGCAACTTGAGACCATTACTCCTTGTCCTGTCATCTATCACTGAGAATAGTCTAGAACCGTCCTCTTTGGAACCACCTCTCAGGTAGTTGAAAGCAGCTATCAAATCCCCCCTCATTCTTCTCTTCTGCAGACTAAACAATCCCAGTTCCCTCAGCCTCTCCACAGTCATGTGTTCCAGACCCCTCATCATTTTTGTTGCCCTTTGCTGGACTCTCTCCAATTTATCCACATCCTTCTTGTAGTGTGGGGCCCAAAACTGGACACAGTACTCCAGATGAGGCCTCACCAATGTCGAATAGAGGGGAACGATCACTTCCCTCAATCTGCTGGCTATGCCCCTACTTATACATCCCAAAATGCCATTGGTCTTCTTGGCTACAAGGGCACACTGTTGACTCATATCCAGCTTCTCGTCTACTGTCATCCCTAGGTCCTTTTCCGCAGAACTGCTGCCGAGCCATTCGGTCCCTAGTCTGTAGCTGTGCATTGGATACTTCCGTCCTAAGTGCAGGACCCTGCACTTATCCTTGTTGAACCTCATCAGATTTCTTTTGGCCCAATCCTCCAATTTGTCTAGGTCCCTCTGTATCCTATCCCTACCTGCCACTGTATCTACCACTCCTCCTAGTTTAGTATCATCCGCAAATTTGCTGAGAGTGCAATCCACACCATCCTCCAGATCATTTATGAAGATATTGAACAAAACCGGCCCCAGGGCACTTGGGGCACTCCACTTGATACCGGCTGCCAACTAGACATGGAGCCATTGATCACTACCCGTTGAGCCCGACAATCTAGCCAACTTTCTACTCACCTTATAGTGCATTCATCCAGCCCATACTTCTTTAACTTGCTGACAAGAATACTGTGGGAGACCGTGTCGAAGCTTTGCTAAAGTCAAGAAACAATACATCCACTGCTTTCCTTCATTCGTCCTCGGCGTCCTTCGCCCCACCCGCAGGCAATGCCGGCACTGCTTGCAGCGGCACTGCCAACAGAAGCACCGGCACCGCTGTTGCCCCCTCAGCTCTGGCACCAACCCTCCCATCAGCGGTACCACCGGTGGCTACAGCTTCGATTCCACCAGCGTCGATGACATCTGCATTGCCGGAACCAGCAACTTCAGCATCTGCCTTGGCACCGATATTTCTGCCCCCAGTGGGCCCAGTATCGCAAGTTGTGGAATATGGCATGCCGTGAGACCCATGGGGTGCTGAAGGGAGTGAGCAGGGTCCACTGGCAGATGTCTCCTCCTCATCCTCCCTAGATGAAGTGGTGGCAGGGATGTCGTTGGCCCCAGCTCTGGAGGATAACAGGCTAAACTCCATGGAGCTGTCCTGTTCTGATCAAGTCACGCAAGTTCTCCTTGGCAGTAGAAAGCCCTCCAGAATGGCAGCGTACCTTGCCAAGTAGAAGAGTTTCTCTGTCTGGTCGGAGCAGCACTGTCAGTCACCAGTGCTCGCCTTGGTGCCATTCATACTGGACTACCTCCTCATTCTTAAGCAACAGGCACTATCCATGTCATCAATAAGGGTCCACTTAGCCACCATCTCCGCCTTCCATCCAGGCGCAGATGGCCGCTCAGTCTTCGTGAACCTGATGGTCAGCCATTTCCTTAAAGGTCTCAACAGACTATACCTGCAAGTACAACAGCCTATCCCAGCTTGGGACATTAACCTAGTCCTTTCCAGACTTACGAGCCCACCATTTGAGTCACTGCCGATGTGCTCCCTGCTTTATCTTTCATGCAAGGTGGCGTTTATGGTGGTGATAAACTCAGCTAGGAGAGTGTCGGAGCTCAGGGCCCTTACATCAGAACCCCCTTACACTGTGTTCCATAAAGACAAGGTTCAGCTCAGGCCTCACCCTGCTTTTCTCTCTAAGGTTGTCTCCCAGTTTCACATCAACCAGGACATCTTCCTCCCAGTATTCTGTCCTAAGCTGCATTCCTGTGGATCACGTCATGTTTTCGGGAGTGTTATGACTTGGCGAAGGTGCCCGCTCAAGCAATCACCACGCACTCCACCAGGGCTCAGGCTTCCTCAGCAGCATTCCTGGCACAGGTCCCCACACAGGAAATCTGCAGAGCGGCAATGTGGTCCTCGATATACACTTTCACGACTCACTATGCGATCACTCAACAGGCCAGAGACGATGCGGCCTTCGGACGAGTATGCTCCAATCAGTGGATGACTCCGACCACACCTCCTGAACTTTGGCTTGTGAGTCACTGGATTGGAATGGACATGAACAAGCACTCAAAGAAAGAATGGTTACTCACCTTCTCATAACTGTTGTTCTTCGAGATGCATTGTTCATGTCCATGCCAATGCCCACCCTCCTACACCTCTGTCGGAGCAGCCGGCAAGAAGGAACTGAGGGGGTTGGGGATTGGCAGGGCTCTCTATTGGAAGCCATGAAGGCACGACTCCAGGGGGTGCCCAGGCCAACCCTACAGATGCTGCTAAGGGAAAAATCTTCCAGCTGGCATGCACATGGCGCGCACACACCTGATTGGAATGGACATGAACATTACATCTCGAAGAACAACAGTTATGAGAAGGTGAGTAACTGTTTTTTTCCTGCCTCCAGCCACATGACATGGATTAGGGTTTACACATTGTTATGCCGCTATTACATGGCAGGACTCCAGTGACTAATGTTATAATTTTGTTCAATATAATATCATATCATAATTTTAATATCACATGATATTGTAATATCCTCCACTGTTAGCTATAATTCCAACAAATCAATACAACTAATTAAGAAAACACACAAATAACAACATCTAGGATGCAGTTCAGGGTAGACAACATGAACTCAATTGATGGATGAGAGGGTTATTCTGCTTTTTATTGGACATCTGCCAATAACTGTTATTTGTGAACTTTGATGGTTTGTTAGTCACATGGTCACTTTTCATTCTCAAAAGAGTTCCTTCTGTGTAGATCCAACACAGATCCTGAGTTTGCCATTCCTGCTCTTTTCATTGTCAGTGACTGGGTGGACTTGCGTTACTTCTGTCAGTTCACAAGCTCTGTCAATAGCATTCTGGATGTGTTAGGGGGCATCCTCCTTGGTTTTATTTAGTTGTCTATTATTCCTCTTGTAGGAGAGGCCATCCAGCCAGATCGTTATTTATGAAGTATGACCATTGGTGCAGACTTTATATCTGTTAAATTACCTGCAATTTCTTTAAAATCCACCTCCCTATCCCACTTGCAAGGGGGTAACAGTTTGGTATTCTTATATAGCATTTCTTCCCTTCTAGTTTATTAACATATAGTTCTTTTGTAACTATTTTAAAGTTTATTGGCTGAGGCTGAAGAATCTTGTTAGATATGGCACTAGGCTTCTTTCCTTCTGCCCTTAAATCTTTGAACTGATGACAAGTTATTCCACAATTGTCCATTATGGGGTTCTTGCTCCTCCTTTTTATGGATCTTGAACAGGCCAATGTGAGAGACAAGATACGGGACTAGATGGACAAACGGTCAATGGCGATTTCTATATTCCTATATTCCTTTGTTCTAGTTTCAAAATCATTTGACTTTAATAAGACACATTAGCATGGATCAATTACACAGGAAAAGAAAATATAAGATCAGGTTTGAATAATGTAACCCAAGCCTTTATTATAGTATATCACATAAATCTGCTATGAAAGTTTAATCAGTGTAGGCTGTCATGCTGTTGGCTAGTTTCAGAGCTTCTTACCCCATTGCACAGGCCATTACAGTTCAGTAGAAGATTAGCAATTTGCATGCATATAGTGTAATTATTCCCGGACTTACAATTGTCTTTTATCTAGAGATGTGAGAGCTTGACCAGTCCTCCTTGTGAAGTAGGCTTTTCTGTTTTTCTTTTAGAAAAAAATTCTCAACCCTTTCAAGCCCAAAGAGAGCTTCCAAAGTGAAGGGAGAAATCCTACAGAACCAGATTTAAGCATTTAGGCCTAAAATCTTCCATCAGATTCACCAGGAAGAGCTCATATAAGCAGTTTCAAATTAAATGTTATTCTGGCTGCAATACATCAATGTTAATCTCTGAAAGTGCCCATACATAGAATCATAGAATCACAGAACTGGAAGGGAACTCGAGAGGTCATCTAGTCCAGTTCCCTGCACTCAAGGCAGGATTAAGTATTATCTAGACCATCCCTGACAGGTGTTTGTCCAACCTGCTCTTAAAAATCCCCAGTGATGGAGATTCCTTCGCTTCCCTAGGCAATTTATTCCAGTGCTTAACCACTCTGACCGTTAGAAAGTTTTTCCTAATGTCCAACCTAAACCTCTCTTGCTCCCATAGCTTCTTGTCCTATCATCAGAGGTTATGAAGAACAACTATTCCCCCCTCTCCTTGTAACAACCTTTTATGTACTTGAAAACTGTTATCATGTTCCCCCTCAGTCTTCTCTTCTCCACATTAAACAAACCCATTTTTTCAATCTTCCCTCATAGGTCATGTTTTTTAGACCTTTAATCATTTGTATTGCTCTTCTCTGGACTTTCTCCAATTTGTCCACATCTTTCCTGAAATGTGACACCCAGAACCGGACACAGTACTTCAGTTAATCACCGCGAAATAGAGTGGAAGAATTACTTCCCATGTCTTGCTTACAATACTCCTGATAATACATCCCAGAAAGATGTTTACACTGTTGACTCATATTTAGCTTGTGATAAACATAAAATATTGTTGAAAACATGAAATACCATTTTCAACTGGGTCTGAGCCATTACTACAAACTGGAAATAGACAAACTGATCCCCAAAAGAGGGCATTTTGCCATAGAAAAGGAACATATTTCACACCAAAGGACCACTTACTCCAATTCTTCTGTTTTGGCGCTATCTTAGGTTAAAGTTATTTAGAGAGGAAAAGCTATTGATTTGTCACCATTTGCAGACTTCTGGGTGAGCCAAATGGATACACTTTTCTCTTTACTGCTTTTTGAATGCCAGATATTGTATCTGGCCCTAGTGCAGCTAGAAAGAAGGCTACAAAACCCTTCTATCCTCTTGCATTCCTGTTTAAGGGACAGGAAGGGCTTTCTTGTACTATCTCTTGAGGCACAATGACAAGGCAGAAACAGAAAGAAAGAAGACAAGTCCATGGCTCTGTCTCACCCTGCATCAGTCCATGGGGTCCCCTAGAATCACCGTGGGAAAGATGCCCATGCACAGCAAAGAGCTGGGAGAAGGAATTTGCTTTCTGAGGCATGGTTTGTGCACATGCGCGTGCACACACACACACGCACGCACATGCACACGTGCACACGCACGTGCGCTCTGCACTAGAGCCTGCCAAAATTTGAAAAAAAATCTTTTTGTCAAAAATGGCCTTTTAATGAAAACAAGAAATCTGCAAAACGTTGACTTCCAACCTTTTTGTGACTTTTTTATTGAAATGTTTATCTGTTCTCTTCAAAATAATTAGCGAAAAATTTTGTTTACCAAAACCAAGGTTTCTTGGTCGACCACTTCCTGGAAGTCCATTTTCTGTAAACAAATACATCTGGGGGAAAAAAGTCAATTAAAGAATTTCATGAAAAAATAGGAAAATGAAAATGGAGTCCGTTTCAAATCCCGTGATGTGGAGACAACTTTAACAATTTTCAGTATATTTTGTTTTAATTTTTTGACCAGCTCTGCTGTGCTGTACCCCTTAGTTAGGGCCATGTGCCCCATAAGGAAGAGAGTGCAAGAGGATACACATAATATTTTCAGTGTATGAGACCAGTTCCACCAACTGCAATTCCAGGCCCCTGGGCAGAACAGTCAGTGGGCCCCCAGGCGCACACACAAGCTGCGTCCGTGCGGACATGGTCCGCCTGACATTTGGGCGGTGCTGCTGGGCGCACTTTTCTGGCATGGCCACGGCTTCCGCATGTCCACCCAGTAGGGTTGCCAGCTGTCTACTCGCGCAAACCCAAAGACCCTTGCCCGCCCCTTCCCTGAGACCAACCCCTGTCCTACCTCTTCTCTGAGGCCCTGCCCCCTGCTCACTCCATTCCCCCTCCGTCACTCGCTCTCCCCCACCCTCACTCACTTTCACCAAGCTGGAGCAGGCAGTTGGCGTGCAGGAGAGGGTGCAGAGTGCAGGTTCTGAGAGGGAGTTTGGGTGCAGGAGGGGATGAGGGGTTCAGGCTCTGGGAGGGAGTTTAGGTGTGGGAGAGGGTGCAGAGTGCAGGCTCTGAGAGGGAGTTTGGGTGCAGGAGGGGATGAGGGGTGCGGGCTCCGGGAAGGAGTTTGGGTGTGGTGGGGGTGCGGGCTCTGGGAAGGATTTTGGGAGCAGGATGCAGGCTCTAGGCTGGGGCAGAGGGTTGGGGTGCAAGAGGGGGTCAGGGGATGAGCGCTTACCTCGAGCGGCTCCTGAAAGAGACTGGCAGCGGCTCCTAGGTGGGGGGCTCAGGGAGTCTCCGTGCACTGTCGCCTGCAGGCACTGCCCCCGCAGCGCCCATTGGCCACAGTTCCCAGCCAGTGAGCGCTGCGGAGTCAACGCTAAGGGTGGGGGCAGCGTGTGGAGACCCCTCTCCCCAGGGGCCACAGGGACATCAGCCTCTTTTGGGAGTGGCATGGAGCAGTGGAGTGAGGGCGCAGGAAACCTGCCTTAGCCCTGCTGCCCTGGCAGCGACCAGGGGCCCCCAGGCCCTATTAAATTGCCTGGCCCCTGGGCAATTGCCCCCTTTGCCCTCCTCCCCCCCCCCCCCCCCCGTCGGCTGGCCTGTATGAGTCAGAGCCACAGGCTGGTTCATTGAGTGGAACATGTTAGTGCAAAAATAAGCATCTCATGCATACTTTGATTTACAGCTCTTTGATTGTAAGTGAGAGGACTGAGAATCAGGGCCATTATTTTTCTTTTCTCTGAGTACTCTACCTTCATATGTAAGGATTCTCTCCGCCGGTCAGTTAGGTGCTGTGCTGGGGGGGCAGAGGATTTTATACAATGAGAGAGACACTCTGGGTTATTTTTTTTCCTCATGGAGATGTATTTTTCCTTTGTTCTTGTCCTTAATCTAACATACATGGAATGGCTCACATGCTTAAATTTAGGAACCTGTTTAAGGAACTTTGCCAAATCAGGGTCTTATTATTTAATATAGATCTATTCATGTTAACAATGAAGGTTTCGTCTAAATGTAAATCTACCTTTGTATCTCACTACACATGGCTTTTTTTCTTGCAAAGCTGAAGAAAATATATGTGCACCAAAATCCTGACCAGTGTAGAGTTATATGAAAATTATTATTGAATTTTTAAGGTATTTTTTTAAAATCAGACTGTAGGGTTCAAACTTTCAAAAGGCAGGAGCCCAGGCTCTTGACTGTACAGACTTCTGCAATGGTGCATATAAAAAACTAATCCTTCACATGCACAGTTATTCCATTTGAATTCAAGTGCAGTTGCAGGTCAGCTTTTGCAAGTGCAGTTTTTGTGCAAGCTAAGGGCCTCCCTTGACAGAGTATATCTCTAATTGAAAAAAGAAAAGGAGTACTTGTGGCACCATAAGCGAAAGCTTATGCTCAAATAAATTTGTTAGTCTCTGAGGTGCCACAAGTACTCCTTTTCTTTTTGCAGATACAGTCTAACACGGCTGCTACTCTGAAACCTATCTCTAATTGGTAATCTATGAATAAGCAGCTTTAAAGGTTGTGAATCCTGCTAAACAACTTGTACTGTCGCTTTCCCATTTCTTATTACTGCGATGCTACAAAACAAAGGAAGATGTCAATGGTAAGAATGTGAATCCAACTTGGACACCAAGGGTCCTCTTTGGGCCCACACTGACTGTTCTCTCCATAAATGTTGTAGGACTGTCAGCTCCTAAACAGGAAATTATTGCTGATATTTACACAAAATACCAGTGCCATGTTCTCTACCTACAGGAGATACACTCAGGATTACAGGACAAATGACCCAGGACATTAGGAATGATGTTGGCTGTGGAGAGACAGTCAATTTGGCAGCACTGTATTGTTAAGCCAGGTATCAGGATTGCATCCATCTAAAAAATGGAAGAGAATAATATCAAGCTTCTCACCGCTGAGAAGGATAAGATCTCCATAATGTCCATCTAGAAGCCACCGGAGATACTATTCAATTTCATCGACCCACCTGTATGACAATGAAGAGTACCACACATTAACTGGTGATTTCAACAGCCATAACAGTCAAGGGGGCTATACAGAGAGCAAAGATGATAGAAACTTGGCAGTTGCTCATCAGCTGAGCCTGCAGCTCCCTAGTTCTTTTAACAGTGGCCAGTGGAAGTATGTGTATAAGCCTGACCTAAACTTTGTTAGTACTACATTAGCTCACATGTGTAGAAAATTGGTGCTAGACCTAATTCCGAGTGCACACCACCACCCAATGGGAATTGAGGTAAGCACTGGTATCTTTTGTATCATGGTGTCAGAATGAAGTTCAACTTCAGCAAAGCAAACTAGCTAGCATTCGCCAAAGATCTTGACACAGCTGTCAGACCTATTGCACTGATATCAAGAAATATGGCTGCTTTGTCAATGCTGTGCATCTGTCTACTAGGTGAAACATATCTTGTGGATGTCAGAGGGAATATAACCTTGGCCTAACTCCCCAAACAGCCATACTGTATGAGACATCCAGGCAAAAATTCCAAGCAGACCCCTTTGGTGATGACACAATAGCTGCTGGTGAACATCTACTGTTGGAAATTTCTTAAGAACACCTAAAATCCTGGCAGAACTTGATAGAATCTGTGGATATTACACTTAACAGCAAAAAAACATAGTAGACCATATGTAGACTCTCCAACTCTGATATTTCAACATCTGGGTAATCAGATTGCTCACCAAATGCTACTACATGGGAAGGATAAGTGGACCACTACCAACTAGTCATCACTTTGGAAAATACCTCTGGATACATCCAGCAATCTAGATCTTAAAGTGCCCTTCTCCATGAAGGATTGGATTCAGGCATCGATATCCTGAAAATAGGGAAAGCAGTAGGCTTAGATAACATCTGAACTGAACAGATCAAAAATTTCAGCCTACATAGATAGAAGTGACTCTTGAGTATGTTTAAGATTTGTCTCATCTAGCTCAAGATACTGAAAATCCGGTGACAAGCCAAGGCAGTGGCCTTTTTGAAGCCTGGTAAGGAACCATCCAACCCAAACAATTTTTGACCTCTCTCACTCTTGTGTGATATTTTAAAATTGTTTGAGTGACTACTGTTGTATTGCCTTATACAAGTTATCAGACCACTTCTGATCAATGAACAGGTTGGTCATGTAATGAATAGCTTCTGAATTTGATGCAACATATCAAAGATAAATATGAACAGGGATTGATTAGAATAGAGAATGACTCTGTATCCAGGGTACTATGGCTCCCACCAGTCAAGCACCTTCCACCCAGTGCAGATCAACTCCAGAGTATATGGTGTTGCCTTAATCGACTCTGCACTGGAGTTGGTTGGTCTGGAGATGTGATGTTCAACTGGGCCTACATCACTGTCCCAACACTCATGGCTGTGGCAGAGAGCCTGAAAACATGAAATATCTCCTGTGATGCCAGCAGCTTGTGCACAAATTCTCTTCCAGTGACCTGGCAGAGTGCAATGACTGGGCAATTGCATGTTCACAGATGTGGCAGGAAGCAGTATGAGGACATGACCCCAAGGCCTCATTTAAGGAATGGGGGATAAGTAGGAAGGAACAATAGGCACATACCTGAGGAATTCTAAACCCAATACTATTCACTGCTGCTTTTGTTGCAACACTTGATAGTGATATAGGTATCTGATAAATGTCAGTACTAGGCTTAGCCTTGGATTACCGCATTGCTGTCCATAGTGAGAAGAACATATTCATTTAATAACTGGCAACAAGACAACAATAAGGGCATCTGCATTTTCCATCTTGCAAATATGCAAATGTACAGCTTTGTTGTTATTCCCAAACACATGCTGACATAAAATACAGAGTTATGATAAATTAGACGCTCCTGCTTGAGATAATGGAAGTGCCCTAGACCAGAAACCTCTTTTTCAGTACCATTGTTATGACATGATTGATCAGAAAGTTATAAAACTGCCTGGTAAGCGTACTGTATATGTATGGACATCATCCTTTACACACAGAAAAAAGGCCAATGCTCGCAACTGTCACTCATGCTAGTAATTCTCACTCACCCATAGAGTCTCGTTTAAGTAAATGGGACTACTTATATGAATGAGGTTGTTCGATTAAGCCCTAGATTGACAGGCATCACTGCCTAGGATGTGGTATTCAGAGATTTCAGTGTAAACCATAGTGAAACTATTGTTGTGGACCAAACTGTTACAGCAGGATGGTCTTCTCCAAAGCTTTAATATATAGTGTTATATGTTTCTGCTAGAGCTAGTAGCAGAAATAAATGTCCTAATGATGCATTAATATATTGTTGTCCAACAACTTGTAGTGGAGGTAGAGACTATCTTAAAGAAACACATTCAATCTTCATTTAAAGACTCTGAGGGATTAAGACTGTTGTAATAATTCGGTTCTAAAGGGGTTCCCTCACTGTAGGTGCACCTCCTTGTGGCTGGATCTGGGAATTAGCTCTGACCCCGGCTGGTGCCCCCTTCTGTCAGTTGCTCATGCTGTGGTCCCCCCCCCACTCTGTGTGACTCTGGGTTCTCCCTCTTCATGACTCAGCCTCCTATCGGTTCACTATATAATTCCCTCCCTTCTAGGGCAACAAAGTCTCACCAAAGAAGCTCGCTGATGTTACCTCAGATGATCTTCTGTTCCACCTCTAGTTCTTGTGCCATTTCCCAGTGGCCAGTAGGGGAATCTGGGCCCACCTGTTACTCTGGGTTCCAGCCCAGGGACCCTATGACTAGCAATTTAGGTCTGCTCAGTCTCAGATCCTGTTGCTGTTTCCTGGGCTCCTTCCTACCCCATCTCTCTAATCTATAAGTTTACATTGGAACTTCCTCTGCTCCTAATGGCTAATTGACCTCTGGCCTCTTTTAAGTCTCCCCAGTCCAGGCAGCACCCTAGGGTGTATTCTTCCCCTGGCTCTCCTCATTGTCCTTGGCCAACTCCTTTTCCCTCTAAAGAGTGACTACAGACCATGTGCCTGTAGCCCTTTCCTTCTCTCACTTCCTGGCTATATAATCCCAGCCCAGCTCCTTCCCCAGCTGCGCTTCATCAGCTGTTAGGCCTTATCAATCCCTGTGTCAAGCTGTCTGGAGTTGCCCATGACCATGAGTGCCAACCTCAGGGCAGACTGTAACAAACCAGGTCACCCAAGCTGATTGTGTGTTCTACAATTAGATTTCACCAAACAAGTATCAGATGTGAACTCCTCAAGCACTATAACAGCCTTCACATGAGTCTCCAGTCTATCTTGTCACCCAGGCAAGCCTGCCTTTGTGACAGATGATCCCTGGGTTGGGGTGTACTTCCCACACTGGCCCTGAGAGGTAAATTGGGTGAAAGAGCAAGCTTGCAACTTGTCACACCAGCACAGTGTGAGAGGGAGCCCAGACTGGTGGGTCAGGGCAGCTCAGTGGTACCTCAGTTCCAGGTGTCACCCTGGGGGGAATTCGTCACACTGATATCTATTTTAACAATACCAACACACAAGTGAGCCAGACTGATTTCCAGCTGTGCATTTGTCAGTGTTCAATGAAATCTAGGGGCCTTGTTATGAGCTGGCACCTGTTCTGTCAGCATCACACACTGGTTCCCCTCCAGGTGCACCATCTCTAAGTTTAATTAGTCCTTCCTGACACACATTAACCCACTCAGTGCTTGTGTGGGGTGACACCCCATCATATGGGCTTACAGATTTATTGTGAGCTCAAATTTGAGAAGTGAGTAAAAATAATAAAATATCACAATAACCTAAGCAATAAATGTTGATGGGAAAGGGTTCAAAAGGGAGACAGAAAGATTTGGTTAATCCAAACAAAAAGGCCTACAGATATAATTTAAGGACTGTGATAAGTTCAGGCCTGGTAAACAAGAGAAGTGTAGGTCTAGAAATCAATAGACCAAAATTGGGTGTGTCAAAAGTTAGGCCTAATTGTTGGACAAAATAATAAGAGGATGGGCTATTCTACCCAGCACTCCCTTTTTGGGGTCCTTAAAAAAAGATGTGGGGGGATTAAGGGCTGTCTGACAGCCACTGCTGGCTGGGAGATGGTTGAAACAGAAGGAATGAGCTTCACAATCATGTCTGCTGCTCCTGCTGGGACCTACGGAACCACCATAACACCATTAGGCCTTTATTGTCCTGATCCTAAGAGATGTCCTGACCAGACTGGGCTCGAAACAGGGTCTCAGATGACTTAGCCACCTTGCCCTGGTTATGGCTAAATCCCAAACACCCTCTGGGATGTGACACTGGTTCATGCTCTTGCCTCTTCCTTTCCCCCATATCTCCTTCTCCTTCACCATCTTATTCCTTCTCTTTCCTATCCCTCTCCTTATTTCCTTCTGTCTAATAAGGCTCAGTTGGGCTAGACTGTATATTTTGCAATACTGTTGTAAGCCTGTGACAAGAAAGAGGCAGCTAAAAGCAATGCCCTAAACAGCCCAATGCTGGTACAAGTTTGCCAGGTCTGGGAGTGACTGATAAAACTGTGTGCCATGGCCATGTTTTTTCAGCAGTGAGGTTACAAGTGAAAGTACACGTCTTTCTGTATATTCTATCTTTCCTGTTCTTTTCTCTCCTTTGTGCGTGTGTGCTTGTCTTGTTTTGGCTTCTAGGAAATGGGATCAAACTTTAACAATAACAGCTCCAGCCCATCTCAACTAATTTTCTTTTCCCCCAAAAGGAAGGTTATTATCATTTTTAATACCACCTAAAAGACTGTCAAACAAGATTTTTTTCCTTCTAAAATCTCTTCACAATTTAAGGAGAAAGGAGAATAAAGGATATTATTAAAATGGAAGCCTTAACCTAATATTTTATATTTCAAGTGCTCTGTTTTTTTTTTCTTCTTTTCTGTATCTTTAATACAAGGTTAAAAAGATGTTTCATCGTGTTTGCCACGGTACTGAGGAGGCTGAGGGCTCTGTACTTCGGAGTCCTTACCCTTGTAATATACAATTATGGAGTCATGTGAACACCTTTTGTTCTCTGGGTCCATTTATTACAACACAGTTAATACAATACCACATGCCTTTGTAAGCTGTACCAATGGTTGCTTCCCACCACTTATTTCCACTTTGAATTTTTCTGACTTTAACTTCCAGCTATTGAACCTTGTTATACTTTTGTCTGCCAGATGAAAGAACCCTCTAATATCATATAACTTTTCCCTTTTTAGACTATGATCAAGTCACCTCTTTGATAAACTAAATAGATTAACTAGCAAAAAACTGCATTAACATAGAGTTGGGGTTGCCTAGGGGCAGGGGAGTAAGATCTCGTTCCCCTTTCAGAATGTCAAGGTAATCAAAACTCAAAGTTGCGAAAACAAGGAAATACAGAGTTAAGATACACGTGGAAGCAACCGTAATACTGCTCCCCCGGAGGGGACAACAGCCACTGGGAATTATCTGCATGCCCTCCGGCTGCATTCACTGAATTGAATGTATTGATTGCAGTAGCTGTATTGAATAGTGGATGAATTAGTTCTAGCAGGTTGGAAGAGCTGTGATTGTGATGTGAGGCAATCTGGGGTGCTGTGGCCCTTTTGGGGGTGTATACGAGCCCCTCTCCCTGACCTCTCTTTGTCTGATCAAAGGAAAGAGATGAATGTGTGCCTTGAGAGGTTCAGTATCCCTCATTTCAGTGCTGCATTGTGCAGGTTGTATTGCTAGCAGCACAGAGGGGTCTTCTTGTCATCAGGATAGTCAGCAGTTAGGTTGGGGATGAGTGTGGCCTGTGTGTTTAACGGAATATAGTGCAAGTGCAGTATTAGATAGCACCATGTGCATCGGAACGAAGGGGTTGAAGAGGCTGTAAAATGTAGCAGAGGTGGTGTTCTCGCTGTGCTGTAGGGTAAGTGTTTGAATGCAAAGCAGGTGCAGGTAGTTCCTGTTCAATACATGCAAAGGCAGAATGCAAGTATGTTTTGTGGGTGTGTTGGGGCATTGCTCAAAAAGAGCAGAGTATTCTAGGTTGCATTAGGGTGACCAGATATCCCGATTTTATAGGGACAGTCCCAATATTTGGGGCTTTTTTTTATATGGGCTCCTAGTACCCCCGTCCCGATTTTTCACACTTGCTATCTGGTCACCCTAGGGTGCCTGGGTGTGTAGCTGAACTTGGTGTTTCATTGTTTTCACAAATTTGAGTTTTGCTCACCATGACATTCTATAGAAGGGCACGAGATACCACTGGGCAACTGTAGCTCTGCATTAACAAAGTTTTTTTGCATTGGATTTTCTAGTTTTTTTAACAAAAAGAGAAATGGTGTTGGTAGCAGTTAGCAGTCATTTAGGCAGTTAGAAAAGGAGTACTTGTGGCACCTTAGAGACTAACCAATTTATTTGAGCATAAGCTTTTGTGAGCTACAGCTCACTTCATCGGATGCATACTGTGGAAAGTGTAGATCTTATTATATACACACAAAGCATGAAAAAATGGGTGTTTATCACTACAAAAGGTTTTCTGCCCCCCCGCCCCCGCTGGTAATAGCTTATCTAAAGTGATCACTCTCCTTACAATGTGTATGATAATCAAGGTGGGCCATTTCCAGCACAAATCCAGGGTTTAGCAAGAATGTCTGAGGAACAGTGGGCGGGGGGGGGGGGGAGGAGGAATGTACCATGTACATTGGGCAAACTGGACAGTCTCTACGTAAAAGAATAAATGGACACAAATCAGATGTCAAGAATTATAACATTCAAAAACCAGTCGGAGAACACTTCAATCTCTCTGGTCACTCGATTTCTGATCTCAAAGTTACTATCCTTCAACAAAAAAAATTCGAAAACAGACTCCAACAAGAGACTGCTGAATTGGAATTAATTTGCAAATTGGATACAATTAATTTAGGCTTGAATAGAGACTGGGAATGGTTGAGTCATTATAAAAAGTAACCTATTTCCCCTTCCTTATTCCTTCCCCCCCCGCCACTATTCCTTAGAAGTTCTTGTTAAACCCTGGATTTGTGCTGGAAATGGCCCACCTTGATTATCATACACATTGTAAGGAGAGTGATCACTTTAGATAAGCTATTACCAGCAGGAGAGTGGGGGGGGGGCGGGGAGAAAACGTTTTGTAGTGATAAACACCCATTTTTTCATGGTTTGAGTGTATAAAAACATCTTCTGTATTTTCCACAGTATGCATCCGATGAAGTGAGCTGTAGCTCACAAAAGCTTATGCTCAAATAAATTGGTTAGTCTCTAAGGTGCCACAAGTACTCCTTTTCTTTTTGCAAATACAGACTAACACGGCTGTTACTCTGAAACCTGTCATTATGATTTAGGCAGTTGTAATTATTGTGTAGATGTGCAGCTCAGATGCTACTGTGGCCAGGTAATGGAAACATCATTATCCCCACTATACAGATGGGTAAACTGAGGAATAGAGAGATCAAGTGACTTGGTCAAAGTCATCCCACAGACCAGTGACTGACCCAGGACTAGAGCCCAGGTTTTCTAAGCCCCAATCCACTGTTCACTCTACTAGACCACATAGTTGTTATGTGATACCTAAGTGACCCCTCTGTACACTTTTTTACAATGGAATTGGGATAACTCTGTTTTAAAATGTTTGGAATGTGTAGTTGCTAGCAGGACTGGTGAGAGAAATCTCAGACATGGGCTATGTCCCAAGAGCTTTACAGTCTTCTTACCTGGTGTTTATAGGAACTTTAAAAATGTGAGATAAGACCAATGACTGTCAAGCTCCTTTCCCCTGCAATTGCCTACAATATAGAGCCCTCTTACCAGCTCACCTTTCCCTTCCCATCCCATTAGGCTATTAGCTTTTCAGAAGGTGTGTGCAAAAATAGTTGGTAGAACCTTTGGATGTAATAAAATACCAGGCTTTTTGGGGAGGGGAAGTGTTGTATCTTGGGAAATCCTTGGTCAAATGTCCCCACATTTGGCTCACTAAACCTACCCAGTGCCCCCATGAGGCAAACCAAATTTCAAGGCAATCTGAGTAACTGTTGATTTTAGAGCACTTAAGAGTCAAATTTTAAACAGAAAGCTTGTCTAGACCTTGAAAAGAGTGGACCTGGCAGGCCATAACAACCACAGTGTCGAAAGGGGGACTTTTTAGGAAGGATAGAGGATGGAGGGAAAGGGCTTTACAGCCTAGGAGACTCGGAGAAGTGTGAAATGACCCATTCATCTCGATGAGATATTCTCAGCTAAATGGGAACATCCCTTGGAGAGGAATACAGCTTGACACAATAGCTCTGAGATATGTGAACTGCTCCATTCATAGCAGTGGGTGTTCCCATCTCCTCTCCTCACTGCTGGAGAACCTGTGATATGCATCAAGTATGCCTGTTTTCAGCTCCCCACCTGTGTCAGCAGTGGGTTTTCAGTGCATGCTCTTAATAGTTCTGTTCTCAGCTTCACTTCTCCAGATGGTGGCTCTCATGGGGGTGGAGAGGCAGAAAAAGGGGATAAGGGATGTGCACTCTGCCAAAGAACAATTCCCCCAGAACCTGGTTTACATGAGGAGAGGTCAGACACCTGTAGATGGGTGAGGCCTCCCAGATCCTGGTGCAAGGGAGGGGAATGTGAGGCTATCAGGTGCCCCTGCTCCTATTCTCCCCTGGTCCCACTGTCACTCACCCTGCCCTCCTTCCAGTGTCCCATCCCCTCCCAGCCTCCACTCCTCCGCATCATCTGATCTGACCCACCCATCACCATTTATACCCCTCCCCATAATTGCCCTTCCCCTTGCTGCACCCCAGGCCTCTCTCCACCTATTCCCACCTACTCTTCCACCCGCTAATTACCCTTCCTTTCCAGCAAGCACTTGCATGTGCAATTTACTTTCATTTCAAAAATAGTTTCAGTGCCTTCTGAATAGTCTACTGTACCCAGATTATGTCCCCCCCACAAAAAAAAACACCCAAAACTTTTGACTGAAGCAGATTGTAGCCACATGTCTCCTTGTTTTTCTTTCCAATGTCTACTTAAGGCTGGATTTGAACTCTCAGTGGCTGGGTACTGGTGAAGGTTTGATGGCTGGAACAGGCACCCTTGAGCTAATCAGGTCCTGTAACGTATAGTTACCGTCTTTCTCTGCACACGTGCAGTGCAATCTATTTGGCATGTGACCCTTAGGACTGCTTGGTGCACACCTAACTGGAGAACCAGACTCTTTGGCTAATAACGTTGTCCTTTGATTCGCCCAAAGGGCTAGTGGATGGCCTGCACTTTATTGGGGTAACTCATGAGCATTTGAGACCCTGGCGTGATGATCTCAGCTCTGGATGATCTCTGTCTTTGTGCTCTGCTGTCATAGAACTTCTTTAGTCTCTCACTGTAAGGCAGTGGAGGGCAACCTGCGGCCCACAGGCCACATGCAACCAGTCAGGGTAATCCTCTGGAGGGCCACCAGACCGTTTGTTTACATTTACATTTTCATGGCCGCCAGCAGCTCCCAGTGGCTGCAGTTTGCTGTTCCTGACCAATGGGGGCTGCCGGAAGCAGTGTGGGCCTGGCCAGGCATGGCGAACCATGCTGGGAGCTGCGGGCGGCCATGAAAACGTAAACAAATGGTCTGGCGGCCCATCCGCAGATTACTCTGATGGGCCGCGTGCGGCCCACGGGCTGCAGGTTGCCCACCACTGCTGAAAGGCATGTTTTACAGGCTGACTTTTTGTTTGTTACAAAGGCAGAAAGTCTCATCTTGTGTAGTTAACAAAGTAATGAAAGATGGAACAAATACATGCAATGCATACTTTCTGCCTAGAGACACTTGTTAGGAAAACAACGGTATGCTCCCCTCTAGCTCTTTTCCCCTGGTGATAATCCTCCTCCTCCCCTCCTCCCCCCGGCACAAATACATCCATACTCTGAGTTGTTCACCACATTTATTTCATAAATGTTAATGAGAGCATATTCAATTGATATTTCAATGTTAGTATGCAGGGCTCTTATGTGAAATCACTTGCATAATTAATGTTCAGGCATCACAATCAAATGGAAGAAAAATAAAGAAATAGCTCACAAAACAAACATATCTGCAATTTACTGTATTGCTGCCAAGAAGGGTGAATTCAGAGAGAGAATCTGAGGCAGACAGAAGATCAAGCAGTACTCTGAAAGACCTATTCTACGTGGGGGCAAAAATAATGTGCTCATTAGCTACAATTGCTGCGCTAGACTGAGAATGCTCATAATGCTCTCAAGCTACAGCATGCTGATCCTTCCTCCATAGACCATAATGGGGTTGTTGAGCCACAAACCATTTCATTATCTTTAAACTCCAGTTCCTTGGAATGGAGCTCTGGGGAGGATGATGTCACAATTGTCTGTCACAAAGATTTATATTCTAAATTATTATTAGCTACAAAGTATGTATGATTCAACAGATTCTCTTTGCTAGAGTATATTGTCAAAGCTGGACATTCCATGCTTGGTTTATCTCTAACTGGAAGATTAAGGGATAAGAATCACCAGCCTGAGAGAAGTTATAAAACATCCACTTTTTTATCAGCATTTTTGTTTTAAAACCAGAGCAAAAATAGAGTTTGAAAACTTATTAGGGTTGACCTAGTCTGACTGTGTCTCCAAATTTAGAAGACAGACCTCACGCCTACAATTTATGGACCAAAGAAAATGTAACAGTCAATTGTGTAATATTATTTATGAAGTTGTGTGGAACAAAATTAAAAGGAAGACTCTCTCTATGAAAGAGTTCCACATCTTTATTAAAGTCATTTACAATGAGAATGATTTTAGCTAACCCAAATGTAACACCATGCTGTTAGATGCTGGTAAATGTGATCAGTTGAAAGTAGGCATATACGTTCATTGAGAAGATTTATATAAAAAAAAGTTGTAGAAATCACATTGCTTGACAAAGAAATTTAATATATCCTGCCTCTAGGCGATGTAGAGATCATATCAGTCTTGCTTTATTTCCATGGTTTTTTATTGCTTCAGGCAATACTTCTTGCCCTGAGAAGAGATTTCCCAAAATAATTGGAATTCAGCCTAGAAATAGAGAATAACCATCTAGAAGTTGGGAAAAAGTAGTCTTTTGGTACTTAAAATGTTTTATTTTGTGTAGTTGTATACAGTACCTGTAAGGAATGAAGTAACTTCAATATATAGCTCAGTAAATACTCAACACAGTGCTTCAGAAAATCATTATTGAAAAATTAATTCAAATGGGCTTTGATGTGGGCCCTGTCACCTGGGCTGAAAAATGACTAAAGGAACATAAATAAAGGATAATATAAACAGCAATATTTTGAGGTGGGGGAGATGTCTCATAGGGTGCTGCAGAGACTAGGGTTGGGCTGGTTTTATTTAAACACTTTATCCATGATCTGGAAGAGGTAGTGAACCACAAGTCAGCTACTCTGTAGATTATACCAAATGTAGATGGGTTGTAATGCTAGTGATGGTCAGGACTTGGATTTCATGTTGTTACACTCTGCCTCTAGCAAGAGGTAGCCTTGCCCATGGTCCCTAACACAACCAACTTGTTATCCACTCAAGTGCTCTCTTCTGGTCTATGCCAGCCTTGTCTTTGTCTAGAAGGTTAACAATAGGTGAACCCCAGTTCCTGAGCCCATATAAATCCATGGTACGCCCACATCTTGAATACTGCTTCTCATAACACAAGAACCTATGTTACGTTCTTAACACAAGAACTAGGGGTCACCAAATGAAATTAATAGGCAGCAGGTTTAAAACAAACAAAAGGAAGTATTTCTTCACACAACGCACAGTCAGTCTGTGGAATTCATTGCTAGAGGATTTTGTGAAGGCCAAGACTATAATAGGGTTCAAAAAAGAGCCAGATAAGTTCATGGAGGATAGGTCCATCAATGGCTATTAGCCAGGATGAGCAGGGATGGTGTCCCTAGCCTCTGTTTGCCAGAAGCTGGGAATGGGCTACAGGGGATGGATCACTTGATGATTACTTGTTCTGTTCATTCCCTCTGGGGCACCTGTGATTGGCACTGTCGGAAGACAGCATACTGGTCTGACCCAGTATGGCCGTTCTTATGTTACGTTCTTATGTCCCTGTGAAACATTCCCCTGTGCTATCCAGCCCCTGTCATTGGTTACTCACAGAAATCCTGGATCCTCTGTCCCCAAAGGAGAAACGCATGTAATAGTAATAGTAACGTAATAGTTTTACCTGAAATCACTGCTCCTGTGTAACACACAGCACTTGCAATAAAAAAAGAATAGAGATTCAACTAGAGACAAGAGAGAGTGATGGAAACAAATGGTAACAACACTAAATAAATCATAAAACATGAACTAGGGTCTACACTTATTAATAGTTACCTTTCCTATCTAATTAATTAGGTTCCCCCTCAAAGTTCAATCTGTTTCAGAGCTGGCTGGCTTTACAAAAAAGAGACTCCAAGCTTTCTTGAAAACACCCCTGCTCTACAAGATGTTTCCTCAGTGAATGGACACAGGAGGTCTCTCCCCACCCTATGTTATACTGAAACAGTCTTTTGTCTTTATTCAAAGACAGTGTGATCCCCATCTGTTGTAATGTTCCTTTTTTATCTCCAAATGGTTTTGATTGTTTGCAGTTGACTCTGATGGTTTTCCACTGATAGCACGGGATGGAGCAGAGCTAGACAACTAAGCCTTAAATTAGATCACTAGCTAACCAGGGTAGGGTGACAATTGCCACCTGCTTGAATGGGCCATCACCAAGACACATTATTGACTGGTGACTAACTTCTACTCCAAGACCATAAAGCATACTTTCAGTATAGTTATATTATTGCTTAAATATTACCCATACATACATCTTGCAATGTTTATGAATCTTGACAAGTTACAAGCTTTCTGTAGATACCTTACATGTTACCCTTTATGGATAAATAACCTGCAAGACATGTGTTTGGTGTAGTGAGGTTGTCAGGTCTGAAATAAGAGCTGTTTGCAAAGACGGGGGGACCCTTTGTCACAGTCACCAGTGAGGATTGTGCAATGCCCAAAGGTAATTCATTGCCAGAAGATATCAGTGAGGCCAAAGGTTCAGTAGGATTCCAGAAAAGACTGAAGATGTATTGGATAATGAGAACATCCATAATTACATGAACAGGATTGGGAGAAAAAGTATAAAAGGGATAGAATAAACTCTCATGTTTCAGCCACGAGTCAGCCACTAACTTACAGATTTTAGGAAGAAATTTCCTCTATGTGGCAGTTTGGGGGTGTATCTGTGTCAAATTGTGAGAAATTCTATTTTTTTGTGTTGTGCTTGTGACTATAAATTTCATTGTGGCTCAGACATCCCTTTTGTAGAAGGGGCTTGACACCTAGTGGACAATTTATGTCTGAGAAAGTGGTAGAACCATCAAGGGCCATAGACAATGAATGACTCCACCTTACTGGAACAGCAGGGCCATTGACTTTGAATGGGTCTCTGCACAGACACTGATGGGGGCTGCAGCCTGGACCTTCCTTCAGTGAAGGACACAGGGAAACAGTGGACAGAGTCAGCTTTAAAAGGGGTACTTCTCTAAGCAAGGAAGGCCAACCAATGCCAGAAGAAAGATGATCAGGCCAGAAGGCCAGAAGAGCTGCCTGGCCTCAGGACTCAGACCAAACCCAGTACTCACAGGGGTGGTAAAATCAGACCAGTGGGGTTACATTCAAGAATTCAATGTTTTCCATAGATCTGTAACTCTCTTATGTTTTTTTAAGAGTAAAGTGTTTGCGAATAAGCAATACCTTTGCTAAACCTGTGCTTACTATTTTACTGCCATGTTATCCCTGAAGGGTGCACCTAGGAAACCAGAGCTCATTCGAGCAAGTGGACTCTGGGGAGAAAGTGCCTTAGCACATGGGGGCTCAGGAGGGCCAAGACACTGGTTCCAGGGTCTCGGGACACCGGCTGCTGAGTCCCACTGACCAAGTGGGGAGTGATCATATCCAACATGGCAATTCCTATGCATGTAAATTGGTTTAAAATATGGGCAGGAAATAACAAAACAAGATAAAAATGCAAACTGATACATAAAAAAACAAATATTTAACAGGAGGGAATCACCTAAATAAGCATCACAGTGTGGCCTTGATCATTTAAACTTAAAGGTCCATAATTCTGTTTTCAAAAATAGAGTCATGAATTCCATATAAATCACATTGAAAAGCAGTTCAGTTGTCCAAAACCTCAATTATGCAAATATATTCAAAGTCCGTCAGACATTCTGACATTCAGAAAGACAAGGTTGCATTGTATTGCCAAACAGTGAATGGCTATGAGAAAACCAAAAACATATAGAACCACAGAAGGGAGAACGGCACCTTTTATGAGGACAACGTAATGTGAATGGGAGCTCAGCCAATCCGAGATGTAAAGTTTAGTGTTATACTTACTGGGTCAGATCCTCAACTGGTGGAAATAGGCATAGCTTTATTGAAATCAATGGAGTGGCTTCCATTTACAGCAACTGATGATTGGCCCGCTTTGGGATATTTTCCTGCACTTCTAATGCTTTCAGAGTAAAGACTACACTGCACGAACCCTCAATACCCCGGGTGAATATGATAAAATCATTTATCATAAGCTAATTGCAAGCTTTTAGTTCTATTTCAGTCTTAGAAAACTTAATGTAGTAGTTTCTAACCTGTGGCACAGAAGGTACGGAATAATGCTACTTAACAAAACCACCTCAAGGCCATAACGCCACTCCAGTGACAAGCTATATTCAGGTATTAGCAAATGTAAGATGGCTCCCAAGTAGGGACTGTGAATATGATGTGCTAGTGGCATGTGTCACACTGGCTCAGCTGGCCGCATGCCTGGATTTGATCGCCATTTTCCGTTCTGTAGGTGAGATTTCTAACTGCAATCTGTTTTGACAGGCAAATAGCCGTTGGTGGTATGTATGCACAATTTTCCTCTGACTCCAGAAATGCTATAATTTGGGGCAATTACTTTTAGGGAGGTGCATTTTCCAGTCTCCCAGTTTATAACATAATATATGCAATTATCAGAAGCTTGAGAAAGAATTCCTCTCTTTGCTATCCGTGTTGCATTGCTGATACCAAACCACTTGCAGTGTTCAAATGGTAAGAAACAAATTTAGTTTGGTCCAATGGGTGTATAATAGACTGATTCAATCTTGCAACTTAATTAATACTGAGCTAGGCATAAGACATACAAAATTTAATTAACTTACAGAGTTCTATGGAACACAGGATTCCTAATTATTTTTTGTTTTAGTGAAAATATTGAACCATATTGCTGCCCGTACAGGCGTGCTGTGTTCATTTATTTTGTACAGCTGAAATCTCAAGAACAGGAACATGGCTATTTACCAAAGTGAAAAGCCCAGATTTCTAACTGTAGGCCTAGTTTTATGGAAGGCAATGGGAAAACTCCCACTGATTTCAATGAGTATACATAAGAACATAAGAACAGCCATACTGGGTCAGACAAATGGTCCATCTAGCCCAGTATCCTGTCTTCTGACAGTGGCTAATAATGCTATTTCAGTCTTAGTATATTACATAAGCATAGAAGAGCCTAGTGTGTATATCCTAATTTAGTTTGGGTTTGATTTTCTGTGTGATGCTTCATTTTTTCTTTCAATTTCCCAATTTTTAAGGTTCAAAAATATACCATTAAAATAGAGATTAAATTGAGGCAGAAGTGATATGGTTCTGCTTTATTGGGAACCAGGATTCAAGGAGTGTCCATAGAAGGTCCACATCCCTGTATACTGAAGAACATACCTATGGAGGGGTTTTCTGTCCCACCCCTGACCCCCGGCATGGAGGATGGATTTGGGTGAAAACCAGAGGAAGGATCTACTGGCACACAAATCAATAGAACATTCCCTTGTGTAGGGGATGAGATGGATCAATCACTAGAGTGTACTGGCCTAAGATTGCTGCAGTGGCCAAGTTGCAGGGAGGATTGCATTTATTTGTGTTGTGAACGGGGCAGGGTTTGCCTGTGTGTTTGTCATAATAGGGCTTGAAATTAACATATTCAATTAAAATTATGAATATTTTGTTTACTTCCTTTCTAGCATAATGTTTAAGCACAGTTTTAAGAATAGGGACTGTTAGTCCATGTCTAGTGAAAAACCAGAAAGAGGGAGCACAGGACATGGATGTTTCTAATGCAGAACCTCTACATGTCCATCTTGTATTTATTTCTCTGCAAACAGTGCTGACATTTTTTTTACTGGAATAGCTATAACTCACCACCAGATTGTCACTAACTTGTCGCACACATCTTTTAACATGTGTACATTCCTCTCAGGAGGGTCAGTGAAGAGATGCAGGAAATGGTGCCTTCAGTTTACTCTTGAGACCCGGCTTTCTGTCATCACCTTGCTTTTCCCAATTTGTGTACTGGTGTGAATTATTCTCTCACATGCAATATTCAGGCCTGATTGAGGGGCTAGCCGGTTGAAGCCTAACCCAGGTAAAAATAAGGGAAGGTGACTGCAACAACCAGAAGAAATGGTGAAAATTGTATCAGACTCTTTGTGGAAATGCAGCTGATGTTATTACTCAGATTTGCAATCAGGAGTTAGTTTTAGTTTCTTGACCTCTCCAGGATTCTCAGGTCTCAGCTGTGTGCAAGAATGTTTCTTTTAAATCTGTGCTTGGTGAATAGGGTTCAGTGTGTTGTCTTGGAAGTGGCCATTGCTTCAGTTATCCATGCTCTTGTCACTTGAAATTAAAATAAAGTTCTGCATGGGGCAGACCACTCAGAAAATTAAACAAATGCAAAATGTAGCAACCTCCTTAGTTCTTCAGACAGAGAGCACTTTACATTGGCTTTATGAAGTCTTCATTAGCTTCCAAATAGTTTCTAGGTGAAATTTGAGATGTAGTTTTTTACATATAAACATCAAGGTGGTTTGGGAACTGGCCAGCTGTCTCCCAGTGTGATACTGTACCATGGCAGCTGTGAACAGTGGGAGAGCTCAAGCTAACACCCACCCATTTTAAACTGGTGGCCATGAAAATAGAATATTTCTATGAAAGTCAAGTTCTGAAATTCACTTTGGTCTGATAGAATTCAGATTTGTTGATCTTAAGGGAACATCACACGGCTTATCTATTTTCTCGGGCCAAGGACTATCACGTCCCAGGCAAGTGCCCTGACCACCAAGCTATAGAGAGAGTCTGTCTCTTTCTCTGATCCAGTGCATATTTCATTATTTATACAAAGTGGAACAGCTCCAACAGAAGAGAATGACTCTTTCTATAGTCCTGGTGGTTAGGGCACTCGTGAGAGACTCAGGTTTATGTGCCTCCTCTGAATCCGACAGACCAGAGAATTGAACCGGGGTCTCCCACATGAATGCCCTAACCCTCTCCCCCCCCATGTCTTTTCATGAAAAATTTTGAAAGGTCTCTGTTTAGTTCCACATTGGAATGAAAACAAATTGCAGAATCTCAAAATTTTTCATGAAATGGGAATGTTGCTTTCTGACTAGCCTTACTCCTAAGTGACTTTGGAACTTTTGAAATTTTTTTCACTAAAGTCCGTATTTAGGCCCCTCTTTAAGTAACCTGATTTTGAAAAGTGCCAAGCACTCAGCTGCTCCCATTAACTTCAAGGAGTAGCTGAGATAAGGATGCTATGGTTAGAACCTCTTATTCTAGACCTGATGCTGAGAGCTCTCTGCCCATCTCTTCAGACTTCTGTCTGACTCACTAGCACTTCTGGCAGCCATAAAAAAATATCAGGTACAGTACCTGTGGGAAAAACTACCTCATTTTAAGGGTCTTTTTCAATATTCTCTGAATGTTCTTTACCTAAGTTATTCTCCCAAAGAGCTATGAGACAAATCCTCCTTCTCCCCTTCAGCTTCACTAAAGAAAATAGGCTATTTTCTTTATGATCCTCTTCTTTTAGTTCCTCCACTTCCTTCAGTTGATTCTCCATTGCTTTGAACCTATGGGAGCCACTGACTGCTGTGCAGAGTGGGTATACGATGCGACCATTCTTATTTGATAGTGCTTTAAGAGCCACTGTGCACTCTCTTTGTGCTTGTCTAAAGGACTGCACAAGGTTCAAGGCAATGGAGAATCAGGTTGACTATTTTGTTTGTTTCAAAGTGGTAGCCGTGTTAGTCTGTATCAGCAAAAACAATGAGGAGTACTTGTGGCACCTTAGAGACTAACAAATTTGTCCACAAAAGCTTATGCCCCAATAAATTTGTTAGTCTCTAAGGTGCCACTAGTACTCCTCGTTGTTTTGTTTGTGTGGGTTCTTCTCCTGTGTGCTTTGGTATAACAGATATTGTCAATGAGATAATTGCAGTATCCACAGCACTGCCAGTTCTTTGATAATCCTATTGGCTATTGACTGCTGCACTTTCAATTTTTTGTACATAAAAGTTCAGCTACTTCTAAATTACCTGATTGCTCAGAATTTATCAAGTCTTCCTGAATAACCAGTCAATCAACACATCTCATATCAAATTGACATGAAAACTCAGTGAATGACAATATACTGCAGTTCAAATGTGTTAAAATGACTTTGTTCACTAAGTAAAGTCACCAAGAGATGTAACAGTGTGAAGATAAAAGCCACATCATTCCCATTAAGTTCAGTGGAAAACTTCTGGTGTTGTGCTGTCACCCCAGAGGGTGCGTCCCATTTCAGGACCTTACACAGTACAAAGAAAAATAAAGAATAGTCATGAAGATGATGAAAGTGTTACATACCATTGCCTGGAGTACTAAAATATTAACCAGGCCTGAAAAGGGGTACTAATAATTGTGTGGAGAGATGATTGCGAAATATTTTTAATGAAAGGAAAAAAGCATGCGATCAAAGTCTGATTTAGCTCTTCAGTTTTCTGTTATTATCCCCTTCTTATTTTGTTTTAAATTCTTTTGTCTGTTTCCCATTCCATGAGACATTATCTTTACTTGTAGAAAAGAAATGAATTGTTCCAGTAGCTTTGATAGCAGAAGGTAGAGGTAGTTTATTTAAATTGAATGAAGTTGTCATTCTACTGCTTCTTTGTTCATCTACAGATGTAAAGGCAATTTGGCTTCCATCTAGGGAGATATAAGTACTGCTTGGTATGTAATCTTCCAACACTCTAAAAATCAAATTTTGATTTAATAACCTCTGATAAGTAATCAATAGCATTTAATGTGACTTGTCTAAGGTCTTTATTGTTTCTAATGGCGGATCATTCTCAAACTACTTTGATGTGGGCACTGTGAAGAACAAAATCCATTTTGGAGAGATAGGAGTTAAAAATATGTGAGAAATGATCATGGCTTATCTGAAAAACTATCTCTAATTGCTTGTTCTCCAGATAAATGAAAGTTCTAGGAAATTATGATACAAAGAAAAATAAAGGTCATCCAACAAGTGAAACTGTCACATACCATTGCCCACAGTACTAAAATATTAACCATGCCTGTCAGGGGTACTTCTGTTGTCTGCTAATAAATCATTGTGATAAGTGAATGTGGTGAAATATTGCTGTAAAAAAGAAAGGTCCCAATTTTTGAAGCATGATGTTGCTCTCTTTCAATCTAATTTTTTATCCCTTTCCTATTTTGTCTTCAAAGTCTTTTATCAAAGATACTTTGCTTTTATTACTTAGGAAGGAAATTAACTACTCTGGTAGCTTCAGTGGTAGAAGTTAGAGATAATTTTTTTTATTGAATAAAATTGCCAATCTGTTGTGTCCTGGTTCAGTTACAGATGTTAATGGCAATCTGGCTTCCATCACTGGCAATGTAAATAGTATTTTATGCACTGTTCCTCAAAGCACTGAGTGTCCTGAAGATTAGCTCACCATCTAGAATTCTTCGTTTACTAATTTGATTTTTTTTTCCCTTTTGCTGCTAAGATCTTTTCATTGTTAGGTCATTTCCTTCCTGAGCCAAAATTGATGATAATTAGGCACAGATATTACAGAAAAAAGACAGTTTTATGAGAAAATAGATTGAGAGTAGGGTTGGATGATATACTGTGTCACATAACCACGGTAATATGCATCTGTTCAAGATCATTTTACATGTATAGAAATAGTTTTGAAAAATGATATTTTGGAGAAGGCCCCATGACTGGAATTGCTGGGGGATGCTCTGCTGGGAGAGAGTGAATTGCTTAGGATTCTTTTAGGGTTTTTTATAGCACCCATTATTGACTGTAGGATACGAGCAATAATGCCTTTTGCTTGTCTGTATCTGCTCATCTCATCACCCTTTTTTCTTTCCGTTGAGGAAATCATACATTATTGCTTATACTTTCATGTATATTCCTGACTCCATAGAGTTGTTAACTTTATGTATCTATCTATGCATCTAAACTGAAATGTCATAGAGTAATTCCTGGTGTTTGTATACCCACAAGCCTTCTAAGTAGAGGCATCATGTTAGAAAGAACCACTTGATCTCCAGCTGAACTCAGACAAAGGTCACTCCATCCCACACAGACAAACCCTGGTCCTATAGAGAGATAAAACAGCCTATGAGTACATCTACACAGCAGATGAAGGTATGATTGTATCATGGGTAGGTATACCTGTGCTAGCGTAATCTAGCTGGCACTGGTAACAGTGGTAGTGAAGACATGGTGGCAAGGATTTCAGGATGGGCTAGCCACTCCAGTACAAGCCCTCCAGTGACCCTGGGTATGTATTTGGGTTGCTAGCCCATGCAGAAGTTCATAGAATCATAGAATTGTAGGACTGGAAGGGACCTCGAGAGCTCATCTAGTCCAGTCCCCTGCACTCATGTCAGGACTGACAGGTGTTTGTCTAATCTGCTCTTAAAAATCTCCGATGATGAAGATTCCACAACCTCTCTGGGCAATTTATTCCAGTGCTTAACTGTCATGACAATTAGGAAGTTTTTCTTCATGTCCAACCTAAACTGCCCATACTGCAAATTAAGCCCATTGCTTCTTGTCCTACCTCAGAGGTTAAGGAAGACAATTTTTCTCCCTCTTCCTTGTAACAACCTTTCATGTGTAGTAGGAAGAGAGCCTGAGACATAAGCCCTTGTATCAGAGGCCTGTTATGAGGCAGGACCTGCTCACAGACTCTGGGAAGAATAGGGCTCATATTGCAGAAATACACATTCCTAAGAAGTGCTAAGCACAGAGTACTCACGCAAACACATCCTGATATCAGGTGGTACCAGAACATCCCGATATCAAGGATGGAACAGAAATATTCCCCAAGGATAACAGGAACATACTGACTGCTCCTAAAAGATAAGCTCAGGATGAGAGTACGTAACGTGTTTATATCGGGGTATAAAGATGTATCTCAGAGGGAGTATCTTTGGCCAACCTGGGGGGCAGTGGAAAGTCCTGCCACTGACTGAGCTGCGTCCATTGTCATGGGCATACATGTCTTAGTATCTTCGTAGAGTCTGCCAGGTGCTATTACCGTGCTTTGTTGACAATAATCCTGGCTGGGTGCCTTCCTGCCTTAACGGATCTTGTGGTCATTGGGTGGTTCGCTCAAGGTCTGCTGTGCCAACTGTCTGGCCAGAGCTGGGACAGCACTCAGGGAAAACACACAGATAGCCAAACATCTGACCACATCATGCACTTGAAAACTGTTATAATGTCGCCTCTCAGTTTTCTCTTCTCCAGACTAAACAGCCTAAACAAACCCAATTTTTTTCAATCTTCCCTCAAAGGTCATGTTTTCTAATCATTTTTGTTGCTCTTTTCTGGACTTTCTCCAGTTTATCCATGTCTTTCCTGAAATGTGGCATCCAGAACTGAATACAATACTCCCACTGAGGCCTAATCAGCATGGTGTAGAGTGGAAGAATTATTTCTCATTTCTTGCTTACAACTCTTCTGCTAATACATCCCAGAATGATATTTGCTTTTTTTGCAATAGTGTTACACTGTTGATTCATATTTAGCTTGTGATCCACCCTGATCCCTAGATCCCTTTCTGCAGTATGCCTTGTATGGGTGCAACTGATTGTTCCTTCCTAAATGGAGTACTTTGCATTTGTCCTTATCGAATTTCATCCGATTTACTTCAGACCATTTCTCCAGTTTCTCCAGATCATTTAGAATTTTAATCCTATCCTCCAAAGCACTTGCACCCCCTCCCAGCTTGGTATCATCTGCAAACTTTATAAGTGTACTATCTATGCCATTATCTAATAATTGATGAAGATATTGAACAGAACTGGACCCAAAATGGATCCCTGTGGAACCCCACTCGATATGCCCGTCTGGTTTGACTGTGAACCACTGATAACTACACTCTGGGAATTGTTTGCCTACCAGTTATGTACCCACCTTACAGCAGTTCCATCTAGGTTGTATTTCCCTAGTTTGTTTATGAGAAAGTCATGCACGACAGTATCAAAAGCCTTACTAAAGTCAAGATATACCACATCTACCACTTTCCCCCTATCCACAAGGCTTTTTACCCTGTCAAAAAAAGCTATTAGGTTGATTTAACACTATCTGGTTTAACAATATTTGTTCTTGACAAATCCATGCTGACTGTTACTTATCACCTTATTATCTTCTAGGTGTTTACAAATTGATTGCTTAATTATTTGCTCCATTATCTATCTGGGTACTAAGTTAAGATGACTGGTCTGTAATTCCCCAGGTTGTCCTTATTTCTCTTTTTATAGATGGGCGCTATATTTGCTCTGGAATCTGTCTCCCATCTTCCGTGACTTTTCAAAAATAATCACTAATGGCTCATATAGCTCCTCAATCAGCTCCTTGAGTATTCTAGGATGCATTTCGTTAGGCCCTGGTGACTTGAAAACATTTAACTTGTCTAAGTAATTTTTAACTTGTTCTTTCCCTATTTTAGCCTCTGATCCTACCTCATTTTCATTGGCATTCACTATGCTAGACGTCCAATCGATACTAATCTTTTTGGTGAAAACTGAAACAAAAAAGTCATTTAGCACTTCTGCCATTTCCACATTTTTTGTTGTTCCCCTCACCCCCATTAAATAATGGGCCTACTCTGTCCATGACGCCACATAGATTGAAGCTAGTACAGGTATGCCTACCTCCAATAAAATCACACCTTCATCTGATGTATAGATGGACCTTGTCTGTTGACCTAGGTTATTGGAGTGGGAGCTACTGAAGTAATAATGTGAATAAGGGTGGCAGAACTTGGTCCTCTGGCTTTATGGAGGTGAAATTATTTTCACACAGTGTTCATGTTGCACTGAACCTCTCCCATTAATTTTAATTAGTGAGCCCCAAAGAAGAACAGCTTCTTAATTGCCTCCAGAGTTACACTGCTAAAAATTAAAGGGTACTCTAGGCAGAACAGAAGAAATAAAGAATTTTAAAATACCACCAGGTATTCAGATTTTTTTTTTGATAGACTGCTGTTTGTTATAACCAAGATGAATGCCATCATACCATTAATCTCCTTACCACATTAATCCTTTTTCATTGGGTAAACAGTTACTGGCTCTGGCTTGGTTGCTTTTTCTCATGCCTTCAGTATTATTAGCACAATTTTGGGAATAGGGGACACTGAATTGTGTTCCTTCTTCAGGCTGATAAACTGACTCCTCTCTACTGGAACCAAAATGCTTAAGGATCATAAACAATAGCCATCATTTTACCTTAAAATGTTTTAATATGTATATTTATTCACTGAAAGACATTCCCTGCTAGATCATGGCTGTGGTGTGGGTTAGATTGTATTACTTTCCAGTGTCCTTTATCAGTGGAAAATATCTGAATACAGAATTTCAAATCTGTGTTATAATCCTCTCAGACGTGAAATGTAGAATTAAAATGCTGCCAGATTGTTTGACAGCAGCACTGCCATGAGCCTCTCCAATATTCAACTTTGATTTTATATACCATAATCATATCTTATTTAATAAAGCACCCTACATCTTGAAGGATCCTAATAATTATATATTTAGGAAACTGACATACAAAATATACTCAGGGATTTAATTATCCACTACTGAAATACAGCCACCTCTTTTTGAAACCCTCTGAGACCATGAAAACTGTTTTTTTTAAACAGAAGGGAGTGAAAATAGGGCCAAAAAAAGAAGTGATTCTACAGAGCTTTCTCTTGTGATTTGGAGTCTTATATAATTTTTGTGTGAGTTTTTTTTGTGTCTGTTTTTTTTTCTTTTTTTTTGCAAGGGTCACAGTGAATATGTTGTCAAGAAGAGCTTGCAGCAATAAAGATAAACCAAAGCTGTATATCTGCCAACTAATGGTCAGACACTCGAGTGGACTTAATAAATCACCATAGTGACTCCCCTGCAGGCTAGACGTGATGGATCTGTGCCTTCAACCAAACAGTTATCTAATTTTGCAAGCAGATCCAGCCCCTATCTCCTCAACTGCTGAGGTCCTCCTGGCAGTGGAACTACCATGGATCTGCTGCACAAAGATGGGCAATTGATTTCATGGAATTGTGAATGTCCTGTAGAATCTCCCTCCATGCCAGGGGGCATGTAAGGTGCATTTCAGGGGCATGTTGGGGAAAGGCATAGGATCCACGTGTGTACAATTTTTCTGGTACTCCTCATCTCTGGTGGTAGGTGGCTACCTCAGCCTTTAAACTGAAGTGGTGTCCCTGTCGCAGTCATTATACACTTTAGGAGGAAGAAAACTTCCCTCATCACTCATGTGAAGACACCAGCAAGTAGACTATCTACTCAGCCTGAGTGCTGGGTGGAGGATTTTCCCATTATTGTTTGGCCACTAGCTGGCAAACATAACAGAAATACCCAACAGCCAAATCCAGTAGAGAAGTAAGGATTGAAGAGGAAAGAGTACCCAGGGCCAGATTAAATCAATCCAGTACACTGGCCACACCATGTCATGGAGCCCCCCACCTCGTGGCCCCATCCCTGCACCATGACTTCACCACCTATTTGTAATGGCAGTGATGGGGACCCCCCCCACTACTGGAAAAGCAGGACAATGACATAGAGCTCTCATTTCTGCCCTCTCCAGATGTTGTAGCAGCTTGAGTTGCAACTCATAAGCAGCCAATCCAATCACTCTGTGCGGCTAGTCAAACCACTGTGTGGAACTCTAGTGTTGTTTTGAAATGTGGTTGCTCTCACTATGCCTATGCTGCATTTTAGAACCTGCAGCAATGAACCTCAGGGCCTAGGTCTACAGACTCAGACTCTTGGGGCCTTGCGCTACAGTGCTAAAAGCAGCAGTGTAGACACTGTGGCTCAGGCTCTGAAGCCCACGTAACATCTACACTGCTGTTTTTAGCACCATAGCATGACCCTGAGTCTGTAGACCTGGGCTCAGAGAGTCACTGCTTCAAGTTTTAAAACATTGTGTAGACATACCCACTCAAACTATTCTAGCTGAAATGCAGAAACTCATAGATTCATAGATATTTAGGTCAGAAGGGACCATTATGATCATCTAGTCTGACCTCCTGCACAACGCAGGCCACAGAATTTCACCCACCACTCCTGCAAAAAACCTCACACCTATATCTGTGTACTAACTTGAGCTAACTGTTGCAGAAAAGCCCACAGTCCACTTCTGGGGCTGGGGGTGAGGGGCTGTTGGTGGAATCTCCAGGGAGTCTTGGAGATTACATCTAAATTAGTTGCATGGGGAGTTTTTTCTCTCAGAGCTATTGTTTCAGGCAGATGTCACTGCTGTGTTTTCAAGCTTTTTTCTTCAACCATGAAAGATCAGGATTACTTTATTTTTAGAAATGAAAGCTGAGTGTAGCAAATAGGAAGTGCGTAGTTTCTCTTTAAATAGTTTGCAAGCCCTCTAGTAGTGCTCTCTATGTTCTAGGTTTAAGAAACGGGCCAGAGCATCAATCTGTATCCATGGCTAGGCCTTGCATGTTGTGTATAGTTAGTTAACATGATTATTTGGACCCCATTGTATCTGTGTGGTTCCTTAATATTACATTTGTTCTGAAAAGAGCAAAAACCAACAACGCTGAGAATCTGATGTAATCACTGGACTCCGGCAGCAAAAGCTGTAGGCATTTGACCTTGTTCCTATGTCTTAATCCAGCCCCGGTATGGAAGCAGCATCTGTGCAGAGGAGTAAAATGGTAAGGCAACTAGAAATCATTCAGCACTGTCAGTTTATGTCTTTCAGACGGTATTTCTATTAGGGCAAGGACTTTGCCTTCCCTTATGTTTGAACAGAGCCTGGCATATTTTGAATGGTATCATGATATCAGCCATGGAGGCCACATCCCTTTTTCCATCAGCCATATTCCACACACCAGCAGCTATACACAATTCTTATGAACCTCCCATAGAAGAAGATCATCCAATGGCTGGAATTGCTGGGTTTAGCTCTGCTTTGCACCTGTTATAGCAATAAAAAGCAACTGGAACATAGTCCATGATCAAGGCCTCTGTTATGTTGCTTATCTTTGATAACACTTATTGAACTCCAACAAATAAACACTCAAGAGAAAGGACATGTTTGTTAAAGATGCAACATCCTCCGGTACATCTTTGATGTGCAAAACAGTCCAGTTGTATATCTGAGACTTCCAACAAGCTTTGGAGAAAATTCAAGCCTAGAATTGACATTCATGATATTTTTAAAGTAAAGGAAAAACCCATCAAGCTTTTACTCTTTGAAATAAAGCAAAAAAGGAACAAACCCTGTTTTAAAATTTTTAATTGCAGTTCATCTTTGATTCAGGCTATTGCAAAAAGTTACCAATTAGTGGCTCCTGTGAATTCACACAGCTATATATTTATTAGGGCTGTCTGACTAATTCATCAGCAAATTTGCTTCTTTTACTATTGAAGGGATTTTCACAAACAGATCATAATTTTCTTGATTGTTTTTGTTATTTAAAATTATTCAGTGAATGCTTTTGCGATTTTTTTTATTATTATTTTATTTTATTTTTCTGGCTTGATTGTGATCTGTTCTTGGAGTATTTGATGTCAGCAGGGTTGGCTGGTTATAATTGATCAGATAGGCCACATGGTATATCGGTTCTGTGATTGGATGGAGGTATAAACCCTTCCATCATGAATATTCATGTGACATTGAATAGTCCATTTTGCAAATACTTGTGCATGTGACTTTGAAATCTGTTTCCCATTAACTCTTGTGCACTACAACTTGATCACATAAATATTTACACGAAGTTAATGCAGGTTGGAAGTGAGATTGCCAAAGCAAACTCATTTAAAAATGTGAGCAAATATTTGCAAAAACATTTTTGCTGTGTTCACTCAAGTCTAAATAATTATAGAGAAAATTGAGCAATTTTGAAGACCTCCTCTGTGAAAAGAGACTTGCAAAATGCCTTAATTTATTCTGCTTTGCCAGAACTATCTGTTTATTGTGTCTCAGTGAAATAATGTGCTCACATCTGTATATGCCTCTGGAATAAACTTTCCTTTACTATACTCAACTTCAGCCAAGTCTAAGAGGATGACATGCCACATGTTATTCATAGGAGAGGAAAGAAAGTCATTAATATTGAGTCCCTGTCAGTGGGCTACTTACATTAGCACTACAAATGCCTCTTCATTCTCACTTTGGAACCAAGTTAACAAACTTTTATTGGCGGTAAATGTCAGGCTGAGGAACCCTACTTCACGGTCACTATCCAGAGGATGATTTTAAATGGGGCAGTGATATGAAGAAGACTTTCCTGATTTTGGCCAGGGTGTTTCTCTTTCTAGTAGTCTGGCAATATAGTGTTGTGAAATCTTTGTTCTTACTGGCTGATGTTGTGACAGAAACCACTTGAACACTAGTGGGTGTGCCCTGGGTGTGTAAGAAGGGCAGAAGTTGCAAGGAGCCTTCTCTCACTTGTGCCTCTTTGTGGGTGCTGGTCACAATTTGTTCCTTGTGTTCCCCGAGTGCAAAAACTCCATCAGAGCGTAGGCAGTAGTTACGTTGGCTGACTCAAGGTGACCTGGAATGGTGGAGTCTGGAGAGTCCACCCTGTGCAGATGGAAAGACACACTCTATCCTTGCAAATAATTAAATAGTGGCTGTGTTCTCTGGAGCTCTGCCAGCCATTGTGGCTGTGTCAGGGACAAGGCTGCTATGAGCTCCCACTGGGGTAGTGCCCCTTTCATCCACAACTAGATAACAAAGAATAGTAGATGGAGCTTGGGGAAATTGAGGAGTTGGTGTTACCACATGAAATGACATAAGGCGCTAGCACATTTAAAATAAAACTGGCTTCAATTGCATACCTGCAAGAAATGTGTTTGACAGAATGGGAGCAACTGAATTGTTTAAAAAAAAAAGGATTGGTAGGAGAGTTTCATTTTTTATCTTGTAATGGGGCGGGGAGGGTGGCACTATTAACTGAGAAAAAGTTACTTTTTTAAATTAAAGTGCATCAGGCAGATCTGCTTTGTGAAAGTGATACTATATTTAGAACTGAGTATGTACTCTGATTTTATATCTTATCTATCTATATTTAGACATATAAACTACGCATCTCCCGATCTCATATTCTAATCCTGCATGCCCCATGTAAATGGGGGAAAAGTGTGTGAGTTAACTTTCCTTGTTCATATTTGCAATTATTCTAGAGCTATTGGCAATTGTCCAAGGGGACATCTGAATAAAAGTGACAGACCAAGAACAAAAATTAATTCCATATATGGTTGGCCTACTTTTGTTTGCTACAGGTCCAGCCATGCTGATTTGCAGAGGTTATACATTTACATGAATGTCTTGGGCACTTTTCCAGGTTGTTGAGTATACTGCTTTTTTAACAGGGCAGACAGTTGGCTACATATGTTTTGCATCTGTATCAGAGGTAGTGATCCCTTTTTGAATGTGCTGAAGGATCTATTCATTATATTGGTTCAAAGTATGATGCCCACAAAGAACTCCTGAAATTTTTATTACCAGAAATAATTGGATAGCATTACAAATATTTAGTGGCCTATTTGAAATTGAACTAGGACAGCAAGGGAGAAACTATTGCTATATTATCACTGAAATTGTGCTATCATAAATGTCATACATTGTGAAGGAACTTTGATGCCATTTCCCATCCCTTACCCCTGTGCTTGTGCTGAACACTCCTAGTGGATGGAGAAGACATCACAGAGCTGGAGCTGATGTTGTCTCTAGCAGCTGTGGCTCCCTCTGTTTTTTTCTGGCTACATTCCTGTATATTTGGGAGGGAAGAACATGCCTGTACAGCAGCTGTTCCTGGGCCCTTCCATGTCCCTTCTTAACGTGTGGATCCCAGATATGTAATCCCAAGTGTTCAAAAATCGTGACTCAGACCCCCCCACCCTACCCCCTCCCAAAAAAACCCCATGAGACTGTCTTAAAAATCATGAAATTTAAAAAAACTACAGTGCTTTTCACCTGTCTTTTGATTTTATTTCACTTTTAGGGGCACGCCACCTGCCTGTTATATATGTGTGTGATCATCTCGGATTTAAAATGCAGACTTAAATACACACACAAAAATAGAGGTCTCCCCATATGCTGCTTGGTGGGGACTCCTCTTACACAGGGGTGCTCTTGCACATGGTAAATTGCAGGATTAGAGCCCAAGTTTACCTGATGTTATTCATATCTGCCATTTTTAAGCAAACCTTGGTGCAAGAGCAAAGAATGAATAGCTTTTCTAATGTCAGGATACTTATCTTTCTCTTTTTTGGTAATCAGTTGTGGATATGCTTCTCTCCAGCCTTTTGGTACCTCCCGAGGTAACTATGTTTTTTCAAATTTAATTGCTAGTGGTTTGCATAGCTATTCCCCTTAATAGTCTAGGATGCATGCAGGGGCTGATCCAAACCCCACTGAAGTGAATGGGAGGAAAAATGGTACAAAGAGAACTCAGGCCAGGGAACATTTCTTTGGTGAACCTCTACTACCTAATAAATGTCATTTGAATACCATTACAGTGATGAATGTTCAGAGCATAAGAGAAAGAAAGGCAGATGGGATAATCTGGGTTTATGGGCAGCAATGTTCTATCAAATAAAATTAAAATGTGGATTGACCATTGCAAAATTAATCAGCACTGATTGTTGAGGAAAGCTTGGTGAATCATATTTTCATGTGAACATGTGATTGTTTTCATTTCTAGTCTAAATTGAAGGAAGGAAAAATGCGGGTTCAGATTTATTTGGGCTCCAATTCAGCAACGCACTTATCCACTTTAAGCACATGCTTAAATCCATTCTGCTTTATCAGATAACTTAAGTACCTGCCCAACTCAAAGAGATTTCAATAGGTACTTAAAATTAAGCACATGCTCAGTTACTCTGCTGTATATTCAGCATATGCTTAAGTTAAGCATACATTTCAGTGCTTTACTAAATCATGGCTTTAAAGATGATGCATGTCTCTGGGCGCGGGAAGGGTTTCTTACACCAGATTTCTGTTTTTTCCCCCAAGGAGTTGTTAATGAATTGTCCATTATGAATAATGGATAATTACAATGGTAGGCAGATAACTTCATTCTTTTACAGTTAGGTAAGACTGACTGTGTAGGCTGGTATAAGTATAACTGGCAGATAGGTGAATGAATAGACTGATATTAAGATGTTGCCTTTGTTTTTTTCCTCTACCCAGGCATTCAAAAGAATGTGTTGGATAGCTTCTCATTCCTGTTATCTTCTTCCTATTCATAGAATCATAGAATCATAGAATATCAGGGTTGGAAGGGACCTCAGGAGGTCATCTAGTCCAACCCCCTGCTCGAAGCAGGGCCGATCCCCAATTAAATCAACCCAGCCAGGGCTTTGTCAAGCCTGACCTTAAAAACTTCTAAGGAAGGAGATTCCACCACCTCCCTAGGTAACGCATTCCAGTGTTTCACCACCCTCCTAGTGAAAATGTTTTTCCTAATATCCAACCTAAATCTCCCCCACTGCAACTTGAGACCATTACTCCTTGTTCTGTCATCTGCTACCACTGAGAACAGTTTAGAGCCATCCTCTTTGGAACCCCCTTTCAGGTAGTTGAAAGCAGCTATCAAATCCCCCCTCATTCTTCTCTTCCGTAGACTAAACATCCCCAGTTCCCTCAGCCTCTCCTCATAAGTCATGTGTTCCAGTCCCCTAATCGTTTTTGTTGCCCTCCGCTGGACTCTTTCCAATTTTTCCACATCCTTCTTGTAGTGTGGGGTCCAAAACTGGACACAGTACTCCAGATGAGGCCTCACCAGTGTCGAATAGAGGGGAATGATCATGTCCCTCGATCTGCTGGCAATGCCCCTACTTATACATCCCAAAATGCCATTGGCCTTCTTGGCTACAAGGGCACACTGTTGACTCATATCCAGCTTCTCGTCCACTATAACCCCTAGGTCCTTTTCTGCAGAACTGCTGCCGAGCCATTCGGTCCCTAGTCTGTAGCGGTGCATGGGATTCTTCCATCCTAAGTGCAGGACTCTGCACTTGTCCTTGTTGAACCTCATCAGATTTCTTTTGGCCCAATCCTCCAATTTGTCTAGGTCTCTCTGTATCCTATCCCTACCCTCCAGCGTATCTACCTCTCCTCCTAGTTTAGTGTCATCTGCAAACTTGCTGAGGGTGCAATGCACACCATCCTCCAGATCATTTATGAAGATTTGAACAAAACCGGCCCCAGGACCGACCCCTGGGGCACTCCACTTGATACCGGCTGCCAACTAGACATGGAGCCATTGATCACTACCCATTAGGCCGGACAATCTAGCCAGCTTTCTATGCACCTTATAGTCCATTCATCCATCCCATACTTCTTTAACTTGCTGATAAGAATACTGTGGGAGACCGTGTCAAAAGCTTTGCTAAAGTCAAGGAACAACACGTCCACTGCTTTCCCTTCATCCACAGAGCCAGTTATCTCGTCATAGAAGGCAATTAGATTAGTCAGGCATGACTTGCCCTTGGTGAATCCATGCTGACTGTTCCTGATCACTTTCCTCTCCTCTAAGTGCTTCAGAATTGATTCCTTAAGGACCTGCTCCATTCCTAATTGGAGTGTTTGACACAGGCTCTTCCTTCCCAATGAATAGCAATTTCAAAGTTAAATTTTCTCTCTGGCTTTCTAGTCCAAATTTTTGTGACATATTAGAAAATAAGAACATTATTTCATAGCTCTTTAGTACAAATGGAAAAATTCTCTGCCAGGAGAGTCTCAAATGCCAACTTTATCTTCATGAAAACATTTTTTACTCACTAATACTTGTTTACACTGTCAGAATGGTGTAATCAAGCTCAAATAAATAGGAATGACTTTTTGTTAGTAGTGCAGCTAGTAGGGATTTTTCTGACTCTTGACTCTTTACTTAGCAGGAATTAAAAACTATTGAACCTCCTCTATACTGTAGTATAAGCTTAATACAGTTAGTAAGACAGTAGATGCATGCTTTTGACTAGTGAAAAAAGGAGCAAAACTCCACTGTAAGTTTAGAAAAAACTCAACAGCATGCCAGAAATTGCATACGTAGGTTATAGTAAGAACATTTTAAACTAAGTTGTTCATATCTAATGAATGATACATTATGTTATGTGCGATTGCATTTCAGCTGGATATACAGCATCTTTGAAGTGGACCTAGAATTTTTGTAATACACAGAGAATTTGGAAGAACAGCAGTCTGATGTGAAGGCATTATTGATTCCTATGGCAACTGTTCTCATTTCAGCTACAAGAGTGCAAGAGAAACTTCAGCACCATGGACAATGCTATTCAAGCTGATTGCTGATCTCTGCCCACACAAGAAAGGTTTATTAACCTTGATGGGCTGCCATGCACAAACCATAAGATATGATCAGTGCCTGCTGGTGAATGGATAATGTTCAAATGAAACAACAGCACGAAAAAAATATACATTTATATTTTAGTTCACAAAACCAGCTGAGAAATACTGTTTTCAATATGCTGTAAAACATTCTATCCAATTTACAATATTAGTTTGATTACTAGGATTGTTTTTGATTTACAGAATCTGCTAACAAGGAAGCTTGAGCTACTTTTCAGACAGGACGAAGGCAAGTTCCCTGCTTCAGTTCCACTAAGGCATACTTTTGTTTTGTACAAATATATATTTATAGCATTCAAAACAAGACATGAGGGGTGAAGATTTGAAGTCTTAAGGTTTAGATTTTTGCCTGGCTTTTATGTAGGTGCAAATGAAGCTGGAGTGTACAAAAGTACACCTATCTACCTGGAATACTTTGTTCTTACAGAAACTTTTTAAAACAAAAACAAAACCTTTGAGTCTGGTGCAGGCCAGTAGCTGGTTATAACTGTGGGCATATGGACAATCCATAGACCATTTTGAAGAGAAAAGAATCATTACCATGGTTAAAGCAATTTAATCAAATAAGGCTTATGGGGACTAGGACCCCACCAACTCTACATTTAGAGTTTGCTGAAAAAAAATGGCTAGACCAGACTTCAGTTTCTGAAGCTCAGACAGCAGTTCTATGAAATATCTGTTGGTTACAAGAGCATTCTGGATACATGCATTGCATATGTGCACATTGTATGCAACGATCCTCCTCTAGGATATACTGGCATAGCTCCATTGACTTCAAATAGGAACTCTAGTGCTACATCAGTTTACACCAGCTGCATATATCTGGGCATTGTGTACATCAAATAAGTAACTTTTTAAAGCTGGAATGTATTTTGAATATTGGAATAATAATAATGGTCTGAGTCCACAGTGGGAAAAAATTTGTATTCACATTGCCTGTGAATTATTGATGAGTATCTAAAAGAATGATTTATTGCGCTTTTTGATAATCAAGACAACTAGAAAACTCCAGCCCAGACACACACACACACACACACACACACACACAAAGTTTAGTACTGCAGTGCTTATGTTTCTCTCCAACTGTGCGCTTTTGACAGGACCATTATTTAAATGTGTGATTGGGCCAATGTCGGGGCTTTCTCCTGCCTTTCTAGAGTCATAAATCTAAATATGCACTTTAGGTAATTTTGCCCATCACTGGGCAGGGATTTCTGTGTATGAAATCAGTTCTGAAGAGATGGGGGTGGGAAACCTAGTCTGGGCTCAAAGACACTTTGGAAATAATAATAGGAATAGTGTGTTAGCGAGATAAAGAACATATTGAGGGCAAAGTTAGGAGAGTGTGGTGAGAACAAGGAAGGGATTAAAAAATAGTCAGCAGTTTTGTAGTATTTTACATCCTAGAGTATAAACTACTGTATATGTTGATCTATAATGGATAATCACCATTACAATCACAATAATGTCAGAAATAGAAGAACAATTACAACCACTAGAGAAAACGACAGAACCTATGCAATGAATTTCTGGCTGTTGCATGTTGTTTGTAAACAAATTGTCCATTGTGGAAAGTTTTAATGAAATTTCTGTTTTCACCAGGAGCAATTCACAAAGTGACAGTGGTAAATTTCTCATAGCTTTACAAACACTAGACTGCCTTCCTGTGATATATTATGAAAGGCATTGAGTACTACTGTGGCAGATTTATGCCATCCTAATGTTACTGAAGTCTGACAGAAAAAGGGCATTTCTTACCTGGAGTGAAGAGAAGACTAAATGGGCTTTGTTCTCTATGCCACTGGCCTTATTAATTTGTAGCTGTATTTAATGCCTGAGTGCACACTTATACATATACACACACCTTTAGGTAGTACTGTACATGTAGGATTTTGTAAAAGTGGCTGCCTAGAATACTACAAGTGAGGGTAAGGATTAGGGTGACCAGAAAGCAAGTGTGAAAAATTGGGACAGAGGGTAAGGGGTAATAGGCACCTACATAAGCCAAAGCCCCAAATATTGGGACTGTCCCTATAAAATCAGGACATCTGGTCACCCTAGTAAGGGTCATTCTTTAAGAGTACATAACAAAGCTTTATATCACTCTAGCCACTCCAATAAAGAAATCTGATATTTATTTCACCAAGTTTCACCAAAAAAAACGCAGTTTTGTTTCTCATGATTTTGCACCCCTAATATATCTGAATTTGCATTATTCACTATTTTGATTAAATGGCTGATTTTACATATGAGAACTTGGGAAAGTGCAAATGTTGCCATGCTTTTGATGTGAAAACTAGCTTTGCTCAGTAACTGGGGACATTTACTTAAAAATGGGTCCATTATTGTTAAAAAATTTTGCTGACTTTTGAAAATTTTCTGGGAAAAAGGGAATGTTCTCAAATTTGGCACAGGAAATGACACTATGAATTTCAACTGGTTTTGCATTCTATTCTGAATATTCCATGCACCCTAATCCTTAAACAAAAACATGAAAACACATAGTGAAAAGAAAGGAGCTGCTCTTCATCTAATAAACACAGTGTTAGAGCTCATTTAGTTTAAGGAATCCTAAACAAGGCAGCCTAGTTTTAATGTATAGTACTCTTAAATTATACTCCACACTCCACCTTCTAGTGGCCAAGGATAAAGTACATCGTGAAAGACATACTCAGAACTCATTAGCTAACACCTTTCACAGAGAATTCAGCCATCCTTGGTCCCACCCCATCCTAATTCATGGGCAGGAGTCATAGGGCCTGATCCAAAGAGCGCTGAAGTCAATGGAAAGACTCCTACTGATTTTAGTGGGCTCTGGATCAGGCCCTTGTGAAAGATTTTTAAAATAGTCTCCTGAAGCAGTTGCAGTTTTTCCTTGCTCTTGTTATTGTTTTCTGACAGCCCAGTACAGCAGATCTTCCTGGCTATTAATTACTCCCACAGAATTCTTTACCTTATACTCATTTGTCTTCATAGCGATTTTATGCAAATGATGGAATGGAAAAAAATTCTGCATCTAATTACTGTCCTAACCCTTGCACATAGATGTGCACTCTTTCAAACCTTCTTCAGAGGGCAGCATGTTCCAAAATAGCATTGCTGCCTACAATGAAGGGCACAGTTCTGGATGGGGCTGAGCCCTTCCTATGAGGTCCCAATTGCCCTCAACTCCTATTGCATTCAATTGACTTCCATTGACTTCTATTCCTTCAAAAGAATTCCTTCAATTACATGAATTAACTTATTAGTGAAACTCTGATATTTTCATTTGGTAACTAGTGGTAAGAGCAGGTAACACACATTTAAATTCTAGAGCATCTCCATTTTTATATAGAATAGCTTTATTTCTTTTTACTGTACCAAACTAAACAAAGAGAGATTATGAGACTCAGTGTGTGCTGAACATCCTATGGAAAGTAAATATATACTTTGCATAACATTGCTTAGCACACATTTGAGTCTCAGTTATCCCTCTTCAGTTAATTTGGATTAGTAAAGAGACTAGTTATCCTATACCACAACTTTCAGATGTGTATGTGTGTGAGTGTGTGTGTGTCTCATGCATGCACACACACACACACACACACACACAGTGTGATATAGGATAGCTTTAAAAACATACACACACACACACACACACGTCACTCCAGCTCTGCAGATGGACCTAAATCATATTCATAGTTTTGGTTCCAGTTATTAAAAGCCCATGTCGGTGTCTGAGTGAGATGAAATGAGGTGTTCAGTAATGAAATGGCTCTTGGAACAACATGCTCCTCATGCGTACACTAGTAACATTATTGTTCTTTTCTACAAAAAGCCAATATAAGCACATTCAAAAGCAGGCTTCCCATGTACAAAGACATAATAAATCTGCACCCAAGTGCTCCTGCATACTAGAGTTGCTTGGAAACAAATGGACACGATTTATTGTCAGTGGATGCGGTAATTTTCAACACACAAGTCAGAGCTCTCTAAAAGAACTTTGGCCAGCTTTGAAGATGAAATCACTACCAACCTATTCTTGTTCAGGAACTAATAATAATATCTCTGTTTCTTGAATGCTTTACAATCCATTCATTTTTAATATGTGCTTGTTCCAGGGAACTTCTGCCTTTCTCAAATTATGCTGTTTGATGTTTGCAGAGTATAGCCTTTTTTCTCCTTTATATGCCAAAGGCTCTGTTTCAATCTTCAATCAGAGCTACCTAAGGAAATTTGAACAATAAAAGTGTTTTGAACAATAAAAGTGTTGAGTTTTGGGGGAGTGAAGACAAGTCATGATGTCACTCACCACCTTATATAGTCTTTCCTTATGGTGGGAACCCTTTGTTTCAAGTTAAGTTTCCAGCCCAGTTTGTGGAAAAATACAGGTATCAAAATGGAGTTCAGTGTCATGTGGTCTGGTCACATGCCTTTGCTTGCCTTGCTGAGTCATAGCAGCCATTACTCATAGGCTGGCTGAAATGTTCACAAGAAGGCTAAGCTCTTCCATGGTCCATTGTCTTTGTTGACAAGCCATTAGCATTGTCTACCTTCTTCATTGTTGTACCTGAAAGGCTAGTTGTGGGTGTTACCCAGAGTAAGCACATTTGAAATACAGCTGCATAGTCAATTTTCATAACTTCAGATACAAAAATGATACATACATACAAATAGGATAATCATATTCAGCAAATCATAACTTTTCCATATACACCTCACAAAACATATATTGTACAAGATGCAGCATAATTATGTCATAATCATATTACTATGATGAGTATGGGGTGCAGTATCACACTTGGATTATTATGTAATTAAATTGAATAATAATATTTCTGTACCTCCCCCCAAATCCATAACATTTTAGGAGATTTCTGTTCTATCTTTAAAGAAAAAACATTTTCCTCATTTGTTGCAGTCCCTGTAATCTTGGCATTCTTTGTGAAGATTGCAGAATGATAGTCTGGATGTAACTAAATGTTAAATGCTTTGATTTCTCTGGGAACTTTTGTAGCCAAACGCGTCATCTGGCAGCTAAAAGAACACCTTATTGGCATCTTGTCTAGTTAAAAAGTGTTATCATCCTGGGATGAGGCAGTAACATGTTGGCAGCCAACAGTATGTGCTATCGGCAAACAAATAAAATGGATAAACAAAAAGTCAGCAGTTCCATTCATTCATTCATCTGTATTTTAATTGATACCAATGCACATGTTCTTATCTTCTCATAAACTCACATCTGCTGACTACCCTTTTAAATTGTACAAAAGAATTTGTTCATTATTCCTTCAGATTTGCAGCTTGACACTTATTTGCTGGAAACAAAAATAACATCTTAAAGTGATGTTATTCTGTAGAAATCACAAAATGGGAGCAAATCTTAGTTAATCAGTTTAGCTATGTTGCTCAGGAGTAGGAAAAATCCACTCCCTCTCCCCCCGCCGAGCGGCGTTGTTAAGCCAACCTAAGTCCCTTTGTAGACAGTACTAAATTGATGGAAGAATTCTTTCATCACCCTAGCAACTGCTTCTCAGGGAGGTGGATTAGTAGTGTCTACGCTGAAGTGCTACAGTGGCACAACTGTGCTGCTGTAGCATTTTAAGTGTAGACTACTGTGATGGGTTCCGCCTGGGGTGCCACCTGGAAGTGGGTAACACTGAGCCCACCTGACTCACCAGCCTGGGCTCCCTTTACACTGTACTGCTGTGGCAGGCCCACAACCCCACTCCAGCACACATACAGGTAGGGACACACCCAGCTGCAGCTACACACAGATGCTGAGATCAGCTGTGCATGGGAAGGCTCAGCTAAGGCACCTCCCAGGTCCTAAGGCGCACATCCCCTTTTGGATTGTAAACCAAATAATTATACAGTCTTGCGTTGCACAGGGAACTGTGCAGCGTAAGCTCATGAAATTCGCCCCCTCCCTCAATGTGGAGGAAGATATACAGCAGTTTTTGCCCCCAGTTATGATTTCCACACACTGGTTTTAGACAAAACAAAAATAAGTTTATTAATTACAAAAGATAGATGTTAAGTGATAGCAAAGAGATCAAAGCAGATTACCTTGCAAATAAACAAAAACACAATCTAAGCACAATATATTAAGGAGATTGGATATGAGTAGCAAATTCTCACCATAATTGTTGTTTTAGGCAGTTTGCAGAGATTCTTGAGAGAAAGCTGTACTTGCTTGCAGTTTAAAACCCCAGGTATTCCTTTCACAGGCTAGAAATCCCTCTAGCCTGGATTCAGCCCTTCTCCCCTAGTCCAGTCTTTGTTCCTCAGGTGTTTCGAGAAATCTTCTTGGATGGGGAGTCGGTGAAGAACCACGATGATGTCATTCCCCTGCCTTAAATAGCTTTTGCATATGGCAGGAACCCTGTGTCTCTCTTCTTAGTTCCCATGTCCGTCAGTGGAAAAACACTGGTATTCCAAGATGGAGTCGAGTACCAGGTGACTTGGCCACATGTCCCTATAGGGCTACAGCAGCCATAACTCAGAGGCTGTTTGTAGCATCCTCAGGAAGGCTCCACAGCGGGAGATCATCATCTTCTAAGACCTATTGTTTTCCCTAATGGCGCTTCCCAACCAGCCATCTAGGCTGATTGCATTCTGCCTAGTGGGTGTTCCCCAGGTGTAAACACATTTGTAATAGATGCATAGACAATATTCCCAACTTCAGATACCAAAATGATACGTGCATACAAATATCATAATCGTTTTCAGTGAATCATAACCTTTCCAATGATATCTCACATGATCTATCTTGCATAAAATACATCATAATTATGCCACAAAGATATCATAATAATATTACTATGAAGAATATGGGGTGTAATGCCACAACTACTACTTAGGTTAACACAAAGATTCCTTGTTACTGCAGTGTTTAACGTGTATCCCATATTTTTAAACATTTCCATTAGAAATAAACGTATCAGAGTTTATTTTCTACAAAGAGTATACCTACCGAGTACCTACTACTACTTATTACTATCAATCTTAGCATTTCATTGCAACTTGAACCTAAGTTTCAATTAAAATGTATAGAAGTGGCCATACTGCCAATGATTTTTGTTAAGTGAGATTATTTTGATTTATCGTATGTCCTAACTTCCTTTATGGCAGATTCTGTCATCCTTACTCATGCTGGGTAGCACCTTACTCCATGCATAAGTCCAAGAATCTATTAATTTCAGTGGGGAGGGAAATACTACCCAACATGAGTAAACATGGCAGAATCTGGTCCCTTATTAGCAAATAATCTCCTATGATTAAATATCACCAGTTTTTACATGCGTGACATTGCCAGTGTTCTATTCTTGAGACCTTGGGCCACATATTTATCAGGAACTACACTGATTTACACCAGCTGAGGATCTGGTCCTTTATGTCTATAATTTTATGTCTAAACTCTGATGTGACTAAAAAATGGAAGGCCAATTCTGCCACCCTTACCTATATTGAGTATTCCCTTAATATAGGAGTGTACCAGTGAAGATATATGATTATGGTTCAGAGAATCAGGCCCCAGATTTTAGCTATCCAGATTTTGCAAGTAAAATAAAGTTCTTGACTTTTTCAGTTTACAATAGACTACAAACTTCAAGCACAGAAAACAGATAAAGTCATCCACATTGAAATGGGTGATACGACACTGACAGGACTGCTCCCGTTGTAAGGTAATACTTTGCACTTCTGGTTTAGGGGATTTATTAATTGCATTTTGAGGGGCTATTTTTAGCTATTTGTGGGTTTTATGTAGCTGTCCAAAAATTGGGGATTTCAGGGCTCTTTGTATCTGCTTTGTAGATTAATATATTATGTACATTACTTATTACAGTAGTATATACTGTAGAGAGTGATCTCTTGGTAATGTTCCCCAATGTGTTTTAACGTAATCCTGTTTCAAACAACATTTTGTTAAAGCACACTAGGGAACCTTTAGTGCACACAAGCGGGATTTATACAGGCTAATTAATGGACACATCAGTGCACTTTAGAAATCACACCACCACAGTCTGCATTACTGCTCCACGTAGCTAGATACAAGTAGTTATTTCTGGTGTTGATTGGATAAAAAACTATTTCTTAAAATTTGTGGATGTTTTATTGGTATTTATTGATCAAAACAAAAAAATCAGAAGTTTTATATTACTCTACATGAATAATGGTGGCAGAACTGGGCCTTGAAATAATCAGTGAATATGAATATATCTTAGAAAGTACAATATTTCCAACAATGGGATGACTCAGTGGGGGCAAGAAATCACATATATTTATGCATAATCCAGCCCAAAACTGCCTCAGTGGCTATGAAGCCATTTGCAATCCCTTTTGGCTCCACAGCCATGGAAGCTTCATAAAGTCTTGTATATGGATCCATGCCCTTCCCCTCTCCATGGACAGAGTGTGGGGGCCTGAGTCTCCTTCCACATTTACCAGTAGAAATCAGGTGTAATTCTACTGAAGTCAGTGGAATTACACCAGTGGGAGATCAGAATCTAGCCAATCCCTTGGTTTCAGCCATTTCAGAACTGGAGGTGTCAATCTGGCACAGGAGATGGGAAAAACACCTCAGTTTGCCTGATGATTTATTCCCCATAAGATGGCAAGTGCAGGGCAGAGAAAAGTGTTGAACTTCATTTAGGTGAAACTGAGGAAAGGCCAAATATGGGGGCATAAAATTTCCACATTCCCATCAGGTAGGGTGATGGGATCCTCCAAAAACAGTTGCCGTATGAATGCAAATACCCATCAGGATATGACTCAAGGAGCTTTCACATATAATCAAAGCATAGACAGTAAACTGACACTGAGAGTAAAGCTCAGTGATAGTGTGTCACTTTATAGGCAACCAATGGAAAGAGCACAAAGTGGGCGTAGCATACTCAGTTTCTTAGACCACTGAAAAGGTCATATGGCTGCATTCTGAACAAGCTGCTGAAAAATAGAGGAGTCCTCTGACAAGAGGATACTATATAATGCAAAACACACAGCAGCCTAGGATAATAATTTGTCATCTTCTTCCTGAGAAAAATACAGGGCTTAGGGCCAATACATGTGAGTGACACAAAAGACACACTAGGAATTCCATCCGTGTACAAGAAGATATATATTCAACCATACCGCACTTTTCATAAGTCTGTTTGTTATGCAGAACTGAATAACAACGACAGAAAATTCAACAGAGTGTGCGAGTCACCTGAATTCCCTTTATCATAATCCATAGCATGTGAATTGCGAGGTTAACAGTCTTTATCTAACCTTTTAGGAGAGACAGCTTGGATAGGTTCCTCCTGTTAAAATACAGACATTTGCACTTAGGTTAGGTCAAGCCCTAATTAACTGTCAAATAAGCAGTCTAATAAATACATAGTAATTTGATCTTTGACCTTCAAATAAACATTTCCTCATTAGTGGTAGCTTGTTTGCTATCTATATCTATTAGCTATGTTTGATAAGCTTGATTATGTAGTGTTCAGATGTTGTAGAGGAAAATAACACTGACAAATATTGTTAAGATATTTATTTTACCTGTGTCACTTCCCCTGATCTATAGAATAGTGTAAGTATATACATATATTACAGCAATTATATTAACATAATGAATTATAACCTTTGTCAATTCTCTCTGCAGAGTCTTAATTTTATGCTATAGCTAAGAGAAAACACCAAGGGATGACTTTGGACAAGGTCTCCAGTTCCCTGTCTGACACATTTTGCCACCCTTGTGATGTAAAAGGGTCACAAACCTCACCTCATATGGCAGTCAGGGATACCTGTAGTAAAGGGGAATCTTTGCCTTCTATAGAGCTATCATAGCCAGCTGTAAGCCACTCCCTACAATGGAGGGTCACCAAATGAAATTAATAGGCAGCTGGTTTAAAACAAACAAAGGGAAGTATTTCTTCACACAATGCACAGTCAACCTGCGAAACTCTTTCCCAGAGGATGTTGTTAAGGCCAAGACTATAACAGGGTTCAAAAAAGAGCTAGATAAATTCATGGAGGATAGGTCCATCAATGGCTATTAACCAGAATGGGAAAGGATGGTGACAGCAGATAGATCACTTGATGATTACTTGTTCTGTTTAGTCCCTCTGAAGCACCTGGCATTGGCCACTGTGGGAAGACAGGATACTTGGCTAGATGGACCTTTCGTCTGACCCAGTATGGCCGTTCTTATGTTAGGAATGGGAAGGAATGTATCTTGATCATGTTGGGAATGAAGCTGGAATGCCTTGCATTTCAGCAGTCCTCAGACAGAAAATTGGCCACTTGGGGGTTGTTGCAACTGGCATAGGTTTGGAGCAGCCTTGAGGCTGCTCCAATTCATAGCAGTCATCTTTCTCCTTCCTTACTTGCATCTAGGTCAGCCAGATACAAGGAACTGGCACTATACCTTATTTATTCCTTGCTCATAACTGCTGTGTTTGAATTTGAGACAAACTTTAAAAAAAAAAAAGAATTTGGATAGCAATAAATCTAGTGCATCAGAACCTTGGAGATGTTTTTATTTACCTGCTGTGACCTATTAAAATTCAGTAACCCCCAGCCAAACAGGCTGTAATATCAGCATCCTCTTTTTATGAACTAAATATAGAGGATATAGTTGATGAATGATTCTCATTTGCCACAAACATAAAATTTAAACACTGGGAAAAAAGGAGACAGATTTCACAGACACTTCTGGTTGTGAGCATGTAGCTTGTGCTTTTAATGGGAACCTGGGGAAAACCTGAAAGCAATTTGTTACGCTTTCATGCATATAAAGCATTTGATTTATGTTGCTGGCGAATGTTGCCCACAGGAGAGTCACTCACTGGTGCAACAAGTCTAACAGAGACTCTAAGTGCTTGTAAATGACATGCTGGGGGCTAAAGGAGAGCAATGTAGAAGGAAAGCAATTAACAAGAGGGTATGAGGTGGGCATAAGTGAAAGCAGCATCCTCCACTTTCATTCTGAATTCCTCTAAGTCCCTTAGGATTGAAGTTACAGTAACTGAAATCGCTTACCCTCATTGTCTCCCTACCAACCCTGCAAAACACCTGCTGCTTTCCTTTTCCACAGAGTACCAGCTATGCTCACCATGCTGGCATACAGAGGCAGAGAGGCACATCTCCAGGTGGTGGACGGGGAAGTCCATCTTGGGGAAACCCAGAAAGGTTGCTGTGAAGGTTCCTTCCCCACATTAGGGTACAGATGTGGGGACCTGAAAGACCCCCTAAGCTTATTCTTACCAGCTTAGGTTAAAACTTCCCCAAGGCACAAATCCTTCTTGCCTTGGGAACCAGCTTAGGTTAAAAACCTGATACGCTGCCACCACCAAGCTATTTAAACAAAGAACAGGGAAAGAGCCCACTTGGAGACTTCTTCCCCCAAAATATCCCCCCAAGCCCAACACCCCCTTTCCTGGGGAAGGCTTGATGATAATATCCTCACCAATTGGTACAGGTGAACACAGACCCAAACCCTTGGATCTTAAGAACAATGAAAAATCAATCAAGTTCTTAAAAGAAGAATTTTATTTAAAGAAGAGGTAAAAGAATCACCTCTGTAAAATCAGGATGGTAAATACCTTACAGGGTAATCAGATTCAAAACACAGAGAATCCCTCTAGGCAAAACCTTAAGTTACAAAAAGACACAAAAAAAGGAATACACATTCCCTCCAGCACAGTGAATTTCACAAGCCAAAAAAAACAAAAAAAGATCTAATGCATTTTCTAGCTAGATTACTTACTAACTTTACAGGAGTTGGAAGGCCTGCATCCTTGATCTGTTCCCGGCAAAGGTATCACACAGACAGACAAAACCCTTTCCCCCTCTCCAGATTTGAAAGTGTCTTGTCCCCTCCTTGGTCATTTTGGGTCAGGTGCCAGCGAGGTTACCTTAGCTTCTTAACCCTTTATAGGTGAAAGGATTTTGCCTCTGACCAGGAGGGATTTTGAAGCACTGTACACAGAAAGGTGGTTACCCTTCCCTTTATATTTATGACAGTTGTACTGAATATTGCAGAATAAGGTGCCTGGAACCAACAGTATGAAAAGGAAAACTCGGATTTCAAATCCAAGCAGTTTAAGCTCATTAGCTTTGGAAGGCAAACAGAATAGAATGGAACCGCTGATACCTGTTCCTAGCAGGCCAACAGGCTATGACATGGCATTCTCATGAGCAGGAAATGTCCCTTTACTCCAGACCGTGAAATGGACAAATGAAGCATAGAGATGGGATTGCTATAGCTGTGGACAAGAGAACAATTATTCACAAAAAGGTTAAGTTGCATGGAAACCCAATCCGGCCAATGATGCAAGCAGTAAAAAAGGCTACCAGTGAAATGACAACAAATATCAATGAAGTGCTTGAAGTATGAAAAGACCATTTTGATAGAGTGCAGAAACCTTGCAGTTCATCCAGATGCAAGCACTCTACACATACTAGATGAACAAAGCAGCTTGCAAGGCAGAATGGATATCAACACTGAACCACCATCAGAAGAAGAAATAAAAAGAACAGCGAAGCAGCCAAAAATGAGAGAATTGCAGAAATAGCAATGTAACGGGTGAGCTGCTAAAAGCTGGCAGGACAGGTGCTATCAAAATTCTAAGGTATGGGAGTAAGAGGAGGTACCAGATGGCTGGCTAAAGGCAACAGTTGTACCAATCTTGAAAGATTCTGCTGATCCGAATAATTAAAGGGGTATAAGCTTATTGTCAATACTAGGAAAAATCATGATGAAAGTAATTGTCAACACAATAAGGCAAGTTTAGAGGAAGTAGTAGGTGAGGAACAGTGTGGCTTCAGACCAGACCAAAGTTGTATTGATCAGATATTCACACTTTGACAGTTGACGTAGGTTACTTACTTCAGCAATAGGTAGTGGGGGGCTCCATTCACTAAATTAATTGGAACATTCTGAGGCCTGATTTGCCACTGCATTTCGGTGGGTTAGTGGGTCTCAAACTTTTCTACACTCTATCCCCATATTACAACAGAAATAATCTAGCCATATGAAAGAGGGAGTGGGTCTGACCTTCTGAAACCTGTTCACAACCTCCTGGGGATTGTAACCCCTAGATTGAGAACCTGTAACGTAATGTTGGATTGGTATAACTCCATTGCACACAGTTGATTTACACCAGCATAAAACTAGAATAGTGAAGTTTAAATCAGACCTTAAAAGTTTACTTTTTTTTTCTTTTTAGGTCCCCCAAAGTTGTAAGTTGCTAGCCTCAACAATGCTCACCTATGCGATGGTGTTCACAGCACTGATGCCAGTGTACCCATGCACACATAGATTATAGAGCTCCTACAGTCTGATAACGTCCCATAATGTCCATGTAGTCATTGCATGTCATCCAAGCATTGTCTAATACTATAATACCGTTAAATAGTGAAGTAATGCTTTCTTGGAACGTGCCATAGTAAAGATATCAGAATATGGTAGCACTTAGTGCCTCAAAATTCAAAAGGTACAATAAATTGCTGGACAAAATACGTCCAGCAGTAGGCATCCAAACACTGATATTTGGAAATAATCCCATTGTTATTAGTCACTTTTCTGTTTTGTGTAGATCTGTCATAGATTAAAAATAGTAGGTATTTTGCCTTTAAAATTAGAAAGGGAGGGAATTTCCTTCTTTGTAGTGCATGAAGGAAATAGAAGAGGGAAACAGAAAGCTAGGAGTCATCATGGGAGGTATTTGGGGTTGTAATCATGAAGAAAAGAGTCCCTTTACGCTGTAGGATGTTTCTCATTCATAAAAATGGGATTGGGCTGTTGTGGGTTTTAGGAAATGCTATTGTGAGTGGAGGGGGCAGGAACCAGTATTCTCCTCCAAGAAAACTGTCAATATTTTGAAATTTTTCTATCCTGAATAAGGACAAAATGTCAAAATCTCAAATATTTTCACAAACCAAAAAAATCTCCCCAAAATTTTCAGTGTGGATCAGCCAAAATGTTTCATTTTGATTTCAACTTTTTTTTTACTATAATTAAGTTAAATTTCAAGAAGAAAAGTTTCAAGCTGAAAAATTTATTTTGTGATTTAGAAAATGTCAGAACAAAATGCTTCAATAATTCTGAATCTCTTTTCAAAAGTTTTTTGACTTGAAAAATGTAGCAAAAGAAATCCTTTCCTGCTAAACATTTCTGTTTTGGCAAATTGGCACTTTCCAATAGAAAAATATTTGGATGAAAAATTCTTGACCAGTTCCAACTGTGAGCCTAACCAAGCACAATACTTCACAGTAGCATATACTTGAATTGTACCATCCAGTCTGGGAATCCAGAAGGGAATTTTGCTCTTGATCCTGAAGATGTGGAGGTCTGTGGTCACTCTTACATCCTTCAGAGAGTCAAGACTCATAGAAGTCCAGGACTGGAAGGGACCTCAATAGATCACCTAGTCCAGTTCCCTAGTCTTGAGCCGATTGCTGAGAAAGCTCCATCCCCTGCTCTCATGAATTTGCTTGACAATTTCATCATTCCTGTGGAATGTAATTGGCAAGGGAGGTTGTGGCCCCTGACTCTCTTGGATAGCTTGTTCCCGTGCCGTAGCTGATCTTAACAATGAGGACAAATATCTTGAAATTAATCCAGTATACTATGGGAAGCCAAGGTAGAGAGTGGAGCAGTGGCGTACACTTATCTCAGCTATTGATGTTGCTTAGGAGGAGAGCTGCTGTGTTTTGAACCAGTTGGAGGTTTATGAAAGTCAGTCCACTTATTCTCAGCTGCACTCACATGCAATAATTCAGCTAAGTGCTGGAGCTCTCAGATTAAAAATCTGCCAGGTTGGCAGACATAAAACCTAGCCCATTATGCAGGCAAACATGATTTTATCAAAAGGTGAAAAGCCATTCATAATGAATACCCTACAAAATGAGCTATTGAGAAACTGTCATAGTAAAAAGTAGCCTGCACCTTTTTATCAACTACTGTTGTAAGGGGAGAGGTTGTGCTTAATGATGTGGAAAGTAGTTCTTAGCCTCTCAGCATTGCTGTCAAAACAACTATTTATTCCCAGGGCTTGAGGTGGACGATATACAGCTGTTCTACAAAAATGCTTTCTAGGCTGGTCGAGGTCGTCAGGGGGGTTATGGAACTTACATGGTAGCTTCAGAAGATAGAATAGTATGGATTTGAACTGAATGGAGCCCAGAAATGGAGGATTTATTTTTCTTCTATCCTTATATACAAACCAGCCATTGCACAAATAAATTATCCAATAAAATTAGCAAGGAATATCTATTCTCTGAGTGTTTTTGTGAAACAGAAGTTTTTATTTCAAACACAGCTCTAGACTAATACCAACGATTTGGCTATGATTGCAGTGTACTCATCTTTCATCTTTGATGCTGTAATTGTCCTGTGGTACTCTGCAGGATCCTGGCAGTGAAAAAGATGATAAAGGATAAAACCCCTTTCAAAACTCAGTAGCTTACACCTGCTGTGCTGGATGCTGCTCCCATGGAAAAATGTCAAAACTTAAAATGGCTTCGGTGAAACAGGATCACACCTACTGTATTTAACAGATCTGAAAATAAGATTTAAAGAAAAAAAATCACATGCAAAGTAGGCCTTTCATTATGGGATTGTTTTTTTTACAAAAAGGTTGTTGAAAACTCAGAAGCTGATGAATGGGAGACTTTAAGAATGAAGTTTAATCTGGATTATGCGATTGTCAAGGTTCCTTCCCCACTCTGAACATTAGGGTACAGATGTGGGGACCTGCATGAAAGACCCCCTAAGATTATTCTTACCAACTTAGGTTAAAAACTTCCTCAAGGTACAAACTTTGCCTTGTTCTTGAACCCTATGCTGCCACCACCAAGCGTGTTAAACAAAGAACAGGGGAAGAGCCCGCTTGGAAACGTCTTTCCCCCCACAAAATCCTCCCAAACCCTATACCCCCTTTCCTGGGGAAGGCTTGATAAAAATCCTCACCAATTTGCATAGGTGAACACAGACCCAAACCCTTGGATCTTAAGAACAATAAAAAAACAATCAAGTTCTTAAAAGAAGAATTTTAATTAAAGAAAAAGTAAAAGAATCACCTCTGTAAAATCAGGATGGTAAATACCTTACAGGGTAATCAGATTCAGAACATAGAGAATCCCTCTAGGCAAAATCTTAAGTTACAAACAGACACAAAAACAGGAATATACATTCCATTCAGCACAGCTATTTTACCAGCCATTTAAACAAAACAGAAATCTAACGCATATCTAGCTAGAGTACTTACTAAGTTCTAACACTCCCTTCCTTTTCTGTTCCCGGCAAAAGCATCACACAGACAGACAGACCCTTTGTTTCCTCCCACCCTCCAACTTTGAAAGTATCTTGTTTCCTCATTGGTCATTTTGGTCAGGTGCCAGCAAGGTTATCCTAGCTTCTTAACCCTTTACAGGTGAAAGAGTTTTGCCTCTGGCCAGGAGGGATTTTATAGTTCTGTATACAGAAAGGTGGTTACCCTTCCCTTTATATTTATGACAGTGATAAAATAACATCCTCACCAATTTAGTTTCTTTACAAATATATACTGTTGGCCAGAGCCTCAGCTGGTGATGATCTGTATAGCCCCATTGACTTGAAAGTGGCTGCATTGGTTGACACCAGCTCAGGATCACCCCTTAGTCTTTAAATAGTAATCACGAAGCTTAACTCAACAATAAATATTTATTATATTGCAATAAATTCCACAGCATGGTGACTGGGAGAGTTAGTGACTGGAAGAATTAACAGAGAGCTAGGTGGATGTGTGATTAATGGCATGCTTAATGTATGCAGAACAAGAGGCGTTATATAAGCAATTGGACTAGGCGCTAATGTCCCTAAGCAGCAGACGATGCAAGGTCCTGTAGACCCACTGCTTTAAGAGTAAGTGCTTCAGGCACATTCCATCGCACCCAAGGGTGTCAAGTTTAGAAAAATGTGGTGGCGGGGAGGAGTTTGTACTTTTCTCAGGCCAGCTAGCATGATGTTCCTGCTAAATCTTCCTGACTAGCAGCACATTTTGTTCTTAGTACCATACGATTAAAAATTAAAACATTTTTTGAACCCTACTGCCTAGATTCTCTCTCTCTCTCATAAAACAGGAAATTTTATTTTCAAAATTACTTGTAATCACCTTTTAGACAAAAATTACTGGAGCTTCCATTTGTGACACGGTGTGCTTGATTATGTAAAATAACATCATGTACAAAATATGAGATGCTGAGAAACATGAATGAATACGAGAACTTTGAACTGATATGATTTTCAAAATTCTGATGTGTCAGACTGAAAAGAGTAACTCAAAATGAATAGTCTGTGGGCTCACAAATCATAAGGGATACTATTTTAACTTTATTACTTTCATAGCTGTTCAAGTCCTCCTGGATATTTTACCACATTTGTATTTTCTATTACTAACAAATAACTGAAATATTAGTAAAGTACAAAGCATTATTTTATTCTTAGCATAATACACAAATTAAAGATTGCAGGCTTAAGAACATATTAGATATAAAATATGGGACATCATAGAATAAAATAATAGAAGTGTAGGTCTAGAAGGGACCTTGAGAGGTCATCTAGTCCTGTCCCCTGCACTCAAGGCATGTTTTAGAAAAGGCTGAGGTAATGATGAGTTTTACTCTATTCTTTTCTTCCATGACAGATATCTAAATTGTTGTGACATAACCTTTATTTAAACTAGATACTGCCTTGTGAGTAATTCAAATAACTTCCTTTTTTCATTTCCATAGCCTGATAAGTGCTTGTTAAGCCTCCATTACAAAACTGTGACCTGATTTTAGGTTTCTTTAGTAAATTAAAAATAAATACCGCTTTGGGTAGGATTCAACCTCATTGAAACTGGTGGGCTTAACCACCACCCTTCATTTGGGTTAAATGTAAGAAACAGCTAAGTGCTTTTATAGAGACAGATAGCTGAAGCAACAGTAGCTTCCACCCAAAGCACAGGCACCTGTGTGGAGAAAGAAAAGGCACCTTAGTGTGCCACAAGTACTCCTTTTCTTTTTGCGAATACAGACTAACATGGCTGCTACTCTGAAATGTGTGGAGAAGTTTCTCTAGATGTTTTTTGGTGATGGTTTGTGTGTCTGTGACAGTGAGGCAGAAAGACCAGAGATGCAGAGAGAAGGATGCAAGGAAACACTTGACACACCCACAGAATCACTGGTAGCTTATCCTTGAGAAAAAGCTAAGAGAGCTTTTGGGCAGGGTATTAGCTACAAAGTGGCTTGGAGCTATGAACAAAGAAACTCTCTCCTGCTGCGTTCAGGAGTCAGGACATTGCTGCAATCTTGTTTATTTAGGAAGAATGTACAAAGATACCTTGCTCCATTATCAATTTCACCTTCTAACTGAAACAATTCACTAGACCCTGAATTTTGGGTAGCTGCTCAGATCAAAAGGGACTTAAAATACATTAAATTAAAGATAAATGCATTAAAACTGAGATGTGCCCAGATACTTTGGTAATGGGGGGTGTGCACAGGAATACCTCAGATAGATAGAAATTGAAATTCAGGGCAGGGCTGCTAGCAAAGTTGCTAAGAACAACACATCATTCAGTGAACCTGTATTGAGATTCCAGTGATATTTCTCTGATTTATATTTTGAGGGGGAAACAAATGAAAATCAGAGATCAGACTAAAACCAACTGAACCACAGCTGTTTTCAGATGAGTTTTGTTTTGAGCTGTGTGATTCAGTTCAACATGAAACTCAAAGCAAAATTCAAAGGTAGCAAAAGCTCACCAACTGAAATGGCTAAATCTCAAACTGCACTGAGGCACAAGGCAAATTCCGGCTTATTATATTCAGAAAAATAGTCCTGCTGACTTCAATGGGGTGAAGCATTCAGTGGGATTAATTGTATGAGGAACTCAAGCATGATTTAGCCCATACAGTCTATTTTTTTCAAAATGAGAGTCATTCTTCTCTCTCTGTTTGGGACCAAAATAACCAATGATAGCTTGAATCATATCTAACCAAATATGACTCCACTCACATAATGTACGATGGATAAGAGATTCACAGATAGAATAGACCGCTTCAGAAAAGTGTTTTGATTGTTAAAAAACACTTCTTGCTTCATTACCGTAGTTTTACCAGATAAACTACATCAGGGAAGAAAGCCTTTAACCTTTTCAAATTTTAATGACATTTTATTTCTAATGGGAACAGGAAAAAATATGAACCAGACTGTCATTTATAAGAACATTTCAGCCTTTTATTTGCAAGAATGGTGGCCACATTTTTTCTCACAAATAAAATTGCAAAAAGCTATAATGGGAGGGGGAAATCCATGAACTTGAAATTGATTTTTTTTTTGGAGCAGTTGTAAAGGGCTAGATTCACAAAATGGATGCAGGAGGAGCAGCCCTTCTTTTAACTTTTAGGCTAGAGGCAGTGAGAGATTCACATTCAGTTTCCTCCTCTGGCTGATGTAGAGACAGGAAGTGAACTTGGATCTCCCACACTGGAAGAAAATATCTTAGCTCCTGGGCTAGGGGATATTTGGGGTGGGGAAGGGGCTCTCTCAGCCCTGTTGAAGCCTTTCCACTTTGTTACAATAATGAAGTAGTCATTCCTAGTGGTAAATCATAGTCATTCATAATGACAAGGATTAGTCTTTGGGCTAGGGTAAGGGAGCGAAAAATGGCTCTACGGTGTGGTGGTTATGATGCTCACTTAAGCAGTAGGAAACCCAAGTTCCTTCAAATCCTTATTTAATGTCTCACTTGTTTAGTAACACAGCCTGCAAGAAGCAGATTACATCTGTAATCTGGGATAATTCCTAGTTGATGGGTGCACTTAGAGATAACTATTATCTAGAACATGCGAATGCTTTGAGACCTGGCTACCTGACACACCACCATCTAGGACAGGGGTGGCCAACCTGAGCCTGAGAAGGAGCCAGAAATTTACCAATGTACATTGCCAAAGAGCCACAGTAATACGTCAGCAGCCCTCCCTCAGCTTCCCCCATCCCGCTCCTAGTACCTTCTGCCCACTGGCAGCCCCGCCGATCAGCGCCTCCTTCTCCCTCCCCGCAGCTCCCGATCAGCTGTTTCATGGGTGCAGGAGGCTCTGCACCCCCTGGCACACTGGAAAGTTGGCACCTGTAGCTCCAGCCCCAGAGTCGGTGCCTATACAAGGAGCTGCATCTTAACTTCTGAAGAGCCACAGGTTGGCCACCCCTGATCTAGAAGCTGTAGGAGCCTAACTCCTAAGTAGAGGGCACAATCTACCTATCAAGCCGCACTCTTTACTGGCTTATTATCCATATCTGATTTATTTCAAGATGCTAGTCTGATCAAAGCTATTCTTATGGATCTCATGAGATTACTGAACAGTGCCTTTCATGTAAAAAAAAATTTTTTTAAATTCTCTAGAAAAATGACCCCAGTGAACTTGGTTCTGTGTGTTTCATAACCACACAAGTGCTTGGGTAATGTGTATGTTTCTGGTGTTCAGGGGCTAATCACAGCAATTTATGTCAGTCATATAAAGCTGTCTGGAGTGGATTCCAAACGCCCTCTGTCCACCCACTCATCATGTAAGTTTACTGTTTGCTGTACACAAGAGTACAAAATAAATGGGAATTAAGTTGGCGTTGTAAGGACTCTGGCATCTTTAACAGTTTGAAAGAACAGCGGAATCACTCACTTCCTACACATATCCTGTATACATCAAACAAAGAGGTTCCTGAGAGTTTGTGAATATGGCCACTTGCATGTTCCTTGCTTTTAGTGTGATTGAATGAAGTGTTCTAGGGTAAGTCCCTCAAGCGTATTGTTTAGGACATGTCATTCATTGTTGAGTGAAAATATGGGAAGCTGTAAAATTATAGGAGAGCGAAGATTCTATACTCACAGTATTAATCATCCACTAAGGGACCTGATTATAAGCCCAAGGATGTCAACAGCTCCTATTGACTTACAAGGGCTGTACTATAGACAATAGTGCAAATCCTGAGGTAATGGCATTTGGTTACCAATGGCAACTGAAACACTTTTAAGGGTGAAGACTGTTCTTGATGGAAATTAATTGTTGGTACATCAGAAAAGAAGGGTGGGATCAGAAAATGGAAGCATAGTTAGAGTGAAGTGACCACTATCAGCAGCATGGTTGGTTCTAGGGAGTCGTACATAATAAAGAGATCACTCTGCTATCAATGCAATACTGTAGTATATTTGGTTTGTATATTGCTCAGCATAAGAGTTGAAATGCAACACATTATACCTATTTCAGCTAACTCCATCAGTATTCAGGCAATGAGGCATTCTGGTCAAGATCAATTCTTTCTCAAGAGGCCTTGAATCAAAACCCCAATCTGAATATCACTGCAGTTTGGCCGAGAAAATTATATATATATATTTTCTCTTCTGTGAATAGTTGTACCTTTCTTTTCTTTTCGGAATTGTCTTTCCTGTCTTCAATTAGTTTAATTAGCTCTTGCAAATTTAAGTAAAATGGGCTTGCAGAGCACCGCAAGAAGCACCAACACTCAATTTAGATCGTTAAGACCCTATCAAACTCATACAGCATAACTGTTTTATGAGGAAAGGATTTTTCACTTAGCTGAGCCTTGTAAAGAATAAACACTTAACAGAGGTTTATTTGCCCAACAGGGGGCTTAAGGGGAAAATTTCAAGTCAGAAATGGAGTAAAATAAACTTATTGGAAATTATAATATCTTTGCATCTCTGTATTTTAGGTATTACAAATATATAAGAAAATATATCAAGAAATAAAGACCAGGCCCTATTGTTCCTACTTAAATTAGAAAAGATATGCATATTGGCAATTCAGATGGACTAGGAGATACCACACTAGAAAGTCTGACTTCATTTATTATGGGCATCTTGGCAATGGAAGAGATCATGGCACAAAAGATACATGAATAAGAGAGGAAGCATAGTCCAACAGATAGGGCACTAGCTTGAAAGTCAGGAAAGGAGAATGCCTCTGCTTAAATCTACCTAAATTAACATATTAGCAGGACCTCAAATAGAGGTTTGAAAAGGTCTTTAAAACCAGAAATTGCTGGCTGTCGGAGAATAACAGAGTTTCCACTTCCTAGCCACAGATCCTCAGATGTTTCAGTTTTGTCGTGTTAAAGGTTTCTAGGGCAGGCCAGGTGTTTGAACATGCTAGTAGCCCATTGAGCAAACCTCTCGCACCTTCTGAAGCTTTCATGGCTTGCATGTATGTTGTCTATATTACACTTCAGACTTCTGTTTTTCAGGGTTGATTAATTTCATTTTTCAGGGTTAATGTTTAGCAATTCGTGAGTTCTACTTAGATGTCAAAAAAACTCAATGGTTTTCAGATCTCTTTTTGTAGATACATTTGTACTGTTTCAAACAGCACTATGTTAGAATACTATAGGGAGCCTTTAATATAGACCAGCAGGGTTTACCCAGACCCATTAGGTCTAGATCTGTACTACAGACCCATGTAGGTATAACTGTGTTGCTCAGGGTATGAAAAATCCACAGCCCTGAGCAACTAGTTATATGGACCTCACACCCTGTATAGACAGTGCTATGTCAACGGGAGAGCTTTCTCATTGACGTAGCTACCGCCTCTCAGGGAGATGGATTAATGACACTCACAGGAGAAGCTCTGCCATAGGCACAGTGGTGCAGCTGCAGCTCTGTACATCTAGACAAGCCCCAATATATGCTTTAGAAATCACACCCCCATAGTCCATATTACTACAACATGTAGACAAGCCTTAGATACAAACCAGAGACAAGATACATTGCCTAAACAAACAAACTACACTGGGAAAGGTAAGAAATCAATATGAATTGAGTAACCATTTCTGGTGTTTATTCAATACATTTTTTTTTTAGTCAGGCGTGTTTTATTGGTTAAAACCTAAAATCAGAAGCCCTAGTTGTACTTTATTGAGCCCTGTGAGATCACAAATGACATCCAGAAGCAGCTTAATGCTCAGTGTAAGAATGTATGTCTATCAAAGAACGATGACTAATGGAGAAAAGTACAACCTTGTGGACAGCTTAAAAATTAAAAACCGCTAATATTAGACTAATATATTTTGCTTACAGGGGAGTGACATATATATTGCAAATTGGGGGGAAGAATCATAGAATCATAGAATATCAGGGTTGGAAGGGACCTCAGGAGGTCATCTAGTCCAACCCCTTGCTCAAAGCAGGAACAATCCCCAACTAAATCATCCCAGCCAGGGCTTTGTCAAGCCTGACCTTAAAAATATCTAAGGAAGGAGATTCCACCACTTCCCTAGGTAACGCATTCCAGTGTTTCACCACCCTCTTGGTGAAAAAGTTTTTCCTAATATCCAACCTAAACCTCCCCCACTGCAACTTGAGACCATTACTCCTTGTTCTGTCATCAGCTACCACTGAGAACAGTCTAGAGCCATCCTCTTTGGAACCCCCTTTCAGGTAGTTGAAAGCAGCTATCAAATCCCCCCTCATTCTTCTCTTCTGCAGACTAAACAATCCCATTTCCCTCAGCCTCTCCTCATAAGTCATGTGTTCCAGTCCCCTAGTGATTTTTGTTGCCCTCCGCTGGACTCTTTCCAATTTTTCCACATCCTTCTTGTAGTGTGGGGCCCAAAACTGGACACAGTACTCCAGATGAGGCCTCACCAATGTCGAATAAAGGGGAACGATCACGTCTCTCGATCTGCTGGCAATGCCCCTACATATACATCCCAAAATGCCATTGGCCTTCTTGGCTACAAGGGCACACTGTTGACTCATATCCAGCTTCTCGTCCACTGTAACCCCTAGGTCCTTTTCTGCAGAACTGCTGCCGAGCCATTTGGTCCCTAGTCTGTAGCGGTGCATGGGATTCTTCCATCCTAAGTGCAGGACTCTGCACTTGTCCTTGTTGAACCTCATCAGATTTCTTTTGGCCCAATCCTCCAATTTGTCTAGGGCCCTCTGTATCTTATCCCTACCCTCCAGCGTATCTACCTCTCCTCCCAGTTTAGTGTCATCTGCAAATTTGCTGAGGGTGCAATGCACACCATCCTCCAGATCATTTATCAAGGTATTGAACAAAACCGGCCCCAGGACCGACCCTTGGGGCACTCCACTTGATACCGGCTGCCAACTAGACATGGAGCCATTGATCCTACCCGTTGAGCCCGACAGTCTAGCCAACTTTCTATCCACCTTATAGTCCATTCATCCAGCCCATACTTCTTTAACTTGCTGGCAAGAATTCTGTGGGAGACCGTGTCAAAAGCTTTGCTAAAGTCAAGGAACAACACATCCACCGCTTTTCACCCATCATCCAGAGCCAATTATCTCGTCGTAGAAGGCAATTAGATTAGTCAGGCATGACTTGCCCTTGGTGAATCCATGCTGACTGTTCCTGATCACTTTTCTCTCCTCTAAGTGCTTCAGAATTGATTCCTTGAGAACCTGCTCCATGATTTTTCCAGGGACTGAGGTGAGGCTGACTGGCCTGTAGTTCCCAGGATCCTCCTTCTTCCCTTTTTTAAAGATGTGCACTACATTAGCCTTTTTCCAGTCGACTGGGACTTCCCCTGATCGCCGTGAGTTTTCAAAGATAATGGCCAATAGCTCTGCAATCACATCTGCCAACTCCCTTAACACTCTCAGATGCAGCGCATCCGGCCCCATGGACTTGTGCTTGTCCAGCTTTTCTAAATAGTCCTGAACCACTTCTTTCTCCACAGCATCCTTGCATTGAGAGACATTTTCTTGTGGGAAAATGAGCTGCATATTAATAGCAAAAGAGCATAATTGCATATCAAATTTTCCACTGGAAAAGCTTTTCAGTGAGGAGCAATACTTCAAGACGAGCCATTTGCACAAAACTCCCACTAGCAGTAGCATTTCATTATAATCAATAAGTCAAACATTTATTGAGCAACACTACTGCTGACAATTAGTCTTTTGTCTTTTTCACATCTGCTGCTCATAGTGAGACAAATGTAGTCACATGTTTATCCAGATAGTGATTTATTTCCTGGTGCATTCTTGGTTCATTTTGCAGTCTTCATTCAAGGAAAATAAATACGTTAATTGTTTCATTGTTAAGTGACCTTGATAACTAGTCTGTTATAAAAACTAAATTAAAAGCACATTTACATTTATCTTAAAATAATTATCAGGAATTCATTATGGGGGTGTGATTTTAAATTCTCTTAACCACAAATAAAAGCAACACTGAAGCCAGACTTGCATGAATAAAGCACCTCATGTTTTGATTTTGGGCCAGATTCTGTAACCTCCATTCATATTAAGCAGAACATCCCCATTGATTTTAGTGAATAAGAGTGACAGAGTTATGCAGCACTTTATCAGCAGCAATTAGCAGAATATCCCAGTCCTTGATTATATCATGTTATCAAGAATGACCTTTTTAAAATATTCCACTTTGTGTGATCTATCCAGAAATTGTTTTTGTTCTTGCCCAATCTGCACCATACACAAATCAACAGCTTATGATACGTAAATGTCAAACATGACTGACCTTTTCATATCAGCCCGGTAGTGACCATGTGTCATGACCAATAGGTAAGTGGATTTCTTGATAGGCAAGTGTTTGTTTGTTTTTTAAATTCAAGGAACTCAACTGAAAACAATTTTCCTTGCAAAAGCAATGGATAGCGTGTAATAAGTGGTTACTGTTCACTGGTTGCCAACAGTTGAAACTATGGTCTAAAATAGGAAATACAATAGGGGGAACAAAGCAGTTATTTTATATATACTGCAAAAATAAACAAATAAATACTACCCTAATAAATGAACAGCTAGTGCTTTAAATGTTGTGACAATAACAATGAAGTTCCCAGAAGCAGCACTTTTTGTTTACTTAAAGTTTTTTGATCTTATTAATTAGGATGGGCAAATTGATCCAGATAACATAACTCACACAGACTACTTTTGAGGTTAAACCAATGGCTACATAAGTTATTTCATTCGTTTTTATATTCCTCTGTATTCCATGGTTTTGCCCACGACTGAAAGTGCTGAAATACTGCAAAAGAGGTTGTTATTGCATTAATTCTGGTGCAACCAGAAGAAGAATGAACTGGGAAAACCTCAGGAAAGCATGACCTCATGAGAGCCATCCCAGTTTCACAGACTCACAGGTACAGATAAGCATCCAAACCAAATCTGAATTTTTGGGGTTTGTGCATCACTAGGACCAAGCCGTCCTATTTGCAGATAGCTACATTTAAAGCATATTGCTCGGTATCCACATAGTACCATAATCTACAACACAAAGGTCTGGTCTGCACTAGGAATTCATAGAATATCAGGGTTGGAAGGGACCTCAGGAGGTCATCTAGTCCAACCCCCTGCTTAAAGCAGGTCCAATCCCCAATTAAATCATCCCAGCCAGGGCTTTGTCAAGCCTGACCTTAAAAACTTCTAAGGAAGGATATTCCACCACCTCGCTAGGTAACCCATTCCAGCGCTTCACCACCCTCCTAGTGAAAAAGTTTTTCCTAATATCCAACCTAAACCTCCCCCACTGCAACTTGAGACCATTACTCCTCGTTCTGTCATCTACACTCTGAGGGGTATGAAAAATCCACACCTCTAAGAGACGTAGCTGTATCGACCTAATCCCCAGAATAGACAGCACTAGGTAGATAGAAAAATTCTTCTGTTGACCTACCCTACCACTTCTTGGGGAGGTGGATTACCTATGACAACAAGAGACTCTCTCTCATTAGCATAGGTAGTGTCTACACTGAAGTGCGACAGCGAGGCAGCTGCTCCGGTGCAACTGCACTGCTGTAGCGTTTTATGTGTAGACATATCCAAAGCTATATACATTGCTTGAGTCACAATGCCAATTATTAAAATTAGCAAAAGCAGATCTGGAAGAGTACATAGCAGTTGTGATTCATGGTGGAAGGAACCTTCTGAAGTTTCCTCATTATATTTCACATACACACACACACACACACTTTATCACACCTCCTCCACAGTCCTTCTGCAAAAAGGTAGCCTGCAGATTAAAGGTTATGGATTCTTTAAAAAATCGTGTAAGTATCAGGAACTCTTTAGGTTAACTTTTTTTTTATAGACAGATCTGTTAGTTTGGCACAATGGTACCAGGAGCACTGAAACATTGTGTAGGCACTCTCTATTAGAGGGGCCTCTGAATTTAATTGGGGGTGTTTTGGTCGGGAAGCTCTTCAGTGCTGCAATCCAGCCTTGAAGACTGCTACAGCCTTGGGGAAGAAAGACTTCTGCTCCCAGGAGTGAGGGGATTCTGGGTTTGGATGCAGAGGCAGCATGCATTCGGCTGAGACTGTTACCGGTCTCCTAGTCAGGGGAGGGAAGATTGCCTTTTGGAGTCCTGTCCAAGCCAGGAGCTGCTACTAGAAAACCAGAAGCTGCAGAGAAACTTGTTATTTGACCAAGCGGGGCATCACAGAGGCTATTGCTGGGCTTCACTGGAGCCAGGGCAGAGACTGTTGCTTTGACCAATGGTGCAGGAACCAGGGGGACCAGGAAGCCATGCCCTCCACCCCAACTTTTTAATCTGGGCATAGTTGGGGTGGGGGGAAGAGGCCAGCATTGCCCCCCAAACTGCAAGCCTCAGGCAGGTGCGGCACCAGCGTCAGCTCCCCAGTCGCAAAGCGCAGCCCCTGCCAGCGCCGCTCTGCGCCTGCCCAAGGCTTGCAGTTTGGGGGGGCTAACGCTGCCCCCTACATCCCAAACTATGCCCAAGTCAAAAAGTCAGGGGCATGGTCCCCTGGCCTCCCCGGTTCCAGCACTGGTGTCCCACCCCCACACACTTGTACAAAGTTTCTGGCCTCCTTGGCTGGCATGCAGTGAAGTCTGTGTGAGTAAGCACAACTTTGTTAGGGAGAGTCCCTGCAGGGGATAGTGAAGAGACTTTAAGGATTCTCCTTGAGTCTAAGAAGATAAGTGGTCTTATTATCCAACCAGGATTCAGAGACAGAGTTACTTACCTCTGATTATAACTCCCGTCTTCAGCAGGGTTGTGCAGCTTGCAATGATCCCAAGTTAGAATCGCTCCGCCCCTTGCTGCCTTGGCTGGTCTGTATTACTGGACCAATTGAGTGCTGTCCCTGGCTTCAAGATCTTCAAGTTATAAGAGGAGCACATGCTCAGGGATGGAATAACTGGTGGCAGTATAAAAGTCTTATTTACCACTATAAATTGCATTTATTAAGTGCCCCCTGCTGACTTACAGTGGTTGTGAGATTTTAATTATTCTCATTTCTTTCTAATTTGTTAAGTAAAGGTGTGTTAATTTTAGTCTAACAGTGTATTCAAGACCAGCCCTAGACCAAATGGCACCCCACACAAGAAGTGTCAATGGCGCCTCACCTTCCATTTGTTAAACTTTTGAATACCTTATTTTTATTGCATTTGTAGCCCATTTCACGACTTTGATGCACAATTTGCATGCATGATTTAACCCTGTCATATAATACGATAAATTTGCATGCTAGGATCTGTAAATCTGTGAGCCCTGGGATCCCCAAGCCTGGCACCCCAAGTGGTCACCTAGGTCGCCTGCCCCGAGTGTATTGTCTGTACAGCATTTATAAGTGGTACTTCTGGGTTAGACACATTGCATCCATCAGCTTGGGTTGATTCCTGGAGGCTCCCATGGCACACCACTGTGTATGTGCACAAGGCTCAACCAGGTAGAGGCACTGCTAAGATTAATGTCCTTATAAGTAAAAGGACTGCAGCAGAGGGGTCAATAGAGCTTTCCCACCTATCCAACATCACTACTGGGATACTCAGGATCTCCTTTACTGTCAACAACTTCAGATACCCAGCACACAGGTGAGTGTTGCCTGCTCCTGACTAACCAGGGAAGGAAAGGGGGGTTACAACACTCAAGAGTAAATGCTCGACTGTGGTCAGGAAAGGAATTTCCTAGCAAGGGCATTCCGCTAATCTCTCCTCACATGAATTACTTCCCATCTGTTCCCCTTACTGCACTGCTTTCTGACCTAGAAAATCTGTTTCCCGACTCTGTCCCTCACCCTTTTCTCTTCCTCCTGTTGTGTCTTCTCTCTCTCCTAATCCCCAGTTCTGACTCACCACTACTTAAGGTTCTCTTTTTGTAGCTCTGCTCCACCACAGCATTGATACTTGAGGTTTTGTGAATGGATGGCTACATAGGGGAGCCAAAAGATGCCAAATCTATGCCCTTACTGTATTGTACCACACCTGCCCCTCTTACTCCATGGTAAAACCCACACAGAAGAGGGTAGGAGAGAAAGAAATCTCCACAAATATCCCCATTGTTGTGTCCCCCTCCCGTTATTCCATTGAGGAGGCAAAGTTTGCAATATCATGGGGAGAGCCTTGGTGTCTGCCCCCCATCCCTGGAAGATCTCCAGGGATCAATAATACGCCTAAACCAACTGCATCAAGGCTTAGGTACTTTTGCACAAGTTTTAACCCCTGGTGACTCTCCTCCCACCAGGTCCCTGGCAGTGTGGCTCCAAAGGAGGGGGTTTTACCAGTGACTGTATCTTGGTTGCTGCTGCCACATGGGCCTGTGGTTGGGGGAGGAGCTTCGCAGCAAATTTAATGTAGCCTCTTGCTCTATCTCCATGAACTGGAGGAGAGATGGTGTACCTCCAACCCCATTCCATCTCACCTGCTCCTCAACCTGTCCCCCACCTCATCCCACCTACTGCCTACTACTCAAGGATTGTTACCATCTGATGGCCCTTTGGTGGACAGTGTGAAATGAATTTGTCTTCTCTCCAGTTCCTAGTAGACCATAACATGTAGGTGACTACCACATTAGCACTAAATGGCATGCCCTTGTCAGCAGTCTCAGCAATAGACCTGGTTAGAAAATGGAGAATATAAAGTGACAAATATTTTTGCAAATTTTCATGAAAATTTTCTTACCAGTTCAACTCAGCGGGGAGGCCAAGGATTCATGGAACATCAAAATGGAATGGTCCAAACATCCCTATAGATTTGGTCCTTTTAGGCTAAGAAAGAGTAGTGCTGGTAAAGAATCTGCTCTGGTCTTGCCCACTCTGTGAATAAAGAGAGGACTCCAGGGCTTCCAATTTGGCATGTTGCATGAGCACTATATTCCCTATTTGTAAAGAATAAAACATTACCAAATGAAAAAGTCATTGTGGCCCCTTTTAAATTAGGTAAGATCTACAATTTAAGCGTGTACCTAAGAAGGGAATTTCAAAAACCCAGGCTACAAAGGCAAAGATATTATAAACTATAACATTCCTACTCCTGTACACGCACCCCAAGACCAAATGCTCTGCTCTCTCCAACTTAAGAGGATAGGATGGCACAAAGAGTATTAGCAGAGAAAGATATAGCTCATCCAATGCCCACTGAAATCAGAGGAAGCATTTCCATTAACTTCAGTTGGCTTTCGATTGAGTGCTCAGAAACCATTCCAACTGGTGTTTTAAATGTCGAAAGAAAACCCAAAACTAAGACTTACATTTTTAGCATACTTCTTTCAGTAACACTTTATTCCATTTATATAATGTTTTATCTAAAAAGTGTTCCTTTCGGACCATTTAGCCTTTAACTGCGTATTTTGATAACATGGGGAAGAAGTAGTAGATTAGTTAATGTTTCTCAAAATTACTGGCATTTTAAAGAAATAGTTCAGTATTTAGTCATTTATACTTTTGTACTGACAATTCTAATTCTGCAAGACTGGAAACCCTCTTTCCATAGTTCAGATTTCATGTTATCACTTCAAATGCTTTGAGAAGAACGTGGAAGGAATTATAGATAGCTTTCTAATGCAGAGATTCATTTCAACAAGTGAAAATTTCCATCTACTCGGGTTTTCATATCGTTGAGCTGAAACGAAATGATAGTGAATACTGAACTCTACAGGCAGGATTGTACAGCAGGAGGAAAAACAAGTCACCCCACTATTTTAGTTGGCTAGACTTCTGAAACTTACTCATGTTTACAAAACATTCAGCTGCTTATATAAAACCTAAATAGACTATGCAGATAGTCCACAAACATGCAAGCACAGCAAACAGGGTGACCATATTTCCTAAAGTAAAAATGGGAAGGCTCGGGGCTATCCTAAGCCACCCTCCCTGCCTGCAGGGCTCATCAGAGATGATCACCCTCTCCCTCCTCCCCTCCCCCCGGCCGGCACTGCCCATGGCTGGGGCTGACCCCCAAAACCCTGTGCTGCCCACAACTGGGAATGATGCCCCGCCCCAAGCTCCACACTGCTCATGTCTGGGGCTGAGCACCTGAGCCCCGTGCTGTCCGGGGCTGGGGCTGACCCCCACTGAGATCTGTGCTGCCTGGAGCTGGGGCTGACCTGAGCTCTGTGCCCCCCGCAGCTGGGGCTGGGGCTGGGGCTGAGCACCTGAGCCCCATGTTGCTCACAGCTGGGACTGGGGCTGAGTGCCTAAGCCCCGTGCCACCCTATACATTTGTAATTTTGAATTTGTCCTCCATACATACACCAACAATGATATAACCGATCAGTATGTTATTAGCTTTCTATTGATCAAGACAACCTACATGACAACCTACATCCTGTGATGTTAGTGAGTTGGGGTACACTGAACTCATCAGGCTGGCTGAAACTCACAGCCAGATATCAGTGAGCCCCTTGCCTTCTTGCATTGGGATGCCGTTAGGATTACAGGGGCCCATTGCATTTCAGTTCAGACTGCACCTGTGTAATCCAGGGACTCTGTGCTTGATTTTAGAGGGGGAAAAACAATCTTATTTTTGTCCCCACAAATAACTTTGGGTTCAAATGCCAGCATACAGGTAGCTAGCTACCTCATTGCTCCTGCAAGTCAAGTACTGTACTTAGCCACCTAGATGCTGATGTCTGCATCAATAATTAGTCACAGGTACAAAACTGCAAACTCAAAAGGGAGACTGGCCTGAGTTCCATTTAAAAATATGGCCCTTTGTTATCACTTCAGATAGTTTTGTTGCTGACTGGAATACAGGCCTATGATATGTGCAAAGACTCAAGGGATAAAAAAAGTTAACACAATTTATCAGTTTTTGCTGAAATACTGGAATGATGCCATACATGTCATAGAGCTAGTTATGTGGTCTTCAGATAGCGAGGAAAAACAGATGTTCATGATCCTGTTTTTCGGCTTGGTTCACTACTGAAAGTATGTGTTATTCCAGTTCAATGCCTGTGTATCTCTGTTGAGCCATGGGCCGGCATAACATCAGTGGAGTTTGTTTTATAGCAGCTGAGGATCTGGCCCAGCTTAGTTATTGCTTACACCATTTTTATGGCAGTGTAAGTAGTATCTGCAACTTTGTCTATGCTTGGAAGGAGTTTTAGTATGTTTAGTAGTAATTGTTCTGTATTATTATTTTATAATATGCACTTCTAAGGTGCATTTCCTATCCAAGAGGCCAGATCATCAGCCTATGTACATTTGTGTCACCCCAGTGACTTATGTAGAGTTAAACAGATTTTCACCAGCTGAAAATCTAGCCCGGTATTTGTGTGAGAGATTCCCGCTATAAATACACTTTAAAATAGAACAAAAAAACCAACACACACATTTTTGGTGCTGTAAGGAGGCGTTGTTGGGAGGATGATTCCACTTAGAAAAGCTAATAAATATTGCATGAGACAAAGTTGAAGAGGAAGGTGTAAATGGATTGATTTTCATACAGTCTCAAGATTTACATATGAAAATTAAGTGAATCCACTGGCCTCAGTGTGCAGACCAGTAACTTGTAAATTAGCAAAACTTCAGGCACGTTTGTACAGTCTAAATTAAAAGTTTAAAAAAGTATAATGAGTTGGGTATATAATTCATACTGAATAGAGTTCATAAACTGTAATCTGGGGCATGCCATTATTAAAGCTAGTTGGAGAACTTACTAACCACAAAGAGGAATAATGTCCACAGTGGAGACATCTTAAGCTGCCTGAAAGTAATATGCACAAAACATGTGCAGTTATTTAGTTAATGACAGCTTATTAGGGAAAAGCTGGCATTCTCTTCATTACATCTCCACTTATCCAAAAGTGTTAAGAGTTTCATTTAACACTGACACAAGGAAGTCAAAATAAATCACAGCAAAACAAAACAAGGAGATGAGCATTCCTGTGGTCGGAAAGTGTCAGAATTGTGAGTGAAGGCAAATCTTTCAGAGTCGGTATGTATGGTAGGATACAAAACTGAAATAGATTTCCAACAGTCATTGGGGGGAAAAGTAAATCAATCGTTCAATCTCATTTTGTAATGTCTACTTTTAATATATGTTATATCTAATATTTTAAATTATTGTGATAATCTTATCTTGAAACACCCCACGTGGGAAGACACAGCATTATAGCCTCTTTGCCTTGCTCTCCTCCTGGGACACACATCCCTTCTGGGTTACTCAAACTGCACACTAAAATTAAAAGAACAAACTCTTCCCCCCTTTCTTAGCTCAGTCCCCACCAGGTTCTCCACCCTCTCCCAGGCTCTTCAGAGCTTTTTCAAGGACTTCTTTCCTGGAGTCTTTTCCCTGGTTCAGTTTATTTGCATTGTTTGTTAAATATTTGAGAGAGTAAATTTTTGTAACTTAAAATCGGTTTGAAAGAAAAACTATCCTTTAGTGACCTTGTTTTGCTGCTTTCTTGTATGAATAATTCTTCAAGAGATATTAGTTGTGTTGATTAATGAAATTATCCCTTTGTCTTTTTTTTAATTTACTAAAATTAGTTTATTGTGTCCTTCCTTTTGAGGCACAATTTCTACCTGTTTTGCCTGTACTAAAATATTGGCACAAATTGAAGTTTTTATTGTGGATGGAAACCAGGCAGTTTAAAGTTCTCTAGCCAGAGTGGACATTTAAGATATGGGTTTACTTGAAAACGATAAAGATTAAGAGTCTGATTCTGACCTCACTTACACCAATGCAAATCTGAAGAAACAGCAGTAAAGTTTGTTTTGATTAACCTCTTAAAGCAAAGACTGCCTTTTAGTCTGTCTTTATAGTGCCTCGTCCAACGAGGCCCAGGCTTGATGTAGGCTGTTAGGTGTTATTGTCATATAAATAATACATTATAGTTAAGTGTAAACAGAATAAATAAACACATTAAAATAATAAGTGTAAAACCAGAATAAAAAGAGATTAGAACACGGCACTGAAGACTTAGAATATACTTAGAAGGAAACATCTGTCCGTTATCTGAGTTTCCTGATATGCTGTACTTTCAGCTCCCCCTCCATTTATTTTAATGGAAATTCTCTCTCTGTTTGCTCCCATGGTAGACATTCTGGTTGAGAATTTTTACCTGATTTCAGATGGTCAATTAGGTTTTAAGAAAGAAACAAAAGTTGTTTAGTCTCCTGGTTTCTGGGACTCCTGGTCCCACAAGAGTCATCAAACAAAGAGACTAAAGGAGAAGTCCTGACTCCACTGAGATCAGTGACAAACTCCCATTGACACCAGTGGGGCCAGGATTTCACCCCAAGATTATAATGGAGACTACTAGAATATCCACTAGCATCTGTTTGAAATTTTTATTTAAGGGATTTGACATAGAAAATCAAAGGCCTGCATGTCCTCTCAGAGTAGTGTAAAACAGGAGTAATTCTATTGCATTAAATGGATTTACATTGGTAATACCAGTATAAATAAACGGTGAATGAAGTCTCCAAAAATTGAGTATCAATGTTGTAGTTTAAGCAGACATTGGCTAGTGTAGGTAGCTCCCTGCCTAGCATTCTGGCTTTGTGGATCACATTCTAAGGTACCTGTCTCTCCCCATTCATTGTAGAGGAAGTCTAGGTGCCTAGTTCAGACTTTATGAATCAGAGTGTTTCTGTGATTTTCTAGGCACTTCAAAGTTAGGTTTTGCGATGCTCAGTGTACAACACTTAAGTAAAATTTGTAGATCTGGGCCATAGTTTAAGGCCAAAAGATTAAGGCCAGTAATTTCTCAATCAAGTCCATAACTTCTGTTTGAGCTAGTGTTGATTTAGCATCCAGTCTTGATTTAAAAGCTTCAAGTGATGGAGAACTCAACCTATTCCTAGGGAAGTTGTTCTAATGGTTAATTACCTCACCTGATAAAAACTTGCACCTTATTTTTAGTCTGAAATTGTCTAGCTTCAGCTTCCAACCATTAGATCATTATGTCCTTTTCTACTAGATTAAAAAGAGTTGACTATTATATCAGACCCTCTTCCCCAGGCCGGTAGTTGTAAGTTGTGATCAAGCCTCCTCCTAATCTCTTGGTAAACTAAATGGATGAAGCACCTTTAGTTTCTCACTGTAATGCATGTTTTCCAGACCTTCTCATTCTTGTAGCTCTTTTCTGAACCCTTTCCAGTATTTCAACATGCTTTAGGAATTAGTGGCAACAGAACTACACACAGTATTCCAGTTATGGTCTCACTAATGCCATTGTAACAGGGTCAGCTCCCACCTCTCATGAGTGCCCCCTTTCTCTGACCAATATGCCTGCAATTATAGTCCTTTCACGAGGTGGCATCCACCTTTCATGGGCAGCCCCTCCTTGGTTGGTTGGGTGTGAGACTGCTTTTAGTTTTTGTTCTTTCAATGGAGTGACAGCTGCCTCTTGCAGGCTGTTTCTCTCAGCTGGTCTTCAGCAACTCAGCCCTCTAGCTGCATACACTGTCCCCCCTTCCAGGGTATACAGTCCCAAGTTCTTATCACAGCCCTGGTATGGGGCTGTAGTTCTTAGGCTTCTTCCACCACCCAGCTGGGGCCCATCTTGGTACCTGCAGCTGGTGGTGTTTCAGCAAGCCTCCCTGAGCTCAGTTTGCAACCAGACCAGCAGGGCCCATCTCAGTACCCTCACCCGGTCTGGCCAGGTTCTGTGCTCAGTCCCCTGGGCTCAGCCTGCCCTCACTGCCCTTTTGTTGCTCCTGCTGCTTGTCCAGCCAGCCAATCTTTGGTAGCTTTTCCTGGTGAGAGCTCTGCAGTGAGCTGTCTGCAGACCTGCTGCTCATCTTACCAGCCAGAGACCCAGGTGTCCTTCATTGAGCTCCACACAGCAACTGAAGACTCTGTTTTGCTGCTTGCCTTTTATCTGGCTCTTCTAGCCCCTATTGGTTGCTCCAGCAGCCCCTCTGATTGGCTTCTCCCTCTGTAGCCAACCTAGGCTGTCTGGAGGACTTCTCGATGTTCTATTATGGGGCAGGGTGACACAGGGCCATGAGACGTCCAGCAGGGGGCCTCTGGACCTAGTCCACCCTGCCACAGCCATATACAGAGGTAATGTCATGTCCCTACCCCTACTTGTTATTCCCCCTGCTTATACATCCCAGATTATGTTAGCCCTTGTAGCTACAATATCACACAAGGAACTCATATGCAACTGGTTATCTATGACAAGCTCCTAAACCCTTTTCAGTGTCACACGTATTGCTTACACAAGCCCACCTTACCAAGTGATCCAGAATAGTTTATATAACTGAGCTGTCCCAATCACTATTTACCATTCCTCAATTTTTGCATTAACGGCAAATAGTTACCAGCAATAAATGTATGTTTTCTTCCAGATCATTGATGAAGATATTGAATAGCATTGGGCTAAGAATAGATCCCTACAGGACTCCACTAAAAACATCCCCACTGGATTCTCTTACATTAGAATGATAACTTCTATCTGATATGATCTCTTCAGTTAATCTGTAGGCAGTGCTCAATACTCTCAGCAGCAGAAGTACTGCTTATGTTTCTTACCTATTCCAAACTGTCCAGAAGTATCAATCACAACTATGTACATTTTCTAAAAAAATTTCTGCAGAATCAGTGGTATAGTTATGACAAAGAGAGACTCCTTGGCAAAGGGCCCCCTGTTCTTTGTAAACAGCTTTCACTTCAAACATGACAAACTCATTACACCAAACACATCTTGCAGGGTATTTATCCATAAGGGATATCATGTGAGGTGTCTGAAGAAAGATCAAATCTTGTCAAGACTCAATCATTGTGAGATGTACATAAGGGTAATATTTAAGGAATAATGTATTTTTATTGAAAAACTGCTTTATGGACTTGGAGTAGAAATTAATCACCAAGAGGTAAAGGGCCTCAGGGATGACCCATCCAAGCAGGCAAAACTTAAGAGCCTACAAGTCCACTCAGTCCTACTTCTTGTTCAGCCAATCTCTAAGACAAACAAGTGAATTTACATTTACAGGAGATAATGCTGCCCACTTCTTATTTACAATGTGACCAGAAAGCGAGCACAGGCATTCACATGGGATTTTTGTAGATGGCATTGCAAGGTATCTACGTGCCAGATAGGCTAAACATTCCTATGCCCCTTCAAGCTTCAGTCACCATTCCAGAGGACATGCTTCCATGCTGATGATGCTCATTAAAAAATAATGTGTTAATTAAATTTGTGACTGAATTCTTTGGGGGAGAATTGTATGTCTCCAGTTCCAATTTACCTGCATTCTGACATATGTTTCATGTTATAGAAGTCTTGAATGATGACTCAGTACATGTTGTTCATTTTAAGAATGCTTTCGCTGCAGATTTGACAAAATGCAAAAAGAAGGTACCAATGTGAGATTTCTAAAGATAGCTACAGCACCCAATCCAAGGTTTAAGAATCTGAAATGCCTTCCAAAATCTGAGAGGGATGAAGTGTGGAGCATGCTTTCAGAAGTCTTAAAAGAGCAACACTCCGATGCAGAAACTACAGAACCTGAACCACCAAAACCTTCTGCTGGTTGCATTTGACTCAGATGATGAAAATGAACATGCGTTGGTCCAACTGCTTTGGATTGTTATCGAGCAGAACCCATCATCAGCATGGACGCATGTCTTTTGGAATGGTGATTGAAGCATGAAGGGACATATGACTCTTTAGCACATCTGGCATGTAAATATCTTGCAACACTGGCTACAACAGTGCCATGCGAATACCTGTTCTCAATTTCAGGTGACATTGTGAACAAGAAGAGGCCAGCATTATCTCCTGTAAATGTAAACAAACTTGTTTATCTGAGCGATTAGTTGAACAAGAAATAGGACTGAGTGGACTTGTAGGCTCTAAAGTTTTACATTGTTTTATTTTTGAATGCAGTTATTTTTTGTACATAATTCTACATTTCTGAGTTCAACTTTCATGATAAAGAGATTGCACTACAGTACTTGTATGTGATGAATTGAAAAATACTATTTCTTTTGTTTCTTTTTTTACAGTGCAAATATTTGTAATCAAAATAATATGAAGTGAGCACTGTACACTTTGTATTTTATAATTGAAATCAATATATTTGAAAATGTGGAAAACATTCAAAATATTTAAATAAATAGCATTATTGTTTAACAGTGCGATTAACCGCACGATTAATCACAATTAACTTTTTTAATCCATGATTAATTTTTTAATCGCTTGACTGCCCTAATGATTTTCTTTTGTGTTGTAACCACTTGTTTCCACCACTCTCTCATTTCTAGAAATATCTTTGTTCTTACAATAAAACAAAATAAGGTTTATTAAAGTAAGTGCTCACAAGTGCTGTGTGGCTGACAAGAGCTGTTGTATATGGTAAAATTGGCAAATTGGGGTATCTTGCACCTTTGGGCACAGAGGATCTGGAAATTCTGTGAGTAGCTAGTGTCAGGGGCTGGATATCACAGGAATATGATTCAAAGGGACGTGGGGAATGGAGTGCCCCTACTGCTAACCTGAGAGGCAAAGTTAGGGCTGGCAGAGCCCAGAAGAGAATGCTTGAAGGGGTGGCGGTGTCAGGGAGCTGACAGCCAGCTACTACAAGAAAGACTCCCTCTTGTTACAGGCAGCGGGTAACAAGGTGACTCACAGTCCTGGGTACCCTGACAACCATCAGACTAATGGCCCATTTTCATGGATGACAAAGAGCGGCTTGTGGTAAGGTTTTGTGGTTACCAAGTAACTGAGAGTGATGGATGTTCCATTTCTTTGTCCGGATTTACATATGGCCACCAAAAATAACTTCCTGCCACACTTTTCATTGTGCTTTGATACCATTCATGTATTCCAACCAACACTCTTGTCTGTAAAATGTTTGCGTATGACCTCTTTACCTCATGGTAAGCAATAATTCTCTACTTACAGCAACATATGTCTAGATAAATAAGGACAAAGTCTCTCATTTGCTATGTGATTGGGCTCTCTCAAAAGAATACACTTTAATCAAAACATAGCCAACATTTTAAAAACAGGCATTCCATCTTTTATCTCCTGGAGCAACTGATGCATTATTTGCTGAAATTCTGCAAGCATTTTAGCAATACCACAGAGGAATGTTCCAGACTTGCACAGCTCTTTGTGAGTGTGCACAGTATGGCATGTTTTGAATCTGATTCTAACACTTAGTCTTGACAGGCTTAGATCATATACAGTTTTGCAAAGTTCACACCTCTGGCCAGCTTGGCAGATAAATCTTACGGTTTTGAAAATGGATACAGAGCCACCTGCAACTGGGATTCATAGTGCCCACAACTTATTACACTACAGCCAATTTGGGGACACATACCTATTCCCCCCGTAGGTCCCATCCTCTGTATTCTTCTATGAGATGGGAAAGTTTCCCTTCCCTACAGCCCCTTGTGGGTTAATTAGGTAATATTTATACACTTGAAAATGAAGACAGCTCTAGAAGCACTATTATGAAGTTAATACAAAGCTGAATTTACAACATTTTAAATTAAATAACACTTCGATCGTTCTACAGAGTTTTCGCTTCTGTGTTATCACTTCTACAGTGAGTGAGTGAGTGAAAACCTGACCTCACTGAATTCAGTGGCAAAACCCCAAAGATGCAAGGTTTCATCCCATATGTTCCAAAAAATGGAACATATCATGTTTAAATGTATCAATACTCTAGCATTTGGCTTGCTACTGCCTGTCTTCATTAGTGGCTGAAGAAGATGAGTAAAGAGAAGAGAAAGACACTTCCTCTGAAAATCTCTCTCCTAAGTGTTATTTTCTGTGATAGGGCAGCAGATGTAACATGACTGATGACTGTTTATGATTCCTCCAGTACTGAGAAAACACACACACACACACTCTAAATCAATATCACACTACAGCACCTACTGAGTGTACATTTTAATTATTTCAGTAATTAAACCAGAGAAGTATTAAAATAACATTGAGACTGCAGCATGAATATTGGAATTTTAATGCCTTTGGATATAGAGTCTTGTTAAACAAAGATGGAAAAAAAAAAGAGCGAGCTGTGAGAACTCAATGTCTTCAAGTACAAGGTATACAAGTAAAAAGCAGCCAAGCATTCTACAGGGTGAAGGCTAAAAATCCACACTTTGTTTTTAAGCTTTGATTTGCTTTCTGTTATGACTAATAATCTATGTTCACTTTCCCTCAGTTTTACATATTCATGTGTTTTTTATCCTTCAGGATTCTTTGGGAATGGAGGTGTACAGCACTTAGAAAAATTCCTTACAGGTCATAAATGTAATGATGAAACCAGCAGTCATGTTCCTCGGGCTAGATGCTCTTCAGTGTATATTTATTTATGATCAGATTCTGAGTCTAAACAATCTCATGCGGACTTATTAAAGCATGACCTACCAATCAACTATTGTGTGTAATAAAGTAGCACACATTTTGGTATAGAGCAATGCTTTTTTAACTCTTTCTTTGGGAGGGGGAGAGGAGAGAAACCTTTGTTGGAGGCTATCCAGTCAGACATTTTTATTGCTGCTTTTTTTCCTCTGTGTTCAGAGATTTGTAAAAAGAGTACACAACATTGCTTTGACTCACTTTTGTTTCATGTAATGAACAAATAATATGAGGAGGGGGTCTAAACAGGAAATAAGGAAACTAAGGAAACAAGCTCATTTTCTCTCTCTGAAACTCAGAGTTCAGAGTAACTTTTCACATACTATCCAAACATAATGAGAAATCCAAAACCACACAGTGTGTGTGTGACATTCTATACATTGGGGGAGCATACTGTAACCCCCATATTCCTCATTTTCATATAGTCAAGATCTTACATACAAAGCATGCCTTGTAAGGTGTCAGGTGAAAGGTTATGATCTGCTGAAAGTCATTTCTCTATCCATATATGTGTGTCATTAATGCATATGAAGTTATGAGAATTGTGTTGTATGGTGGTCACTAAAACATGAGTAAGTTGGGGAATCAGCCAGATATTAGCTCCCCAGAGGCAACAGCAAGGAAAGTAACCAACGCCCAGGTGGGGTATCAAACAACCCATCAACAGCCATTGTCCAGCAAGGGAGCTACAATGCAATGACTCACCTGCATGAGGCCACACCAGGGGAATTGCTCAGCCTCTCTTGGAGAGACTCAGCAATGCCCCTCAGACATGCCTGAACTTGTGCTCCCCAAGCACATGGACTGAGGGTATAAAACAGTCAGAGTGGACACACACTGGGCCCTTCTCCTGCCCCTCACCTTCACTGCAAGCAACTAAGACACTGAGAAAAAGACAAGACTCTAACAGAGGAGATTGGCCCATGTTTAAGGAACAAACCTGTATATTAAGGACTGTAATATCCAGTGGGGTGAGAAAAACTGCTTAATCTAGATGTTGCCCAGTCTAATAGGGTTAAGAGTTTAGACTGCATGCTTATATTTTATTTAATTTTGGTAACTACTCTGACTTTTGCCTATCACTTAAAATCTAACTTTGTAGTTAATAAATTTGTTTGTTTATTCTACCTGAAGCAGTGTGTTTGGTTTGAAGCGTGTCAGAGACTCCTCTTGGGGTAACAAGCCTGGGACATATCAATTTCTTTGTTAAATTGACGAACTCATATAAGCTTGCAGCGTCCAGCAGGCATAACTGGGTACTGCAAGACAGAGTCATTCGGTTGCACAAGCCAAGGAGCAGCTTACATGCCAGAGGCTGTGTGTGAGCCCAGGAGTGGGGGTTCTCACAGCAGAGCAGGGTCAGGCTGGCTCCCAGAGTTGAGGATTGGAGTGGCCTAGCAGATCACCGGTCCAGCTAACACCAGGAGAATGTCACAGTGTGAGGTCATAAGTCCCTCTCATTATTTAGGGGTCTCACCAATTTTGTTAGCTAGAAAAGCAGCATTTTGTAGAGAACACTCACAGTTACTAGGAGAGCTTTGCAGCTAATGTTGAAATTTAAGTCAGTTGAGATTCTAGGTCTCTTATTAAGTCCAGAGGCAGCAACAATTCCACCACCCGAGCCTCTCCCTGACTAAGCTAGTAAGATGTGCTGGCTTTGCGTCAGGCAGCAGCAGCTCTTTGCATATCTTTACTGAGACAAGGTGGGTGAGGTAATATCATTTATTGGACCAACTTCTGTTAGTGGGAGAGACAAGCTTTCGAGCTTAGGTAATAAAAGATATCACCTCACCTGCCTTGTGTCTTTAATATCCTGGGACCAGCACAGCTACAACACCACTGCATACAATCTTTCTTCATTTTAGTTTATTCAGCTAGTTCAGTTCCATGACTATCTTGAACGACATGGTGACTGGAAACAATCAGTTCAATTCACTAACTACAGATAATACTTGCTTTGTTTAATAAATCAGTTCTAAATGCAAAAACATTTTCCTCCAGGGCAGATTGGAAGAGGCCCTGGAGGTTTTTCGCCTTCCTCTGTAGCATGGGGCTCTTGCTGGAGGATTCTCTGCTCCTTGAAGTCTTTAAACCATGATTTGAGGACTTCAATAAGCTCAGACATAGGTGAGAGGTTTATTGCAGGAGTGGGTGGGTGAGATTCTGTGGCCTGCATTGTGCAGCAGGTCAGACTAGATGATCATAATGGTCCCTTCTGACCTTAATAACTATGAATCTATGAACATATCTGTAGAGGTAGATTTGGAAAACCCACATGGTGAGTGAGCTCACTAATAAAAGCTATTACAGCTCACAAGCACAATTAACTAATGCTGATGAATAAATTAAAAGTAGGGAGAGAAATTAGAGCTGCAGTAACAACAAATTAACTGGAGAAGGAAAGGCCACAAGAGCAAAGCAGTGAGAAAGAAGTGTTTAATTATGCTGGAGACTTCTTAATGATATTCTCTCCCAACCTGCCCAATGAAAAGCAAATGCCATCTGGCGTGTGCTGCAGCTGCATCCGCAGAGCCACAGCACACATACAAATGTGCATGTTAAGCACACAGGTGTTTCAGTTTGTGTTTGCGAAGTAGCCAATAGAAGACAGATTATTTCAAATCACCCACAGACAGCAGGGCATGAGGGGCTTTCATGGGTGCTCTCAGGAATTTTTTTTTTAAAAAAAACCCACCATTTCCCTAGCTCCCACCTGGGAGTCACTTAGATTTGCTGCCCTGCTTCATCAGGACAGTACGACAAGAATTTGATACAGTACAATTTTTGCCTAAGACTACAGGTATCCATGTACACTACTAGGTGTAAGTGCTTTAATTCTTCTCTGCGAGAAATATAGTCATTCAAGAATCCATTTAGTGAATGACGATGAAGACACATAAGGCCTTGCTGCAAGAATGTAAAAACAGTATGTGATCATGTACTTAAAGACTATCATAATACATATGCACAATGTATTATGGCCAAACTAGGGTTGCCCAGGCAGCCGTTGGCATTTCCTAACTTTTGAATGCTTGAGTTTGCAACCTTACTGTTCTGTTTACATTTTTTGTGTTCAATTGTATATTAAGATTAAGCTCAGAAAGGCACAGAGCAAATTCCATCTATTCTGCTGTTGTGATACATACATTTTCTGAGCAACCTACTCAGTTTTAGTTAGGAAAAACCTTCCTATCCACTCAAGTCCAAAACTTCCTAACAAAATGTGGCTTGCTGCTAGGGCTGTCAGAGTAAGCAGAGAAATCAAGCTTCTACTTTTTTAGAATTAAACTGAAGGGAAGAAAAAAAAAAACATAGGAAGGAAACATAGGGCTTGGATTGAAATAAATGGAAGATGAAGGGGTTTCTTTCCCACCAGAATAAATTAGTGAAAACAAATTGCTTGCTTTCTCTCTCTCTGCCCACATTTTTCTGTGCCCCTAAATTGCCACCGCTTTGAAGCTTATGAAAATAAGTTGTTTTTTTTAAAAAAAAAATAGGCAAATATATTTTATATCCCTCTCCTCACAAAATGCATAGTATATGTTTGTGAATATTCACATTATATCAGCTCTATAACCGGGAGACAACTATAAACAGCAAGTAACAGCATGACCACTGAGGAAATTATACAATGAGATCACTCCATTGGCATTAGTCAGACTCCAAGAATGATTCTTTTCTCTCTTCCCAAGCTCAGTTCTCTTGTACTTCCCACACTAATGTAATGCCCTCCAGATAAGCCCACTCAAATTCCCCTCATGGCCATTTTCCCTAAGGGCTATTTTGCTCAGAGGGAAAGTGTTAACCTTTTCCTGCCAGCCACTGAAGAGAGTCCGTCTGTGCCATCGGACTCTGACAAGGGGAAATACTTCTGAATTAACCCTGATTGATTTAGGTGATAACTTTTGTGTGCGTGCAATAATGACTCCATTCCTACCACTGCATTTCAATTTCGCTTAGCTCCTGTAAATTTATATTTCAGGCAACAGTGGCGAGAGAACAGTGTCGTTAGAGATACATGACAGAAATATCCCATCAATTCAATATTGAAAAGCTGATTTGGAAAAGGGTTTGAGGGTGGTTTTTTTCCCAAATGTTAGAAGGTACAAGCTAGATCCACAAAGGGGGTTTAGAATCAGAATTTCAATGCCTAATGTTAGGCATCCTGCTGCCCAATGGAAGCCATGGCCCCGGGTTAGGTGCCCAGGGTTCCTGCACAATGCATGGGAAGAGTAAGGCACCTAAGAATGGGATCCACAAAATCCAGCACACTGGGGGGTAAGCCACCATGGCTAACCAACAGGCAATGCCAAGAAGATGGGTGGGGCCTAAGGCCAACCCTTTAAAGGGGCTTATGCACCTATAGACAGGACAGAGGGAGGCACACCTCTCTGCTTTTCAGTCACAGCCTTCAACCGTCTCCTGGAGTTAGGCACTTAAGCCTTTCTCATAAAATGTCCCTTATAACTTTTAACCCACTGGTTAAAGCACTTATGTGGGATGTGGGAGACCTCTCCTGCCTGATGTGGGTTCAAATTTTTGCTCCACATATCTGGAGAATGCCCTAACCTCTGGACTATAGGATAGTGTATTGTGGGGATCTCTCAATCTCTCCAGTAGAAGACTGGACCTGAACTTGAGTCTCCCATATCCCTTGTGAGTGCCCTAAACACTAGTCTATAGAATCATTCTAACTCTCACTAGCCCAATGATGGTATTTTGTACAGGGCTCCAAATCTGTTAGATTGTCTCTGAGCACACCTGCTGGATTGAGTTCCACAGGTGAGGGCATGCTCAATTTAAGGATCCTGTTGGGGCTTAGGTTTGAGTCAGGTGCCCAGGCACCATGATTGAACCATCTGTGCTCATGTACAGTGGTAGATTTTTAAGGGCTGAAGGGACTTAACTGGCAGAAATGTAGGAACTTAGGGAGTTTAGGCACCTACAGGGTTAGGTGGCAGCTGAGCAGGTGTTTTGAGAATCTAAATTTTGGATTTAGGTACCTAAAATAACAGGTGTCTTAATTGGTTTGTGATTCTAGCCCTATAGGCCTATGAAGGGGACCTAGCTCATTGTCTAAATGCTTTAATATAGAACATTGCGGCACGTCTCCTCAGCAACAAAGACTACCATGGGCACATCAAACCTGTGCTCACATAGGATACTGAATCAAGTTCAAGGTCTCTGCCCTTCAAGGTGCTCAATGGCCTTGGCCCAGCATACCTAAAAGATCACCTAAAGCTCTGGGATGAAGACTATGGTTGACAGCTTCCACCATTCATCACAAAGGAAGTCAGGGCAGGGATTTCTCAAGGCTATTGTTTCAGGCTGATGGCAGACAGCACTGCATCAGTTTGGATGTTTGGGAAAACCAGGAGGGCTAGCAATGGAACTTTTGAAAATAAAGGCTTTGAGTCTGTTGTGGCAACAAGTTGATTCTCTGGCAAATTATGCATCTGTAAAACCACAGAGTCCATAAAGCCATAGGAATAATGGGTCACATCACACTTTCCTCTGGTAAAGCTTGTATGAGAGGTACAGATGGCCCAGGAAAATCTGGGAGGAGAAAACTCAGAATTCCTGAGTTAGATCTTGACTACAGTGTTGTATCATTGGTCTGGAAGTATTTCTTCACACAACACACAGTCAACCTGTGGAACTCCTTGCCAGAGGATGTAGTGAAGGCCAAGACTATAACAGAGTTCAAAATAGAACTAGATAAATTCATGGAGGATAGGTCCATCAATGGCTATTAGCCAGGATGGGCAGGGATGGTGTCCAGAAGCTGGGAATGAGTGACAGGGAATGGATTACCTGTTCTGTTCATTCCCTCTGGGGCACCTGGCATTGGCCACTGTCAGAAGACAGGATACTGGGCTAGATGGACCTTTGGTCTGACCCAGTATGGCTGTTCTTATGTTCTATGTCACTACCATAAGGGTAAAGCCTGTCTGTGCAGGAGACAGAGCTTTCTTGGGGCCAGTCCCAGAGCGTGGAACAAACTCCTGCAGGACCATCACAAACCACACCACCTTCCACTCGCAAAGTTCAAGGTGCACTTCTTTGACCTTGCCTTCTCTAACAAACATACAGCAGCAGCATGTACATTTTTTTTTAAAGTCAAAAGATAAATCCCACCAAACAAAGCCCTACATTGCACACACAATTCTCCCCCTGTGGAGAAGATATCAGAAAGAACACACCACATGTGACTGATATTAATCATATGATTTAATGCAATACTGTGAGGATGGTGGTACAAAAACGAATATGGAATACAATTCTCTGAAGGGAGCAGGACAAAGATGCCAAAGCAAGGAGCTGAATGTGCCTGAAGTTTGGAATGTCAAACCTTTGCTTCACAATGTTCTGTAGATTTATAAAGATGGATATATAGAAGTTCAGCTGGGAAAGCAGCTAACTGAGAAAAGAAAATTTAATAATCTTTACTTTCTTTCCTCCTTTCTTCCAATTTTTTTAAAATATGTGGTTTTGTTTATTTCCCATTGTTTTCATTAGGGTTAAGTTTTCTAGCCACTCAACTTAGAACTCATATTGAAATCAGTAGGGTCTCATATATGGAGCAGAGTCAGGGCTTTAGTTGACTGACAGGTATCACTCTCTGCCCCCCCCCCCCCCAATCTGCTTCCTGTCACATCATCTATACTATTCTTATACCTTGTTGGTCCCCATAGTCTAATTTCTCTATGCTTTTTTGTTTCTTTCCACCCTTCATCACTCTTCTCACTCCCACCTGATTCCACCATTTGGAGATGGGCAATGAACAATGTGTTCCACTCAGCTTATGGTAATGCAGTGTTGCCAGCTCAAGATTTTATCATGAGTCTCATGATATTTTTCTTAAAGCCCCAGCTCCTGGAGACAAGTGATTACATGAGAATCTCACCTTTCATTTTTTAAAAAGTACATTTGTAACTCATTTGGTTGCAGAGAAAAGTTCCAAAACAACCTGAATGCTAAAGGCTAAAAAAAAAAAAAAAAAAAAAAAAAAAAAGAGAGAAAACCCCAGAAGACCAATAAAAAGAAAATATTTTTAAATTTGAATAATGTGCTAAATAACAATAACCACTGGGGTCTGATCTCTGTCATGTAATAGGGTATTAACCTTTGTAATCTGACCAAGTCAAGTGATGTGGGTCAGGAAAAAAATTTTAGTTGTCTTCTGCCACCACTTGTATGTAGCACCCATATCACAGCCTCACATGCTCTTTAACTGAGGGGAGGAGGAGCGGGAATCCATGGCAAAGATACATATCTCACTTACTTTCCCAGGACAGTTCTCTTAAGATAGTATTTATGAGAATATAGAAGAAGAAAAAAATCCTTCTCAGATCAATTGATCTTCAAGCAGAGTTCCTTGATAGTTCCTGATGTTTTGTGGAGAAACACTCAGTCTTTGCACAGTCAGAGCTGATGCATGGAATTTCCTACATTGAATTCTTGCACTGCATGAGATAGCATAGCTTTTATTTTTAAACAACTTCGCTACTACAACTTCCCATTTGTAAAGTTGAAAGAAATTTTATGCTTTGTGGATAAATTTAAATATACTGTTAGAAAGGCAAAGGGCAACTCCCATTAAAGGCTAGACCTTTTGTGTTTTTCTTTAAAACGTCAACGGCTTTTGAGTGATCTTTTAAAACAGTAATATTGTAAAACCTAGTTTGCTCTTTTATAAATAAGCTAATTATAAGTACTGAAACAAGAGACTGTAGCCATTGAAAAGAAACTCAGCATAGCAGCACCTTGCAGATAACGTAACAAACAAAGAAAAGGAAACCATTATTTTTCAGGACAATGACTACTCCACATGGGGCAGATTTTCACACACACTAAAGGCAGTTAGGTGCCCATTTCCTCTTGAAAGTCAGTGGGAGCTGCCCTTAGTGTCTTTCACAATCTCTCCCCAGATGTCTATCAGCTTGAGGATACTCAATGTCATAGCGGCTTTATATGAATCAGTAGGTGGTGCTGTGGCAGGGAGGACTGAAGGTTTCTCGATGCTGGGAAGTGGGACATGTGGGGATAGATCTTCAAAGAGTCCCAACTGTTTAAATCAACTCTAATCTATTAGCAAAATCCTACTATTGTGATTTAAACCACCTCCTTTTCCATCAGTTTCTAACCGTCTTGTGTCTAAAACTAATAAGGATGTAGGGTTCTGTGGAGGCCAGAGATGGGTAAGAGGCAGCAGGGGAGGAGAGTGGAGGCAGGCAGGCACTGTGAGGGTATCAGCCTGGAGGGAGGCAAGGCAGGTTTCGGAGCTCAGCAGGGGAGGCTACAGGAGAGATGGAGAGATTATGAAGTTTCATTTGGTTGAAAGGAGAAGATGCTTGAAATCAATCACTCTATCATCTCCAGTTGCTCAAACAGAACTGAGCACAGGTATACTTGTCTTCACTGCTCTAAAGCTTAAGAGGTTTGGAGGCAGAGCCTTGGATTATTATCGGCAGACCGATGGGAAAGAACTAGGCCACTGGTCATTTTCTGATTTCTGCAGTTTTTCCAAGGTATCTGCACAACATTATCTAGCACAGGTGCTACTTGAATTATATTGGGTGCGGGGGGGTGGGACGGGATGGGACCAGTACTTAATGGCTGTGAACTCACTTCTGACTGTGTGGTCATCTGTTTCTGTTAGGCTTTAATTCAAAACGTGTAGGAACAGTGGCTGAAGACTTCCTGAGTATGGGTATCTCCAGCCAGCTGGATTTCTACGCAACTACTGAACACACTACACAGGAAGAAACAGTTACTAGCCTTTCTGTAACTGTTGTTCTTCAAGCTGTGTTGCACATGTCCATTCCCATGTAGGTGTGTGCGCGCCCTGACCACAGTTGCTGGAATTTTTCCCCTTAGTGGTATTTGTGAGGTCAGCTTATAATGCCAGTATAAAGGGTCCTGCCAACCCCATGCTCCTTTAGTTTCTTCTTACCCTCTGACAGAGGGGACAGAGGGTGGATTTTGGTATGGACATGTGCAACACATCTCGAACAACAACAGTTACAGAAAGGCTAGTAACTCTTTTGTTTTTTCCTTCAAGTGCTTGCACTTGTCTATTCCAATATAGGTGACTCCCAAGCAGTTGAACAGGAAGTGGGATCAGAGTACAAGACTGCATGGCTAAAATTGGCATCGTCTCTGGCCCACTGGGTGATGGCATAGTGTGCTGCAAATGAGTGCACCGACAACCAGGTTGCTGCACCACAGATGTCCCGAATAGGGATTTGTGCTAGGTAAGTGTCTGAAGAGGACTGCAATCTTGTGGAATGAGCAGTCAGGTTAGCTGGAGGTGGGATACCAGCAAATTCATAACATGTCTGGATGCATGCTGTAATCCAGGACAAAATCCTCTGGGCAGAGATGGGAAGGCCTTTCATCCTCTCTGCTATCGCTATGAACAGCTGGGTTGATCTGCAATATGGTTTGGTTCTTTGTATATAGAAAGTTAGGGTGTGTCTAACACTGAAGGAACGTAGACACTGCCCCTCTTGGTTCACATGCTGTTTTGGGGAGAATACTGGCAGAAAGATTCCTGGCTGCAGTGGAATTGCTAAACCACTTTTGGGAGGAACGCCGGGTATGGACGCAGCTTATCCTTGAAGAAAATCATATATGGGGGCTCCTATGTGAGGGAATGGATCTCCAAAACCCTTCTGGCTAAGGTGATGGTCACTAAGCAAGCCACTTTCCAGGAGAGGTGAACCAATGAGCACATTGCTAGTGGCTCAAACGGGGGACCTGTAAACTTTGACAGGATCAGGTTTAGATCCCAGGGAGGAATTGGGTCTCTTACTTGGGGGTATAACCTTTCCAGGCCTTTAAGAAAACGGATAACCATCTCATGTGAAAAGACAGACTGGTTGTTGACCTTGGGATGGAAGGCTGAAATTGTCGCTAGATGGACCTTGACTGAAGAAAGGGCTGTTGTTTCAAAAAGCAGATGATACTCCAATATGAGTTGCAATGAGGACTACATAGGTAGAATTCCACATTGGGAGGACCAGATGGAAAATTGCTTCCATTTTGCAAGGTAAGTGATCCTGGTGGAGGGTTTTCTACTGCCTAGCAGGATTTTATGGACTTGCTCCAAGCAGCATGCCTCTCAGGATTCAGCCATGGAGCTTCCAGGCCATCAGATGAAGAGAGCTGAGGTTTAGGTGGAGCAGCCACCCATGGTCTCAGGCGATCAGATCTGGGTGTAGCAGAAGCAGGAGCAGGGTATCCATTGAGAGGTGGAAGAAGGTGACGAACCGATGTTGCCTGGGCCATGCTGGGACTACAAGAATGACCCCTGCCCGGTCCTTCTTGATCTTCATCAGGACCTTGTGTATCATTGGGATAGGTGGAAAGGCGTAATACAGGTGATTTGTCCATGATAGCGGGAAGAAGTCTATAAGAGACCCTGGGCTGTGGCCCCTTGCAGGAAGCAGAAATGGTGACATTTTCTGTTGTTGCGGGAGAAAACAGATCTATAAGGGGAGTCCCCCACTGTTGGAAAATGACTCTTGTGATGTCTGGTTGAAGGCATCACTTGTGGTGAGAGGAAAAAGACCTGCTGAGGCGATCCGCCAGCTGGTTATGTACTCCCTGGAGGTATGATGCTTCTAGATGGTTTGAATGTGTTATGCAGAACTCCCACAGTTGGATTGCTTCCTGACATGGGTGGTGGGGGTGAGCTCTGCTCTGCCTGTTGATGTAAAAAAAGGGCTGTGAAAGGGGTACTCCTGCTCAGACCACCTGGTGGTTCAGCCACCACATCAGTGAACCCAGGACTTGAGCGGGAATCATGAACACCAAGTCCAGATGATGCTGCAAAGGAGAGTATACCATGGCCAGCCAGGCTTGGAGAGGTCTGAGACGTAGCCTTACGTGTTGCACTACATAAGTGCATGATGCCACGTGGCCCAGAAGACTCAGACATTTCTGAGCTGTTGCGTCCGGATGGGTCTAGAGGGACCTTATCAGGACCATGATTGCCCAAAACTGATCTTCCAGAAGCAAGGCCCTTGCCTGTATGGAGTCAAGAACTGCCCTGATAAACTCTATCCTTTGTACTGGGATAAGGATGGATTTCTGGGTGTTTATCAGTAGGACTGGTGCCCAGAAGGTCGATTGGATGATGTGGATGTTGGATTCCAGCTGAGCTCTGGACCGACCTCTGACTAGCCAGTTGTCAAGGTATGGGAAGATGAACTCCCCTTTTTCTGAGGAAAGCCTCCACCACAGCCATACCGTTGGTAAAACGTGGTGGGGTGGCTGATAGGCCAAACAGAAGCACTGTGAACTGGTAATTACTTGGTTCAGGAAAAATCTTAGGAACTTTCTGTCGCCTTGGGAGGTGAGGGGGGGGGGGGGAGAAATCAATATGTAGAAGGATGTGTCCTTTAAAATTGAGGGAGGCATACCAATCCCCAGGATCCAAGGAGGGAATGATGGAAGCCAAGGAGTCCATGGGGAACATTAAGTTCTTCAGATAGGGGTTGAGATGATGCAGGTCTAGGATAGTTATGAGACCACCCTTGGCTTTTAGGAAGAAACAGGACTAGAACCCCTTTCCTCTTAAGTGATGCAGAAGCTCTTCTACAGCTCCCACTAAAAAGGAAGGACTGGCAAACACACACAGTCTGGGGCTCTAACCCTTTGGGTGAGGCAGAGCAGGCTGTAGCCTAAGCCTCCTGGCTAAGGCAGCCATCAAACACATGTAGTCTAGAGCCCTAGCCCCTGGGCCAGGGCAGAGCAGGGAGCAAGCTTTAGCCTCAGCTTGTAGGCTAAGGCAGTCAGCAAACACACAGTCTAGGGGTTCAGGCAGGGGGGAGCACCACCACAATCTAGGGGCTTCAGCAGGGGTGAGCACCAACAGAGTCTAGCTTGATGGACGGTAGACTCCCACAGGCCTCCTGGCCTAGGATGGGGAGTCTGCCACCCCAGGGGTAGGGGAATGTGAGCCCACCCGACTCCACCGCATCCCAGCCCAGGGCCCTAACAGTGGTGGAGTGATCCACCACTGGGTCAGCAGGGGTGTCCAGCTGCAAAACACTGACCTAGAGTTAGTCAGCGAAGTAGCCGGACAGTCGTCGGTCAGTATGTGGCACCAGAGGGCGTTGGAGCCATCCCAACAGATACCACTAAGGGAATGGACATGTGCAAGTGTAACGTCAACAGACCCTGGTTGTCAGTGGGCAAGATCGAACAGGGGGCCTCTGGAGCTTAGTACATGAGCCTCTACAGCATGAGCTAAAAGCCAACTGGCTGTTAGCTAAGGCTGTAGAGCAAACTCATTAAACTCTCTCTCTAAGTGGTCTTGGTGCCACTAGATGGGACAGAACATCACACCCACGAGGTGTGTTGGTTACACAAGCACTCAAAGAACAAGGATATAGATATTCAGGCCTGTCTGTAAAGACCTAGATGCTAAGAATTTAGGTGTATTCTTATCACTTGGCTAGTTCTAGAGGTATAAAAGAAAGAATCAAAATCACCGTCTGGCGGTGTAAGAGCCTTCTCTTACTGTGACAGTTTGAGGCCCTGTTCTTAGGCTAAGGCCTTTGGTTAAGCAGCAGAGGCAGCCATAAGCTGGGAAAGGAACGGTCAAATCCTCACATTCCAAACTAGTCACTTTGAAATAAGGTGCTATTGGGCTGTTAGGAATACAATCCTGTCCTGATAATGCCTATCACCTCCAGAGAAAGGGAAGTGACTAGAAGATGTAAAAGGAAACTCAGTTTGATAGCATCCTGTCTGGCAAGAACTCACTTATCAATAGCTGGGATGTGAAATCCTCACTTCTGTATTGTTTTGTCATTATAGTTCCCACTTTGCTATTGTTTGTCTGTATAATCTCTGTCTGGTTCTGTGATTGTTTCTGTCTGCTGTATAATTAATTTTGCTGGGTGTAAACTAATTAAGGTGGTGGGATATAATTGGTTACATAATCGTGTTACAATATGTTAGGATTGGTTAGTTAAATTTCAGGAAAATGATTGGTTAAGGTATAGCAAAGCAGAACTCACATTTTACTATATAGTCTACAGTCAAGCAGGAAGTGGGTGGGTGTGTGGGTGGGGGAATGGGAACAGGGGTGGGGAAATTAGAATTATGTTTGGCTAAAGGGGGAAAATGGGAACAGGGAATGGGGGTAAGGAAATTGGAATCATGTTTGGCTAAGGGCAGGAATGGGAACAGGGACACAGGTGTAAGGCTCTGTGGTGTCAGAGCTGGGAAGGGGGACGCTAAGGAAGGAAACTAGAATCATGCTTGCTGGAAGTTCACCCCAATAAACATCAAATTGTTTGCACCTTTGGACTTTGGGTATTGTTGCTCTCTGTTCATGCGAGAAGGACCAGGGAAGTAAGTGGGTGAAGGAATAAGCCCCCTAACAACAACAACAGAAGCAGTGCGCACAGGAATCCCTAACACCTCCATCTCGATGCACTGCCAACTTGTCATGGGCATGCACCTGAAACATAAAGGCATATCTCAAGGGTGGGTAAAGGGAGGTGCCTTACTTACCTCATACGCGATTCTCTGGGCCACATCAGCCCTGTGTTATACAATCAGCTGCACCTCTTAACAAATCCACCCCAGTGTGAACAGTGTGTGTGAAAAACAGTCCAAGCAAAAAAAAAAAAGAAAGATAGTTTCATAGCCTGAAAGGGGCCAGGCTGAACCACCCCCCCGCCCACCCCATGCAAAGGAGAGGAATCTGTCTTTCAGATTCCCCAGGAACTCTCAGCTCCCACCAAGCCAAGACTTACTCCTGGGAGTTTCAAAAAAATAAACAACCCAGCCCATTTTTTCCTCAGGTGGTTCTCTCAAGCCATTCTTCTGGACATTCTGGCTCTGCTTGTTTCAGAGTACCAGCTCAGCCAATTGGCCTGAGCACCTCCCTTTTAAGGGCCTGCCCCAGATGTGACAAGCTACACAGGTGCAGTGGATTGGGGCTGATTGTGACCACAAGGGTTCTTCAACCCCTTCTTGTGGCTTCTGTGGGTGGTGGTTGTTTGCCGTCACAGGCGCCAACTTTCCAGAGTGCTGGGGGGGCTCGACCCCAAGCTCTGCCCCAGGCCCCAACTCCACTCTTTACCCCAAGGCCCCACCCCTGCCCCACCTCTTCCCACCCCCTGCTCTATCCACGCCCTGCCTCTTCCCACCCAGTTCTGCCCCCTCTCCCAAGCACACCACAAACTTGCTCCTCCCGCCTCCCTTTCAGCCTCTTGCATGCTGCAAAACATCTGATTGCTGTGGGCAGGCAGTGTGGGAGGCGCTGATCTGCGGGGCCTTCTGGCAGGTGGGAGGAACTGGAGGAGGAGCTGATAGGGAGGCTGCCGATGGGTGCTCAGCACCCACCATTTTTTCCCTGTGGGTGCTCCAGCCCCAGAGCACCCATGGAGTTGGCGCCTATGTTTGCCCTACCCAGGGAGGAAAAGGATAGTCTTATGGTTAAAGGCATTGAACTGGAACTCAGAGGGATTTGGGTTGAATCTCTGGCTCTACCACAGCTTTTCCATTAGAACCAGTTGAAAATTTTCACACATTTGGTCAAAAATGGCATTTTTAATAATAAAACTTCAAACTTGTCAAACTTTTAAAAATTTTCTTTTTGCCAAGTTTTCAGTGACTTTTATCACTATTTACATTTTTATCAGTGTTGTTTTCAAAAGTTATTTCAATTAACAGAAAACATCTAATGATTTTTTTTAACATAGCTGAGTAAAAATTTAATAAAAGCAGTGATTACAAATATTGCAAAACCAAAATAACCTAAAAAAACAAAAACAAAAAAAGATTTCTAACCCCATGGAATGGAAACAACTTTGACATTTCAAAAGATTTTACAAAATTATTTCCCTATTTTTCAACCACTTTACTTCATGTGTCATACTTTGGATATGAGTTGCCTCAGTTCCTCACCCCTAAAAATGGAGATAATAATACTTCATTTATCTGTGCTGTCTATTAAGATTACAAGCTCCTTGAGGAAGATACTTACTTTATGTCTGAACTGATTCTAGTACTCTGGGTTTTCAGTCTCAGCTAAGGTCACTTGGTGTTACTGGAAAGCAAATTAGAAATAATAGTAGTGTGAGGGGTTATGATGGCTTGGCATTCATGTTGTAGTGATTTCAAGATGCACTATATGGTTGCATTATGAAAGCAGTAAGCAAGTAGTCACTCCAGGGATTAAAGCGTTTTTTCATTCAGTCCAGGGGTCATATTTGGGGAGAATGGAAGGGGGAAGGAAGCTCTGTCCACCAAGTAAGGCTCACATACATGAGACACCATTCGCTGTAGAATGTGCAGGTGTTCAAAATATGATCATGCATGGTCTCTGGGCAACTTGTGCCCGGTTTCCTCATCAGTGAGGCCTGTGTACCATGAACTTGGCTCCCATTGGAAGGTGTTCAGATTCCCAGCCAGGCTTGTTGGGCTTTACGCCTTCTTGACTGAGGGTAGAAAAAATGGCTCCATAGCCCTGTTACACTCACTTTTGGTGCCAAAATGAGCCATCACTAGCAGTTGCTTGCATATCTTCATACCACGATCCTCCTGCTCCTTACTTTCACTGCTCGAAGCATGTGTTAACAACATTGACTTTTAGAGTGTTATCATTGGCATCTGCGTTAGCATCCATTGAAATGAAATGGTGATCTCCCTTCTTAGGGATACTCTTTCAGGTTCTGCAAACGCAGGCAGACATCTCTGCATCAGTTAGCCTTTAAAACCTGTCACAACTATATCTCAGTAACTATAACAACGAGACTTTTTTAAATTAAATTTTAGATTTTGAAGGACATGAAGGCAGCACTGAAAGAAGTGGGGTCACACAGTACAGTCACATACCTGCTCAGTCAGAGCCTTACATTCAGCAAACTCACAAAGTAATAGCTTCATTGTTTTGTTCTTCTCCTGACACCCTCCTTAAACATCCTCTACTGTTCTCAGTTGTGTGATAGTATTGTGACTCACTCTCTCCTGCTTTATTCAATTAGCAGTAGATACTATGATCAAGTTCTGCTTTCCTTCATGTAACCCTTCTGCCCATCAGACTTGGCAGCAACAAGGGCCAGGTTCAGTATCTAGGGGTTCCATTCCAATAACACAATGCAAAACCGCCTCAAGCCCCCACCCAGTGACCTGGGACAAATATATACCACCCCCGCTGGGCACCTCCAAGAGGCAATACTTCCCCTCTCACAAGCACAGAGTCTGAGTGTAGCAAAACCTTTTAATAACAGAGAGAAACAATGTGGCATTATGTTGGGGAAACACCACCAACAGGATTCATAACACAACCCATGAGCAAAAAACCCACCCCAAGCAAATTTGGTTCTTGAGTCCCACAAAGTCACCCAAAGTCCCAAAAGTCCAACAACCCAAAAGTCTCTGTCCCTGGTCAGTGCAGCACCAGAGTTCAAAAGTTTATCTGCAGAGTTTTACCTCCCAACCTGGGTGGAGATGTGAGGGTGGGGGGTTAAAGGGCACCTTACATGGTCCAAAGCCAATTGCCCCACCTCTCCGTGGGGCTCCGCTCTGCCAGCCATTCCACAAATCACTCCGCTCTGCCAGCCGCCCCCATGAGCTGCTCCAGCCGTCCCACAAACTGCTCTGCTCCAAGAGCCACTCTGCTCTGCTCGCCATCCCATGAGCCACTCCAGCCAACCCTCAAACTGCTCCACAATATATCTTCAGGCTCCCCCACTACTTAACACAACGCTCAGTGATTTCAACTCTTGGTAAGTTTAGCTCTTTTGTGATTTCAGCTTGTAGTAGGGGAGCCTCAGTGCTGGTACACCATTAGCCCAAATTGAATGCAGCTCAGCAACCTGTAACTAGACTGCTAATAGAATCAAAATGAGCTCTGATATTCCACAGTAGTGAGAAAAGAAAGTGCAATTAGCATGTAAGGCCCACACCTCCCAATCCCTGCATTCACTGAGTTTTGGAACCCATGTCCCTTGCCTAGCGAGTACTACTTAGCTGATGGCAAGTCCCTCCATCATAACAAAAGGCCAAGTACAGTTCCACTGTCCTTGATTCACATAATCAGGATAATAACAATTTATTCTTCCTGCCCCAATAACAGAGAAACTGGGGGTCCCCAGCAGCCAAAGTGACCATTTGGGCAGCTATGGGCTCATGCTAGGCGGAGTGGGTGTGCCTATGCAAATTAGATCAGCCCCTGAAGTTCTTTTCCACAACTTGCCACAACTCACCACCAGATGTCAGGGTGGAGCTCATCCTGACTCTGCTTACATCCATAACTGACCCCCAAAATCGGTGCCCACATATGCTTCCAAAGCAGAGCTAAGGTGGTGCATGCGTATTCTGATCCCTTAGCACTCTCCACCTCACTAGGAATACAAATAATGGGTTAGGGAAGAATAGCTGCAATTTTCAAGCCAGGCTACATAAATGGACAAATGTGCAGATCCTCTGTACCAGTCTTCTGTAGCTCCTTTCGTGAGGGCTTGTGCTTCAGGTTTTGTGTGGCTTAAGTCAGGTCATTAAAGAGAGTATACAAACTATGCTTTTATACTTGACATTTGAGATGAGTCTGAGCCAAACCCAAGGATCTCTTCCCCTTAGCTTTAGTGTATTAGAACTCTGGATTCAAATGTTTGCAATTTGAGCCTTCAAACATTTTCACTTTATACTCTGTTGTGTGGAATATTTTTTTAGAATTTGAAAAGAAGGGTAGTCTAATTGTTAAAGCTAAGATGTGGCTTTTTCATTGTCTTATTGTATGACCTTGAGCAAGTCACTGGGGCCCCATCCTGTAAGCTATTCCATGTTGGCAGACCTTCTGCTTGTTTGGCACCTATGCTCCAAGTGGCAGTCTGTGGGAGCAGGGCCATGAGTGTCTGTAGGAATTTGCCTAAGACTGACAGTTTCAAAGCAGTGCAGGAGCTTTAGTCACCTCCTCTTCCCCCACTCCTCACACACATAGCTTGCATTAATTTTAAAGACCTGGGGTGTCATTTTAATGGAAGTTGGCTGTGGCCAAAGTCCCTGCACTGCATTGCAAACATCAGCTTACACTTCTTTGTTTTACCAATTTAGATTCTTCATAAAACCCTCATGAAGCTGAATTAGTATTTATAAATCACTGAGATTTTTGGTTAAAAGGTGCTATTGAGCTGCAAATTATCAATACTCCCTCCACCCAATTTTCCCAACCTATTAAGCAACTTTTCCATCCAGAAGAAGACATGGAATTGGAGAAAATCTCGCATAAACTTCACATTAGGTTTTAAAGGAATTCATTATAGACCTTCCATTGAGATTAGAATGACTATAAAGTGTAGAAGAAATGCAAAGTCTGTAACAAAGCTTTCCCCTAGCAAGTGAGACCATTTTCCTATTGCAGTTAAATTAATCCAATACTATATAGTGAATTTTTTAGTCGTTTCAAAGCGATAAACCAGAGATAACCAATGTAATTTTCACATGCACTGAAATTCACACACCAAATGTGAAGAAAAATAGGAGTGGAGCAACAGAAGCCCATATGAGTTTGTTTTAAATATGAGGCAATCAAAAAATTTAAAGTGGAATTTAACTGATTCTTACTTTGCTAATGAGCATACCCAATGATTTTAGTAAAAATAGTGGCCTTACCTCACTTCTCAGCAAAGATTTTATAGAATAATGTTGTGCAGTTAGATGGTTAAGTATCAGTACAACATAGACGGCAAAACATTTACTAATGAATAAATAAATGGAGGTTACTTGTAACTTGAGCTCTTTGAGATAGACTCAGGTTACTCACCCTCATGGAATTGGCACAATCTTTCCTACCTGTTTTGGAGATAGGCTGGTTCAATTTGCCAGCAACTGGAAGTTGATAGTATCAGATAAACAGATTCTTGAAATTATAGACAAGGGGTATTCAATCCAATCTGAGACCTTACCCTCTTCAAATACCTCCCCACCTTCCCTAATCAGTGGCCCCCCCAGAAGAGAGTTTTAATATCAGAGGTTCAGTCTTTACTCCTGCCATATCTAGAGAGTAGGTTCTCAGAGATTTGTGGGGTCAGCGGTTTATTCAAGGTATTTCTTTGTACAAAAGATGGTGGGTTTTCATCCTATCTTTGATCTAAGGAAGCTAAATACTTTTATGTGACAGTTCCAGTTTTAAATGTTGATCCTAGCTTCCATTGTATCCTCCCTTTCTACCATGGATCCAAAATAGGTGGCCATACATTTATTAGTTAATAAATTAAATTTCACTTGTAAAAATAAATAGTCAGGGTGATCCAGTGGATAGGACCCAGCCTGAGACTCAGAAGATGTCTATTGCCCTCTCTGCCACTGAGCTGCTGCATGACCTGGGTAAGTCAGTGTGTCTCTGTTTACTCTCCTGCTCTTTGTCAGTCTTACCTATTTAGACTTTAAACTCTTTAGGGCAGGGACTGTCTTTTACTATGTGTCTGAACAATGCCTAGGACAAATGGGCCCTAATGTAATACAAATAAGAAAGAGCATTTCTGACATGCAGTCTGATGTATTTGTGTGTGTTTGTTCACTTCAGTCCTGATCAGAGCCATGTGAGCAGACCCCATGTGGCTCCGTTTGCAAGATGGGCCCTTATTTGACCATTTACAAACCACAATGACGTGTAATGAGACTTCCAGACATGAGTACAAATCGGTGAGGCTTTGCCGTAGTTGGGTGTTTGTCAATTTACCAGTATTTGGGCCAGATTCCTCGCTCTGTGATGGCAACTTCAGTGGTGTTTCATGGGTATAAGCAGTAGGGAATCAGACTCACTTTTTAATCTAATCCAGACAAACACCATTAACTAAACTACTGGTGTAAGTAGCAAGAGAAGGCCTGAAAACTGAAGATGGCTGGAAAGGAATCATTGCTTGATGCTACTGTTTGGAAAGGAATAGATTCCCATGAGGGTATCCATCCACTAGGGAATTTGGCAACCATCTTAACAGCAGGCAAGAAAAAGAATCCCCCAGCAGATATGTTTGTTTGCTTCTGTTTCTAAATCAAGCTGCTTGAGGAAAATAAAGATAGCTGTAAACTGGAGCCTAAAAGACAGTCCTTGAAAGCTGCTTTTAGAAAACATAAAAAAGCCTTGAGAAAATACCTTTAGAAAAACAAAGAAGAGCTTTCAAATTACTCTTTTAGAGGCTCAGCTCCACAGTATTGGTTAGAGTAGAGGGAATACACTGGAAAAGAAAAAGTGTTTTGAACTTGACGGAAGGCAGAAAGGGCACAATGAGAGAGAGAAAATCAAAGGAGGGGTCCAACTCAAGGTGACAGAAATGACAGGAGGATCTGGTGCAAATGATTGCATGAGAAATATTGTGAGGAAGCAAGGGAGAATAATAAAGAAAAGGAGAAAAAAGAGAGCACTTCACTACTGCAATCAAGTTGAAACGAATGATTAGGGGCGAGAAGAAAATGAAAAGTATAATTAAATTTATCCCTGAATTCTAAGACCTTCATTTCCATAGGCCTAAGCAGCAACTAAGTACTAGACATAAGGCCAAATTCATCCCTGGTGCAACTCCATTGTCTTCAGCAGAATGACACCTGCTTACATTGAGGTTAAATTTGTCCTGCAGTACCAAACATCAACTCTTGGAGAAGAGGAGTCAGAGTGGGTTCTCCGTCTCCTGGATCATCAACAGCAAAAAATGATTCTGCAGGTCAAATTTTGCTCTCAGAGGCATTTGTGTAAACCTTGGAAAAGAAAGATATTGAGGTTAGGAAGGCATTACTGAAGGCATAATCTAAAGACAGTGGAGTTGCATAGGTGTAGATGGGGGCATAATTTGGCCTGCAGAATTTCTAAACTTGGTGATAAGCTGGATTCTGTCTAACTCAGTTCGACTGTCAGATCTCAGGGAAGGAGGGGAGGGCAGTGGAGGAAGAAGCAGGACATATAACACATACTACTTACAAATGGAGCAAGGTTAGCATGGGAATCACACAACGAATATGGAGCCCCACAATGCCCTTCTAATAGAGGCCCTTCCTAGGACAGAAAGGCACTTTAATGATATTTACTAAATGGAAAAAATGAATTTTGTAGGCTAGCTCCCCTGGTGTGGTTGAAGGTGTTCTGTGCCACAGAATGCTGGGGCATTCTGGCTATGAAACTAGCTGATCAACCCAACATAAGGAGGAGATTCTGGTGGAGCAGAAGTGGCACAGAAGCTCCTATGCAGCACCCCTTCGCTGTTGCCAGCATGTGTGGATGGAAGAAATGGGTATAGGTGGAATATCCCTACAATACACCAAATTCTGCTATTTTAGCCTCTTAGGGATATTACTGGTGGTGCAAATTAGAGCTGCATTCAAGTTACTCTATCTTATACCTGGGGACCATTCTGCATAGAGCAGCCCCAGGATGATGGTCATGCAAAAATTATCTTTATAAGAACATAAGAAAGGCCATACTAGGTCAGATCAATGGTCCATCTAGCCTTGTATCCTGTTTTGACAATGGCTGGTGCCAGATGCTTCAGAGGAAGTGAACAGAACAGGGAAATTATGAATGATCCATCCCTCTGTCATCCAGCTTCTGGCAATCAGAGGGTTAGGGACACCCAGTAGCATCCTTGACCAGCTTGGCTAATAGCCATTGGTGCACCTATCCACCATGAACTTATCTAATTCTTTTTGAACCCAGTTATACTTTTGGCCTTCGTAACATCCACTGGTAACACGGTGTCTGTGTGTTGTGTGAAGTACTTCCTTTTGTTCGTTTTAAACCTGCTGCTTATTAATGTGATCAGGTGACTGCTAGTTCCTGTGTTATGTGAAGGGCCAAATACCACTTCCCTATTCACTTTCTCCACACCATTCATTATTTTATAGTCTCTCATATCCCCCCTAATCCTTTTTTTCCTCAATTGAACAGTCCCAGTCTTTTTAATCATTCCTCCTATGGAAGCTGTTCCATTAATAATTTTTGTTGCCCTTTTTCCAATTCTAATATATTTTTTTGAGGTGGGATGACCAGAACTGCATGCACTATTCCAAGTGTGGGCCATGGAACACTGAGAGCATGTTTACAGTGAACAATCCACAATGACACCAAGATCTTTCTATTTCTCTTTTCATCTGGTAACAGCTAATTTAGACTCCATCATTTTGTATGAATAATTGGAATTATATTTTCCCAATGTGCTATACTTTTCACTTCTCAGCATTGACTTTAATCTGCCATTTTGTTGCCTATTCATCCACTTTAGTGAGAGCCCGCTGTAATTCTTCATAATCAGCTTTGGACTTGACTATTTGGAGTAACTTTGTATTGTCTGTAAATTTTGCTTCCTCACTATTCAGCCCCTTGTCCAGATCATTTATGACTATGTTGAATGGTACAGATCCTTGGGAAACCCCGTTATTCACCTCTCTGCGTTGTGCTACCTCTCACCCCACCAATTATCCCAGTTCACTATTTTGTCATGGTGAAGGATCTGGTCCATTGTTTCAAATTTAAAATTTGTACTTAATGCAAATGAATGCATTCTTGTATGGTGAATTTTACTGCAGTACCAGGAGGCATAACAAGTTTCCCCACATACATCAAGGTCTTAATTGGGGGGAGGAGGAAGAGAGAGAGAGAGAAGCTGTAATTCAGAAGAAGGAAAAATACTGCCATCTCCTGGAAGAAACTAAACCTGCAGCTCTTTGAATTATTACTCTGCCTTTAGTAGCGGCTCAACCTTTCCAGACTACTGTATCCCTCTCAGGAGTCTGATTTGTCTTGTGTACCCCCAAGTTTCACCTCACTTAAAAACTACTTGCTTACAAAATCAGACATAAAAATACACAAGTGTCACAGCACGCTATTACTGAAAAATTGCACTTTCTTATTTTTACCATATAATTATAAATTAAATCAATTAGAAAATAAATATTGTACTTGCATTTTAGTGTATAGTATATACAGCAGTATAAACAAATCATTGTCTGTATGAAATTTTAGTTTATACTGACTTCACTAGTGCTTTTTATGTAGCCTGTTGTAAAATTAGGCAAATATCTAGATGAATTGATTTACCCCCTGGAAGACCTCTGCGCACAGCCAGGGGCATGTGTACCCCTGGTTGAGAACCACTGGCCTATAATTTATCTCCCAATAATTTGTATTAGAAGAATAAGCCGTACTCTTTCTTGCTTTTAGAAAGCAATAAAGATATAATGGTGCTGAAATGAAAAGAAACAGTAAGGTCGTTTGGTAATGCACTTTTCCTCCATAACCAGTCACAAACTGGCTGAAATTTAACCAGACAGGTAGGCATGTTTGTTTCATTTGGCTATGCATCTGCTAACATACAGTCTTGTCCAAATCGTATCTAATTCCATCTGTACCACAGAAAGTAAACCCCCTTCACCACTGCTAAACACTAGATTCACTTGGTTGTCTACCAACTATAAGGGCACTGAAACAACACAGAAGCTGTGGTGGAGAATCAACCTTTATTTGCATCTACCACAGTTATGGTGAAAGGCTTAAAAATGCTACTGCAAATGATCGAGTGGAGCTTGTGATTTCTACTACTGGTGCCCTAACCGCTATCCTTCAAGACTTGCGGGGCATCAGTGAACAGCAAGACTGGAATGAGGGAGAGGGTGTTTAGAAGCCACACCACCACATTAACACTATCTCTGCTGTAGAGCTGTTCCTCAAAGTCAGCTTCCAGAACAGTAGCTGTCTAAGAAAAGAAAAGTGTCTCCTGCAGCCTGGCTTGCTTGAGGTTGATACAGTTAATAACAGCATATGAAATGACAAAGTGCATTGTTGCCCTGGATTTGAAGGGTGTGCATACCCCAGAATGCGATCGAACTAATTGCAAGCACATTATGTGCATTCAGCCATCCTGAAGTAATGAAATAGAACACCAGGTAGTTAAGGGTTAATTTGGAGATAGGCTTTCAGAAGCAAGGTCATATCTAGCTTGCAGTTTCTGCTAATCAGAACGGGAGGAGGGGACAGGCAAGTAAACAACTCAGACTGAAAATCTTGGTGGTTGGAAAACCTTCAGTCTAGAGGCCTTTGACATTAAAGGTTTACTGAAAGTTAGAAAAGTGATGATATAGTAGGGAGTATTATGACCTGTTTTGTAAAAGTTAGTTATAAAAGATTAGCTACAGTATGCTTTGGTTTCAGAGTAACAGCCGTGTTAGTCTGTATTTGCAAAAAGAAAAGGAGTACTTGTGGCACCTTAGAGACTAACCAATTTATTTGAGCATAAGCTTTCGTGAGCTACAGCTCACTTCATCAGATGCAAGTGATCCAATGAAGTTAGCTGTAGCTCACGAAAGCTTATGCTCAAATAAATTGGATAGTCTCTAAGGTGCCACAAGTACTCCTTTTCAGTATGCTTGGGAGCAGTCCTTGAAAGCCAACTTGAGAGAGGTTTTTCCTGACACCCTTTCTCCCCAGTGGGTGAGCAACTGGGCACTGCGAACCTGCTGTTAATTACTCAATACCGTTCCAGATGTTAGGTTTAGAATTTTATATCCCAGATATTTACCTATTGCCCCCAACTCCCCCAGCAGTGGCACATTTGGACACTGAGTGGGGGAGATTCGGGGTTTGTTTGAAGGAAGGACATTCAGACAGAATTTGTTTTAGATACAGGTGCCACTTACTCCTTGATGAGTATCCAGAGTAAGAACCTGTTTGGCCCTCTGGCCAAAACAAATAAAACAAAGTGTTCCCTTTTGCAATTTGGCTTAATAAATTTGGGAGGAGAGGGAATTTTGGGAAATGATGTTTTAAGAGAATTAAGAGTGTTAGCGGATTTTGCTAACAGGGTTCTACGGGAAATGCCTCCTGGCATATCCTAGGAACCAGTGGAGATTTTAGCAAGCTACCAGATAGCAGCCCTTAAGGCATCTGAAGAATTGGAGTGGCCCATGTGTACTCCAGAAACTTTTGCAATTTCAGAGAAACACCGGGAGGTGTGGGCCAAGAATAAAATAGAATGTGATAAAATTGAGGCAGAAATCCTAGTTACGGGCCTGGTTAAGGCCGAGTCCCCACTCTGGCACTTTGAGTGCAGAAGGTGGGGCCCCACAAGGATTTTAAAAATGAATACTGGACACTCCAGGCTTGTATTCAACTTCCAAGGCTACAGTTTTTTGTTTTTTTTTGTTTTTTTTTAAAACCTTGGATGGGTAGATGCTGCCACCACCCAAGTGCAAAAACCCCTTTGAGAACCCAGGAAGGCGCACTTGGGAATTTCTTCCTGTGGGGTACCCTCAAGCCCTTTCACCCCCCTCCAGGGAAGAGCTGAGAAAGAAGAACAAAGGAAATCAGATGTTGCCACCAGCTAATTAAACAACATGTGCATAAATCTTTTAGGACACAAAAAATTTAATTTTGTTCTTTAAAAAAGGTAAATTTTATTAAAACAAAATGAAAGAAAATACATTAGAAAACTTAGACCATTACTATATTTTAAAAAGAACCACTTACAAGGATTAAGCATTAAAATAACTTTTTTGAGGTTCAGTTTAAAGGTTACAAGCAAAAACATTTGGGGTTATCACAGAGGAATTTACAAGCCATAAAGAAATAAACCTAATAGTGTTTTCCTAGACATTTCCTGATTTACTTACTTATTTGGGGTTTTAAATGAGTCCTTTTTAGGTATGATTTGATAATTTTTCATACCTGGCCCAAGCTTTCTACAGTATAGTTCTGTCCTGTTCCCTCTCTCCCTGAGAACAACACTGAAAGACAAAGGGGAAGTTTTAGCCTTCCCATTGGCTTTTTTGGTTAGGTGCCCACTCCCTTCCTTTTACCTATGCAGGGACACTTTTTAACCCTTTACAGGTAAAGCAAATAGAGAACAACTGGGTGTTCATAAAAGGGAGCTACCCCCCCTTCATTTATTACTGGCCCTGATCCCCCACCCCAGAAGCAGTATGAGTATCCGAAGGAGGCAGAAGCCAGTCTGAAAGAAACAACTGATAGGCTTTTAAACCAAGGGGTTTTAGTCAAGACCCAATAATGCTGCTCTCTGGCCAGTCCTAAAAAGTGATGGCAAAACCTGGAGGCTGATAGTTAATTTTCACCCCCTTGATCAGGTGATACCACTGATGGCCCACAGAGTGGCTAAGTATTAGGTGGTGATGGCCTCCATTGGGGGGAGGAGGGCAGGCAGGGGGCACAGTGGTTTTCAGTTTTTGATTTGGCCAATGCTTTCTTTGCTATCCCGTTACATCAGGACAGCTATTACAAATTTGCTTTACCTTTCAAATGAAGCAGTTGTGTTTTGCCAGGGTCCACCTGTAATCAAGATGTGGGATGGGAGGTATGAAAGTGACTGTGATTTTTTTATATGGATAACATCCTAATTTGTATTTAGACCAGAGATGAGAGTTTGGAAGTTTTGGATAGGGTGTTACAAAAGATTCAGAAAACTAGGTTTAAAGTAAGCCGAAAGAAAGCCCAGTTGTGTTCCCAGCAGGTAAATTATTTTGGAGTGATTTTGGTCCGGAAAGGGCATTCTCCTGATCAACAGAGTGGTGCTGGTTCTTAAATTACCAGCTCCCACAGATGTTACAGCTTTCTGGGAATGGTTAATTTCTCCCAAGGATTTTTACAGATGGCAGCCCCACTGCATGAATTGTTAAAGAGGGGGTGGAATTGAACTAGGGCCCTCTGCAGCAGGAAGCCATGATCAAGTTAAAGCAGACCTTAGTTTAGGCTCCAGCTTTAGTACCCAGGTGTGACCACCATTTGTGCTACTGCGGGCAACTACAGAAAGGAGATTGGGAGCGGTGCTAAATCAGAACCATGGAACAGGCCTTGGTCCTGTGGTTTAAGCCTCCAAAATTATAAATGAAATAGAGAGGGGGTTTACTCCCTGTGAAAAAGGAAGTTTTGGCACTAGTTTGGGTTTTGCAGCACTGGGAATATCTGGTGGGATTGTGCCCTTTGTTATTGAAAACTGCCCACTCCCCAGTGAAATATGTGAGTACTGGCAAGATTAGTAATGGTCATATCTTCAGCCCCAGCAAGCCTTAAGCAAATTAGAGCTGATGAATTTGCTGAGCCCCAAGTGGGTGCTCAAAGTACAGTTAAGAGTTAGAGCCCTCCCAGGGGAAAAGAGCGAGGCGAAAGAGGGACTTAGGCCCAAATGGCCTAAGTCCAGGTTAATAAGTTAGTTAAATGTTCTGTTTAAATGTATACCTCTCTCTATATAGGGAGGGCAGACGTTTTGTTTTGCTTTGTTTTAGAATATTAATTATGTGGATGCTGGAAGACCTTGGAGATGATGCATTCCTGTGTGCTGTTTTGGCTGGCATTTGGATCGCGGGGCTACTCCTTGGATGGTATGAATCCAGAACTTGGTGTGCCCCCAGCGTGGGAAAACTTCCTGTGGATGACAGTGCTGTGCAAAGTGAATGATGCAGTGGAAATTGATGTCGCCCCGGTGACCAGAAAAGTCTCAAGCAGTGCTGTCAATGCCTCCTGGAAGTGGTCAGATGTCAGTGGGACAGAAGTGATCCCACCCGTGACTCATCTCCAGATGCCATAATGAAGGGCTATCTGCTTTGGTGGACAGAAAAAAAAAAAGCAATACTGCTTTGGGACTGTAAATTGGTGACAAATGTTAGTTTAAATTTTAGTTTTTTTCCACCTGTAAACCCCGTTGTGTTCATTTATGAATTGATATCCCCAACTGGACAGCATCAGGGGAAGAGACAATTCATTTTAGGCTGAAACACTCCCTTTTATAGCCAAACATTGGGTAGAAAAACTTGGGGGGAGGCAAGATTACAGATAAGGATACCAGGAGGGGAATGGGAAGCTCTTTTGCCTTGCACTTGGGAGGCCCTAGGTCCTCAGGAAATTTATAAAAGGGATAAAGGATGTCTGGATAATAGGATGGTTAAATGGTGTTTTGGTAAAATGATTAAAAGGTATAGAAGTGTGAATTCTGTAACCACCTGTAATTGATTTGATTGGAGCATGTCTGGTTGAAATCAATGGAAAGACGCATATAGAGATGAAGGTAAACAGCAAGGTGAATTATGGTGTGTGGATGTACAGTAGACAATGAAACAGTATGAATGAGGAGGTGGTTGTGAATAATATGAATGCAATGGATCAACACCTAAAAGATTTAGCAATGCCCCTCAGGGTATTTTTAGATCAGCTGAGCTGCATACAGGATGGGGTGACACAGGTTTTAGAGAAATGGGCGCAATCCCAAGAAAAGGACCACCTCCACCTCTTGCAAGCTGTTGGTGCCCTCCACAGTAATGTTTCCTTGGCTCTGACATGCATGCAAATGCAGATGTAGGTTACTGACATGTAAAGAACATGATTTGAGATGGTATGAGTGGGATACTCAACATTGGAAATTAGGAACCTGCTTAAAGAATTTGGGATTGAATATGAATGTACCACAAATACCTTGCAGGTACAAGATCTATGTTTAGAATAGAGAGAATATGCCTGTATTTATTGAAATGAATTTGATTGTTGTAAAATGTTAACTAAGCATTCCTATTTAAGGAATTATTGGTAAGTTGCTAGGCAGGAGGCACGCACAGTCATGGTTACCATCCACCACGCTTCTAATTAGATTAAGAGACTGAGAGGGTTAGCAGCGATTTGGAACAAAATTAGTGGGAGACGTTATTGAGATGAAAAAAGAAAAGGAGTACTTGTGGCACCTTAGAGACTAACCAGTTTATTTGAGCATGAGCTTTCGTGAGCTACAGCTCACTTCATCGGATGCTATGCATCCGATGAAGTGAGCTGTAGCTCACGAAAGCTCATGCTCAAATAAACTGGTTAGTCTCTAAGGTGCCACAAGTACTCCTTTTCTTTTTTCTTTTTACGAATACAGACTAACACGGCTGTTACTCTGAAACCTGTTATTGAGATGGTCCCCCACAGAACTGGGGATTTAATTTGGCCTTGCATTTAATTGTGGTGAGGTTCTAATGTTTCAGGTGGCGTTGGTTGTTGTGCTTCTAGTACGGATATGCTGGATTTGGAGGAAGATTGATGGGTTGCAAAACCAGCGGTTCTATAGACCATGGGTACTCCCTGGAGAGATGTACATGAAGTCTGGTCCTTAACGAGGCAAGTCAGGAGTGAAACCGGAGAGTGCCAGCGAGAAGATTTTGTCTCGGTCAAGAGCCTTGAGACTAATGCTGGACCTTCAAAAGTAACCCACTGAACTCTTTTTTTTATATATGTATCTAAAGGCCTTTATTAAAAATGTGGCCTTTAAGGAGGGGAATGTTGCACTGTATTTGAGGGGTGTGTATACCCCAGAATGTGATCAAGCTAATTGTAAACTTATTACATGCATTCAGCCACCCTAAAATAATGAAATAGAATACCACATAGTTAAAGGTTAACTTGGAGACAGGCTTTCAGAAGCAAGATTGCATCTAGCTGGCAGTTTTCTGCTAATCAGAATGGGAGGAAGTGACAGACAAGAAAAACAACTGAGACTGAAAACCTTGGTGGCTGGAAAACCTTGAGTCTAGAGGCCTTTGATATTAAAAGTTTACTGAAAGTTAGAAAAGTGATGATATAGTAGGGAGTATTATGACCTATGTGTTTTGTAGAAGTTAGTTATAAAAGATTAGCTCAGAGAGTACTTTGGAACAGTCCTCAGAAGCCAACTTGAGACTTTTTCCTAACACCCTTTCTCCCCATTGGGTGAGCAACTGGCCACAGAGAACCTGCTGTTACTCCTTACCTTTCCAGATGTTAGGTAACTATCTGGGATGTTCTAAACCTATTGCTTTTGTGTGCTTAAATCTAAAACTGCAGTTTTAGATAGAGCATACTTACATGCATGATCTTATCAGACAGAATTGCTGTGTTCCTGTTGATTTATTACTAACACCGCCTAGAATGAAATAATTAAATTGCCCCTCTTGGGGGTTCTGAAGACCCCAGGTAACAGCATGACTATCCTAGGGCTAATTAAATAGCCTTTATCCAGCCCCAAATTGTCTTCATGGTTGCTGATTTAAGGAAGGTGCATGACTGTTGTAGCCTATACAGCTACAGAGGCTTCTTGCAATTTCAGCAGGGAACTTTGCCTTTAGGAGTAGCCACATAGTGGTCTCAACATGGGACTGAAGTCTTTCCAGGCTGAATGATGTCATTCAGTCAGGCATGAAATTTTAATGATGTCATATAGCTCAGAAATTGAACTAAGCCAGAAAGAAGAGAGAGCACCTATACCTCCAGTTAAGACCCAGCAAGGCAATCTTCTGACACAGAGCTAGGGTTTTTTCCTCCTCAGTGTGAAGTGGGTCATCTTGTGTCTAGAAGAGGTCAGCCTGCTATAAAGACACAATACCCACACTTGGTGTTCACCGTAAAGAGGTGTTCTACAACCCCACTGGCCCAAATCTGTGAGGTTAGAACATTTTAGATATTTTCACCCTATTAAAGTTCCCAGAGGAAATAAAGATCTATGGTGATGAGTGAAAAATACATGTGTAAATATTTCACCACACCATCATACCCCAGCTGTTACCTGCTAGTCTATCTCTAGTGCATTATACTACATACTGATACACTGTCCAGCATTTCTTACACAGAATACAGCATTATTATTTCCCACAGGGCTTGTCTATAGGGGGAAAATTGCCTTGAGTAGATATTCCACAATAGCTCCTCATATGGACCCTCTTATTCTGCTCTCAGAAAGCCTTTGTGCAATTTAACTGAATCCATTTTAGTGACACATAAGAGAGTGTCCACACGGGGAGTTGAGGAATAGCCACTGTGTTTTAAATTCATACTCTAGCTTATTTCACAATAGACAAGCCCATAATGTAGCATGGTGTATTTCTTTCACAAAACAAAAAACACATTTGCCAAAGCTTGACCAACCGTGGCAACAGGTCTCCTTGTAAAGTTAAAGGGTTGTATAGCTACAGTACACCATAAAGATATTGGCGTGACAGATTCCAGTTAATGATTTTGATCTATTGCTAGAACCTGAATACCTAGTAGATAGAAAGAATGCAGCAAAAATGGAAAAAAACAAAACAACAACCCACAAGCAAAACTCCACATCTCAGCTATATACATCTTGTTCTACTTAGGTTTTATTGGTTTGTTAGCTGTTCTGGATTTATACAAAAAGTAACTTAAAACAAACTGAGGTTGAAAAATCAAGCGCTCAAAAGTTAGAAATTGCCAGAATTAAGTTCGCCTGTACAACCTGAATGTGGCCCTCTTGCGTGTAGGCATTAGGATAAAGGATGGGATTTTCAAAAACATCTAAGTGACTTAAGAGCACAAGTCCCATTGAAAGTGCGTGGCAAATAAGACCTGGGGCCATCCATCGAACAAGGATCAAAAGAAATACTGCATAGCTACCAGCTTGTAAAGGGGATAGATTGATAGGACTTAAGAATTGTGCTCTCTGTGTGGTGCAATATTCATTCATATTTTTTTTTATATTTTCAATTCAGCCATAGGTGAAATTCAGGGTCTTAGTGACTATTTAAAAAATCTTACATTGTCTGGAACCTAGTTATTTAAGAGAGATTCCTTTTGTACTACTGCAATGGGCATCTCAGATGTCAGTGCCTAGAACTCAGCTTTAGGGCAATCTCAGCTAAAGAAATTTGGAATTTACTGGCCTTCAGACCCCAAGTTTGCAGAGCATCAGATGAAGTTTTCATATTGTCCTGCGTGGCATCTATTTAAAGATAAACAACAATTTAGCTTATCTGAGAAATGTAAGTTCATTAAGTAGTACATTTTACGTTAAAATAAAATATACCAGCCAATTCTGAATTAAACACTGTTAAGTTTATTTCCCAAAATAAAATTCACGCTGATCTTTTAATAATCATCAAGTTACCAAATCATTCTTACCAAAACCCACATGTTTATAAATAATTAACTTTATTTCTGAATAACTGTCAGCCTTAATCCTGCAACTTAATCTACTCAAGCGGACTCAAACCTGGAGAGAGTCCTCCTGGAACCACAGGGCTCTTAAATAATGGGCACAATTGCAGAATTGGGGCATAGGCCATTATCCTTTCTAGGCACTTGCCATTTGGTTTTATCTGGTATAAGGATTTCATTACCTACATAAATGCAACTGTATGGATTTAACTCTTCCACTGACTTCAGTACAAGTAGCTCAGAGAAGAGGTGCGGAATCAGACTAGTTTACACATACAAATATGTAACATTAGTAATCCATTAATACTGAACACCATATCTCTTCTTCAGCTCTTCAACAGAATTATCCTCCAATCCGGACTGGTTCATGTGACTGAACAATACATGTGCAGCTGTAAGAGAGGATAGAAATTAACATGACCTTCCATTTTTAGACTTTCAGACACACTATTTTTTTAAATGTGTGATTTTAAGGTGACAAACTGTTATAGAACATAAATATGTCCTGTCTGAAAACTGTCAATACATTTAATATGTCATTTGGATTCGATAGAAGAAGAAATCTCAATAGTAATTAGTTAAAACTCAATATTCTGTCTATAAGAAACTGAAAACAAAACAAAAATCCACAAATGGCAACAGCCAGCATTTTTGTTTTGGTGCTTTATACAACGAATAAAGGTCCTTTTACAGCAAGTGGTTAGGCAAAAAAACCCGTAACTCCTCAAACAGGTGCATATTCCTGATGACAAAAACAGAAAAACAAACAAGACATAAGCTATCTTGTCTTATGCTATTAAAAACAGAAGGTAAAAAGTTTGTGCCAGATGTCAGACAAAATTGGCATAAAAATAAAGTTGTTTATTAAAATTTATAAGCTGTAATGAAGAAAAATATACTGAAGTAAAAAAGTTGAAAAAGCTAATAGTTTCAAAACATGAAAATGTCTTTTACAAGGAAACTATTTGTCCAAGAGGCTCAGATTTGTTTTCTATTATAATGAAAGAGTGGTAGCTGTAGTGAAGCTCAGCTATGTTCAGTAATTTCCAAATTGATTTTTTAAAATGTCCATTTATCAGCAATAGATGTCATAGGGCACCAAATGGCTTGTGTGCACAAAACTGGTGGTCTCAGTCTAGGTCTGAAGTAGACAGATATTCAAATGACAAACACACACCTCAATGGGCTGAATGAAAGGAGGGTCAAGGCACAAAGAGTAAAACTCCTGTGAACTAACTGTGGTGGTCCTTCAAGAACAGTGCTGACGCATACAGGCAGAACAATTTTGAGAAGCTTGCACTGTCTCTGCTTAAATGTGTTCTGTGGCTAAACAGAAGATGATTTCTCAGTCCTAGAGACTGACTAGCACATACATGAACACTAATTAAAAATAAAATCAACTAAAAAAAATAGAAGTCAGAAAACAATTACAATGTAGACTAATGATCAAAAGATGCTAAGAGGGATCCAACAGAATCTGATTCATGTAACAAGTGTGAAAACCAATATTAAAAAAAAAATTACTAACAAGAGTATTAGGGCAAAATTCTCAAGGTGGGTTAAAGCCTTTTACACAACTCAAGTGGTGCAGAGGAATCATAATGTAGCTGCAAATGCCCAGCAGAGATGTTCCAGAAGTACAGGAACTCTGTTGAAGTATGTGTGCTTTCACGGGCCCTGCGCCACACATCCCACCGCGGAACCTAGAGGGACTAAAATGGTGGGGAGCAGAGATGCTTCAGGGGCACGGAGGAGCTCTATCATGGCAATTATCCATTGGCAGGGTATATTATATTAGTGACTCTTTTCCAGTGGCACAAGTTAAAACTGCCACGAAGCAGCTCTAAGTTGTATCAGAGCTGGGGCCAGCCACGCAAATCAGGGAGCTGTTTCAGCCCACCAACCTTCTCCTGTGCCAAGACAGAATCAAGCCTTTAGTGCCTTGATATTACAGTGATGGGTAAAATGCAAAGGTGGCAGCACTCAGTACTGCAATTAGAGCCTGAGTCTGACTCTACAACATTTTGAACATTTTCTTCCCACCTTTGATTTAGTGAGAATCAGATACGAATGACATCATGCATTTTGGTTCTACATTGTGCTCAACTACAATTGCAGCTACTAGCGTTTGTACACAACATTGCTATTGAAAAAGGTAGTTATAACCAGCATGTCTTTTCTGGCTGTTAGTTTGAGTTTTAAGACGATCCTAAAAACTGAAAGTTTCTGAGAAGCACATTTAAAACAGCTGATTTGATCAAGCATTCATATGTCATTTAAAATCATCTAGATGGAATTTCAAGTAATCTATAAAAAATCATTTACATTTCAAAGACAATCAAAATGTTGTTCTAAAATATATGCTTTAGGAATTATTTTGGGGAAGTTTCATGGCCTGTGTTATACTGAAGGTCAGACTACATGATCACAGTGGTTCCTTCTGGGCTTAAAATCTATGAAGAATAATTTGTTTCAGGGAGGGTCCTTCACACCCCGCACAGTACCCCAAGGATTTGTCCCCATTTCTTCCTTTATTTTCCCCACTTACAAAAGCCCTATATAAACTGATCTCCCAGCCAAGAAGGATATGATTTGCCTGAAACCTGTCAGATCCACAACTGCTCAGGCAAGAATGGTCACTACAAAGTGGTGGAAAATTTCCCTTCTCAGAGTGGTTGAGTTCACTGCTTTTAGACTGATCCACATATCTTCCCCTCCACTCCCCATCAACCTCTCAAAAAAGAATCAAACTGGAAACCTTTTTAGAAACATGTAATTAAAACAGCCTCCGAAGTGTAAATAAATAAGATTTCATATGTCTATTTGCATTATTGGCTGTAAACTGAACGGATACTGAAGTATCTGACTGAAATGAGACCTATACCAAGATCCAAGTTTGGGGAAAAAAAAAAAAAAAAAAAAAAAAAGATTTGGCATTACTTTGTACTTACTTTTTTTCTCCAAGTCTGACATAAACATGACTGCCATGTCAAATCTTTTTAATTCAGATAGCCTCTGGAGAATTTCAAGGATGAGCGATGGTTTCTCTTTCCTAAAATAGCAAATTATTAAATATATATGAAAATAACTACCTCTGATTAGAAAGATCCAATAGATACAAGCAGGATTACGGCATTCAGGAAATTCAAGCTACAGGAACAGATGAACTCAAACAAACAAACAGTCTGTATGCAAATATTTTTAGTACTAGCGAACAAAGGTAAAAAAAAATACAGAAAGAAGGAGGAAAGTTGACAAGGCGTAAACATTAGATCATGCACTAGTTATTGCTATTCTAAATATCAAATCATACTTTTCAGTGCCCAAAAGGTTGGTGCTTATGGTGCATGTTTCTTTTTGAACCTTTCCATAACCACAGCACCTTTCTGAGTTGTTATTCTTAGCTCATGATAATGGAGAGAGAAATCAAATTCCTCGTTTTCAACCAAAAATGGAAGCAACAGATAATATCACTTAAAAACACCATCTCTGGCTTTCCTAAGGAAACACATGCTCATACAAACTATGTCAACTAAACTGCCTTACTACTAAGAAATCCATTTGATGTGCCACTTTAGACATCTACAGATCATGATCTATTGATTAGTGTATGCAAATCCAGAGAGTTTCAGGAGGAAAATAAGGAGAGATTTTAATGGGTAGTAATTTGATTGTGAGGATGTACAGACATCAGATTGTATGGCTGCTGTCATTTTCAGCAGTATGGAAAAATCTCATTTTTTTTTTTTTTTGACAATGAGAGCATATTTGACCACCTTCCTTCCTCTTTCACTACCAATGACTACAAATTATCTTTTTGATTTATACTTCACATTCCCCTCCTTTTAAAAACTGGTTTTAACTTTCTACTCTCAACAAATTCACTCTCTAGCAGCCATGCAAGTAGTAACACGGAATGAAGGACATGCCTCTTCAGGTGTGGTGATTCACCCTCATGATTTGTTGCTGTTGGGACAATACTTGCTTCTGGCCTATACCCGGCCCCTTTAATTTACACTTGCTACTCTGCATCATAAAAAAAAATATAACCTATTTTTAGAGCTCAGATTAATTTAGAGGAGTGGTACATTGTTCATAATGAGCAGAATGAACTTTTTAGCCTCAAGTAATGCAGCACTGAAATATCTCAAAAATAACTGCCAAGTGCTTTTTATTTTCTTAATATTAAGACTTCTATTCCCATACACATGCTCGCTACTTTTAAGTGTTCTGTTACAGAATACAAGCATATAATTAAAGGGGGAAAAATAAAAACCAAGACAGTGAAGGCATCACAATGAAGATAGCATAAAATAATGGAATTTCGTAGTTCTTTGCTTGTCTTTGAGCTACATTTTATTGTTTTAAAAATGAATTCTGAGCTCAAGGAATGTGCTATCTTTCCAACAGAAACAAATCACTTCACATAGGCCATCAAGTAGTCAATCAGTGGCCAGTAATGACACAATCTGAATTTAAACCAATGCCTTAACGCAAAAGGCTTTTTATTTCATTACCAATTTTCTCCTAGCTGGTCCTTCTGAAAATTAATTTCTTGAGGAATACATTTAAATAACTACATCCTGATAAGCCAGTGTTATATACTATAGACTACATGTTCAGTATACTAAACAGAAAAAGCCTCTGTTGGATGCAAACAATATAAAACCCTAGGATAATTAGTGAGGAAATGAACTTACTCAATGTAAAAGTCTTGCAGAATTTTCAAAATCTGGTTAAATACATCTGGATCTAAGGATTTTTGAAACAGCTTTGGATAAAGTGAAGGCTCTATTTGCTTTGGAAGAATAAAAAACACTGTTATTTACAGACAAAAAATATTATTCAATTGTGAAAACTGAAACTAATCATTTTAAGTTCTCCTAGCAGGATCCATTCCCTTCTACATATTTTTATAGTGCCTACCAACATCATGGGCACTCCTGGAAATAAGTTAAAAAAAGCTACAAGAATAGGTTTTGGCCTATTATGCATATAGCCTTCTACATTCTCTTGAAAAGATAGCTGTAGTTACAAGGAAATATATTTTTCTTCTTAGAGCGCCTCATTTTATTTTATTTACTTGTACATTTTTGCAAGTGATTGTTAAAGGTTTTTAAAAAAAATGTACATTAACCCTTGGTAACAAGGGAGGAACTAAAATTACCTTTTTTCCTTCAAAACTATTGAATTAAAATATACATTAAAGTAGGTTGAGGCACTTTAAAATACCTATACAGCCTATAAAGGGATAAGAATGCTACAGCTCCAATCCGGTAAAAAACACATGTGAGTAACTGGAGTTCAATGTGGATACCAAAATGTGTGTTTACATAATTTGGGCCTAAGTTAGAAGGAAGGGATTAAAAAAAAAATATGAGGACACCATTCATAGACTTATACTGTAAATGTCAAATAAAACAAAATCAAGCACAGAATGAAAATTATTTTCACATGGAGTCAAAGCTCCTTGGTATCATGGGAAAGGGGTTTAAATGAAAATAAAGATACTGCCATTTGTGAACTGTTAAATCATTCTAGACACTAAATTTCCCAATCCACCACCATAAAAGGACACTATTTCTTTAAGCACAGTTGTAGTCACAGAATACTACTTCTCTTACCTTTAGGTACATGTACATCTTATCTGGGCAGCCCTTCAATTTTCTGAAATCAGATTCAAGCTGGAATGAATTTGCAGGGATTGCAGGAACATCAGATGTAGACGCAGGAAGTAATGTTTTTTCTTGTTCTAGATGATTTTTCAGACTGGACGATTGAAGTGTAGCTGATGGCATCTCTTTCATATTGGTAGGGGATCTACAAATATTTGTTTGTTTGTACATTTTAAAATAAAAATTGTCCATTTCATAAAGGAGTCTTAGTTGGAGCTATTGGGTACCATCTCTTTTGCAAATCTGAGCCTTAATAAATAGCCTCACTTTCAAGATTTTAGTAATAGTTTGTATAAAAAGCAATTATTTTCTTCAGACAAAAATATTCCTAAGCTTTGAAATAAAAGCAAACGAACATATTTAAATTGAGCTAATTAAATGTTTGTTAAAATATGATTTGACTGGTCAATGTAAATGATTTTCCAGTCCTGTAAAGAAGTATGTGCTACATATTTATTATATTTCCATAAATAACTGTTTTTAGAGCACGAAACACTTCTACCATTCAATATATATCAGCATTACATAAATTCTTTCCTCCACAGCTGCAAGAATAAGAAAATAAGTTTTCTTTGGAATTTCATAATGCAAAACAATAAGCATGTCAAATGTGAAAACATTTTCAACACTGATTACAGTGCAGCCATTTGTTCTCCTATAATTTATTTGTCATTTCAATCAGTATATTTTTAGAGGTTAGAACATGGCTGTAAAAATGTACTTTTGCCCTAAAAACACTATAAACTGAATCCATTCAGCTGTTCAGGGGAGGAAAAAAAGAACTAAATTTTTCCAGACCGTTTTCCAGTTAGTAAAAATATGTTAAAAAAGGCAAGGAATACCATATTAATATTCTCTGACAGTTCAAAGAGCCTGGGAAATTGGCTTAAACGGCCAATCAAGGATTCCCAACACCTGGGTATAGGGAGCTATCTCCATTGGTTCCAGATCACCCAGCCCAGCACTCACCCAGTTTAGGAGTCATCCCAGGGATGATTCCAGCCAATGTAATAACCCTGTCACAGGCTCGCTGGCCTTTTAAGGGGAGTTGGGCTCAGCCTAGTCGGGAAAGGTCAGCTACCCTCTTCCTCCAGCTGATCCTGATCAGCTAGGGAGCAGATGGCCCTGTTTAATTATTAGTCCCAGCTGGGAAGGGTTACGGGATGACCTCAAAGGGTTGCAAGAGCTTGGTTGGGGGAGGCAGGTTGATTCCGCTAGTAGGCTCTGGAGAAGGGTAGCTCCCAGACAAACAGCCTGGTGGACTGAGGGTTTCGGGAAGGAGACTGGCTCCTATGACTGACCCTGGGAGGAAGGCGGCTCCCAGAGGGGAAGTGCTCTGTGGAGAGTGGGAAAGGCCTGAGAGCTTAGGCCAAAAAGGGTGAAAAACCTTTCTGTTTATAAAAACAACAAGGAGTCTGGTGGCACATGAAAGACTAACAGATTTATTTGGGCATAAGCTTTTGTGGGTAAAAGCCCCACTTCTTCAGATGCATGGAGTGAAAATTACAAGATGCAGACATAAATATACTGACGCATGAAAGGAAGGGAGTTACCTCACAAGTGGAGAACCAGTGTTGGCAGGGCCAATTTGATCAGGGTGGATGTAGTCCACTCCCAATAATAGATGAGGAGGTGTCAATTCCAGGAGAGGCAAAGAACCAGAGCCAGCCACCCCGAGTCCCTATTCAAGCCCAAATTAATGATGTTAAATTTGCAAATGAATTTTAGTTCTACTGTTTCTCTTTGAAGTCTGTTTCTGAAGTTTTTTTTGTTCAAGTATAGCTACTTTCAAATCTGCTATAGACTGTCCAGGAAGATTGAAGTGTTCTCCTACTGGCTTTTGTATGTTGCCATTCCTGATGTCCGATTTGTGTCCATTTATTCTTTTACATAAGGACTGTCCAGTTTGGCCAATGTACTAATCCAGGAACCAATCCCTGTAGCAAACCTCGTTGCCTACTCTGTCCCCGTATCTACTCTAGCTACACCATCAGAGGACCGAACCACATCAGCCACACCATCAGAGGCTCATTCACCTGTACGTCTACTAATGTTATATATGCCATCATATGCCAGCAATGCCCCTCAATGAGAAACAGCAGAACTAAAATTCATTTGCAAATTTAACACCATTAATTTGGGCTTGAATAAGGACTGGGAGGGGCTGGCTCATTACAAAAGCAGCTTTGCCACTCCTGGAACTGACACCTCCTCATCTATTATTGGGAGTGGACTGCATCCACCCTGATCAAATTGGCCCTGTCAGCACTGGTTCTCCACTTGTGAGGTAACTTCCTTCTCTTCATGTGTCAGTATATTTATGTCTGCATCTGTAATTTTCACTCCATGCATCTGAAGAAGTGGGGTTTTTATGTTAGTCTTTAAGGTGCCACCGGACTCCTTGTTGTTTTTGTGGATCCAAACGGCTCCCCCAATACCTTTCTGTTTATGTTGCACTTGGGATTACTGTTTAAATTCGTTACCAGTACCTTGCTGGGTGGGGCTGATGGAGACTACTCCTTGGGAGAAAACTGAGACATGGTGAATAGTGCCATGGTGGGCCAAAAGGGGGGTGCGGTGGATTCTGACCCTGCCACAGGCTCCTTGGGAGCTCTTACCAGTCAACAGAACTTGGAGCAGACATGAGGCTCCTGGCTGCCTCCACAACTGGAGAAGCGGTGGCAAAATCCTTTAATACCATCTTTGTTGCCTCCCATCCCCAGGTGTCCAGAGCAGACCTTTAGCACTCCTGAGAATCTTGCACTAAAATTCCCAACTGACCTTCTATAATTGAGGTAAGATGTAGTGCATAGGAAATGTAGCATATTTTATACATCAAAATTACATAACTTCCCTCAGATATTTGGAATACCTGAGCAAAACAATCTAAGTTAACAACTTGTCCACCTGTTTCTAAAAGGCTCATATTTGTTTCAGAAGTTTCTCTCCTTCTCACACACACATACATTCTGTGAACCTGTGTTTCCAAAGTAAATCTTCAAACAAGGTGTATATAGCTACAAGACTATTTAATAAAAACAATACAGTAGTTAAGTTTTCAAATTTCAATTACAACTACATTTAAGCAGGGTTTTTTGGTGCAATATTCAAAGCACGTAATAATCTGAGAAGGATTATATACCCAGTCACGTTTGCCTATCAAATCTGAGAACACCAAAGAGTGTATTATACTCACTGGAAGGCTGGTATATCACTGATTTCTTCTATTTTCAACTGTTTTGCTCTAGGAGTATCAGATGTGGTTAAGAGGTCATCTTGATTTAGATTCTTTGTTGTTTCTACACTTGTAGAATTAATCCAATTATTGACTAGAGTAGTAGTATTAGGCACATCAACATTCTGCATCTCATCACCAACTTCTTCAATGAATATTCTTCTCAAAGGTTTCTAAATAGAACAAACACCTAAGGTTAGTGGGATACTCTACTTTATTCTTTGTAAAGACTATTGTTTACAATGGACTAGAACCCCAGAGCCACTATGTTAGTGTGTGCTGGTGTCCAGTGCAGATACTTTACAATAAAAATATACAGATGGTTTACATATTTATTATAAATTTGTGACTTCAAAACTCATCATAAAATTAAAAATATTCTCTTTCATTTGGCTCTTTTCCCTGCTACCATTTTACTTTATTCGTATGTATTATGGGGCATTCTCACCTCAAAGTCATTCCATTTCTATATTCTGTTTTCCCAGACAACTAACAAACAAACAAAACAAATAACCCTCCCCTCCCCCACACAAAAAGCATACTTCTTCTGAGAAGCTCTTTAATTTTTCAATTTAGGATCTATGATATTTGGCCAGTCCACTAGTCAACCAAATTTTGTATCCAAAGAAAGACATGCAATGAGATTTGACTAGCTTTATTTTGCATAAATAACTACAAATGGGTCTGTGGTCACAAAATTTAAAATCCAGCCATACTATTGACTAAATGACATCCTGAAGCAGTGAATTCCATAGTGTGCCTACCCATTGTTACTGAAATAATTTGTTTTATTTGTTCCAGTTTTGCTAATAATTACTTTGATCCCTGCCTGATCTCCAACAATTGCAGACATCATATTACAGGCCCTCCACAGGATCTCAGGGTCTTTTACCAGCCACCCAAATGAAGGGTGAATTCCATCCACTGAATGTAATCTTTTGGGAGAAGAGTGTGTTATGCATATTTGCAAGGCTATATACAATTATTAGTAATGGGACTCTGAAGTTCAAACAGCTAATTAATCTGTTAAAGGGAAGAACAGAAGAACGCAAAAGATTCTGGGGCAGATTCTCTGTCATGACTGAGATCTGCTTAACACAGTGAAGAGGCCTTCAGGGAACTAGTTATGACTTACCAGTCCCCAGATCTGGCCCAGCCCCACTTTAGGTTAGAACAGTGTGAGTTGCTCTAACAGCTATGCTAACTAGCAACAATCTCCAAAGAAGAGTCCTCTATCTTGGGGTAGGCAGAGTGCAATCAATTATGGACACAACCCATCCTGTCTTGTGTCAGGAGAGGCATAGGGTCTCCACTGGGGAGATACAAGTGGTTTCTGTTCTCTTTGTACTGCAAGATCAATGAAAAGGGAGCAGAGTAGGACAGTAAATTTGTAAGTGTCAGTAAATGCCTAACCTTAATAGAACCATGAAGGACAAATGAATCTATATTTAGTATCTCCAGTTAGTGCAGCTTTTAAGCTGAAAATTAGCATGTCAATAATGCTACAGCTGATATAACCAAGTGTAATTTAACATTATAGAGGATATATTCTATTACATTTGTATTATACAATATCTATTAATTGGATGTAATTAATCCAATACTTATTTTTAAAATTTAAAGTAAAGGACATTATTTTCTACCTAACTTTAGTCTGTTACCAATTTTGGTTTAATACTACAATGAAAGGAATCAAGAAACAAAACTGTTTGGAAGTTAATTAAATTAAGAAAAAATGTATTTGTCAAACATTAGTGTGCTTTGCACTGTACAAAACACAGTAAATACTCTGTGTCCCAGGGAATTTACCTTATATTTATAAGGAACAGAAAAAAATTAAAATTATGAATAGTGTAAGTCTAATGCATGCAGAAATCTGTATCTGCAAACTGCATTTATTATCTTAATATATATTTAAATAAGGCATTTTTACACTAAAAGCGTGCATGCCAAATATCAGTTTACATTTACAACACAACAGGTAAGAAAGGAATTAAAATGTTTAACTCCACGCCCCTCTATATTTTCAAAATGTTTCCCCCCTTCTCCCCCACTTACAGTTGATCTAAGATGTAAGGGTTTATCAATGGGCTGCACCAGGTTTCGTATTTCTGTTTCTTCTGCGGATGGTTCAGGATATTCCTGGTAAGTCCACAGCCCTTTCTCAACTAATTCCTTAAAGATAATTGTTCAGATAATTAAAATTAAAGGTTAGTTCTGAAATTCATTACATTTATACATCTAATCTAAGCACAGAAATATTCTGTTAATAAACTGCAACATATAGTCACAAACATACATACATTCTGTATTTTGGTTAGTTCATTTATTGCTTGTTTATTGCCAGGTTCCAACTTCAAAACTGTTTCAAAATCTAAGTGAATAAAAAATATGAGAAAAAAAATGTATAAGTTTCAAGTTGAAGCATTTCTGGTCTTTTTCTTTTCTTTTTTTATTAAACTATCTGTTTTTTCCAAAGGTAACTGCCTCCAAAATAATTAGTTTACAAGTAAATTAGGGCAGTCAGGCGATTAAAAAAAAATTAATCTTGATTAATCGCACTGTTAAACAATAATAGACTACTATTTATTTAAATATTTTTGGATGTTTTCTATATTTTCAAATACATTGATTTCAATTAGAACACGATACAAAGTGTACATTGCTCACTTTATTTTCATTATAAACATGTGCAATGTAAAAACCAAAATAGTATTTTTCAATTCACCTAATACAAGTACTGTAGTGCAATCTCTTTATCACGCAAGTTAAACTTACAAAGGTAGAATTATGTATAAAAAAATAACTGCATTCAAAAATAAAACAATGTAAAACTTTAGAGCATACAAGTCCACTGAGTCCTACTTCTGCAAACTTGTTTGTCTGAGCGATTGGCTGGAGACGATGCGGCTCGCTTCTTGCTTACAATGTCACCTGAAAGTGAGAATAGGCATTCGCCTGGCACTGTTGTAGCCAGCATTGCAAGATATTTACGTGCCAGATGTGTTAAAGATTCATATGTCCCTTCATCCTTCAACCACCATTCCAGAGGGCATGTGTCCATGCTGATGATGGGTTCAGCTTGATAACGAACCAAAGCAGAGCAGAACGCATGCTCATTTTCATCATCTGAGTCAGATGCCACCAGCAGAAGATTGATTTTCTTTTTTGGTGGTTCAGGTTCTGTAGTTTCCGCATCTGAGCGTCGCTCTTTTAAGACTTCTGAAGCCATGCTCCACACTTCATCCGTCTCAGATTGCAGACGGCACTTCAGAATCTTAAACCTTGGGTGGAGTGCTGTAGCTATTTTTAGAAATCTCACATTTGTACTTTCTTTGTGTTTTGTCAAATCTACTGTTAAAATGTTCTTAAAACAACATGTGGTGAGTCACCATCCGAGACTGCTATTACATGAAATATATGGCAGAATGCAGGTAAAACAGAACAGGAGACATAGAACTCCTTGGGGGAGAATTGTGTCACAAATTTAATTAACAGATTTTTTTAACGAGCCTCATCAGCATGGAAGCATGTCTTCTGGAATGGTAGCTGAAGCGTGGAGGGGCATACAAATGTTTAGAATATCTGGCACATAAATACCTTGCAATGCCAGCTACAAAAGTGCCATGTGAATGCCTGTTATCACTTTCAGGTAATATCGTAAATAAGAAGCAGGCAGCATTATCTCCCGTAAATGTAAACAAACTTGCTTCTCTTAGCGACTGGCTGAACAAGGAGGAGGACTGAGTGGACTTGTAGGCTCTAAAGTTTTATACTGTTTTGGTTTTGAGTGCAATTATGTAACAAAAAAAATAAATAAATCTATATTTGTAAGTTACACTTTCACGATAAAGAGATTGCACTACAGTATTTGTATGAGGTGAACTGAAACACACTTTCTTTTGTTTATCATTTTTACAGAGCAAATATTTGTGATAAAAAATAATATAAAGTAAGCACTGCACATTTCATATTTTATGTTGTAATAGAAATGAATAAATTTGAAAATGTAGAAAAACATCCAAAAATATTTAATACATTTCAGTTGGCATCCTATTGTTTAACAGTGTAATTAATCGTGATTAACTTTTTTGAGTTTATCACGTGAGTTAACTGTGATCGATCAACAGCCCTAAAATAAATTAAAAATATAAAAACTGACTCCATTTAACTTGGAAAAATATAAAGCTAGACTATTTCCTAGTAGCTAATAATATATAATATAAGAAATGTTTTATAACTAGGTGGGAAAAACACATTTTATGTTAAAATAAGACTTATTATGAAAGCACCAGTCACAGTTCCATATTTAAGATTGATTGGCAAGTTACATTTAAATAGGAACTACAAATACATAATTAGGGCACCCAAACAGCCATAACTCTCTCCTGTAGTGATACCACAAGGCAGCAGGACTGAGAAAAAAAAAAAAAGTGTCTTTAAAAAAATTAATTTTTACCTAAAATGGAACTATAAACACTAAAATGCTTTAATTATAATTATGTGGTTATTGCACGGTGTCAGTACAGAGGGTTAAGGTTGTTTAGGTGCCTTAACTCTGCATTTCCATACCTTTAACATGTCTGGATTTCTTTTAAATTTAATCTTAACTCTGAATTTCCTAGTTTTATCATGTTTCTTTCTGTAACAGTTACACTTTTCCTGTGATGTATTTTCCCCTAAATTACTATTCTCAAACTAGACTCCATCTTAATGTAGTTTCTGGTTACAGATAATACTAAAAATACATGCTGAAGCTTAAAAATTAGGTTGGTTTAATGACCATTACTGTATCAGTTTTCATCTCTCCCACTCTTCCAATATTCATGTCCCATGCTGTTGATTCCTAGTTCCTTGCACATATTGTTTATACGTGCGTGTATATATGTGTGTGTATATGAGAATGTGATAAAAAGACCAAATGTCAATTGTTGATAAAATTTATCACTAACTCTATATGAAACATAAATTGATGCAGCTTCATTTAGAAAATGTGACGACAAAAATACTGATGAAAAATAAGTATTATAACTTGCAGAATATAAAAAAAAATGTTTTTCATTATGTTTCATATAAATCCAAACCTAGAACCCTTCTACAACACTCTTTAAATAATACATTCCATTGCAATCTTTAGCAAGATAAAATTATCTGTTCAAATGAATAAGGGGTGGTAGGTGAAATAAATCTTCAATTTGGCCTACCAACACAAAAAATTAGAGATTTGACATTCATGGTACCAAAAAATTGGTCTTCCTAGAAGTCGTGCCCCAATATACTGGAAATGCCAATAAATTGGTTTAATTGTTTATTGGTGTTTAAAGAATCAGGACTAAATAAATCTACATATGGTACCTAACCCATCACAAACATTTTCTTGCATTCAAAGTCTCACCTTGCATAGCTTCTTTTAGCTTTCCTAGCGCTGATCTGGCAGTCCCTCTTCTGGCAAAAGCTTTAGAATAGGAAACATCTAGTAGCACAGCTTGTGTGCAGTCTGCTTCTGCCTCTTCATATCTCAGCAGAAAATAAATTTTAAAAGATTATTATACTAATCATGTAATGAAAACACAGTTTCAATATTAAAAAAAAATAGTTTCTCCAAGGTATAAACATTTGGACCAAAGGCTTAATATCCGGATGCCTAAAATTAAATCCTTAAATCCATATTTAGTCACAAATAGAAGTGGCCTAGTTTTCAGAAGTGTTGAGCATCCCCAGCTCCCATTAAGTCAATGGGAGGCTCAGGAGCTCAGTACACCTTTGATACTTAATCACTTAATAAAAGAGGCCTGACTTTCAATCTAAGGGTTTAAACTTTAGGCACCTAGGTTTGAAAATTTTAGCCTTAGTTTTTCTTACATCCAGTGATATCACAGATCTAAATTCCCAGCTTCTGTCTACAGTATTTATTTCTAGACTTTTTTTTTTTTTTTAATAAACACACAACAAACTACAGAGTTTTTAGAAAGCAATATTTTTCCAAATAAGTGTAATCTAGCAGATTTATTAAAATTTTCTATATTATATACTTTAATATATTGGTTCTATACCTGAATTTTGTGACAGCCACACAGAAGAACACATACTACATGGAAAAAGCCTTTACAAATGGTAGAAACATTTGTCTCATTTGATTGTAAAATTAAATTCCAGAGACAAGCATGTGCGTCTATTGTTACTGGGACTTTTTGGTCTACTCAAACAGCAACAACAAAAACCCAACTACCTTCCTACGTCCATAACTGAAAAGAGTTTGTATAATTAAAAAATATTTGTTTTATAGACTGCTTATAACCATTCCTTCAGAAGTTTGAAATTTGAATCAATTTCTTTAGCAAAATTAGCTCTCTTACATCCTATATGAGACATCTAGCAACTTTCTATCTTTTTGTCATATATAAACAGTATTGATCCAGGTCCTTTGAAGAGGTGAGTACAGTTGCACAGAACTTTAAAAGTAAGAAAAATAGGACTGGCCAAATTGCGAGACAATGATTCAAGTTTCATTGTGGTTTCAACCAAACCCCATTTTTCTCTCTTTCAAAACGTTTTCATTAAAAATTAATCACAAGATGACATATGCATATATTAACGGAGACATTGAAAAGAACAACTGAACATTTGTTTGAATATATTTTACACTGAATTCTAAGAAGAAGGTAGAATGAATGGCAGTAACGGTTTGAATTTAAATGAAACGGATGTATCATTTTTTGTTCCCAATTTACAAAGAATAGAGAAGTATACACTTAACTCCACTTACTTTTGAATCTTTAGATAGGCCATAGCTCTGTTAGCTGGCAGAAGTGCATTGGTGCCATCTGCTGCTATACCACGTGTATAACATTCAATTGCTGCTTCATATTTTCCCTCTTTGAAATATCCATTTCCCTGATATATTTGAATGGAAAAATTGTATAATATTAAGGAAGTTCTGACAAACACTATACACTGGTGAGCATTTAAAAATACTAACAAGGTGAGTCACACTAATAAGTGATGCACTTTAAAATTTGCTAGGTTTGAGAAGTACTTTACTACATTAAATGGGAGACATTTTGTAGCCAGATGTCTACTTAGTTTTCATATTTAGAAATAACACACTGGAAAAACTGTCAAACATGGATTAACTTTTTAACCTTACCACTACTCAAATATTCTTCACAAAATTAATTTCTCACAACAGACCAGCGCCATTGTGTGAGATGATTATATTTAATAGAATACATACATACATACACACACACACATATATACACAATAGAAAAATATATTTATTTTTCTATTGTTTATACGTGTGTGTATATATATGAGAATGCGATAAAAAGACCAAATGTCAATTGTTGATAAAATTTATCCCTAACTCTATATGAAAAATAAATTGATGCAGCTTCATTTAGAAAATGTGACGACAAAAATACTGATGAAAAATAAGTATTATAACTTGCAGAATTTAAAAAAAAATGTTTTTCATTATGTTTCATATAGAAAGTTATTTAAAAAGAGTATAAACTTTTTCTTTTTTAAATGTCTGATGGGAGATTCCACTGATTCAGCCCTATTAAAAAAAGGACTCAATCATTGCTCAGATAAGGGTAGCGGTGTGCAGTTTATTCATCAGATCCCTGCTCTTTGGAAGAAGACTAGAAGATAATACTTTAGGAATAAAATAAAATCTAGAATCACAAATAATGCATGTGGCAAAACATTCTAATGCATTACGGTAGAAATCTACATCTATGATGCTTTTTTTTTTTTCCAGATAGTTATAGGACATCAGCTATAGAAAAGCTTACAGAGTTACTTCAAGATTATATGGCTCCATATGACCCAACTATAACCTATAGTACCACCTGTTGCAGAATAAGTGAGAAGGAAGAAAACTTATAAGCACAGAGGAAAAACAAAAGCACACAGATTTCAGAGTAAGGAATCCTTAAAAATAGTCTATGACGGGGTGGCCAATCTGTGGCTCCGGAGCCATATGCGGCTCTTCAGAGGTTAATATGAGGCTCCTTGCATGGGTGCCAACTCTGGGGCTGGGGCTACAGGTGCTAACTTTCCAATGTGCTACAGGGTGCTCACTGCTCAAACCCTAGCTCTGCCCCAGCCCCCAGCCACACTCCACTCCTTCCCCCAAGGCCCCCGCCCCTTCCCCTGAGTCTGCTGCACCCTTGCTCCTCTTCCCCCACCGCCCCCCTGAGCCTCCTGCACACCACAAAATAGCTGATCGCGGCAGGTGGGAGGCGCAGGGATGGAGGGTTAGGTGCTGATCGGCAGTGCTGCTGGCGGGTGGGAGACACTGGGGGTAGTAAGGGGAGCTGACGGGGGGCTGCGGATATGTTACTGTGGCCCTTTGGCAATGCACACTGGTAAATTCTGGCTCCTTCTCAGGCTCAGGTTGGCCACCCTGGTCTATGACTTAGCTGTAAGAAAAGCCAAGAGATCCTCTTTCTCTATGTAGGCCCTTTAACTCATCATCTTCAGATCACAAAATGCTTTGTCAATGCACAATTCCTCCCCCTGACTATAGAAGTCTGTATCTCTAGTTATTATGGCTATTCTGAAAAAAATATACCTGGCATCACTGTTGCCTTGAAAAATGATGAAAAAGAGACCATTTTAAAAAAGGCTCCTAATTATTTTATTCGGAGACAATCCTCCTTCCACCCTCTCACCCCACAATAAACCTAGAAGAAAAACCTAGAAGAAAAGAAAGTTAAGAGCCTCATTTCTGCTTATGACTCCAGCAACACAAGAAAGGCAGCATTTGCTGCAAGAGATAGCAGACAGGCAATTACTGCCTTTGTTTTTATCCAACTCTGCCTTCTTGCTGGAAGGAGAGGATAGTACAGTGGATAAGGGAGTCATTGTGGAGATTTTTTCTAGATGGCTCCAAAGAAGACACTCTCCATTGTCCTTCTTGGAGACCCTGAAAATGGCAGCAAGGAGGCACATCTTTAGTATTTTACAACCCAGCAAACAAAAAAAAGCCAAGTTCTATTCCAGGGCCAAATCTGCAGCTGCCTCCTAGTCTATGTACTTTAATGTTTCACCTCACCCTTAATCACTCCCCAAATTGCCTGAATATCCATGTGTTTCCCTTGTATTTATTGATTCATCCTCACAACTCCCCTATAAGTTACGGAAGTATTAACTCCATTTTACAGATAGGGAACGGAGTCACAGTAAAATTAAGTGACTTGTCCAAAGGCATTCTGTGGCAGAGCCAGGGACTGAACCCAGCTCTCTTACATCTTACCTCAGTTCCTCAATTTCAAGATCAAAACTTCAAAGGTTCACACACGCTGTTTTTCTCCAACTCTTCCATCTGCACCAGTGACCCCATCTTTTATCGCCTGATCCCCACTCTTACTTCCTCCTTTACCATTCTCCTCAATCTCTCTCTTTCCTCAGGTTCCTTCCCCTCACAAGCATAAGCCTGCTATGGTCTCCCTCATCCTAAAACACTCACTCTTGACCCTAACCTATCTTTCCATTTACCATTAGCCCTCAGCTTCTAAACTCATTGCTTTAAGTTCCTCTCTTTCAACTCCACCCTAGTTTTCTCTCCAATCTACCTCCATACAATTATCAAAGTTTCTAAAGAACTCATAACAGTAGTTGAAGGACCTCTACTCCATCTTCATCCTCCTTGATCAGTTGGCTGCTTTTTTAACAGCTGATCATATCCTGCTTCATGAAAGTGTTATTCCTTGCCTTCCTTTAGCATCTCCTTTGGTGGAAACACCTCATTCCTCCTGCTACAAAGATCCACTCTTTGACCATTTCTCTTCTTCCTCTGCATTCTCTGTCTGGATACTTTAAGCGCTCATATGATTTCACCTATGCTATTTATGTCAATTAGTAACAAGTGTACATCTACACTCCTGTCTCCATCCACCCTTGCCACTCAGTCCCTTTCTTTCACATCTCTTCATGGAGGTCTACTATCAACTTAAACTCAACTTGAGCAAAATGAAACTTATCTTCCCTCTAAACCCTCTTCACTCTGTCACTGTTGACATCACCACGATCCGGAGAGTTATGTAGGCCCAGAACCTTGGCGCCATCTTCAACTCTGCCCTCTCTCTAGCCCTCACAAAGCCTGGTCACGTCCAAATTTTCTTCCTCCCATACTATTTCCAAGATCTGGCTTTTTCTTGTTCTCCACACTACTAGAACCCTCTTCTTGGAACCTTGGCACCTATCTTCCCTACTGCCATCTTCTCCTTGCTGAGCTTCCCAGCATCCAATGCGGCCACTCCATTTGAAATGATGCTCTAAAATCTTCTTCCTGGTCCATTCCAATTATGTCTCCCTTCCCTCTTTGACTCTCTCCTCTCAGGCAATCCAGGGCCCATCCACATGGAGAACCCCCTGCTCATCCCCACCCTCATGCTGTAGTTATGCCCTCATGCCACCCAAAACTCCTGCTTGTGGTGGGAGGGGCCTTCCACACAAGAAGCCCCTGCCACTACTACCTTTGATGACCCTCGTCCCTGTGTTCAGGCAGAATGGCTCTGCCCTGAATGAATGAGGAGTCAGCCCCCTTCCAACACCAGTCTAGCACATGATGGAACCATGCCTACAAATCCCTCAGCAATTCACAGAGTCCCCTGATGAGGTGGTGAAGGTGAGGCCCCTCAAAGCAGCAGGTTTCAGTATTAACCACCCTGTAAGATGAATGGATAAACTCACAGCTCTTGGAACTATCATTTCAGACTGCAGGCAAACTCAGGCAGACATCACTCCATCAACACCACAATGTTTACATTCACAAGGCTTTCTTAATAACCTTGAGGGCTAGAAGCAGGGTTTGTATTTTTTTTTTTTTAAGTCAAGGCTACAATTCAGACTTTATTGTGGGACTCCAGGAGCCACGTCCCTAGGGTCATGTCCAGAGTGAATATGCCCTAATCCAGCCCTGTCTCCACTAACTCCTTCTTCAAGCATCATCAGATTAAAGTTTCTTGTCCTCACATTTAATGCCCCTCAGATTTCCATCCCTTTTTATTTATCTGCTCTTGTACATTATTGCATAACCCACTGCCCCTTCAATAATCCCATCCTTAATAACCTAATTATTAACTCCCCCAACACCTTCTTCCAAATCACCCCTTCAAGCGTGGAGGATTTTCCCCAAACTAGTCCAGAAAACTACTACTCTGTCCTCCAAATCCGACATCAAGACCCAGTTAGTGTGTCTTGTCAATAAGAAAATGCAAACTTATAATAAATAGGTAGGTAGGTGGCCCCTACAGTTTATTTGAATCTATTTTATTTCTTTATCACAATCAACTAACTGGGCACCACATGTTCCTGTCAGGGTTACCCACAACCTCCCGCATTCCCTGTTTGTTGTAACCACTTTGCCTCATTTCATCTTAGGCCCCAAATTTGCAATGGGGACTCCACTTGGGCACACTGGGGTCAACCTATGCGTAATACATCGCAAAATCAGGTTCTTAGATTGTAAGGTTTTTGGAGCGGGAATACACTTTTACTATGTACTAGTATATTGCCTCACATAAAGCTTAATGGCATCTATCCCATTTGGGGTCTCCTGGTACTACTTTAATACAAAAGCCACTCAACCATAATAAACAATGGGCACTAGCCAGATAAAATCCCACCTCACACCCTTAAAAAATACACACTTCGTACAGATGAACAAAGGAATGAAGAACAAAGATAAAAAAAGATACTATGTACTTTTGTTGTTCATACTTGCACAGTAAAATTATAGTATAATGTTACATATCTTGAGTAAATGTTTTGTTCATTTTCCCCTCATGTGTAAAGGTTATGTGATTTACCAAATCTTTCTCCGCAATAGCCTTCTGCTTGAGCTGCTGCTCTTCTATTTGCTTTTTTTCTTCTTCTGTTAATTCAAGCTTCTTTCCGACTTCTTCAGCTTCGTTTTGTTGTGAATTTTCTTTTGATGTTAGAGCCTGAGATAGATAGCATCAGCAATATTATTCAATTCATTTTCTCGCTCTCTCTCTCTCACACACACACCTTGTCTACACGGTGGCTTTGTCCACACCAGTCAAGAGTGTAAATTCTAATGTGCACTAACATGTCACTCACTAAGTTGACTAGGTATCTTTTAGTGTATGCCAGCAGGATGCACACAGGCCATTTAGTGTGCAACATGCTGGCACGCATTAGAATTTACGTCCCTTCTGGTGTGGACTAAGGCACCATGTAGACAAGTCTACACACACACACACACACACACTCTTCTTCAACTGGAATATATCACAATTTGTAGTCTAATCAAAACTATCTTGGAAAGCATTTTAAGGAAGCTACTTTGTTATAACTTGGTTGCATACAATTTCTCACTGTAAGAAATAAAAACATTTAAAGGGACTAGCTCTTTAAAAGGGACTAGAGCTCTTCATTGTGCTGAAGTGTCTACCTACCACATGCTTCCATCACAGCGTCTCTGTGAAGCACAACTTTGATTTTTGTTAAAATATTTAGCAGAGGGCAGTAAAATTCCTATTCTGATGTTCCAGTTTCTGAAGCACAGTTGTAGCTTATTCCCAGCACTGTCTGTACAACATCAGCTCCAGCTGGCAAATCATTTTCAAGTTCATTACAATGTTTAAAGGGTGAAGATTGGTTTTAAAAGTAACTTTTCCAAATGCTTCCAAAATAACAGGGGTATATTTTTGGACTCCGAGAAACTTGTATTTATCACAACTCATTATAATGTACATTCTCTCAGTACACTGCTTGCGTGGTGGACCTACCATAGATTTTAATCCACAGATTTTTGATCTCCTGCCATGATTACACCCACTCACCACGCTTCCCAACTACAAAAATTAGTCTGAGGCATAAGTAGAGTGCACTCAAGCATACGTTCAGCCAGAATTACTCTGTAGCTAACAGAACATGTAAAGTTCGTCCACTTATATACAGTGCTACTATGTGACTTGTGCTGGACTGATCAGAAATATTTAAAAAAATAACCAAACCAACAAAAAACACGAAAAGATAGGAGGATGAAAATTGTTTAAGATATCAAAAACAGGTTAGAAACATGACATAGTCAGAATATTGGTATCCACTATTTTTTCCACCAAGATTTATATGGGTTAGTCCACTGTAGGTCAATGAGCTACCATTTCATTGATCAATGCTTATAAATTTGCAAGAAGTAGACTAAAAACTTCCTTAAAATCCTGGGGGGAAATATGCCATATACTAAAACCATAAATATAAAATTAACAAAGGGTTTTTTTGACATCGTGAATCAAGTTAAATATAAAAAAGGTGTTTATTAGACTTTTAGCAACGATTCTTCTCTCTTACCTGATCGATTTTCTGGAGTTCATTTTTTGCTTCGAAGTTATCTGGATCCAGTTCTAAAACCTTTTCATAATCTAAACAGTAGACAGGACATCAAAATTACATATTTTTATATAACAACATTACAGGTGAGAAATTAGAAACTAGCATATTTAAGTATTACCAAAATGTGAACTAACAGCTTCTATCAAGTCATTTTGTGGTACTACAAAAAAACCTAGCTAGCTGGCTTAAGATGTCACACAGTTTACTATTCTAAGCCATTAAAAATCCTATTATTTCATATACTACTTGTAGCTACTCTTCTTATTTAGACTTACTATCCCTTTTCAACTTGCCAGATAAACTCGATCTGGCATCCCATTTGATTTCTTCTTGAAAATGGAAATCAAGAGTCCTTTATCAACAGGGATAAAAACAAAACAAATATCTACAAAAAGAAGCTTTAGTGTAGTCAGTGTATAAAATAGTTTGCATGTACAATAAGAATTGTTTAAAAAACCAAAACGACTAACCTTCTTTGGCCCCCTCAAGATTTTGCAAAGCAAAGCGAGCCGCTCCTCTCCTGGAATAAGCCTTTGTATAATTCTTATTTAGTGCAAGTGCTAAATTGCAGTCAGATTCGGCAACAGAAAACCTATAACAATACTGGAAATTATTATTTTGAATACAATTTAGATTAAAGAGAAACATTTACCCAAAGTATGACAGAACATCAGAGAGTCCATTTTGGGGGGATTCAGTGACATTAACCCTCTAAATAAAGATGATGCGTAGAGGGGCGGTATTCGGCATTAGCTGTTGACAGGAACTCTGACTCTTCCTCAAAGTATTTTCAGCACTATTCTGATGGTAATCCCCTTTGGGAGTAAAAGGGCAAAAAACAAACAGCTGGGACTTTTCCTGACATCTGGAGGAGGCTAGAGCAATACCTGCTGCCCAAACTGAATTCCCAATAAACTGCCTGGATCATGCCCAGAAATGAGGTTTAGATCTCAGTTGAGGTACTTGATAAAAGGAGCAGTAAGGGCTTGTCTACATGAACACTTAATTCACAACAAGCTGGGGTGTAAATCAACCCCAGACTAAACTGTTGTGCACTAAGTGTCCATGCAGACACTACTGCTGTGCACTAAATGTTGCCTAGTGAGCTTTAACCTAGCCTGCTTTGAAATGGGAGCAGACTGAAGTACGCTAGGGCAGCGCTACTCAAAGTGGTGGTCCACGGACTGGTGCCGGACCGCGACCCATTGGCTGACGGTCCGTGGTGCCTGGGACCCGAGGCAGCGCATTCTGCTCGCGCTGGCTCCGCTCCGCTCCCCGCGCACTGCCCCGACTCATGCTGGCTCAACCCTAACTGTTGCAGCAGCAGCTGCCAGCGATTCTGCTGCGGCTGTTGCCATTGCCCACCCCCATGCCGCGGAGAGGGAGAGGCGCTGCATGAGCTGCAGTGTGTGTAATGTAGGTGTGTGTTTCCTGCACATTATGCAATCCATTCACGCTGCCCCCCCAACCAGCCCCGAGCAGACAAAGCCCACGGACACACTAATGAGGAGAAGACTCATTCATCTCTGGCAATTTCTGGGGCTTGGCTGCCATCCCCTGGTTTGGGGAGAGGAGGATTAATTATTATTGTTGGTGGTGTTGCTCCATGAAATCTGACAGCATCTGCACTGATCAGCGGAGCTCGTGGAGGAAAAAGACACTGCAGCAGGTTGTCAGGTGGGAGCGGATAAGCCCCCTAAAAAATGTCTGCCAACTTTTATTATATTCATTATATTGTATCTGATATAAATTAATATTACTGCAAATGTTCAAATAATATTTTCTTGGATCGTAAATGAATAATAGTCGCACAGACGCACAGTCTTTCAGTCGGTCTTCAATGTATTTAAATAGGAACATCTCCGCGAGTACGCCACACTGCCATTCCAATTAATACAGTGAAGAATGTTAGTTTTTCTGATCTGATGTGCTACATGCTTATGCGAATATGATAATAATATGGCACAAATATGGTACCCAGTCCCTGGCAAATATGGTATTGGTCCCTGGCACATTGGAAGAAGAATTGCTGGTCCGCCACATCAGATAGTTTGAGAAGCACTGCGCTAGGGAATTTAGCGTGTATGCTGCCACATACTAGAAATTCCCATGTGCGCTTTAATCTATTCCCAAACAGGGCAGATTAAAGCATACTAGGAAACAGCTAATGTGCAGCAGCAGGGTCCACATGGACACTTGGTGTGCGGCAGGCTAGTTACACCCCAGCTTGCTGCAATCTAAGTGTTTGTATAGATGATCCCCAAGAAACAAATATTTTTTCCTTTTCTTTTTTACGATGCACTCCAATATAATAGGTGTGCAGGGTCTATAGACACCACAGTGCCTCAGCAGTAGGGCGAAAAGCAATCTCCCTCTGCCAAAAATGGGAAGCCTTGGAAGCACTGTGAAAATTTGGGGCTATATTAGAGGGCAAAAAAGGGTCTTCACTCAAATACTCTACAACAGGGAGGTTGGGACTTCCAGTCTGAAGCTGTGGAGGCAGATTGAAACTGATAACTTCAGAAAAAGACACTTTCCATCCTGGCAAATCAAATTCTACCTCCAAAGCTGCAAGCTGGCTGAAAATGCACATAAACAGACCTGTGGATCTTAGTATGACAAACAATATATTTATGATTACAATTCAAAGCAAAATAGTATTCCAAAGAAAAAATTGGATAACAAGTCTTACTTTTTAATTCTAAAGAAAGCAGATGCTCTATTTGTGGGGAGGACAGGATTGTACGGATCAGCATTCATCCCCTTTGTGTAGCATTTTATTGCTTCATCATACTTTCCTTGCTGAAAGTACATATTGCCCTGTTTAAAAACAAAAAACAAAAAAACCAGCAGCTTGTTGTCAATTTGTCACAGTACAGTGTTTTGCTGAAGAAACATTTTGTACTCACTTCAGTTCAGTCTCTTAATTTTGTGGTGCAAAGAGAACAAGCATTTTATACTTTGGGTTAAACATTCCAGTTTAAAGTCTCCAAGCACTGCTATCATTAGTCTGTTACTTAAAAAAAAAAAGTCTAAAATGTTTCTCACCTTCCTACAGTCAATAATTTTTATTATCCTTGTAATAAAAATGGTTTACTTTGTCCTAAACTATTATTTCAAGGTCATCCAGCTTGTTAAGACTAAATTTAATACAGACCACTGCTGCTTGAATTCCCGTAATTATTAAAATATCTTCATAGGTTACCAGTGAAAATCCAATCAAATATCACAGTATTTTAGCTTTCCAAGAAGGTTTATGATATCATGCCATAGTATCTTTTGTATTTTCCTTTTATGTTACAAGTTATTCTGAGGTCAGAATATTGGCTTGCCCAAGTATAATTTGGAAAAGAGATGGGGATAAAGAACTTATTGTTTTGCAATTGTTTCCACGGTTATGGAAGCAGCTTTCTATTTGCATTCAGAAAAGTCAGTCTGGGTTAGATTTTAAAGCAACATTTAAGACACAATTGACACCACTCTGAATGCAGACGCACCCTGAGAGTTGTGTATATTTTCTACATTAATGTGTTTTCTGCCAAAAATACTCCAATAATAATTTACATAGCATGTTAAAACAAAAATTTGCTACAAAAATAATAGTGGTACAGGAAATAAGCCAATGTAAAATCTTGTGACGAATATTTGTCCAGTCCATCAGTCAAGATGAACTGTCCCAATCTATAATGGGAGAACAAAGTGTCCCACAAATAAAAACAGTGATCATAAGGTTAACTCATAAATGAGAGAGACTAAGATAATACAGGACAGTGTATAAGAGAAATTCAGAAGTAATGGTTCTTATTTTTTCAGATGGTTGGATCTAGGACAGTTGTGGGAACACAATCTCTAGGAAGGAAGACAACAGACCCATCACACTTTTTTACTCTTAACAGCCTGCTGCCGCCTCACAAGATTACCAAATCTGCAAGATACAGAGCCCAGGGATCAGTTGCTGTACGAGGCAGCAGACTCATACAGGTAAGCTGGAAGCTCAGAACTGAGAGACAGTGAATCAAAAACTTATGCTTCATAAAAGAAACGGAAAGGTCAGGAGATCGACAACAGGATATGAAGACTTTCAAGTCCAGCCAAGGTTGATAGTGACAAAGAGTCAGTACCATCTGAATTCTGTGCAGTCATATATAGTGAGTTGGTGTTCCCACCTCAAATCCCGAGGAGCAGATAAACAAATGGAGAAAAAAAAGATTCCCATCAGAACTGGCACCCTTCTTCGAAGTCAACAGAAGATAAGACCTATGGACAAAGATTGAACTACTCTCTCACTCCTAGATTTAGCTACTTTAGGTCCAGGATGAGAAATGCTGGCAAGGTGGTGGAGGAAGGAGAGACAGAACAGTATTTCTATAGCTGTGCTATATCTAAGATAGGGAGGTTCAGTCTCAACAACCTAGCCCCTTTAACAAGCAGAAAGTTGACTTAAATGCTGTGCGAAGATCAGAAGGGAATCTTCTCACTCAGAAGAATATAAGGAATCGTGGGCCTTGGCAAAATGAAGACGACATACATCCTAGCTGAAATTGGAGGGGAGAGAGAAAAGAATGGTTACTTAACCTACAGCAACTGTGGTTCTTTGAGATTGTGTTGTCCACCCAGATTCTGCTTCTGGTGTGCATGTGTCCCATGCATGTGACATCAGATCCTTTCAGCTGCATCCATTGGGACCATATCTGTGCCTTAGATACCTTTGTGATGTTCCCACCCACCCAAGGACATCAAAAGGCAGAATGGGCTCAATGATCCCTCAAAGGAAACCTGATATTGCTTGTCGGCTTTTTTGGAATTAGGTGCCATTGGTGCTTGGGTCTGCTACAAGATTTTAGCTGTTCTAACAAGCCTTCATTAATGGGCATGGTAAGGCTACTTGAAGACATGAAAGAGTGCACGATACCTAGTAGTTTGTGTGGATTTTCCTATACTACCTCTACCGGAATTTCTAAAATATCTGCTGTGTGCCTTAAAAGCTCTCAGAAGATCCTGAAATCATCTATCTAACTAGGAGTAGAAGTGAAGAGAAGGAATTGCTGTTTAGAATAAGTGTTCTTCCATCTCCAGCTGCTATTCTTCATTGTCATGGTCTTGTTGTTGCAGACTGTGAGACTGTACTAACTGACCCTGCTGAGTAAATCTATGGGGTCTTGTAGGAGAGAGAGATATAACTACAGAGCAGGAGAAGAGTGAGGATAAGGGCAGCACAAGGTGTCCTGGAATTACACAGGAGTGGAGGCCATGGGGGTGAAGCCACAAAGAATGTTCTCCTCAAGTTTCCTGATGTCTATGCCTATAATGGCACTTTCTAGAATCTGACCAGTAAGGTTTATACGAGGAAGAGTGAGGTGTATGTGGAGATATCTTCCTGCTATGCTCTGAAGGGCAAGAAGAAAATGAATATGCTTCCTTTAATGGGGAAAGCTATCTTGTCAGGTGTTCTAGGGTCCTCCCACAACCAAGTGACAGAATTTAACAGGTGAGTTCATCACTACCATAGCCACATCAGAAGTCGGCACTGAGGCAGAAGCACCTCTGCTAAATGATGCAGATAGCAGGGGTGACTCCAGTAGCCTGGTGACCATTATACAAATGAGTACCTAAAACGTCACTGCTGGGAACATCTGCACTGCGGAGATGAAGTCTTAGTCATGGGCACCGAGGCTCAAGTGTAGATGTTTCAATGGCAGTACTGAGGGAAATGAAGACCATGGTTTCAGATGGTGCCATGAGTTCCTGGTGACTAACTGTGCCAAGGCAACAGAGGAACCCAGTCTGGGTTATCAACTGCCTTTTGCCTGAGGGGCATCATATCTTGAGTCATGGTAAGTCTTTTGTCTGTCTTTACTGGGCACCAGGATGGGTGACCATGTGTGTGCTTGATCCTGGAGCGGCGCTGCTTCCAACCGCTTTCAGACAATGACTGGGTAGAGGAGTTCTTGTCTGTCCTGTCAGACTCAGTAATTTTAGATTAAGAAAGTGCCTAGAAGCTTGGTGTAGAGCCACAGCTCAGCAGGGTGCTCATTCAAATAGACTGAGGAAGCAGGACTTTTTAGCCTGGGGCTCTGAAGAGGCCCTCATTAGTGCTCTAAAAGTAGAGCTTAAGATGAGCGTCAGTGGCTTTGTGCATCCTCTTGGAATAGGAACAGACTGAACACTTATCAGGATTCTGTCCCACACCAAGAAGAAACAGCAGAAGAAACACCAAGACTGTCCATCATTAAACAACATAGCTGCCTTTCAAGAAGGACAAGTTTTAAATCCCATGGATTTAGTTTTAGCCATATCAACTAAGTACCAGGTAAACTCCAAATCTAATCTAATTTTTTTTTGAGCCAAATGGTGTAACAAAGTAACTATTAACTAACTATACTAATAAACAATGCTAATTATCCTGACAACTAACAGGTCAGTGCACGGAGTATGTGGACACTGCAACAGTTCTCTCTTGCTGTCAGGAGCAGTAAGAAAGAAGTGAGGGATAACTGGGCCCATTGCTCCCTTTATGTCCTTTCCAGGGGCAAGAGAGTATGAGTGTGGAGAGGGTGGTGCAGTTCAAGTGTATGTAGGGCATGAGCATGGTCCCAACGGACACTGCTGTCTAAAAGAATCTGTTATGGGCACATGCTCACCAGAAGTGGAATCCATGTGGACAATGACTTGAAGCAACAGCCAATGTTCAAATGTCTGCGTCATTTTTTTTTTTTAAGGGTCATTTAATGCTGCAATAACCTTTTCTTTCTCAGCAAGAGCTTTTTCTGCATCTATATGAATTCCATCTTCTTCAGAGTCCGATTCTGGAGATAAGGAATCATGGGTACTATCTTCTTTGTCAAGTTCTTCAAGTATTTTGTCCTAAAAACACAAAATAAATTCACGTGTATAATGTTCATTATAATCCACGACTCCATACAAATTATAACTAGATATCGATAAAGGACAAACTAGACACAGGATTTTTAAAAATACATCTTTCAATTATTACAAATACTACTGGCAGTACTTTGTTTTGTCTTTAACTAAGGTTGCGATCTTGCTCAGCCACAGGGGTTCACTTGTGCAGATCTCTATACAGCATTGAGGCCTAAGAATGTATAGACTTATAATTTTGTAAACTGATTTTGAAATATTCACAAAGGTAATAAAACAACTTCCTGACAACAACACACTAAAAATAGTAAAACTAAGTTATTCTATTTGGGTTCTTATAAAATGCTCATTGTTATTACAGATATTTAAACACTGATAATGGTGCTATGGTTGGTGCTTAGTAACAGCTGTACGTGCAGTATAAAATTGCATAAATTTGAAAATATACACCATAAAATGTTTGAAATACAGAACTATTTTCTGTGACTAGAACACAGCCATACTCCATGAAGTTCACAAAAAACCCTGAACTACCTGAATGTCCACTCTACATCAGGCATTTTAGATTCCTATTCAGGTTTCTCTAAATCAAGAAAGAATTTAAGCACATGCTTTAGTGCTTTCCTGAATTCAGGCCTTAATGAATTGTACAGCTTTTTGCAACAGGGATTGCAATGTATGTTTGGAGACCACTCAATTTGTAATCCGTAATCCAAACCGTAACATTTGAAATTGACAGTGGTATCGTTTTTTCATTATCATTTTTAAAAATGTGTATGTGGCACAATAAGTCATGATTAAATGAAAAGCTTTCACACGCAGTTTTGATTACAAAATCGTGATTTGTTTCACAGTATTACAGTGTATTCACTGCACTTAGTTTTAGTTTATCTCAGTTTACAATTTTGTACTTGGAAAAATTTATTCATATACAAACAAGATGTCTCTCTGCACTTACCATGTTTCATTTAGTATCTGTACAGCCATGCTAAACGCACCACACAGCAAAGAAAAAGTTCACTCTTACAGGGAAATATTTGTCATCCCAAAAACCCACTCCACACCCAACGCTTATTCAAACATTTTAATCGTTGATAACATGCTAAACCTCACATAGATTCTACCCTTTTCTGAAATGTCAATAGAAGTGGGATGAGCTTAGTATTTTAATACTCATTCTACTGAGTATTTTAGTTTTCAGATCAGATTAAAGTTTTAAAAGACCTTAAATACTGGACTCCCATCAGACGAAAGTTAATCAGTTATTTTTAAATATATTTTAAGCATATATCTACCTCAAAGCTACAGAAACATTAAAAAATTGTAATCAAACGTTAATTTTTAAAAATAGCCATCCTCAAATCTCCAGCTTCTGTAAGCTGTTACCTCCTTGGGTAAACCTAACTGTGTAGCATTAGTCAGACATATCCAATGAGAAACCTGAGACTAAAATTCATAAGAGGCATCCTATTGGTATCCTGAAGGTTTCCATTCCTTTTAAACACGATGCTGCTTTCACTTCAGGAACCTAGTTAAGAGACACTACACTAGTAAGACTTCAGCTCCAAAAACTTTCACAGGTTAAATGTGTTTAATTCCAAATAATTAACAGAATGTATGCAGCCTTTACACAACAGCTTAATTCAATACAATTCTTGCATTGGTCTGGATGCTTACAATGTCAATAGCAGCAGAAGCAGCATGAGCTCATGAACTCAGGGTTTGGCAGGTACTTTAAGAAACTATTTTCCGAATATTTTGTTTTAAAAACATGTTCATCACAAAGCTTATTCACACATAATAGTAATAAACTGGGATGCCAAAAATGTTTTAAAAATATGTATACCACCTTCTTTAACCAATACCTCCATAAAAACTTACAATAAAAATGTTAAATACTCACCTCACATGCTCTTCTCCTTCTACTCTGAACTACTACTTGCAGAATTATTTTACATTTAAAATAAAACACTATTTTTAAAACCATTTTTTCTTAATGCCAAAAATTTATGATATGAGCCAGAGCAGGGCGTAATTACTGTGGAATAATTCACACCTAATGTATTTAAAATAAATTATAGTATCCTATTTCACATCTTTTCAAGGACCAAAATGTAAGCTGTTTGGGGCGGGGGTGTTATTTTCTGTTTTTCAATACCTAGTGCAATTGGGAACCAACCTAGCAGGCCTTTAGGCACTAATGAAATATAACATTAAGCAATAGTATCAATTAGGCATGACACATGAGATAAGTATACCATATAACTGGAATAACGTACCACATCAAGCTTTCCCCATGCTTCATAGTCATAAGATTTTATCTTGTTTTTTTTGTTTTCCTCAGTTGTTTTCTTAGAAGGTACTTTAGCTTTGCTCTTCTTCTTTTTCCTATATGCCTCATTTCGAATTGGTGGTAAATTCTAGGTAGAACAACAGTTATTTCAGTGTAGTTTTAACTTAACAGAGAAATAGTTATGAGATTTTTTTTCAGATGAGATAGGATAACATTTACAGTAAAATACTTTTTTTATTTTTTAAAACAAAGGATGATTGAAAACTGCATGTCTTAAAGATGAAGGCAGATTTAAGGCAGTACAGCTTTTGTTACTATCAACACATGACTGGCGTTCTCTTCTGAGAGTCTGTAAACTTTAATGCTCACAAGTATTTTGGAAAACGAAAATCTTTGTAAATAAATGTAAATGAAAGTGCATAAGACCTTATAGTGTCACAATTCTGAGGTAAGATAGGCTCAAGTTTTGTTTTAGATTAGGTTTCCCTAAATCCAAAACATTTTGAAGAAAACTGTTTGTCACCCGGCTTTGTAGGTCCACTCAAATAATGTTCATGTTGATGCTGCTCCACAAGCTGACAAAGATTTTCCTTATGGATAATATAAATCTAACAGGAAGTTTTAAATGCAATATAAAAAATACAAACATTAAGATGTTTACCATGGTTGAACCTCTTTGTGATTATGTAAAACAAGATTCAGTTAATTTTTTGGATTTGAATTTCAGACATAAATAGATGTATAATATTTTGGATAAAAAGGAAAGAAGAGCAAAAAAATCTGTAACATGCATGTTTGACTGGGAAATGTGCTGATTCTGTTAAGTCTCCATGTGTTTTCTTTCCTCTGAAACATAAAACATTTTAAAAGCCAGTGGCACATTTCATACGAATATTAATTATCCATTTGAGTGCAGAGGGTGAAACTCTGTCCTCACTGACATCAATGGGAGTTATGCAATTTATTTCAATGGATCCAGGATTCTACACAAAGTTACACTGCACAGAAAGAAACCATACACCTCCACATATTGTAGTGGTTGTTAAATTCTTTTACAGTTTTATACTGAAGCATCAGTTTACTTGTAGAGGGCCAAATCCTATTTGCCTTACTAATGCAGGGAGCCCTGTGATATCAACAGGACTTCTCAGAAGAGTACATCAAAGAGGATTTCATTATCATCATGTTCCTATTACACCTCTGGTGTTTAGGGCAGTGATGAAGCTCCTCCTGCCTGTTTCTGGCAAGTCTTTCAACGGTTCCCCAGCTGTGCCCCAGGTTTTTCAAGTCGGCTTCCATGTTGTTCCATGTTTTTCAAGTCGGCTTCCATGTTGTTTTCAGGAGGACTCGTTTTTGCTTGCCTTCAGGCGTCCATCTTATTGCTATTCTGGTGATGGAATCAGTTTCCATCCAAAGCACATGACTAATCCATCTCCAGCACCTCCTGGCAATGATGGTGCTCAGATCCTCTTGGCTGCACTGTGTCAGTAGATCTTGGTTTGAGATTGTACTGGACGAAAAGATATGTAGGACTTTTCTGAGGCAGATTGTATGGAATGAAGACAGTTTGGACATGTCATACTTTCTCATTCTCCAGCATTCTGCACTATAAAGTAGTGTTGAAAGTACGCAGCTCTGATAAATCTTAAGTTTGGTTTTGGTGTTGTATTTTGATGATTTGCAGACAGTATTTAAGCTCCTGAAGGTGTTCGTGGCTTTACTGATTTTGTTCCGGATATCCTGGCTTGTTCCACCATCCTGGCTGATGGTGCTGCCAAAGTATGTGAATGTTTCTGCATTGGTGAGAACATAATCCTCTATCCATATAGGTAATGATGAGGCAATATTAAAGGTCATGATATCTGTCTTATTGTGGTAGATTTTCAGTCCAATTTGCTGGCTGAATGCATTGAGTTGAGTGGTTTTTTCTTGTATATAGTGTTGAGTATGTGACAGGAGAGCGACATCATCTGTGAAGTTCACGTCTTCAAGGGATGAGAAGTGTCCATTTAATGCCTCTTGGAATGTCTTCTGTTGTACGCTGCATTACCCAATCGATGGCAATGTGGAAGAGGATTGCAGACATGACACACCCCTGACGTACTCCTGTTTTGACTTCAAAACTGAGCTCACTGTGATCAGCACTGCACGTAAAGTTGAAACAGAAGCTTTTGATGACGCTGATTGTACGGAAAGGATTCCGTATGCCCGCAGAATGCGCCATAGGCTGGTCCTGTAAATGCTATCAAAAGCCTTCTCAAAGTCTATGAAATTTATGTAGAGTTGCTGTTGCCATTCTAAGCACTGTTCTATTATGTTTCGTAGAGTGAAGATGTGGTCTGTGCATCCATGCCCTTTCCGAAAACCAGCTTGCTCTTTTCTGAAAACACTATCAATTGCCTCTGATATTCGCTGGACTATAATCTTACACAATACTTTGCTTGGTACAGATAAAAGTGTGATACCACGCCAGTTATTACGATCACTGAGAGTTCCTTTCTTTCATATCTTCACTATAACCCCATTGCTCCACTCATTTGGCACTTTTTCCCTTTCCCACACTGATGTAAATAGAAGGGCCAGGATACATGCTGCTTATTTAGGATTTACCTTAGACAATTCTGCATTCAAGTTATCCTTGCCAGGAGCTTTCCCATTTTTAAGGATTTGATGGCTTGAATGATCTCTTCCTTAGTTGGGGTGTCTGTGTTGATATCAAGATCTTCTGCCTCCTGGATGTTTGCTTCCTCTTTAGGTGGCTCCCTGTTCATCAATTCTTTGAAATGCTCTGTCCAGCGTATTTCTTGTTCTTTTTCAGTTGTGAGTAGGTGTCCTTTTTTGTTCCTGATAAGAGTGTTTGTTGGTGTCTGCCATTTACCACTGATAAGCCATGTCATTTTGCAGATGGTTCCCTTTTCACCACAAGCAGCTGCATCCTCTGCTTCTGTTGCCAGATTATCAATATAATACTATTTGTCTGCTTTTACAAATTGACCTCCCAGTGTACCTTGCTATACTGCTTGTGGTATTTGTCCTTTAGCTTCTGGGATTTTGTGTCTAAAACTTTTTTCTTCAGGGCTCATCTGGTTTCTATGACATTCCATGTGCTGGGTAAAATCCACTCCTTCCTTCTCTTCTGCCTGTAGCCTACACAGGCATCACTGCTCTGTTTATAAATTGCTATAACTTTGTCCCTCTTCTTGCTGATCTCCTCATCTGCATTCCCCTACTCTTCATTAAGGTCTGCAAGTGCTTGAAACCTGTTCTTTAACTGCAGAATGGAGGCTTTCTGTGCTTCAGGGACTTTAGCTTGTCAATATCATAACGTCTATGTCCCTTGTTCGGTGGACCCATACTTCTCAGTTTTAGCTTGATGGAGCTGTCACAAGGTGATGGTCGCTGCCAACATATGCACTCCTTCTCACTTTCACATCTGTCAGTGAGCGTCCCCATTTGCCATTGATCTTGATATGGTCAATCTGGTTCTTATCTTTGCCATTTGGAGAACACCATGTCAGCTTGTGAATTTCATGATGTTCAAATAGGGTTCAAATAGTTCATTCATATTACAGAAATCAACAAGCCTTTCTCTGTTTTCATTCATGGTGCCATACCCATGTCTTCCCATTGCTCTGTCATTGTTTGTATTGTCCTTACTGACCTTGGCATTCAGGTCTCCCATGATGATAGTTAGGTCGTGACATGGTACTCTCTCAACTCCGTCTGTAGTTTTTTGTGACACCTTAGAGACTAACAAATTTATCAGAGCATAAGCTTTCGTGGGCTGTAGCCCACTTCATTGGATGCATAGAATGGAACATATAGTAAGAAGATAGTGTGTATATATATGTGTGTGTGTGTGAGATAGACCTAGGCCAGTTGGGTACAGCAGAGTAGCCATATTGGGATCCAGGAAGTGGGCAGGCTTTGCCCGCCCACTGCTAAAGGATCCCCCCAGCCTAAGGTCCTGATCCTGGTCCACAGGACCTGGAAAACCAAATAATTACGGTGGACAACTAATGAACAACAGGGACAGGAGTGCGGTCAAAGGGTCAAACAAAGAGAACCGGACGGGGACACCGAGCAGAGAACCCCGGACAGCGCCCACTGCTCCTCAAAGGCATCAAGGGAGTCAGTGGACGCCGCCCAGAAGAACTCTGCCCGGAGATGTGAACAGACGGAGGATTGGAAATAGGCCCCACAGTCACAGGAGACTCCATCGGCCAACCTCCTCACCCTGGTTTTATAGATGGCCACTTTAGCCAGGGCCAGGAGGAGGCTGACCAGGAGGTCCTGTGACTTAGTGGGGCCACGGACAGCCTGTAGTGCAAGGTAGAATTTGGCCCAGCATAAATAAATTCTTTAAACATACAGCAGGGTAGCATTGCATGTACTTTGATCATACATGTTGCTGGTGAGGAAAAAAAAGGGGGGGTTTAGGAGATACTGATCCTTAGTCTTTATGAAATATCCTTGAGGAGCAGCAGTAATGTATCCCTAGAACATTAAAATGAGAATCACTTTGGATCTTAATCTGTGCAAAGAAAAACAAAACTAAATAATAAATTATTAAACAAATACCACCATTTTTTATTAATAGCTGTGTTAATATTGAGATTGGACTCTTGAATTTACCTCTTCTGGGGCACCACTCTGTTTCATCAATTCAGAATCCATCTGCTTAATATCTTTTTCCCAGCTTTCTAATTCTCTCACAAAATCATGCAGCTCTTCAGCATTTTGCTTCATTTGCAGCTGTAGCTCTAGTGCTTTATTCAGTGAAGTCATTGTTACCTGTTGAATTTGGGGAAAAACAGGTTTTTGATGAGAATCAAAAGCAATTATTGAAAAAACTAGTTTCTGTAAAATGAAAAAAAAATCATGCCTGAACTCGACAGAATTACTTTGCATGGATGACTGAATCTTCCCACCAGTATGAGCAAAGACATTGTAGGAAAAAGTAAGGAAATGAGAAGAGAACAAGTTACTAAAATGAAGGAAAGTTATAACTTTTCTGACATATTGAAACATCTGAAAAGAAACAAGTCTTGTTTTTCGTTATTGTGGATAAGGTGTATCACCTCTTTAAGGAGCAAGTCAAGGAAGTATCCAGAAGGTGACAACTATGTGATCTTGTATTAAAGGAAATATGCCTTCAATAATTTTTCAAAATGTTGTAATCACACAATCTTATGTGAAAAAACAAGGAAATTGGCTTCTTAAAGTTAACATTTAACAAAAAATCTGCAACTATAAAAAGTACTCATTCTATAGATCAGAGGTGGGCAAACTACGGCCCAGGGGCCACATCCGGCCCTTCAGATGTTTTAATCCAGCCTTCGAGCTCCTGCCAGGAAGCGGGGTCTGGCTTCAGCGCTCCAGCCAGGGATCAGGGTCGGGGGCTTGCCCTGCTCTGCGCGTCCCATGGCTCCATGCAGCTCCCGAGAAGCAGGTGTGTGTCCCCACTCCGGCTCCTATGTGTAGTGGCAGTCAGGAGCTCCGCACGCTGCCCCTGTCCCAAGCGCGGCCCCCTCAACTCCCATTGACTGGGAACCAAGGCCAGTGGGAGATGCAGGGATGGTGCCTGCGGATGGGGCCTCTCTCCACTATTCCAATCACTATTTTGTATATTACCATTATGTCCCCTGTTATTTTTATACTTTCTCAATTAGATACTACTAATCTCTTTACTCTTGCCACACCTTAAAGTTTTCAGAGTCCTAGACTCCTATTTCTCGTATATCTGTTTTGAGACAGGATGACCAGAATTTAACATTAGATAGCCTTACCTAAAATAAAGATAATATTTTCATGATCACTAACCCACATTCTTTATACAGTGTAACTTTTTGCTTGTTTTTGACTACTGCTGCACACTGAACAGATGCTCTCCTTGAACTATCCTGAATGATGCCATGGTCATTTTACTAAATCGTTGCAATGAATTTAGAACGTAGGAATTGCAGCATTGGATCAGACCAGTGGTCTCGTATCCTGTCTCCAGTGGCTGGCAACAGATGCTTCAGAGGAACTGCAAGAAACCCAGTAATAGACAGATGTGGGATAATCTGTCTTCCATGAAGGTCTCATCCTAATTTGTAAAAATTAGAAATTGTTTCAAACCTTTACAAATGAAGTTTTATATCCCTACTTATTTTTTTGGTAACCATTAACTATAACAACTCTGGCTATTCTTACTATCTATATAAATATCTTTGAATCCTGCTAATTTCTTGGCCTCACTGACATCCTGTTACAATGAGTTCTATAATCTAATTATGTGTTATTTGAAAAAAATATTAGTATTGAATTTGGCACTCTTCTGTTTCTCTTATTCTTGCTATTCTATAGCCTGTTCCTTATGCTTCCGAACATCTTGTTTGTTTTTTTGCAAATGAGCAGAGGTCTTCATTGAGTTGAGCACACCAATGCTCAGGTCCCTTTCCAGCACTGATCCTGTTAATTTAGAACCCTGTAAAGTGCATGTTTAAGAGTTTGGAGGATAGGGACCTAAGCAAAGACCTTGGAATTCCATTGCATACTAAAGTCTCTCTATTCATACCTCTCAACCTGTGGAGGATAATAAGAGATATTAATTAGGGAAGCCTTTAACCAGGTGAACAAGGTAAGGATCCTTTCTGAACAAATTATGATATTTTGGCATAGGATTCCTCAAGCATGTGATAAAAAGACATGCTGCTAAAATTAACATATACAGTTACATACATATGGGAAGTGGGGAGGAAAGGATGGTCTATGGTAGACCAATCACTGGATTGGGAGTGTCATAGACTTTAATGTCAGAAGGGACCATCCTGATCTTCAGTCTGACCTCCTGCACGTTGCAGGACACAGAACCTCACCCATCTACTGAGTTACTCTGGCTGAGTTACTGAAATTCTCAAATCATGGTTTAAAGACTTAAAGTTACAGAGTTACAGTAACTAGTTACTAGTTCAAACCTGCAAGTGACCTGTACCCCATGCTGCAGATGAGCCAGGGGAAAATTCCCAACCTCAAATATGGCAATCAGTTAGACTCTGAGCATATGGGCAAGACCCATCAGGCAGATACCTGGAAAGAATTACCTGTAGTAACTCGGAGCCCACCTCATCTAGTGTCCCATCTCCAGCCATTGGGGATTTTTGCTATTAGCAGTTGCCCATTGGCCACACACCATTGTAGGCAGTCCTCTCATACCAGCCCCTCCATAAACTTATCAAGCTCAGTCTTGAAACCAGTTAGGTTTTTTCCCCCCACTGTTCCCCTTGGAAGGCTGTTCCAGAACTTCACTCCTCTGGTGGTTAGAAACCTTTGCCTAATTTGAAGCCTAAACTTGTTGATGGCGAGTTTATATCTATTTGTTCTTGTGTCCACATTGGCCCTTAATTAAAATAACTCCTCTCCCTCCGTTATCTAGTCAGGACACTTAGATTCAATTCACAGCTCTGCCACAGACTTCCTGTGCAATCTTGGGCAAGTCACTTACACCCCGATCCACAAAGGCACTTGAGTGCCTAAACCTAAATTCAGGCACTTAAAATTCAGCTTTAGGCACCTAAAACCCAGTTTTAAACTTCACCATGATTCACAAAATTCCCACCAAACCCCACAGGCACCTAAACTTACTTGGTGCATAAGTTTACAGGTTACCTCTGCATCTTAATTCCTGCCTCTGGGAACTTACACTGCTGCCTCACTCCAGGCATCTCGATGCCTAACGCCAGAGTGATGCACAAACTGGGAGAAGATAGGTATTCATTTGCCTATCTTGTGTGCAGAACCCAATCCGGTAGATGGACTGTGGGTACCTATCAGATCAGGTCCCATTCAAAATCTGCTCAAAGGAGGAGTTGTCTTCCAATATTTAGCGCAGTGGTCACCTGGGATGTGGACGATTCAGGTTCAATTCCCCCCTCTGCCTGATTGGCAGGAAGGATCTGAAATCTCAGGAAGGGGCTCTAATCACTGAGCAATGGGATATTTTGATGTGAGGTGTGATGCTGTATGCAAGCCACATACTAAAGGATATAAAAGGCAGCTGTATCGTCTCCATTTTATCTTCAATCCTGCTTCTTGCCTCTGGAGTAAGTTCTATGCAAACTGAAGTTCTGAACAAAGGACTGAATGACTCAGCCAAGCTTTGGATGTGTTCCAGGCAGGAATGTAAATATCATTTTAAAAAGTACCCATTTAAACAATAAAAATTGTATCATTTAACCGGTTAACCAATTTGGACCTCACAATGCTTACAATGGCATGTCTCCCCTCTCCCTTGTCCTGGACAGATGGGGAAGGACAGCTGAGCTCATACTGGGGGTGACACAACAGGCATAGCCAGGAGAGCTTAGGGCAGTAGAGAGGGCCCTGCACCCGCTTGCACCCTCAGTACCCAGGAAAAGGGAGAGGAGCCCCAGGTACTTAGTTTGTGCTGATGTGGCCTCCACAGATGCTCAATGCCACCCCAGCAGCAGCTTCCTTTCCCTTCAATAATCAGCTGAAACTGCAGCACCAATCAGCGCGCCATCCCCTCCGCAGCCAAACCCCTTCCAGTGGCACAGGCGGGAGGCCAGGGACTACTTTATCCCCCAACGGGGCCTGCAGCCCCACCCTAAATGTGCTCCCCCTGCCTGGCTGGCCATTCCCTGCGAAGCCCCCGGACTGGTAGTTTGCTCATCCTGCTTCCCTGCGCTGCCAGGCATTTCCTGGTCTAGCGAGTAGTATCCTTCCGCCAGGGTCGTCACCCCTGGGTCTGTGCAAGTATTTCTCCTCAGGTCTGTGGGGCTGGAGGGACTTTTTTTTTTTTAATATCGTTAATATCGACTCGGCCCCTTTAAGAAGGGGCTGGGCTCCCAGTGATCTCTTGTGATGCCTGCTCCTTCCTGGTGCCATAATCCACCTCTTGCAGTGTCCCAAAATGGCACCTCTACTGCAGAAGAACCTGTTGGAGATCTGCACGCAGGCCCTGCCCCCAGTAAGGACTTCTACCAGCTGATCGGAAGGAGGTGGATGAACGGTAAGACTAATATGTATTGGTATACCGTTTAACAGTTTAATATTTTACATCCATAGTTCCACAGGGTCTTTCAAGCCAGCAAACTTACCAATATTGCTAAGAACCTGATTATGGACTATGAATTCTTATGCATGTATCTGACTACTTGAACCATTTAGCAACTCTCTTCTTGTTCTTTTCCTTTTCTTTTCTAATAAACCTTTAGTTTTAGATACTAAAAGATTGCTTGGCAACATGGTATTGTGGGTAAGATCCAAACTAAAATTGGCCTGGTAATGGCCCTTTGCGGTTCAGAAGAACATTTTGTATAGTGAGCAGTTTTTTAAAATAACTCCTCACCTTATTGGAATGCAATAAAGGGAGCTGTGTGATTTCTTTTTTCCCCACACTGGTTATCAAGAAGCTGAAATCAGAACAGTTTGATTGGGGAGTCTAATGTCAGTGTTAACCACCAGTTCTGAGAGCATCTGCTCTCCTTTTCGCAGCCTTCCCCGACTTTGGCATTTTCAGTGAGGACTACCATAGGCACCCCGGGTCACATAAAGCACCCTCAATCTGCCCTGTGGTAGTTGCTCAGCTTTGGATAAATACTTAAATAATCATTTGGAGCAGGGAGGCTGGACCTGAGGTCTCCTGGGGTGCCCTAACCACCAGTTTACAGAGTCAGTCCATTTTCTCTGTGGCCCAATGGCTATTTAAGCATTGATTCGAAGTGGAGCAGCATCAACAGAGAAGACTAAGAGCACTCCTCTGATTACTCCAAGAGATGGGTTCCTGACTATAGATCGCTAACTGGGCAGTGAGGAGGCACCTGTCTCTAACTGAGCCACCTACCCCTTTGAGAACAACTAAGCTTAGGACACACACACCCCTGGCTATGTTATGCAAGCTTCACCTTCCTAGCATGCTGGCTTTGTAGCTCAGTGGCTCTCAACTTTTTCTAAACAACCGTACCCCCTTCAGGAGTCTGATTTGTCTTGCGTAACCCAAGTTTCAACTCACTTAAAAACTACTTGCTTACAAAATCAGACAGAAAAATACAAAACTGTCACAGCACGCTACTACTGAAAAATTGCATACTTTCTCATTTTTATCATATAATTATAAAATAAATCAACTGGAATATAAATATAATACTTATATTTCAGTACATAGTATACAGAGCAGTATAAACAAGTCATTTACTTTGTAGTTACATCACTAGTGCTTTTTATGTAGCCTCTTGAAAAAATAGTCAAATCTCTAGAGGAGTTGATGTAACCCCATGGAAGACCTCTGCATACCCTGGGAGGTACATGTACCCCGGTTGACAAGCACTGGTGTAGATCACAGTTTAAGGTGCCTAACTCTTCAATGCATGGTAGCGGCGTCTCAGCACCTGACTCAGGCTCAGTGGATCCCAGGGCTGTTCCTAGGATGCTCGGTGTTGCAGGGCCGGTGCAAGGATATTTTGCGCTCTAGGCGAAACGTCCACCTTGCGCCCTGCGCCCCCCCTTTCCCCGGAGCATCGCTTATTAAAATCTTTCAAAAATGAATACTGCATAATGTGGCATTGTTCATTAGAATTAATACACGTTCGGCTTGAAAATTTATTGATTTCATTATTTAGTCTACATATTTAATCAAAATAAATTAATAACCTGACAGTGTTGACATTATTATTGTTTTCACTTTGCACAAAATAGCATGGATCTTAAAATAAATCACATACATTAAACACAATATACTGTCACAGAGTAACACGTTATAATTTAGAATTTATTTTTCCACACTTTCAGTTTAGCAAATTTAGAAACAAGTTCCTCCAAGTCAATGCTGCGAGCAATGTCATGTTCTATTGACAAGGTAGATAGCCCAACAAGTCTTTGTTGCAACACTGATGTTCTCATATATGTTTTTATCAACTTGAGCTTCGAGAAGCTTCGCTCACCACTGGCCACAGAAACTGGGAGAGTCAAGAGGATGCGAAGAGCAGTAACTGTGCTGGGGACACTATCTGTCAGCTTATTTTTCCAAAGGAACTTCTATACATCTTGTGGTGATGCAGTCTTTTGGACTCGTCTTGTAATAGCTTGCAATTCATTGCACAAGTCAAAGGCATCAATATCTTTGGATTCACCATGTTGCAAAGCTTGCTCCAGATTCAAGCAATGTTCCATAATTTGCTTTGGTCTTGTATTTTGCAAACTGTAAACATCATATAGGAAGCCAAATACTGAACTAATTTGCTGCATCAATGTTAATCTTTCTTCAACTGAATGTACTGTTGTGTTGATGACTGCAAAGTAAAAGTTCACTTTGAATTTTTCTTTTGGATTATAAATAGGTTTGTCATCTGCTTCATATGTGAACTGCTTCCTCTTTTTTCTAATACAGATTGTATCTGGTTCAAAAAGTGCCAGTACATCCAACTCCTCCGCAAGTTCACCTGCATCTACCAATGTTTTCTCAAAGTCTGTGTCAATTCTGTGGCCTACAAGAAACTTCTTGATTTCTCCAAGTTGATTAATGGCGTCACTTATGTCACATTCTTTCGCCTGAAGTTGTTTGCTAATCATGTTGATCTCAAACAATATGTCATACCACACAACAAGAGAAACAAGAAACTTGAAACTAGAAATGGCTTTTGCAAGATCCTTTGCATCAACTTGTGACATATTGCCAGATGATCCAGTTAGAGTAGTGTCATCATAGATCTCTAGCAGAGCATCATAGATGTCACCAAGCTGATAGCAAAGAGGTTTCAAGGCATCAATTCGACTTTCCCATCTTGTTTCACTCAATGGTTTAACTGTGAGATTAGATACGTGGTGTGTTAGAACTTCCCAGCGACGTGTAGAAGCGGAGGAATATACATAAACACGTTGTACTAAATCAAAGAAGGCAGTTGCCTCCAAACAACACTTTGCAGCATCACTAACAACCACATTCAATGAATGTGCACTGCAAGGAATGAAAAAGGCTCGTGGATTAATATCCAAAATTATTTGCTGGACACCATTTTCTTTCCCTTTCATATTGCTCCCATTGTCGTAGCCTTGACCACGCAAGTTTTCTATAGGCAGTGACATCTCTTCTAACTGATGAAGAATAGTTTCTGTCATACCAGCTCCAGTTGTCTCCATAAGCGACACAAATCCCAAGAAGTGTTCCTTTATGCATACTGATTCAGTCTCATTCTCTGTCTCTGAAGTCGGCCTATCCACAAACCAAATGATCATGGTCATTTGTTCAACATGGCCTGCATCTGGTGTACAATCTAGAATGATTGAAAAGTATTTTGCAGCACGAGCAGATGTTAGGATTTTTTGTTTGATGGCATTGGATAGAAGCTGAATAAGCTCATTCTGTATGCCTTTCCCTAGGTAATGTACATGCATCTCCTCGTCCTTAATCCTGCGAAGATGCTCATCCATAAGCGGGTCAAACAAAGCTAGATATTCGACAAATTTGAGGACGTTCCCATTACCAGAAGTGTGCAGGTTTTTTTGTGTTCCCTGAAAGGCCAGGTGTTGTATACCAAGAACTCTAACCAAAGCAATCAGACGTTTTAATATTTGCTGCCAATACTTTTCTTCTTGCTTAAAGAAGCACAAATGTTCTTCATCAATTGTTCTCTCGTATTTCAATCACAGTTCAAGTTCCTTCCATGTTTGAACATTTGTCAAATATTGACTACTTTTCTTGTGCTCTGAAAGAATTGCAGACATATTTTTCCAATCCCTTGAGCCTTTTCCAGAAAGAGATGATGTGCCAATAGTACAACTGGCAAACAACTTGCAGCAGAAGCAAAAGCAGAATCATTTGATGTGGAATACTGCAGCCACTGATGGTGCATTTCTTCTCCATTAACAAGCCTACGTTTGAAATGAATTGTCGAGAATTTTCTTTGCTTACTATCTTTGGGAAAATCGAACTGCTGAACTTGTTCCAGCTCATGTTCCACCAAAATTTGTCTGACTTGATCATCGCATTTGGCCCAAGTAGCAGGATCACTAAAGCTCAAATTCAAACAAGTGACATTTTCGCTTTCACGTTCTTCCAAGTTTTGATCCTCATGTGTTTCATATGATTCGTCTTCAATATTCAGATTATGTTCTTCAAACTCTTCTTTAACTTGTGAAACTGTCATCCCGACCTCCATCTCTGCTTGATCCTTTGGCATTGGACTATCTTCATCTCTGGCCAGTGGACGTAGATACCTCAGAAACGAACCTTCTTGCTTTCTTCTTTTTGCTTATCAGCCTTCTGCTTACAAAACTGTGCCCCAGACAATTTTTCTCTATCTGCCATGAGGCTGTATCAACTGAAACCGAAAAAAATGAAATTTTATTCATAGAATCATAGAATATCAGGGTTGGAAGGGACCTCAGGAGGTCATCTAGTCCAACCCCCTGCTCAAAGCAGGACCAATCCCCAATCAAATCATCCCAGCCAAGGCTTTGTCAAGCCTGACCTTAAAAACTTCCAAGGAAGGAGATTCTACCACCTCCTTAGGTAACGCATTCCAGTGTTTCACCACCCTCCTAGTGAAAAAGTTTTTCCTAATATCCAACCTAAACCTCCCCCACTGCAACTTGAGACCATTACTCCTTGTCCTGTCCTCTTCTACCACTGAGAATAGTCTAGAACCATCCTCTCTGGAACCACCTCTCAGGTAGTTGAAAGCAGCTATCAAATCCCCCCTCATTCTTCTCTTCCGCAGACTAAAAATCCCAGTTCCCTCAGCCTCTCCTCATAAGTCATGTGTTCCAGACCCCTCATCATTTTTGTTGCCCTTCGCTGGACTCTCTCCAATTTATCCACATCCTTCTTGTAGTGTGGGGCCCAAAACTGGACACAGTACTCCAGATGAGGCCTCACCAATGTCGAACAGAGGGGAACGATCACGTCCCTCGATCTGCTCGCTATGCCCCTACTTATACATCCCAAAATGCCATTGGCCTTCTTGGCAACAAGGGCACACTGCTGACTCATATCCAGCTTCTCGTCCACTGTCACCCCTAGGTCCTTTTCCGCAGAACTGCTGCCTAGCCATTCGGTCCCTAGTCTGTAGCTGTGCATTGGGTTCTTCCGTCCTAAGTGCAGGACCCTGCACTTATCCTTATTGAACCTCATCAGGTTTCTTTTGGCCCAATCCTCCAATTTGTCTAGGTCCCTCTGTATCCTATCTACCACTCCTCCCAGTTTAGTATCATCCGCAAATTTGCTGAGAGTGCAATCCACACCATCCTCCAGATCATTTATGAAGATATTGAACAAAACCGGCCCCAGGACCGACCCCTGGGGCACTCCACTTGACACCAGCTGCCAACTAGACATGGAGCCATTGATCACTACCTGTTGAGCCCGACAATCTAGCCAACTTTCTACCCACCTTTTAGTACATTCATCCAGCCCATACTTCTTTAACTTGCTGACAAGAATACTGTGGGAGACCGTGTCAAAAGCTTTGCTAAAGTCAAGAAACAATACATCCACTGCTTTCCCTTCATCCACAGAATCAGTAATCTCATCATAGAAGGCGATTAGATTAGTCAGGCATGACCTTCCCTTGGTGAATCCATGCTGACTGTTCCTGATCACTTTACTCTCGTGTAAGTGCTTCAGGATTGATTCCTTGAGGACCTGCTCCATGATTTTTCCAGGGACTGAGGTGAGGCTGACTGGCCTGTAGTTCCCAGGATCCTCCTTCTTCCCTTTTTTAAAGATTGGCACTACATTAGCCTTTTTCCAGTCATCCGGGACTTCCCCCGTTCGCCACGAGTTTTCAAAGATAATGGCCAATGGCTCTGCAATCACATCCGCCAATTCCTTTAGCACTCTCGGATGCAACTCGTCCGGCCCCATGGACTTGTGCACGTCCAGCTTTTCTAAATAGTCCCTAACCACCTCTTTCTCCGCAGAGGGCTGGCCATCTACTCCCCATGTTGCGATGCCCAGCGCAGCAGTCTGGGAGCTGTCCTTGTTAATGAAGACAAAGGCAAAAAAAGCATTGAGCACATTAGCTTTTTCCACATCCTCTGTCACTAGGTTGCCTCCCTCATTCAGTAAGGGGCCCACACTTTCCTTGGCTTTCTTCTTGTTGCTAACATACCTGAAGAAACCCTTCTTGTTACTCTTGACATTTCTTGCTAGCTGCAGCTCCAGGTGCGATTTGGCCCTCCTGATTTCATTCCTACATGCCCGAGCAATATTTTTATACTCTTCTCTGGTCATATGTCCAACCTTCCACTTCTTGTAAGCTTCTTTTTTATGTTTAAGATCCGCTAGGATTTCACCATTAAGCCAAGCTGGTCGCCTGCCATATTTACTATTCTTTCGACTCATCGGGATGGATTGTCCCTGTAACCTCAACAGGGATTCCTTGAAATACAGCCAGCTCTCCTGGACTCCTTTCCCCTTCATGTTAGTCCCCCAGGGGATCCTACCCATCCGCTCCCTGAGGGAGTCGAAGTCTGCTTTCCTGAAGTCCAGGGTCCGTATCCTGCTGCTATCAGGATATTCCTATCAGGATAGGATATTCCTATCAGTTCTTTTTCTTGTTCACTATTAAAAGTAAAGGATAGAGAACATGTCACTTACCAACTATGAGTCACTCTTTGAATTTCATCAAGGGGTTAAGTGGGGAAGAGACGCACACTGGGTTCAGTCAGTGATGGTTCGAGTTTGGCCGGGAGGAGAAGGGAAGCAGAGTGGGTTTGGGTCAGTGGGGGATTGGGTTTGGCTGGGGAGCGGAAGGGAAGCAGACCAGGTTGAGTCAGTGGGGTATCAGGTTAGGCGGGGAAGGGAAGCAGACTGGGTTTGGTCAGTGGGGGTTCGGGTTTGGCTGGGGAGTGCAAGCGGAGTAGACCTGGTTTGGTCACCTGGAAAATTGGGTTTGGCTGGGGAGGGGGGATAGGGTGCAATTTGGGTTTGGCCAGGGGGCGGTGTAGGATTCAAAGAGCCATAAGGTGAAATTGGCGCTCTCCTCTCCAGTCCCTGACATGCAGCAGCAGGCCAAGTGCACTTGCAACAGGGCAATAGGAGCGTGTCGCCTGCTTTGCCTTCACAAGTCCGTCCTGCTCCTGGGCTGGGGATTTGAATGCTGGGCTCTTGCTCCGGCAGCAGGGGCGTGGGGCAGGCAGGATAATGTATCTACCAACACAGCAATCTGTAGAATTATCGATTCACAATCAAAGGACTTCACTGGATTTCTAAATGGCAGCAGTCGGAGATCAATTCATTGGGAGCATGGTTTTTATCACCTGCCTACAGTCTGCAATCTAATCAAAGGACTTCACTAACCACTGGCTTTCTAAAAGGCAAGAGAGCAATTCATTGGGAGTGTGGTTCTTTTACGTCCTCCCTACCATCTGCAATCTGCTGCCAGCCTCTTGATTGATATGTGGGCCTACTTTTGGGGACCACTTTTTGGCACCCCCAAATCTTGGCCCCCTAGGCAGCTGCCTAGTTTGCCTAGTGGTTGCACCAGCCCTGCGCCTAAGTGCCTTCGTTGACCCCAGACCTTACTCTCTCCCTGCCTCAGTTCCCCATCTACGGACTGGGCCAGCAGCGCTGTTCACAGTCCACTGGTGCCCCCAGGGGCTCAGGCGCTGCCCTGATGAGGGCGAGGAAAGGGACGGCAGAGGCGGGACAGGCTAGGGTCCCTGGCGCCTCACATGCCCCCAGCCGTTGCAGCCGCTCTCTGGCGGTGCGGAAGCAAACGTGACTGCTCGGGCTCATCCCCCGACAGGTGCCCCCTCCCCCCCGGCCAGGAGACCAGGGACCCAGCCTCCCCGCCCCCGGACAGGTTGAAACCGCCGCCCCGCGCTCTCCAGACCCCACCTTGCGCCGGGTGCCGCCTCCTCCTGCCGCCGCTAGCGCCGCCAACCGCGGCCGGCGCTTCCCAGAGTGCACCGCGGCTGGGGCTGGAAACAGAGTCACCCGCGCTCCGCGTGACGGGGCCTTGGCCCAGCTGCCGCCCGCACCCCGCCCCGCGCAGCGCCGCTCCGCGACCACTCACCCCGAGCGACTGTTGCCGCTGGTGTCATGGCTGCCAGCGCCGCCCCTCGGCTCGCAGCACGTGGTGCGCAGCCGCCCCGGTGATTGGCGGGGAGGGGCCGGAGTTGACCTTTGCCCGGGAACCGCCGCTGCCGGGGGCGTGTCTCCAACCCGCCTGTGAGCGCCCGGGGAGCCGTGCCCATGGATCGGAGCGAGCCGCCGCCGCCGCCGGAGGTGGCCGAGGGGGAGGATTTCGGTTACCGGCTCTTCCCGGAGCGGCGGAGCGAGGCCAAGCCGCCGCGCAGCTTCCTGGCCACCAGCCTCTTCACCTTCAACCACAAGTGCCGGGTGATGCTGAAGATCGCCCTGGACACAAGTAGGCACCGAGGGGGGCTCCCGAGCCCTGGGGGCGCGGCGGGGTCGGCTCTGAGCGCGGGGTTTGAGGGGCCGGCCAGGCCGGGGGCGCAGAGCTTCTCCCCCGGGGGCCGGGTGTCGTGTGAGAAGCGGCTGCCCGGTGCTGCCAGGAGCAGTTACTGATGTTAGAGCTGCTCGCTGACCTAATCTGCCAGGGGGCCGGGGGGAGCGAGCTGGGGCCAGTGGCAGTTACGGATCCGTAAGGCTGTTCTTATTTGCTGACTTGTCCGAATTTGCTAAAACTTGACCGTGGTGTGGGATGGAAGCAAAGTCTTCAGCTTCCAGAGGACCCTGCCTGGTGTCCATAAGTGTCAATCACTTCTTAATAGAGTGAGGTCATTTAAACATCATGTGTTTTGCGGCTTCATTTACTGTGCTAACACAACATAGCAAGTGCGCTACCTGAAACACAGATGTCCTTGCTAAAGCTATTAGCATGTACTTATACATATTTTCAATGAGTATTTGTTCTTAAAATATACATTAAATATCACAGTGACAAGCATCTGCACACTTACAAAGGTAAATGATGAAGTGCTAAGACAGGGATGGGCAAACTTTTTGGCCTGAGGGCCACATCTGGGTATGGAAATTGTATGGCGAGCCATGAATGCTCACAAAATTGGGTTTGGGTACAGGAGGGGGTGAGGACTCTGGCTGGGGGTGTGGACTCTGGGGAGGGGCCAGAAATGAGGAGTTTAGGGTACAGGACGGGAGTCTCCAGTTTGGGAGGTTGGGATGCGGGGGGGCGGGGAAACAGGGTGAGGGCTCCGGCTGGAGATGTGGGCTCTGGGGTTGGGCTGGGGATGAGGGATTTGAGGTGTAGGAGGATTGGCTCCAGGCTGACACCGAGAGGTTTGGAGGGCAGGAGGGGGATCAGGGTGGGGACTGGGACATGGGGAGGGGGCGGGGTTAGGGCTCTGGCTGGGGGTGCTGTGGGGTGGGGCCATAAATGAGGAGTTCAGGGTGCGGGAGGGGACTCCGGGCTGGGGCAGTGGAGTTAAGGGCTCCGGCTGGGGATGCAGGCTCTGGGGTGGGGCTGGGGATGAGGGGTTTGGGATGCAGAGGGGGCTCCGGGCTGGGATCGAGGAGTTGGAGGGCGGGAGGGGGATCAGGGCAAGAGCTCGGGACACGGGAGGGGCTCAAAGGTACAGGCTCCAGGCAATGCTTATCTCAACTAGCTCCCGGAAGCAGTGGCATATCCCCCCTCCAGCTCTTACCAGAGGTGTGGCCAGGCCTCGGGGTACCACATCAGGGGGTGGGGTATGGCGCTTACCTCCGGTGGCTCCCCATCCCTGCTGCTCCTGGCGGAGGCACGGCCCGGCAGCTCTGCAAGCAGGCATGTGCCAGGCTGTCTCTGTCTGAAGGCACCACCTCCTGCAGCTCCCATTGGCTGCAGTTCCTGGCCATGGGCCGGGAGCCACAGAGTCAGTACTCGGGGTTGGGGGACGGAGGCAGCATGCCTGGAGAACTGCCTGGCCGTGCCTCCGCCAGCAATAGCAGGGACAGGGAGCTGCCGGAGGGGAGCCCCCCCATCTGGAACCCTTTGCCCCAAACTCCCTCCCAGAGTGCACCCCGCAGTCCCTCCCACGCCCCAGCCCCCTGCTGGCCCCACACCAACTGCACTATAAATTGGACTTTCCGTGCAGATCAGAGATGCCGGTTTACAGAGCTTGCTGGTTGGTGAAGTGCTAGATAAAAGAGCTTTTACTGTATTGATTTTGGCAGTGCAGTGGGCAGAGATGGCGGGGGGGGGATATTTGGAGCTTTTGGCATCTGTGAAGATACTGTAGGAATTGGTTTAATTGTGAGTAATGGATGCTTTTGTTAAAGTGACCACCTCTAAAAAGCCCCTTCATTGTTCTTGGGCTTTTGTCTTGCTATGTAACTTTCCTTGTTCATTTTCCATATCTGCACTAATTCTGGTTAATTAATTAAGAAAACAACCTTCCAGAAGTGGCTGCTATATGTTCTTTTTACCCAGAAGGCCCTTTTCGGTAGATTGAGGGCATATACTAATTCTACACTTAGTCTCCATTATTATACACTGAGGCTGGGCGTACACTACATATGCTACACCATACTACAGTATCAGAAAGGGACTTTTCTCATTGTCATAGTAAATCCACCTCTCTGAGAGGCCACAGCTAGGTCGACCAAAGTTTTAGGTGGAGGTCTGGCCTGACACTACATTACGCTAAGTTCTGTACAGAATTCAGAAGTAGTGGCCTCTACAAAAGCATTTGCTGTTTCAACTATGTCTGTGTGCCCTGCAGTGAATTGAGCATTGTGTGGCTTTGAATGTCATTTTTAATTAATCTGAACTGGGACAATTGTAAATTGACTTCTCATCCAGTGCTTTTCCAAAGAAAGTCACACTGCTCTTAGTTTAAGATGCAGTGTCAATTCATCACCATATAATGATAATTGCATAAATCTCACTTCGTAATTATCTTTTATGTAATAAATAACTGAACTTTACTTGCTGTACAAAATTTTGTGTAGAGAAATTGATTGCAGCACTGTTTTTCTAGGTCCGTATGCTCAACTTCTTCTTGATGCTATGAAGCAGTCTGGCTGGTAGGTCAACCTCTGACTTGTGTGTTCTATATTGACTTCTGGTATGATGGGATAGCCTAATTTTGGCAATTAATTAGTCTTTGACTATTAGCAGTAAATATTCCCAATGGCCTGTGATGGGATGTTAGATGGAGTGGGATCTGAGTTACTACAGAGAATTCTTTCCTGGATGTCTGGCTGGTGAGTCTTGCCCACATGCTCAGGGTTTAGCTGATTGCCATATTTGGGGTTGGGAAGGAAATTTCCTCCAGGGCAGATTGGTAGAAGCCCTGGGGGGTTTTCGCCTTACTCTGCAGCGTGGGACACGGGTCACTTGCTGGAGGATTCTCTGCTCCTTGAAGTCTTTAAACCATGATTTGAGGACTTCGATAGCTCAGACATAGGTTAGGGGTTTGTTACAGGAGTGGGTGGGTGAGATTCTGTGACCTGCGTTGTGCAGGAGGTCAGACTAGATGATCATAATGGTCCCTTCTGACCTTAAAGTCTATGAATCTATAGTGAATGGATTTTCCTTAGCAATCTTATTTAAAATTTGTCTCTAACATCATACTTCTTGACCTTTCAGCACTGTTCATAAAGATCGGCACTTTGCCTGTGAAGACTGTGATGGGTGTGTCAGTGGAGGTTTTGATGCTGCAACATCACAGGTGGGCGTTGATGTTGACTATTTTAATACCCTACCAAGTGAAAAAGATTGCAAGAACATGTATTTATAATCAAAATCAGATTTTTAAATGTTGGAAGTTTGATTTAAATACATAAAAGAAAGTTAACTTAAAATTTGGTAGATCCATACTTGTCCTTAGCTACTGACGCTTCTTTGTAAAGTGCTTTGAGCTGTGTTAATGAAAAGCACTATGTACGAGTTATTATTTGGAGATAACACCACTAATATTAGTACACAGCAGGTTGAAGTAATGGTTAATGGAGAAAAATAGTGGGATCCTCAAAGTTCTCAGTGATGCAGATGACCTGCCTGGGATCTTTGAGGGATTGTAGGATAACTATAAAATGAAAGAATTAGGGTTATCTTAAATTTGTTTAAGGAAATATATGTGTTGTAAAGAAAGGCCCATACTAGCAAGTAGAAGGAAGGCCTTGAAAATAATGAGTTACAGACCAGAAGAAATGAACTAAGGGAGGATGTCTGATTCAAAGAATAATAAAATAAAAGAGAGCTTCTGAAAAGAAGGCCTCTAATCGACGGGGTGACTGCAGATTAGTTTTAAATAAGAAAGAGAATCTGTCTTAAAATGAGCCAGCATGGCCCTAACAACCCCACGTACCAGTGTTACCTAAAAATTAGGGCCTATGTAAACCCAGATGCAAAGGAAAACCCATTTGGTCAGCAAGAAGGAGGGGAAGAGATTGTAAATCTTATCTGGATTAAGACTGGAAATAAGGGTGCACGATCTCAAGTTGTTTTTTAGCTGATGTCAGTAATTGGCAATGACATCTCTTGATTATTAAAGGGTATAAAATGTAAACTCTTAAAGGGTTCATTGCTAATACTTGCCTGACCATGTTGGAGCCAACCAATATGATGGAATACATCCAATATTCAAGGAGCTGACTGAGGCGATATCTGAGCCATTAGAAAAAAGATGGAAGAGATTCTAGAGGACTGGAAGGGGGCAAATACACAGTAGAACCTCAGAGTTACGAACACCTTGGGAATAGAGTTTGTTCGTAACTCTGAAATGTTTGTAACTCTGAACAAGATGTTATGGTTGTTCTTTCAAAAGTTTACAACTGAACATTGACTTAATACAACTTAGAAACTTTACTATGCAGAAGAAAAATGCCGCTTTTAACCATCTTAATTTAAATGAAACAAGCACAAAGTTTCTTTACCTTGCTAAATCTTTTTTTTAAACTTTCCTTTTTTTTTAGTAGTTTACGTTTACAGTACTGTACTGTATTTGCTTTCTATGTTTGTTTTTTGGTTTTTTGGTCTTTGCTGCTGCCTGATTGTGTACTTCCAGTTCCCAGTGAGGTGTGTGGGTGACTGGTCAGTTTGTAACTCTGAGATTCTACTGTAGTGCCAATCTATACAAAGGAAAATAAGGACAACATGGGGAATTACAGACCAGTCAGCTTAAGTTCGGTACTCGGAAAGATAATGGAGCAAATAATCAAGTAATCAATTTGCAAATACCTAAACGATAATAAGATGATGAGTAACAATCAGCATGGGTTTGTCAAGAACAAATTGTGTCAAACCAACCTAATAGCTTTCTTTGACAGGGTGAGTAGTGGGGAAGCGGTAGATGCGGTATACCTTGACTTTATAATGCTTTTGATACTGTCCCGCGTGACCTCATAAACAAACTAGGGAAATACAACCTAGATCGGGCGGGCAAACTTTGTGGCCCAAGGGCCACATTTGGGTATGGAAATTGTATGGCGGGCCATGAATGCTCACAAGATTGGAGTTGGGGTGCAGAAAGGGGTGAGGACTCTGGCTGGGGATGTGGACTCTGAGCTGGGGCCAGAAATGAGGAGTTCAGGGTACAGGACGGGGCAGCTCCTGGCTAGGGGGTTGGGTGGGGGGAAACGGGGGTGGTGGCTCTGGCTGGAGGTGCGGGCTCTGGGGTGGCGTTGAGGGATTTGAGGTGCAAGAGGGTGCTCCAGGCTGGGACCGAGGGGTTTGGAGGGCGGGAGGGGGATCAGGACTGGGGTTGGGACATGGGGGAGAGGGGTTAGGGCTCTGGGATGGGGCCATAAATAAGGAGTTCAGGGTGCGGGAGGGGGCTCCAGGCTGGGGCAGAGGGGGTGAGGGCTCCGGCTGGTGGTGTAGGCTCTGGGGTGGGGCAGAGGATGAGGGGTTTGGGGTGCAGGAGGGGGCTCTGGGCTGGGATCGAGGGGTTCTGAGGGCAGGAGGGGGATCAGAGCATGGGCTTGGGGTGCGGGAGGGGCTCAAGGGTGCAGGCTCTGGGCCATACTTATCTCAAGCATCTCCTGGAAGCAGCGGCATGTCCCCTCTCCAGCTCCTACGCGGAGGAACGGCAGGGTGGCTCTGCACACTGCCCTGTCCTCAGATGCCGTCCCTGCAGCTCCCGCTGGCTGCAGTTCCCGGCCAATGGGAACTACAGGGGCGGTTCTTGGTGCAGGGGAAGCGTGCGGAGCCCCCTGGCTGCCCCTAAATGTAGGAGCTGGAGGAGGGACACACATGCGCAGAACGCTGCGACACACATGCGCAGAACGGACCCCATCTCCGTCTGGAGTGCGAGTGTGGGGCAAGCCCCAAACCCCGCTCGCCAGCAGGAGCTTGAGGGCAAGATGAAAGTGGCTGGCAGGTTGGATGTGGCCCGCGGGCCATAGTTTGCCCACCCCGACCTAGGTGGAGCTATTATCAGGTGGGTGCATAACTGGTTGGAAAACCGTTCCAAGAGAGTAGTTAGCAATGGTTCGCAGTCAAGCTGGAGGGACATATCGAGTGCAGTCCCCCGGGGATTGTTTCTGGGTCTGCCTCTGTTCAATATCTTCATAAATGATTTAGATAATGACGTAGAGAGTACACTTATAAAGTTTAGGGTATTCCACTTAAGAAGGAACAGTCAGTTCAACACATACAAAATGGGAAATGACTGTCTAGGAAGGAGTACTGCAGAAAGGTGGATTAAATATGAGTCAACAGTGTAATACTGTTGCAGAAGAAGAAAACATCATTCTGGGATTTGTCAGCAAGAGTGTTGTAAGCAAGACATGAGAAGTAATTCTTCCACTCTATTCTGTGCTGATAAGGCCTCAACTGGAGTGTTGTGTCCAGTTATGATGTCACGTTTCAGGAAAGATGTGGACAAATTGGAGAATATCCAGAGGAGCACAACAAAAATGATTAAAGGTCTAGAAAATATGACCTATGAATGAAGAATGAAAAAATTGTGTTTGTTTAGTCTGGAGAAGAGCAGTCTGGGGGCGGTGGTTATGATAACAGTTTTCAAGTACATAAAAGGTTGTTCCTAACTGTCAGGATAGTTAAGCACTGGAACAAATTGCCTAGGAAGGTTATGCAATATCCATCATTGTAGGTTTTTAAGAACAGGTTAGATGAATATCTGTCAGGAATGATCTAGTTATTACTTAGTCCTGCTTTAAGTATAGGGGACTGGACTAAATCTACTGAGGTCTCTTCCAGTCATACACATGTATGATTTAAAGATTATGGGTCTAAGAACCCCTGGGTTTAGCCTATTTGTAAGTATCTTGATCAAATGCTTGTAAAATGTTGGTTTTTTTTTTTTTTTTTTTTTTTTTTTTTACTATGGGGATGTAGTAAAGGGCTTATTAGTTAGGCTTTTAGGTATGTTTAGAGCAATTTTATAAATACTATTTGGCCTTTGAATTTAATATAGGAATTATGGTTAAATTAGTATTGTAGTGATTGCGTAAATAATTCCAACAGGATCGGGAGTAAAGCCAGTAATACTGTTCAAAGCTAGTATACTCTTGCAAGGAAAATTCCTTTAACTTTCTGCTAAAGACTTCCTATATTTTTGTTCTACAGATTGTTCTATGCCAGAACAATATTCATCAACAATCCCATATGAACCGAGTAGTTACACATGAACTGATTCATGCTTTTGATCACTGTCGTGCACATGTTGACTGGTTCAGCAATGTCAAACATTTAGCCTGTTCAGAGGTAAGTCAATGTGCTTGTCACACACAAGTAGGCTTCTTACTTGAGTCTGAGTGTTACTCACTGGTGGCTATTAGAGGTTTTGGTGCTGAGCCAAACATTCTGTTCTATCCAAACATAATTCAATATAACTCCTTCTTCATCCTCCTCCCCCACCCACCTTTTGTTGGTTCAATCTAGAGACCAGATTTGTTCAAAGTACAAGTTGAAATACTATGTTTTGGAGTTTAACAAACATATGTAATACATCATACATATTTATCTGCTTCTGATATGTAATGAAGTGAACATTATCATGTTTCAATAGCTACGGAATAAAAACATGTAGATGATAGTACAGTATTTATAAAGTTGCTTTTTCTACAAATACTGATATTTTGCATAATCTTCATAGTAGTATATTTGAGTTCAAAAGTAAGGTTAATAACAGAAGTGACTCTTCCTGTAAAAATATTTACTTATTATTTCATTGACTGTAGCCTTAATAATCATAAACCTCTGTTCATGACACTCTAATCCTTTCCTGGAGAGTGGTTATTACCAGATTGAGTGGCACATAGCTGCTTGTGTAGCATGGAGAACTTGATGGATTATGAAACGAAACTAAGCTACTTACACAGGTTACTAATAGTTCATTTTGGAATATGAACCAGAATTATATGAATATATTTCCATGTAAATGTCATCTTTCTCATTTTGATAAAGTAGAAAATTTCCTCACTGTAACAAAAAAAATTATTCTATGCCAATAAAGATAATGTAAATATATAGAGTTAAATGGTGTCTGTCATTTTAGTTTAAAACATTTAGGAGTAGTTTTCAAGAACTGTAAAGAATGATATCTGGAGTTGATAGCAGAAACTTACAGGTTTCATTGTAAAACTGCAGTTTCAGTATTCTGTCCTAATGAGAGAGATAATATAATGAATTTGCTACCAAAAAGTCAGATTTTATACAGGGACATGAAATTGTATATCATGTTTGCATTTGTTTTACCTGGAGAAGATGCACTTTAAGTGGAAGTCAGCTGTGATATCTTTGTAATAATCTTCTTAGAAATGAATTTGGTTTAGTATCTAGTAGCCACATATACAATATCATTAAAGCCCCTCTGGAATTCAGAAATTTCATTATCTACCTACCTGCTTTTTGTCTCTAAAGGAGTAATAGGGTGCCATTGTGCTGAACGTTAAAAATTAGAACTTAAGATTTAACACAAGATTGGACTCAAACTTTTATGGGAATTGCTTGCTTGTACTTTTTGGCCCGTTTTTTGTGTCTAAACAACTTTTGCCCTTTCAATCTTTTAAATTCACCAGTACAAATACTAGCTTTCCTCTTATGAAACAATGATTTATTTTTTTTCTACACATGATTTTAATTTTTTTTTTAAAATAAACTACTGGAGCAGTGTTTCCCATCCCAGAAGGTAGGCTATACCAGGGAAGCCCCAGACTAGTCTGGAGGAGGGAGAGAAAGTGCAAGGAAAAGGAAGAGAAATGTGCATGACTCTGTCTGTATTTCTCTTAATGCAGCTGTATTCCTGCTACTGTGGAAAATGCAGCACGTGGTTCTTTGAAAGCCACTTGCCTGCCTTCCTTGCTCTTACAGTAGTCCCTAATGCAGATGGCAACAGGAGCATCTCACAGGGTTTTCAAGTTCAAGCAGTGGCTCAGAGATCTAATTTTTTCTTCTCTACTCCCTGATCACTCATTTCCTCTGCAAGAGCATGTATGACTTGGCCCCCTGGAGTCACCAATGGATATTCTCTCCAGAACAATATGTAGCCTTTATATAGGAGCAGGGAGGTACTATGAAAAGAAAAAGTACAGGAAAGAGCAAAATCAGGGGAAAAGATGGTGGTCAATGAACCATGTCCTGGCATAGCTGACACCAAGAAGGCAAAGAAGGGTTCAGTGTTCCCCAGTTAAGCACAAAGAGGGAGAATCCACCAGAAAAATACTGGAAACTACTTCATTATATTAAGACTTACTGTAATGCTCTGACTTTTTTCCATTTATTTTCTGTGGTCTTTTGTTTTCATGATAGATTCGAGCTGCTAATCTCAGTGGAGACTGCTCACTCATAAATGAAATGACCAGATTTAAATTTGGATTAAAACAGCACCATCAGGTAAAGAAGACTGTGCCTTGTAAATAATGCTGATTTATGTTAAGGAACAGTACAGTATGGCTTTGGACTTTATTATCGTAGTCCATCAAGCAATACACCAACTCCTAGCCACAATCTTACCACAGGAAAAACAGTAGATGATGGGAAATCATTGTAACTTTTGTATAATTTTATATTACCCGCCTACCCATCCATATCTGACTTTCGCCTCCCACTTCCCAAAACCTAAATTTTCCCCTCTAGCTCTCTCACCTTCAGTCCTTTTCCTTTCTGCCTCTCCTAGCTTCCCCTTCCTCAAGTCATCCCTACCTCTCTGTTTTTCTAAATTGCCTCCATACCACTGCCCCACACTCCCCAGCTCTCCCACCCACCTCCCTCCGCTCACCCCTGTATCTGAGGTGTTGGCTGTCATTCTTGTCAATTTCATGGTTCCATCTGGAACTGAAATTGACAAGAAAGCCAGGGTGAGTTGGGGCTCCTGCACCCACGAGTGGGGAGCTGAGAGCTGTGGGGAGGGGGGCGCACCGGGCTCCTGGTGGGGAGCCAAGAGTGCAGGGAGCTGATAGCCCAGGTGGGGAGCCGGTAGCTGATGGGGGGGCAGCCGGGCTCTTGGTGGGGAGCTGCGTGCGGAGCTGAGAGTCTGGGCTCTTGTGCCCCCCCCACCCCCCCCCACACACACTGCCCTTCTTAAGTAAATGGAAGCGCTCCTTGTGAGGATGCACACCGCTGACAGAAGGAAGATCGTGTGGACATTAACCACCACAGTAGTTACTGCTGTGGCTGTAAGTCAACCTAACATAGGTTGACTTAAGTTTTTAATACAGACATGCCCCCAGTGTCTCCTCACTCCATTGCCCTCTTCACAGTTTCTCCTTGTACCTGACTCCTCTCCTCCCTTATATCTGTCTCCTAAGGAGGAGGGAGAGAAGAAACTGCTGCTGGATGGAAACCTGATTTGGTAGTGACTCCTCTTTGTCCCCCTGCTTCTATTGCTCCCAGGCCCTTTCAGGGGAGGGGCATAGGTGGGCCGGGATGGAGCTGAGCTGGCTGCAGCCTCTCCTGCCTTGTCAGAAGGATAAAACGGCTTCTTCTGGCAGTAGGCTCCAGTGAGACTCCTACTCTGTGCAGGAGCTAAATGGCAGCTGGCGGGAAGAGGAGAGCTGGCTGAATGCTGCTGCACGAAGCAGCAGCCTGTCTGCTCTCTGTCCCTTTTGCTATCCTTGCTCCTTCCCTTTCTAGCCAGCCAAATGTTCAGGAGACAAATAAGTTGTTGATTCCCTCCATCCTACCTTGAAAGCTGCCAGAGACAGGTTGTCCCTATAATTAAGCCTGGATTCTGTTGTCCCACTCTTTGCCTAGTCATGTACACCTGTGCAAAGTTATAGCATTCTCATTTGGTATCATTTTACATTCACTGGCCATTGGTGTGGAATGCTACTGGGTCTCTACTCCAGTCCCTGGAATGCCCTGAGCCATGGAGTCCTGACCACCCAGTGATTGTGCAAGAGGCTTCTCTTGCTCAGAGGTTGGGAACATACCAGGGATTTGCTCCCTTCCCTCAGCTACCTTTGCATCTTCTCTGTCCATTTTCTACCAGCATTTGTTTTCCTCTATCATTCTAATTTGGGTAGGGAGCATCTGGCCCTGAAAACAGATTCCAGAGCTGTGCCATTGAAGATGGAAGGGCTCTAAATGAAGGATCAAACTGAAAGGAGAAGAACCTTCAAGATCAAGCTTTAACATATCTTTTAAGACACTTTCTAAAGGGTTACATTTTTTTAGAAGAAAAATTCCCGCAAAAAATAAGATTTTTGCATTGGTAGAACCAATGCATTTTTAAAAAAAGCTAAATTAGGAGCTTGTGGTTTTTCCAGCTCGAACTACTGCTTAATAAATTAATTACAATGGGTAGTCAGTAAGAACAGAATAAAAGTGACTAGGGTTGACCAGAAGTGTCTTCTGAATTGGATTTTTTCTGAAGCTTTAATTTTTGTTTCCTATGTATGGAAAGACTCAAAAGCCAGTTCAGAATATAAATTTAGTATAGAGTCAGACATGCAGCCCCTTAGTCAGGAAAGGCTCCCCGAGACTTCAGTGGGACTTTTACTTAAGTACAGATTACAGGACTGAACTTGAATAAATCTATTCCTGGCTGATCTAGAGCAGCAATTACTGACAGTGGCTTGGGGATCTTGTGTATCCTTTTCTTCTTTTTAGAGGAAAAGCCCAATAGGTAGCAGTTGCTACAGAAAGGTGGGATCAGGGAAAGTAACCACAGGAGGGGGGAGTGATGGCAGAGGAGTCAAGCCCTCTAGATCTTCTATTTGATGATAGTTGAAAAAGGCTAACTGACACATGGCTGTTCAACTTGGAGCAGATTTTCTCTTGTGTGAATGTCTAAGTTGTACACTTTTTTTTTACATAAAGCCAGAGTTTTAAACTGCATTTGAATTATTGCTACTCAAAGAAAAATAGCATTTCTTCTTATTACATGAAGATTTAGGTGCATAATGAAAATTAAATAGTTAATTTTAGATTAAAGAAAAATACATTTAAATGATCACAAGTTTGTTTTTGAGATCTGTCTATTTGGAATGGTGTCAGTTTTCTGTGATACATAATTAACTGTAATCTTAATGTTGACGCACATGCAATAGGAACTAACATTTAGATAGATCTGTACAAACTGGTTTGTAACTTGTGACCTCAAATCGTAGCTACAATTTTTTCCCCCCATTTCTTTCAGATCTGTGTACGAGACCGAGCCATTCGCTCCATTTTGGCTGTTAGAAAAGTAAGCAAAGAAACAGCAGAAAAAGCTGTGGATGGAGTTTTTGACTCCTGTTTTAATGATCATGAACCATTCGGAAGAGTCCCACACAGTAGATCAGATGCCAAGTATGCTTACAGAAATTTTCAGAACCGGGATCGATATTATGCAAATTTGTAAAGGTGACTGTTAATCATCAGCAGTGCTGTCACACTGAAAACTTAGGAAGGTGCTAGTGGAGAGAGGAAATTCTGACAAGTAAACTACAATTTTATATGGAAAGCTTACACAAAAGCCAAGTTCCACTGATGAGTTAGAAATAATCTGAGTAAATGAACGAGCTGTAAACCATGTATTTCCTCACCTGTTTTTCAGTTTTTCTTTTGACATATCAGATGTTTAATCCACACATTTCAATTAATGTGTAAATCTGCGCAGTCCAATTAAGAATTATTTTCAAAATGTCTTTTATCTTTACTGAATAAAGTGATTTAAGATGTTCAGATTTTTACAAATTATGTGTTGTGTAGATATGTCTGTATATGATATTGAAAATTGAGCATTCCTTTTTCAAAGTGGGTACCTAAAGTCAGGATCTTAAATCCACATATGGGCACTTAAGGCTAGGTCCACAAAGGGATTTAGGTGCTTAACTGCTGCTTCAGGTGCCTAAGTCCAATATTTAGATCCTCAAAACCTCTGTTTAGTTGCTGCCAAACCCTGTAGGTGACTACATTTCCTAGGCACCTAAATTTTTGCTGGTAGGCAGCAGTGTCTATCCCAAAATTTTGACACTCAACACCTAAGCCCTGGCAGGATTCACAAATTAGGCATTCCCCTGCCTAACTCGCTGATGCAGTGGTAGTGCTCAGAGGCCACCTTAGGGGATGCCTACCAGATTGGGCTCCATACAAAACAGTAGTGGTGGTGTGATTCCACCAAGTCAGGTGCTGCAACGCTGAGCCTAAGTCTCCTTTGTGAATCTTCCCTTTCGGGCTTGTCTACATGGTACGTTAGTGTAGAACCAGTAAGCGTGTAAATTCTAGTGTGCACCAGCATTTTGCACACAAACAGTCTGGACCCTGCTGCGTGCACTAAAAGTTACCTAGAGCACATTGACAGAGTCCTACTTGAAACATGACTACATCAACACGCAGCAGGGTCCACGTGCATCAGTTAGTGCACAACTCACTTGTGCATGCTAGAATTTACACCCTAGCTGGTGGGCAATAATGTGCCATGTAGACAAACCCTTAAACTCCTTTGAAGATCCAAGCCCTAAATAAATTACTAGATTTTCAAATGAGCACAGAAGCTCCCCTTGACTTCAGTGGGAACTTCTAGGCATTCAGTTTTTGCACATTTAACCACGTATTTAACTTAAGCTTAGGCACCCACTTCTAAAAAATCTTAGCCAGTCTGTTTTATGCTGTTAGTGGTTGTTTAAAAATAGTGACTTTTTCTTTTAAAGGTTTAAAGAGGGACAATGAGATACCCTTTCATCTAAGGTGACTACTTACAAATACACAGTTTTGGCCCTTCTCCCATGCAGGGTGCTCCATGCCATGACTTGTGGGGCTCTTCTCAGATAGACTCCTACATCTGCCCATGTTAAATTACTGAATCGTAACCTAAAGGTTGGTCGTACCCTTTTAAAACTTCTCATGGCATAAGTGTGTCAGTCAGGGGTGTGAAAACCCCCATGCCCCCTAGAGACATAGCAAAACCACCAATGTAGACACTGCAGTGCCAACAGAAGCTTGTTTCTGTTGGTAGAGCTAACATCACTGGGGGACAAGATGTTCCTGCACCAGCAGAAAAACTCCTCCTGTCACTGTGCTGCTTCTGCGCCAGGGGGTTCTGGTGGCACAGCTGCGCTGCCACAGGCTCTGCCTTGTCGACATAGCTAAGCCTTAAGTCACACACAGCCTTATGTAGAGGGGGTCAGAAAGATAAGGTCTAAAACAAATAGTAAGTAACCTGGTCACCTGTACTGCTTTTCTTAGCATTATTTGAATTTCAATTGCTTAACTAAAGAAAAACCAACTCAGGTTTTTTTTATAGAGTTTTATTAACTATCCTTAACAACATCAACTAATAGCACAGGATATGAGGTAAAAGTAGTAATGGACTATGATTTTGCTAACACTGGCTAGAAAATTGATTCATCCAGGTTTTCAGAATCAACACAACCACAATGAAAAACAACAATGATACTCAATCGCTGTCTTGGGAAGGTGACTTTGTTTAGAGTTTGATTCAGTCCCTCAGAATACAAACTCACTTTTGCCAATTGGTTATCAACTGGGAGGTGTTACCACAGAGGAACCACCACCCAAGTTAAAACAAGACAATTTGGTCAATTACTTGCACCCCACTCCCCTCCTCTCCCCAGGTTTCCTTCCCAACAGATCTATAGTAGTCAGCTCTTAACCTGCTTCCACATAAATTATATTACCCCCAGGATCTTATTAACACTCCTGACTAAAACTCCTACTTTCATATGTGATCTCCTTTTACATTTGTATACACTTAGAACTTGAAAGCCAGTGTGAAATCATTAACTGAAGTTAGGCGTGGCTAAATTCAATTTTTATTTTATTTTTATAATTTTGATGGATAACATGCTTGTTAAGCATTTTTTTTATTTTTATCAATTTAAATTTTCACAGCTGTGGGAAATTGGGTTAATTTTTTTTTCTGTTTTTTATTTAAATTTTCACAATTGCAGAAAATTGTGGGTGGGTCACACTTATTTGGTGACACTGAGATTTAAAAAATTAAAGCTTTGTAACGATTAAAACAAATGTCAACATCATATGTCAAAACATACAAAGTAGATAGTCTTAAATCAAACTCTAATAATTTCAAGCAGAATTTTCTTTCTTGACCTTTCTGTAAATTCAGTCATCAATGGAAATATTGTCAGTTTGTGCAAGTATGGTGAAATCAACACTTATTGACATTTACCAATACAAATCTAATCCTTTTCAAACCTAACTATAATAGACACATGCAGACTGCTTCACAATCTTAGGTAGCAACAGTAACTTGTTCAATTTCAAACTTGTTCAATTTTACAACAATTTTGGTTGGAACCTGCTACAAAACAAGGACGCATACTAAGGCTTTGTCTACATTACACAGCTTTTAGCGACATGGCTGTGTCGCCACTGCCGTGCCGCTAAAAGTTGTGCAGTGTAGCTGCTGTTTGCTCTCCTGCCAACAAAAAACTTCCACCCCCAACGAGCAGTGTTTGTGTTTTCCCTGCCGCCAATGTGCTGTTTACACTGGCACTTGTTGCGGCAAAACTTCTGTCGTTCAGGGTAACACCTCTGAAAGACAAAAGTTTTGTTGTTCAATTGCCAGAGTAGACAAAGCCTAACTCTGTGACAGTCTTTAAAGCACGTTCACAAGCATGGATCTGCCCTTAATTAAGTACCCAGTTTCAGGAAGTAGTCAATTGAGTAATTTGGGTTGTCACCAAGAGAAAGTGTGTGTTACTTATCAACAGACCTTTGCTCAGCTGTCAGTTTTCAGCTCAGTCACTGTTCACAGCAGGAGTTGGTGCTGCAAATACAGGCGGAGCAAAGGATGGACCTGACTATAGTCTTGTCCTGATGTGCTAGCAGGCAATCTGAATTCCTGGAAAATAAGACAGTTAAATGTGTCTATCCAAGATAGCCAAGGACATCGAGTACTTAGGTGGCCAGCTCAGTCTTCTCCCTTCCAGGTGTCTTCAGCTTTCAGGAAGTGATGCGTTGAAGGAGCTATTTTATCCCATTCCAGTTGAGTGGTCCAGCTTGGCTCCTCTGGTTGGAGTGCTGCTGTGGACCAATTAGATGATAACGCATACTTCTGCCAAAGATTTGAAATATTCAGTCAAAATGAGAGTTGTCCTCTCACTGTCTAATCAGGGAATGAGGCATCACCTTTGAGCTTTTGCAACTGGGGCTGAAAATTTTCCATTCTCTTCATACAAAACATCTTGTCATACCAGCTTGTATAAGACAAATTAGGCCATAGCTGTTGGTACAACCATCTTGGGATAAACATTGAGCATGGGCTGGGTTGCTCTAGTCAGTAATTTATTTCTGCAATTCGCTTTGCTGTGGTGCATCCCTTGGCCAACTTCGTAGGCTATGCTTGTTCAAGGTGCAATTTCTCCATCAGCACTCTACTAGCTGGTGAAATGTGAAGTTTAAAGTTCATATAATTTATAAAGTTCCAGTGCATTCTTTGATGCTTTTTAAACTTGTTTTAAACAGTCCATTATACAATGCAAAGTCACTTCAAGAACTGCTGTTCTCCAGCAGGCTGGAACAGATGTATAAATCTTCCATTTCTGTGCTCCTTGTTTTAATAATTCTAGGAACCTTTTTATGCATAGCTGAGCTGGATCTCTACATTATTGATCAAATATTTTTGATTATTCCACTCTCATTGTGTCCTTATAAGATGCTATTTGGTTTCAGTCCTTTTTATTTATTGCTTTTTTCAGCACATGTGTATTTCACCAATTTATAGCATAAACATGCTTGATTGCAAATATTAGCCTTGCTTCTTCACTTTATCACTACACTAAAATAACTCAATATGAATGCAACCTGCTACTTTCCTTAACAGGATTGCCCAAGAGGTAAACCCTGTCATTAAAGTTTGCAATATTTTGCCCCAACCTGTTTTTTGTTCTGTACAAGTGTGATGAGAAGCTGCCCTACATTCTATCACTTGTAGCCAACTTCCATTTTAAAACATAACTTTTATTTAATCACAATAGTTGATTCAATCTGGTTCCCTATTCACCTGTCCCCACTATTTTATCTGGCAATATAATATAGTATCTTAATATTTGATAGTGTGACAGGGTCGGGCTGGATGGCTACAGGAGAGTAATCCTATTGGGATCCGGGAAGTGGGTGGGCGAAGCCTGTCCACTGCTAAAGGATCCCCCCCAGCCTAAGAGGGGGATCCACAGGACCTGGATACCAAATAAATCCAGGGGACAACTAATGAAATAACAGGGACAGGAGTGTGGTCAAAGGGTCAAACGAAGGGAACCGGATGGGGACACCGAGCAGAGACCCCAGACAGCGCCCCCTGCTCCTCAAAGGCGTCAAGGGAGTTAGTGGATGCTGCCCAGATGAACTCTGCCCAGATACGTGAACGAACCGAGGATCAGAAATAAGCCCCACAGTCACAGGAGACTCCATCGGCCAACCTCCTCACTCTGGTTTTATAGATGGCCATTTTAGGTAGGGCCAGGAGGAGGCTGACCAGGAGATCCTGTGACTTTGTGGGGCCACAGATAGGGAGTGCATAAATAAGAAGGTGAGGGGAAAAGTGCAACCAAAAACGTAATAAAATATTTGTGAGGAGCCGGACTAGGGGCTGCAGCCTGGCACACTCCCGATATATGTGTGCCAGGGTTTCCCTCACACCGCAAAAGGGGCAGGTGTCTGGGATGGAGGTGAACCGCGCCAAGAACACGCCCGTGCTCACGGCTCTGTGAAGGAGCCACCAACTGATATCCCCGGCGGGCCTCGGGACCAAGGTAGAAGGTGGCAGGAGGTCCCGCCATTTTGTATCGGGGCGGGACACGAGGGTGAGGGCGTGAAGGGTGTGGAGCACGAGCGTGTATAGATGTTTCCTTGGCGCGGTTTGGAAGCAGACCGGCTGCATCTCGTGCAGCCAGCTCACAGTAAAGGGGTGAGAGGGTTGGTTGGGTCCACGGGGTAGGGGCCCAATTAAAAGGTCCGGTGGGCCTGGGGTAGAGGGTGGGCGGGGCGTGCCCTCGAGCAGGACCCGGTCGAGGTAAGCTTGAGCAGCGGGTGGCAAAGCGGCCTTCACCTCCTGAAGTACGCGCCGGGGGTGTGAGGTCTGGAGAGCCCCATGCGCCGAGCAAGTGTCAGGGGATCCAGCCAGTCTCCCCGCTTGTAGTCCAGGAGGTCTCCGACTCTTGTGACTTCTGCCAGGATTAAGCTTTGGCGCACCGAGTGGGACTCCATCACCTGCACACGGAGCTACAGGAGAGTAAATTTTTTTTTTTGAAGCAAAAAAGGTGTTTTTATTTGCATAACACACTTACAAAGCAAAAACAACAGCATATGCAACGTGTAACACAACAACCAATCACAATTGTTTTCTCATTAGCTTCAGGCGAGGGAAGTGTTCAAGCTTGCCTGGGCCCAGAGCGGGGGGCTTCCTCGACTCTCGTGGTCTTCCACCCTTCCAAGTTACCTGGTGGCCCAGAGCGAGGGGGCTTCATCGACTCTCAAGGTCTGCCACTCCCTCGAGTTACCTGGCACCACGCCCAGTGTCACCAACAATTCCCTCCTTTGAAAGCACCCAACAAGAGGGGCAGGCTGTGGGGTGGATAATCCGGGAGGGGGCACGTGCGCCCACGTGTGAAAGGACCCCTCTAAGGTGGTGTCCGCAGCAGCAATGGCTGGGGCTGGGGTCCCTTGCTCTCTCCCCCAATCAAAGGGTCAAACAAAGGGACCCGGACAGGGACACCGAGCAGAGAACCTCGGACAGCGCCCACCGCTCCTCAAAAGCATCAAGGAAGTCGGTGGATGCCGCCCAGAGGAACTCCGCCCGGATACGTGAACGGACTGAGGATCGGAAAACGGCCCCACAGTCACAGGAAACTCCATTGGCCAACCTCCTCTCTCTGGTTTTATAGATGGCCGTTTTAGCCAGGGCCAGGAGGAGGTTAACTAGGAGATCCCGCGACTTTGTGAGGCCATGGATGGGGAGTGCATGAATAAAAAGGTGAGGGGAAAAATGCAACCAGAAACATAATAGAAGATTTGTGAGGAGCCGGAACAGGGGCTGCAGCCTGGCACACTCCAAATATACGTGCACCAGGGTTTCCCTCACACCGCAAAAGGGACAAGTATCTGGGATGGGGTTGAACCGCACCCAGTACGTGCCCGTGCTCACAGCTCCGTGAAGGAGCCACCAACTGATGTCCCCGACGGGCCTCGGAACCAAGGTGGAATATAGGCTGGCCCACCGGGGCTGCTCACCCTCCAAAGGTGGCAGAAGGTCTTGCCACTTTGTGTCGGGGCAGGACACTAGGGTGAGGGCGTGAAGGGTATGGAGCACGAGCGTGTATAGATGTTTCCTTGGCACGGTTTGGAAGCATACCGGCTGCAGTTCATGCAGCCGGCTCGCAGTAAAGGGGTGAGGGGGTCCAATTAAAAGGTCCAGCGGGCCTGGCATAGAGGGTGGGCGGGGCATGCCCTCGAGCAGGACCCGGTCGAGGTAAGCTCAAGCAGCGGGCGGCAAAGCGGCCTTCACCTCCTGAAGTACGCGCCGGGGGGTGCGAGGTCTGGAGAGCCCCATGCGCCGAGTGAGCGTCAGGGGATCCAGCCAGTCTCCCTGCTCGTAGTCCAGGAGGTCTCCGACTCTCATGACTTCTGCCAGGATCAAGCTCTGCCGCACCGAGTGGGACTCCGCCACCTGCACACGGAGCTACAGGAGAGTAATAGAAGGCAGATATATTAGCTCCAGGTTAAGTAGGTCGCTTTTCCCTGGGTAAGGTAACAGGGAAGGTTCCAGAACAATCAGGAACCTTCTGGAGACAAGAAGGTCGGATGGGGCCGGATGCGTTGCATCCGAGAGTGCTAAAGGAGTTGGCGGATGTGACTGCAGAGCCATTGGCCATTATCTTTGAAAACTCATGGCGATCGGGGGAAGTCCCGGACGACTGGAAAAAGGATAATGTAGTGCCCATCTTTTAAAAAGGGAAGGAGGGGGATCCTGGGAACTACAGGCCATTCAGCCTCACCTCAGTCCCTGGAAAAATCATGGAGCAGGTCCTCAAGGAATCAATTCTGAAGCACTTAGAGGAGAGGAAAGTGATCAGGAACAGTCAGCATGGATTCACCAAGGGCAAGTCATGCCTGACTAATCTAATTGCCTTCTATGACAAGATAACTGGTTCTGTGGATGAAGGGAAAGCAGTGGACGTGTTGTTCCTTGACTTTAGCAAAGCTTTTGACACGGTCTCCCACAGTTTTCTTGCCAGCAAGTTAAAGAAGTATGGGCTGGATGAATGGACTATAAGGTAGATAGAAAGCTGGCTAGATTGTCGGGCTCAACGGGTAGTGATCAATGGCTCCATGTCTAGTTGGCAGCCGGTATCAAGTGGAGTGCCCCAAGGGTCGATCCTGGGGCCGGTTTTGTTCAATATCTTCATAAATGATCTGGAAGATGGTATGCATTGCACCCTCAGCAAATTTGCAGATGACACTAAACTGGGAGGAGAGGTAGATACGCTGGAGGGTAGGTATAGGATACAGAGGGCCCTAGACAAATTGGAGGATTGGGCCAAAAGAAATCTGATGAGGTTCAACAAGGACAAGTGCAGAGTCCTGCACTTAGGACGGAAGAATCCAATGCACTGCTACAGACTAGGGACCGAATGGCTCGGCAGCAGTTCTGCAGAAAAGGACCTAGGGGTTACAGTGGACGAGAAGCTGGATATGAGTCAACAGTGTGCCCTTGTTGCCAAGAAGGCCAATGGCATTTTGGGCTGTATAAGTAGGGGCATTGCTAGCAGATCGAGGGACGTGATCGTTCCCCTCTATTTGACACTGGTGAGGCCTCATCTGGAGTACTGTGTCCAGTTTTGGGCCCCACACTACAAGAAGGATGTGGAAAAATTGGAAAGAGTCCAGCAGAGGGCAACAAAAATGATTAGGGGTCTGGAACACATGACTTATGAGGAGAGGCTGAGGGAACTGGGATTGTTTAGTCTGCGGAAGAGAAGAATGAGGGGGGATTTGATAGCTGCTTTCAACTACCTGAAAGGGGGTTCCAAAGAGGATGGCTCTAGACTGTTCTCAGTGGTAGCAGATGACAGAACAAGGAGTAATGGTCTCAAGTTGCAGTGGGGGAGATTTAGGTTGGATATTAGGAAAAACATTTTCACTAGGAGGGTGGTGAAACACTGGAATGCGTTACCTAGGGAGGTGGTGGAATCTCCTTCCTTAGAAGTTTTTCAGGTCAGGCTTGACAAAGCCCTGGCTGGGATGATTTACTTGGGGATCGGTCCTGCTTTGAGAAGAGGGTTGGACTAGATGACCTCCTGAGGTCCCTTCCAACCCTGATATTCTATGATTCTATGATTCTAAGACAGGCTGATTAGAACACCTACAGCCAATCAAGAAGCTGCTAGAATCAAATAAGGCAGGCTAATCAGGGCACCTGGGTTTAAAAAGGAGTTCACTTTAGTTTGTGGTGTGCATGTGAGGAGCTGGGAGCAAGAGGCACTAGGAGCTGAGAGTGAGAACGCGGACTGTTGGAGGACTGAGGAGTACAAGCATTATCAGACACCAGGAGGAAGGTCCTACGGTGAGGATAAAGAAGGTGTTGGGAGGAGGCCATGGGGAAGTAGCCCATGGAATTGTAGCTGTCGCACAACTGTTCCAGGAGGCACTCTAGACAGCTGCATTCCACAGGGCCCTGGGCTGGAACCCGGAGTAGAGGGCGGGCCCGGGTTCCCCCCAAATCCTCCCAACTCCTGGTCAGACACAGGAGGAGTCGACCTGGACTGTGGTTTCAGAAAAACGGCCAAGCTGAGGGCTGCCGTGAAGCTCCAAGGCGAGCAAATCTGCCAATAAACACAAGACCCACCAAGGTAGAGGAGGAACTTTGTCACAATAGCTATATTCTAATTCATTATTTCACACATGGGGGGCGGGAGGGGGGAGAAAGGAAGTCTCGTTAGCTGTGTCAACAGTACACTTGTGAAAGACTGCTGAAACTATGAGTTTCCTTATGCTATTTGGAAAGTGAAGAAACCTTGCCATTAAGAGTTGCTTTTTTTTATTCTCTGAGCTCTCTGGCCTGTCTTTTCTAAAAAGCCTTGATTCCAGCGCAGTTCTTAAGTAGTAATAACTCTCAATTTTGGGGCCTTAACCATTAGAAGGAGGTGTTGTATTTACTCCCTTTGGGCCACTGGCCAATCGTGATCTGTTAGGTCTTCTTCCTGGCTTTCAAGTCCTGTGTGGGATAAGCTCAGACTACGTAAGACCTCAATTCAGGAAAGCATCAATGGGAGTCAAGCATATGTTTAAGTGCTGTCCTGAATCAGGGCCTGAAAGATCACGTCTCTGTACTCCCACAGCTAGTGGCACTATTGCTTGATAGTAGGAGACCTGTGAGCAGCAGCTACAGAATTTTCGCAGGATCTGGACCTAGCCATGGAACTTTCTGTCACAAGATGTGAAAAAAACCACAGGCTTCACAGTATTTAAAACTAAATTGAAAACATCTCTGCAAACTAGTTTTCTTGCAGTAAATATGACACACACGCACAAAGTAATAACCTCTTAAATTTAAAGATAGCATTTTTTTTTCAACCAGAAGAGAGATGCCATCACTGTAGGCTATGTGGACCATCATACCTTGAGCCCAGTGATGAGCTGTCAGAAGATCAAGAACCGGTTCCTTCACTCGCTCCGGGTCTTCGGCGGCACTGAAGGCCCCGCCGCCGAAATGTCCCCGAAGACCCGGAGCGAGTGAAGGCCATGCTGCCGAAGACCCGGAGCGAGTGAAGGACCCGCCGCCGAAGTGCCGCCGAAGGCTCGGAGTGCCGCCGGGTCAGTAAAAATTCACATGGGAGCCTCCCCAGCCGAGAGCTCGGACAGGATGCTCCCACGGGCCACATCCTGTCTGTCCCGCCTGAGTTCCCCACCCCTTTAACAACCGGTTCTAAACTGGCTTCAAAATTTAACAACCGGTTCGCATGAATCGGTGCGAACCGGCTCCAGCTCACCACTGCTTGAGCCTGATTCCCAACTGCCTTCCAATCAGTTTAGTCATTTACACTTATGCAAAGTAGAGGTCTTAGTAGAGTTTGATGCCTGTTTTGCATGCACTTCATAAGTGTAAATTACTACACAGGGGCAAGGCAGTGGAGAATCAGTCTCCCGACTGATGCAGGATGCAAGGCTATTGACCAGTTGGTCAAATGTGTTCTCCACAGAAAACTCTTCAGATTAACTGCTAAGAATCAAATCTGTGCTACGGATCCCAATTCACTTCAACTTAGAAAGTTCACCATTAATCATCCAGTTAATCACTTATGGACTAATTCTACAACTTTTACATTGAGTAGCATTCACTTGTGTGAGTAGTCCCATCAACTTCAGTGGGACTACTCCCACAAGTAAGTATTACTCAGTGTGAGAACAGGTTGCAGTAATAAGCATTTAGAGAAGATAGCAACTTTACCAGTTAGCAGGAGCAGATTCTGTACCATCTAGGCCTTTTTTTTTTTTTTTTAACCTGAGCAACAAAGCGTTTGGAGGGCAGGATTCAGAGACTGTGGGCCACAGACGTGGTCAGTGCTGTCCCAGAGGAACAATGGAGCAGGTTAAAATGGCATTGGAATGTCAAAGAGGTTTTATTTAAGTTTTTGTCCTGTACAAGTGTGATGAGAAGCTGCCCTACATTCTCAAAGGCAGCATACTTGGTTCGTTGATAACATTGCTGCTGGGGTTGCCCATTAATGCAGTCCTTTTGCGATCACATCCTAGCTCTCTTAGAGACGGTATCATCTAGTCCAAGGCTCCCCAAAACCTGTGTTTTCAATAATTTTTCAGAATTTCATATGGAGAGCTACTAATCTTATTTTCTTTGAGTAATTCTATCAGTGACTTGCTTGTTGCATAGCCACAGGTTGCATAGTGGCTGAATATCCAGCAGAATAAAATGGTTAAAGAAAGGACATAATGCCTATACTCCTATGGAGAAAATTACACATTGAATTCTAAGCTTTCCTTCTTTGATGTAATCTAACTAGACCTTCTGCATTTTCTAAAATCCCCTGTGGATCACAGATGCCTTGGAACAGCATAATCTTGTGTGCTAATACTCCCTTAACCTTTGCTTCTTTTTCAAATCCCCATTTTACTCAGTGTGATGCTGCATTTTTCATAATGCATATAACATGTATTTATTCCAGTAATTCCTTCCCTTCATTTTACACCTTATTTAACATAGTTCTGTTGTGATAAGTATATTTTAATATTGCACTTTGACAGCAAAATACATTGTTTTGAGTGTCTACTGCTGTATTCTGACGGGGGGCTGGTAAAAGGGAAGCTGTAGAACCTATTTAGAAATGCAGAAACAATGACAGACAGGTATGCAAACTGCTCATTGGATTTTATTTAGCATTTTTCGTGGCTGAACACTGTAAAGCATTAAGAGGTAAAGTATTCCAGAGATACAGCCGAAAGTGACACTTGGGAATAAAATAGTACAAAGTACAGGAAGGAACAATTATTAAAAATAATCAGTGAGAATTTGCATAACAACGTAATGTGGTGCCAGCCTAAGCTACTGATAAATTCCTGTTACACCAAATCAGACTCAAAATATAATGACAAAATATGCACTGCAAAGTCATTGAAAAGCAATCAGAAGACTAGGGCTTTTTGCTAGTCCCTGAAAAGACAAGGGACAGTAATTATACGAAACTTTGCACACTCTGTTTATCAATTCAAGCAATCATTTCATTGCTTTAGGTGCAATTTTAATCTGCATCATTTTTTCTCAGCAAAACACAGAGATGATTAAAAATACAGTAAAAAAACATTGCAAATCTGAAATATTAAGGCAATCAACTAAACAGCAGAGGGAGCTGGAGTATCACTGATCTGCACAGGCAGATAGAAGTAGAATGGTGAAGATGATATGTAGTTCATTGTGCAATTCCATTTTTATTTAAATCTCTATTTTAATCAAATTTACATAACTCTAATGTTAAAATAGATGAGAAATTAAACACATTTCCCTTACATTGTTCGGCTCCTATATGGTTCAAAATGGAATATTTACTTTCCCCGAATCGTATGGAGGATGCAAATGGAATATATTTTGCCATCTGTAGCATTTTGGAGCGTGAATGTGTTTGAGGGGGCAGTGAAAAAAGTAGGGAAACTGCTGGGGTGCGAATTGCAGTACGAAGCCCTCTGGTTACAAAGATCTTTCGCTGAGAATCATCAATCTATGAGTTCACGTCACATATTACTTAATCCCTTATTCGTCATGACTAAAATGCAATTACAGTAATACTTTTTCCTCTCATTTTTGAATGATTCAGAATTTTGGGATAAAAAGTTTCAAGCATATACGGATTTTATTAGGACTAAACTCTGTGTAAAAGCATATGAACCTCCTACATCTCTGTCCTGAGGAAACAGGCATTCTTCTTTTTGAGACACACTTGCACGTGCTATTTCATTCATTCACTTGCTAGGTGAACAAAAAGAAAGGATGTCTTGAGAGACTATTTGTTCAAATAGCCAGGGATCTAAAGAATAATTTTGTGAGCAGTTTTGTGTTGCTTTGTAAAGGAGTGATCTGACATATAGCTCACTGACATTTTTCTTGCAAAAATGTACTACTGGAGGGTTTCTTGTTATTCGCTTTTCAGTTGCATGGGGACATGTCAGAGATACCATAAGGAGATTTGGGGGTGGGAGGTCCCCAAAATTATTTTGTAGAAGAGAGTGACTGCAAGTGTAAGTAACTAAAGTCAATTGCAAACAAAAATACTAAAAATGATTTTTTTTAAAAGACACTTGTATATTAATGGCAGTGTTTGTTCAAGTGGACTATGTTCCCCCCCCCCCCCTGTACTTTATTGCACTTTGGTAAGTTACTTGAGGTTACTCAAGGTTAAAGCTACTGTTGCTGCTGGCACTAGCTTTCCCAGAGAGTGGTTGGGGATATCCCATCTTGCACTGGCCAGCACAGCTGGTTCTGTGCAAATGCTGATGGTGGGAAATGCATAAGGCATCAGAAGCTCCTGCTTGTGGGGGGTGTTTTAGCTCCAAGCTCTCTCTACTTCTGCTGTGATTTGAATCCACATTACGTGCTCCTTTCTACCTGCCTCACTGTGGTTGGATTTCTGTTTTCTGAAGGATACCTACCTGCTTGGCTGAAACTTCCTGGGCTTTGCCATTTAACCTTTTATGATGTTTAGCGATACACATGCCTCCTGTGAATCCATCATGGCAAGCTTAAGTAGCCTCCATGCTGGGGCTAAGGATTTTAATTTTCCTCACTTTGGATTTCAGGATCTTTTTGACTAGCTTCCTTTTTGTTTTTTTGTTTTTTTTAATAATTCCCCTTTCTGAATTTTAGTGTCACGGTGCTAGTTTTTTATATGATTTCCTCCTTCACCTCTGGATATGTGAAATGTAAGTATACTGTGGTCATTCTTACTTAGTAGCTCAACTACAGTTATTTCTAGACCAACTCCTGTATGTTACTTAGGACTAAGCAGAAAATAGCTTCTCTTCTACAACTAGCTGACCCAGAAAGTAATTTAAAGTGTCAAGAAATTACTTCTCTAAACCACGTCCCATTTTGATGTTTGACTAATTTAGATGTGACTAGAGAGATAAGGGGGTGAGGTAATATCTTTCACTGGACCAAATTCTATTGGTGAGAGAGACAAACCGATAAAAGATATTACCTCACCCACCTTGTCTCTGTAATATCCCAGGACCAACATGACTACAACACCAACACAAACATCAATTAGATGTGAATAGTAGAAATAAGCTGTAATTAGTGTTGTTAGACTTTGCTAATGCTTTCCTCTGCCTCAACGTTGTGCACTCAATATCCTTTCCTCATGAGGAGCCCAGTAGCATAATCCTTCGAGTATATTTATATTCTTATGACTTGGGATTTGTACTCATACAGATTCTACTGTCTAGACCTTTCCACTCAGAAATATCTCATTAGACTCCGTGGAATCTTTTAAAAACAGTGCTACTTCCCCACATCCAATTTGACCTACCTGTATAGTTTACAAGCAGATGTTATAGCATCATATTAATGTCACTCCAGCATATTCCAGTAATATCTATTATGCAAAGTCCTATTTCATTGTCAGACATTCTATTTTTGCTTTTACCATTCTCATATTTGTATATAGCCATTTATAGGTTTATGTTTTGCTATGTGGCAATTTTTATTTTACTCTTTTGTCTGACACCCTCCTACTTTTTTCTGGAATTTACCTCATCCCTTATGTATTTGCTCTCCCTTTCCCCAGAAGGTCCCCAGTGCTTAATATATTTAAATATCCTTTCTTTACACCATCTTCTCATCAATGCATTGAGACTGAAGTTCCTACTGTCTAGCTGGCTCTGCACATGGAACTAAAACCATCTCCGAGAAAGCTACCATAAAGGCCTTAGACCTAAGCCTTTAGCTAGTCATATAAATTTAACTTCCAGGTCCTCTCTACATCATTTATATTAATATGTACCATGATTATGGACTCCTCCACAAAACTCACTAGAAAATTGTCTAAAAACATATTCATGAGATCCTGCAACCTTTGCAAATAACCCAATGATTCCCACTTTCACAGCTTACTCAGCTATCAATTTCTCCAATGACCAAATCTCCTATCATCACAGTTTTCTACATTTCACAAATGTAACCCCATCTTGTGGCATGACCTGATTAAAGGGGGAGGACGGAGTTACCTCCTCCACCTCTGTTGGAGGATTGGTCATGGTCCTGCCATGAAAACTGACAAGACTGTCAACAGTACATGTAAGGGACACTGTGTCTACACGGACATTGCGTTGCCCTAACTACACTGACATAAGCCTTACGTCTGTTGTGGAGGTGAAGTTAGTATGTCAGTGTAGTAGGGCACTGACGTTGGCGGGAGAAAGGCTGTAGTGTAGACACTGAAATAATTAGGTCGCTATAAGCTGCACAAGAAGTTTTCATCAGGTGCATAAGTAGCCGCACATTCTGCACTTTGTGCAGTAAATAGGGTATTCTCCACCAAATTAATCTCCTGACTTTCTATGTAGTGCAACAGGTTTTTATCTGATTGATTGATTGCCTATTAGGCTGTACTATAGATTCTAACTTAAAGGTACCATGTACCTTTAAGTTAGAATCTATGGTATCTTAGGTGTTGCTGTAATTTACCATATTTTTTACAAGCTATATTCAACTAATTAAGTTGCCTTTTCTCTCTGCCAAACTCCCACTCAGACCAAACTCCCCTGTGGTCTTTGTCAGTGCCTCCTACTCTGACTGGAGCTCCCAGCTCTAGAGAGGTAGTTGTTACGCCACTGCTATGAGGAGGAGGAGTTATAGGTCTTAAAAGATAAAAGGCTCTTATTTTAGGACAATCTGTTATATTTCCATTGGTCATGGGCATGAGGCTTGAATTTGCAAGGTTTCAAGTACTCTGGCTGAGATCTTAACCACATGCTTAAGTTTAAGCACCTCATTAGAATGATTTTCCAGAGCTTTGCTGGATCGGAGCTGGAGTGCTCAGCACCATGTAGGACTGAACCCTAAGTGCTTTAGTAGATAGCAGTCATTGCACTGAACTATTGAACTCTCTGTCCTTGTGATGAAGCATAAAAGCAACGTCATTAAATATCCCGTGACGCACTTTCTCAGAAGAGGGGTGTTAATCCTCATGTCTTGGCTGAATTCCCATTTGAATAGTTAATCTGCTTTCCGATATTCTCCCTGCGTTTTGGAGGAGGAATTCATTTCCTGTCCTAAAGAGATGCAGAGTTTTGCTGTACACTGTTAAATACTCGCAGAAAGAAAAGGAGGACTTGTGGCACCTTAGAGACTAACAAATTTATTTGAGCATAAGCTTTCATGAGCTACAGCTCACTTCATCGGATGCATTCAAGGACAAGTACTCCTTTTCTTTTTGAGAATACAGACTAACACGGCTGCTACTCTGAAAACTGTTAAATACTGATTCACCACAGAGGTTGCTGAATTTCCGTACTGGATGAAAAGATCACTGCATAATTTGTTACATTTGTAAAGCACTTGGGATCCTTTGGCATGAAAGCTACTGTATAAATGTAAGATCATCATTTAACTTATCTACTTGGAAGGAGAAATAAAGTGATAGTCTCACTGCTCTCACAAATCTTAGTAACTTCCTCATCCTATTAAAGCTATAGGCTTTATTCATTCAGGTCACAAATTACTGAGCAGAAGAGGAAATAATAGGCTACTGATAGCAAATTGTGTTTTCCACATCATGACTATAAATAAGTTACATAAGTCAACTTTTCTGAAGCCAATTTCAGTATAACAGTTTAGATTTAAACTCAGTGGAAGAAATAACACAGGCATTATTAAGAATGGTTACCTTCTCATTGTGCTAATTACTGATTTATGCTTTGGGTATCTTAAAATAATGGACATTTCTCAAAGATCCATAGTTACAAAAATGATAGATATGTGAATTTTAGACTGTAGAATATATTTTAAAAAATCAGTAGAATGACAAGAGCTGCACCAATAGTAAGAAAAGATATTTGCAGACATTTTGGTGATTTCTAAACAGATTTTGGCTTTGACTGTGTTCACACTCCCTTTTGTACGCTTTTTGCAAACAATATTTTATTCATATAGTCTGTGGAAAGTGAATTTCAGGCCTGTAACACTGTGAAACAAGATACATTTTGGGTAGAAGCAGTGTTGGAAGGTTAGGTCATCCAATAAGGGAAGGAAAGTAATACAATGTGATTTAGGTGACCAATCACACAGTTCAGATATTGAATCATAAATATCAAACAAACACTTACAGGAATATTTGTAGGGAACAGTTCATGAGCAACTCAGAGGCTGAAATTTTGTTTGCAAAATGCATTCCTTGAACAATTTCAAACAGCAAACATAATTCTTAAAAATGGCAATTGTTTGCCAAGTAAATAGTTTATCACTTATGAACAATTCACTGAACTAGGTTTAACACTACTTACCCTTTAACATACTGACTGTTCACCATTGAGGCTCACCGTTTGACTTTGATTCTGCATTGAAACACACACAGTCCCCTGCAATGTCTGCTCTAAATTACACCAGCTCTGGAGTGGTCCCAGAAGATCAAGGCTCTAGTGGAGCATCAAGAGGTCCACACCTCCTCTCCTGCCCTTGATGCCCTCTCCCTGCTCCTGAAACACCCCCTACATGGAGAATAGTCAGTGGAATAGACTTACACCATCTGAGTATTCCTTGTGTCAGGGATAATCCTTGCTTGCTCAGTTAAAGCAGGTTTTTGGTTGCTTGGGAGTGCAAGAATCTGGCCCGCTGTATCCTAAAAACAGACTGAATACCTTATACTTTTTGAAAAAACACATTTGCTGTTACTCAGTATAGTTTAAAATACAGATAAGCCTTACATGGAAGTCCATATTCTTTGTTCTTACGCTAAGTATTGGAAACATAATATTTTCCTTTTTAAAAGAAGTCCTAGCAGTCCAATGGTTAAATATTCACAATTGTTTAATTTCTCTCAACTACTGCATATTAGTAAAACCAAAGCATTTAGCATAAGAAGATCAGAATGTTAAAACCCAAAAGGACCTCAATGTATTAATGAAAAAATATACAAATATTTGTATATTTTCTAAAATCTAAATTACACAGCAGGGCTGTGTCTAATTGAATGTCACAATACCAGTGAGTAATTGCGCTGTCTATGAAAGAAATTTGTTCCAAAGTCAAAATGTCACCTTGCTGTCAAATAATCCCATAGATTACCATAAACAGAGCTAGAGAAATTGTACTGTGACTGAAAAGATATGTGATGTGAATCCTAGTCATTATCCAAGACATGACTTCCATTGTAATTATCTGCCTATCACAATAGCTTCCTTCTGCCATCTCTTGCTTACCTGCTGCCACACATAAACTCGTTAACATTTTTGTCAATGCAGTACCATTTGTACAGTTAACCTTTATGCAAAGTGGGGTCACTTCTTCATTATGATGGATTCTGTAATACCACAACAACTTGTATTGAGGATTAATATTTCTCTTTTCTTCATTTATGGCTAAATTAGAAATTAGTCTAACACCTGGGTTCCATTATACGTGTTTGCCTTGTCATGTGTTGAGAATGCAATTTGATTTACAGGTAGCTTTGCAGTTCTTTGTCTAAATAGGGATTAAATAAATGGCTACCATTGATAACTGGTTTTAAAAACAGATATACTACTTGTGTTCACTCTGAACAACATTTTTGTTTTACACTAAAAATCACTGAGATGGACAAGGGTCTATTTTTCACTTGAAGCTATCAGAGTTTAGGAAATACACAAAACTTTCTCTAAATCCAGATTTCCTAATAAGAGTATGTTACAGTCACTTTTTTAAATGGTACTAACCTTGAGATTGATTTGATATTTCAAATTGACAGTAGCAATCTCATATTTTTACTTCATCTTTATGGTCCACAGGCACAGTCTCTCATTCCATCTGTTGGACCATTGTTAACTATGAATTGTTTCAGCAATGCCCATAGAATACTATCCATAAGTAGTTTCTTGATCCTGATAAATTCACATTTGAATTATTACAGCATGACACTTACGAGTGAGTGTAAATGCTTTGTAAAAATTACAAAGAATAATCAAGGTAGGATGGTGCTAGCAAAAGGATAGCTGTTACATTTCAAGTTTTGGCCAGATCTTTCAAGTTTGTTACTGTTAACAAAAAATATGACATTTCATCTAGTAATTCAAAGAACTATTATTCAGTATATTAATCCTATACTTTTCACAGTGAGGTACCCTGTGGAACTGATGACAAGTATGTTACTCATTCTAAATTTGTCAGCCCTCCCACTATGCAGCAGGCTTCTCTCCAGCTGTTGATCTCTCCCTCTTCTTTCCTATAGGAGATCAGGCCCTCTCCCACCTCCTAACTCTCCCACAAGCTCACCCTACAACTGCTGCTATTCCCTGTCTCAGGTAGGTCTGTCTCTTTCTTTGTTCCTTGTCAGTTCCTTTCCTAAGTCCTGTGGGTCAGCTGGGAGTGTCTGTGTCCTCTTGCATTTGCTGATTTCCAGCCCCAATTGATAGGCTGTGAACTGGCAGCTGGGAGGCAGGTCACTTGACGAATGCATACTGGAGACAGGACTCTTGGCAGCAAGGAGATGTGTTTGGTCAGGACATGCTTTACACACTGATCAGATGAGCTCTGGTGAAATCCAGGGCACGTAAATATAGCCAGACATTAATTCAGCGAAGGATGCAGATTTTGATACATTAGATGGTGGTTTGAGACCATCAATATAGTACAAAATGGGAACAAACATTCATGGCTATGTATAACATGGTTTATAGTTATAACTTTAGTTATATCCTAGGGTCCAAATTCTGGCCACAAGTGTACATAAGACCCATGGACAGAAGGCAAGTGAGAGTTGAGGTTTTCTGACCCTATTCCTGCTGCTCACAAAACCTGGAGAGGCTATTCCTCAGATCCCCTTACACAGGAGCCAAGGATAGCATTACACAATGTAGTCTAGGTGTCTGAGGGTGTGGCCTGTAAATTTGCAGACCTATGCTCCTCACCCATGATCCAGGTTCCAGTTCAGGAAAATATCTCCATTCATGACTGTGCTTTAACCTGTACTTAAACTCCATTGACGCCAATGGGATTTAGGCATGTGTTTTTCCTGAACTGGAGCCTATCCCCATTGTACAGATTACTCATACTCCCAGTAGGAATCGTGTAGGATAGGCAGGCATGTCTTGAGTGCATGACCACTCCCAGTCAGAAAACAATCACACAATAACACTGTTCTCAAGTGTGACCGAATGCCCCCCTGTATTCACACCCTACACACCACTGTAATAATCTTTGTACAAAACATGGCTTGTGAGGTATCATTTGAAAACTAATAACTTGCTGGTCAATAATATCATGATGAAATGTGTATAGCAATATTATAGTAAAGCTATGAACATAAGCTGGAATCATGACTGAAGTATGTTTACCAGAAACGTCTGGGTAGTGGGTAACCCTGTTTCTTTAAAACAAAGGACAAGTTGACACCACTAGCCAGGTGTCATCAAAGTTGACCGGCTATCACCTATGAAGTGGTCATTCATTTGCAAGAAAGAGATGCAGGAACAGATTTGCATTGTAGCAAACAACAGCATGGAACCTTTTTCATTACTAGACTTTTTATCTCTGTCCAGAGGGCGACTGAACTATAAAAGTGAGGGGCAAAAACTCCTCATGTTATCTCTTTCTATCCATCTCTCTTTCTTTCACATAACACCACAACAGAAACAGCCATTGGACTTTGGGAGCTGATCCTGGCCTGAAAATCTGGAAACATGTGGTAAGGGATTCACCATGAACCAAGTCTAGTTTCTTAAGTTTTAGTACTAGGAAGCATTTTATCTTTATTTCTCTTTTAACCATTTCCAATTTTAATGCCTTATACTTGTATTAAAACCTATCTCCTTGTAGTTAAATAAACTTGTTTTATTCTTTAATCAAAACTAATCCAGTGTTTTAAACTGTGTGGGTAACTCCATTAAGGATGGCCAACTGTTGTATGTTGACTCCCTTAGAGGGGCAACAGACTGTCCAGGAGAGGGCTGGACAGTGCAGAACACACATTTTGGGGCGGAAAGTTGGGATTGGAAGTGTGTTGGGGTCACCCTGCAAGTGGTAACCATGGTTGATGGAAGCCAGAGTGTGACGGATGTGTGGCTGGCTGCAGCTATACACAGACTCTCAGTGTATGATCTGCATGCTGGAAAGCTGTTTGTGAGTGGGGCCCAGGTGGGAACTACAGCACCAGAGAATTGTGAGGCACCCAAGTTTGCAGGGCAGGTGTCACACAGTCCCTCTCTGGTCTCGATTGCACCTGGAATGTCATATCAAGTAATTTCAGTAGGGATACATAATTTAGCTCCAATCTCTGTATGTGAAATAAATGATTCAAGAAATGCAAGTTGAAATTTTCCATGTCTTATTAAGCAAGAAACTTATTTTTCACATTTCTTACATAAGAAGGCTCTGATCTTGCAAGATGTTGAGTACTTCCAAGAATTGCTGAGCACCCTCCACTCTAGTTGGGGTTATATGCTCTGCATCTTGCAAGATCAGGCCCAAAAATCATAGAATCATAGAATATCAGGGTTGGAAGGGACCTCAGGAGGTCATCTAGTCCAACCCCCTGCTCAAAGCAGGACCGATCCCCAATTAAATCATCCCAGCCAGGGCTTTGTCAAGCCTGACCTTAAAAACTTCTAGGGAAGGAGATTCCACCACCTCCCTAGGTAACGCATTCCAGTGTTTCACCACCCTCATAGTGAAAAAGTTTTTCCTAATATCCAACCTAAATCTCCCCCCCTGCAGCTTGAGACCATTACTCCTTGTTCTGTCATCTTCTACCACTGAGAACAGTCTAGAGCCATCCTCTTCGGAACCCCCTTTCAGGTAGTTGAAAGCAGCTGTCAAATCCCCCCCTCATTCTTCTCTTCTGAAGACTAAACATCCCCAGTTCCCTCAGCCTCTCCTCATAAGTCATGTGTTCCAGTCCCCTAATCATTTTTGTTGCCCTCCGCTGGACTCTTTCCAATTTTTCCACATCCTTCTTGTAGTGTGGGGCCCAAAACTGGACACAGTACTCCAGATGAGGCCTCACCAGTGTCGAATAGAGGGGAACGATCACGTCCCTCGATCTGCTGGCAATGCCCCTACTTATACATTCCAAAATGCCATTGGCCTTCTTGGCAACAAGGGCACACTGTTGACTCATATCCAACTTCTCGTCCACTCTAACCCCTAAGTCCTTTTCTGCAGAACTGCTGCCGAGCCATTCGATCCCTAGTCTGTAGCAGTGCATTGGATTCTTCTGTCCTAAGTGCAGGACTCTGCACTTGTCCTTGTTGAACCTCATCAGATTTCTTTTGGCCCAATCCTCCAATTTGTCTAGGTCCCTCTGTATTCTATCCATACCCTCCAGAGTATCTACCACTCCTCCCAGGAATACATGCAGACCTTTTACAGTGCTTATTTCACAGTATAATGATCAAAAACAGTATTTGAAATCAAATGAAAAATAAATGTCTTAATCAGCTCTGCCATTAAAAAAAAAGTATAAAAACACAGACAGTGTGAAACACTTATAACTATGACCTGGTCTACACTACAAAGTTAGGTTGACATAAGCTGCCTTGTGTAGACCTAGTTGTGCCTGGGTCTACACTTAAATTTGTCTCCGACTTATGTAAGCACCCTATTACAGTGATGCAGCAACACCACCTCTGCTACCGGAGTTGAGACATGGTCAATGTACTGGGCTCAATGCAGCACAGATGAAGACACTGTGTTACTTATGTTGACCTTCACAGTCAGTAGCTGCTGTCCCACAATGCCCAAAACTGTCATCTCTTGTCACAGTTGTGAACTCCACTGCCCATGGGTCATGAGGATTGGAAGGTTCCCTGGAATAAATTGCCTAGGGAGGCTGTGAAATCTCCATCATTGGAGATTTTTAAGAGCAGGTTAGGGATAGTCTAGATAATATTTAGTCCTTCCATGAGTGCAGGGGACTAGATGACCTCTCAAGGTCCCTTCCAGTCCTACAATTCTATGATTCTGTGTGCCTTTAATCCTCCTGAGAGATCTCAATGAAACTTCCATGGACATACTCTGCAATCCTTTCCCAAAGGTTTCTAGGTATGGCAGCCTTATTTCTTTCTCTGTGGTAGGCAATTTTCCCACACCAGCTGTCATGGGCAGCATGTCCAATAGGCTAGGGAAGACTGTGCTTCCCCAAACAGCCCCTCCTGGCCGTGCCCACGCTCCTCCTCAAAGCCCCCTCCTGCTTGCCCTTCCACCTTGGCCCCAGCCCAGGCACGCTGATCCTCTTCAGTGCTGCTGGGGCTAGGACGGCCAGGACTTGGGGTGGCTGAGGGGGAGGGGCTAGAGGCTACCTGCCCTGTGCTGGGGGGGTGGGGGGGCTGGGGACAATGGGGTTAGGAGGTTCGTGCGCCGCCCACCCCATGCTCGGGGGTGGGGTGGGGCCATATAGCTCCATGTGGAGCTCTTCTAATAGCCCTTTTGTCTGGGAGTTCCAACTAAGCAGACAGCTGCTCCACCTCCACCCTGGTGACAAATTTCCCCCTTTGCTTCACAGATATTAGGCAGGACACAGCAGACAGCTATTACTATTGGGATGGGTTTTTTTCCACTGAGATCAAATCTTGTGAGTAAAAAAATGCCAGTGTCCTTTCAATCTATCCAAAATCCAGTCAACTGTCATTCTGTACCTGCTAAGCCAGTAGTTGAATCTTTCCTTGGTGCTTGAGCCAGGGGAGCAAGGGATAGGTTGGGTCCCCCAGGATCCTACTGGCATTTCAACATTGCCAATAGTAATCTGCTGGTCAGAAAAGAAAATCAGTGCTTATAGCTTTCTGAACAGTCCTGTGTTCTTAAAGGTGCAAATATCATGCATCTTTCCTGACCAGCCAACATTGACGTTGTGGAAGCGTCCCTGATAATCCACTAACACTTCCATAATCCTAGAAAAGTAGCCCTTTCTATTGATATACTCTGTGGAATGTGGTCTGGTACCGTAACAAGGACATGGTTGTTATCTATTGGTCCACTACTGTTTGGGAACCCTATTGCTGCAAATCCATGCATGATGTCCTGCTCATTTCCAAGATTCACAGTTCTGCGTAGCAGGAGATGATTAGTGGCCCCCATACTGGATTTTCCAACTCCAAAATGATTTCCCATTGACCGGGATCAATCCAGCACTGCAAATTTCCACAGTGTTATCACCACTTGCATCTCCACTGTCAGTGCAGCTCTCATTCTGGTGTCCCAGGGCTGGGACAAGCTTGGCACACAGATCCAGAAATGTGGCTGTGTGCATCAGAAAGTTCTAGAGCCACTGCTCATCATCCCAACCCTGCATTACTATGTGATCCCACCAATCAGTGCTTGTTTCTTGGGCCCAGAAGTGGCACTCCACCATCTGCAGCTGCTCTGTGAATACCAACCACCACCTTGACTTGGCTCTTTCTATGTCTCACAGCAGTCTATCCTCCAAGAAATCATGATGTTTCTTGCTGATTTTGTTCTTCTTATAGCTGTGCAAATATTGTGTGTGTTATTCTTGCAATGCTTATAACAACCGTGCTTCTTGGGATTCCTTCCAAGACCCCTTTCCACTCAGCTTCCCAAGAACTCAGTTCAGTTCCAGACTTCACCACTGAGGTATCTTTATTTGGCATACAGCAATGCTATGCTGAGTTGATCAGACTTGTAATGGGGTGTTCACTCCACACAAGGCCTGAAGGGGCAAATTAGGCAAACTAACCGTAGACTGCACCTACCCAAGGAGTGCTAGGGCCTAATAGCTGATGAACTCCAGCTGGGGAAGAGCTGGGCATCTATAAAGAGAGGAAGCTGGCGGGCTGCAAGGGGGGAAACTTGCAGCCATATTCCCTGATACAAGGGAGAAGAGCAGGAAGCTGTAATAACAGAGCAGGAAGCACTCCATGAAAGGAACACAAAAGGCTGGGAAAGTACAAGCCCAGAGCTGCTGGCTTGAGGGTTCCTGGACTGGAACCTGGTATAGAGGGTGGGCCTGGGTTCCCTGACAAGTCACTGCTGGCGTGACACACTAGGGACAGCCCATTTGGGGATGACTGGATGCAGACTTTGAGGATACCCCAAAAGAGGGGAGAACTTTTATGTGAATTAGCCAGAGGCCTAAGCCATGAAGAGGAAAGCTCAGCAGTTCCAGGCACATGGGAGGCCATGGAGTGAATGGAATGATGGGCTGAGTCAGACCAGGTGACAGAGCTAATTCCCCAGATGAATCACAAGGAGGCGCTGCTTATTGGTGAATATAGTAAGCTCCATCACAGAACTCAAACATATGGGGGTGGATGCAGAGTACACTACAGCTCCAAAGCTATGCAGAAACCCTCCCCCTTTATATTTGTTACACATCTCATTGCATTTACTATACATTGCATCACACATTTTTGTCTTGGCTTGGTTACTTTGAAGGAATCAATCCTTGCATCACATGCTCCCTCCATGCATTGTCCAAATTTGACACACTTTGTCATCTCTACATTCCTAATTTATTTTGTCCATTGTTATCTTGTTCATAGTAAGTGGTTCCCTGGGTGTTCTCCCTCTTATCTTAACTGGCTCAGACATTCTGTCTTGTTAGCCTACTGACCGATTTATTATTTAGCACAATCATCCTGTTTTCAGCATGATCATTCATTTACCTCAAGCCTATCCTCCAAAGAATGAAGCCTCCCCCCATGTGTTTAATTACTCATGTCAGGTCAGGTCTACCTACAGTGCTGAGCTGTGCAGGGGATGCAAAGGCATGGAAAGTATGGGATATAGATGACATTATAAGTTGGAGTCAGTTGCACGCTGGGGCCCCTTGCTCCCAGTCATCCCAGCATAACACATTTCTCCCCTACCATGCATTGCCAAAACTTCCCAAAAGACAGTGTGCTGGCTGGTGTTGGGTTGCACACTGTGATACCTGTCCATGCTGCACTGCATTGTGTATCAACACAAGCACGCCTGGTGAGTACATGCAGTGCCAATAGCAGGAGCCAAGCACGCATGCATACAAGCAATATACTAATTGTGGTGGCTTTATGTCAGGGTAACTTGCATCGGCCAAGGTTTGTAGTGTAGACATGGCTTATGAGAATACAGGTTAAAACAAATAGCGTACATTTAAAAAATGCACTACAGAGATGTGTAAAATATGTCCATATTTTGCATTTACTGTACTGTATTTAAAAAAAAAATCATGCCAGTGCTGCCTCATATATTCAGAGCCTGGCAAGCTGGAGTCAAAGAAGTCACCTATACAGCTGGTGCAGGTAACGGAATTCCCATCAGGCAAATTTAAAAACTCTGAAGCAATGTGATGAACACAACACTCCATCTGTTTGTACCCTACTGAGATAAACATTAAATCTGCATGCAGTCTAAAAAAGAGACATTGTATCTTTAGAGAAGCAATTTATATTTTAAAAAAAAATGAGGAGGACTTGTGGCACCTTAGAGACTAACACATTTATTTGAGCATAAGCTTTCGTGGGCTAAAGCCCACTTCATCAGATGCATGTAGTGGAAAATACAGTAGGAAGATTGTGTGTGTGTGTGTGTGTGTGTGTGTGTATATATATATATACACATACATATATATATATATATGTATATATATGTATGTGTGTATACGTACACACACACACACACAGAGCACATGAAAAAAACGGGGGTTGCCATACCAACTCTAACAAGACTAATTGATTAAGGTGGGCTGTAGCCCACCTTAATAGCCCTCCTATATCAATTAGTCTCCGTAGAGTTGGTATGGCAACCCCCATTTTTTTCATGTTCTCTGTTTATATATATATATAATCTTCCAGCCTGCCAGACCTATCAGCACAACATTGAAACTGTTAAAGAGACATTCAAGTGGTAATGAAGCCATTTAACAGGCATTTGCCAACCCTCAGGTATATACTGTCAGTTTCTGAATGTACTGACAAAAACAGCTGTGCATTACTGTAATATTTACTCAGAACATGTTAGTCTACAGGACCTTAGTTTAAAATTTGCTTTAAAAATATTTCATTAGTGAGTTGGTGAAGATTATAAAAATCACATCTCTAAAAAATCCTTGCACAGATTTTTAGATGCACAATCATCTTTAGCCTTAAATGCTTGGATCTTCAGACAGTTTTTTAAATAAATCCTTCAAAAGACCATCCTTATCTAAAATACATATTTTAATTTTAATTACTATGGTAAAAAAAACTTGCTTCCAAAGCCTTCCTGTCCTTTCTGTTCATCCCTTTCTCCCTTAACACCTCCCTCCCCCACCCTCCCAGCCCTGTGGAAGAGACCCCGTAAAGAAACAACACCCTTTCCCTTCCAGATAGCTGGACAAAGAGTTTCCATCTCTTTACTTCTGACTATCTGATGAACTAATTTTAGGATAACCCTCCAGAAAAATCAATACCTAGTAAGATATAAAAGCCTTTGTTATGCCTAAAATCTTTGGAAACATATTTTTTAAAGTTGGTGAAATTTCATAAACATGTCTATTGTTATGGAGATCACACAAAGTAAATTAGTGTTCTCTTTTTCTAAAAGCAGTGAACATTGTTATGAACACACTAAACCTCTGTGACTGATTAATTTAAAATATTGTCTTTGTTTCAGTGAGTTAAATATGTAGTAATCTGAAATGTTTACTTTATGAAGGCTTAAGAGTAAATTTAAAATATAAAATTAGCTTACTGATTAAGAAAAGGTAAAATAGAGAAGAGCTGCATCATATATTCCGTACTATTTAATGTTGTATTCAGCAAAACAGCTGACTTGCACTTACTACAAAGTTTCTGCAAATAAATCTCTGACAAACTTCAGGGCATATCATAGACTCATAGACTTTAAGGTCAGAAGGGACCATTATGATCACCTAGTCTGACCTCCTGCACAACGCAGGCCACAGAATCTCACCCACCCACTCCTGCAATAAACCTCTCACTTATGTCTGAGGTACTGAAGTCCTCAAATCATGGTTTAAAGACTTCAAGTTGCAGAGAATCCTCCAGCAAGTGACCCATGCCCCACGCTGCAGGGGAAGGCAAAAAACCTTTAGGGCCCCTACCAATCTGCCCTGGAGGAAAATTCCTTTCCGACCCCAAATATGGCAATCAGCTGAACCATAAGCATGTGGGCAAGACTCACCAGCCAGATACCCAGGAAAGAATTCTCTATAGTAAGTCAGATCCCACCCCATCTAACATCCCATCACAGGCCATTGGGCCTATTTACCACTAATAGTCCAAGATCAATTAATTGCCAAAATCATGTTCTCCCATCATACCATCTCCTCCATAAACTTATCAAGCTTAATCTTGAAGCCAGATAGGTCTTTTGCCCTCACTGCTTCCCTTGGAAGGCTGTTCCAGAACTTCACTCCTCTGATAGTTAGAAACCTTCGTCTAATTTCAAGTCTAAACTTCCCGATGGCCAGTTTATATCCATTTGTTCTTGTGTCCACATTGGTACTGAGCTTAAATAATTCCTCTCCCTCCCTAGAATTCATCCCTCTGATATATTTATAGAGAGCAATCATATCTTCCCCTCTGTCTTCTTTTGGTTAGGCTAAACAAGCCAAGCTCCTTGAGTCTCCTTTTATAAGACAAGTTTTCCATTCCTCAGATCATCCTAGTAGCCCTTCTCTGTACCTGTTCCAGTTTGAATTCATCCTTCTTAAACATGGGAGACCAGAACTGCACACAATATTCCAGATGAGGTCTCACCAGTGCCTTGTATAATGGTACTAACACCTCTTGATCTCTACTGGAAATACCTCTACCTCTCTACTGGAAATAATGCATCCCAAGACTGCATTAGCTTTCTTCACGGCCATATCACATTGGCGGCTCATAGTCATCATGTGGTCAACCAATACTCCAAGGTCCTTCTCCTCCGCTGTTGCTTCCAATTGATGCGTCCCCAGCTAAAAACTAAAATTCTTGTTATTAATCCCTAAATGCATGACCTTACACTTCTCACTATTAAATTTCATCCTATTACTATTACTCCAGTTTACAAGGTCACCCAGACCTTCCTGTATGATATCCCGGTCCTTCTCTGAACTGGCAATACCTCCCAGCTTTGTGTCATCCACAGACTTTATTAGCACACTCCCACTTTTTGTGCCAAGGTCAGTAATAAAAAGATTAAATAAGATTGGTCCCAAAACCGATCCCTGAGGAAGTCCACTGGCAACCTCCCTCCAGCCTGACAGTTCACCTTTCAGTGTGACCCGTTGTAGTCTCCCGTTTAACCAGTTCCTTATCCACCTTTCAATTTTCATATTGATCCCCATCTTTTCCAATTTAACTAATAATTCCCCATGTGGCACCGTATCAAACGCCTTACTGAAATCGAGGTAAATTAGATCCACTATGTTCCCTTTGTCTAAAAAAGCTGTTACTTTCCCAAAGAAGGAGATCGGGTTGGTTTGGCACCATCTACCTTTTGTAAAGCCATGTTGTATTTTGTCCCAATTACAGTGAATTCTTTTTCACTTTGAAGTTACTAGATCCCCTCTGGAGTCAGAGTCACCAGGCTGCAGCAGCCAGCTCTGGGAGCCTACAGGAAGAGTCAGAACAGGGATAGGAAGAGCTGGGAGGGTGGACATTAAGACCCAGTGGTGCCCCAAATTTTCAGGTGCCCTACGCAGCTGCGTATTCTGTGTATGCCTAAGGATGGCCCTGACCTGCCCAGTACTATGCTGTCCCTTTTCCTTCTCTTGCTGCACTCCTCCATGTCCTGCCTCCTCACAGCTTTCTCCTACAGACCCTCCTGGGCTGAGTGTTTCACTTGTCCTGGTATCCTCAAGGATCTTAAGCAGCAATAAGTTACTGTTCCCCAGATCTTCTTCCACTCTGAGGATGAGGCTGCTTCTTACATTCTGCTTCCACTAACATTTTGCATTGCAGCTGAGGCTACAATTCCCAGGCATCCCTCAGGGAATTACATCTCCCATATTCCATACAGAACTAGGATCAGGACATGCTCACCCTGGAGCAGGAGTGGCCAAACTGAGCCTGAGAACAAGCCAGCATTTACCAATGTACATTGCCAAAGAGCCACAGGATCAGCTCCCCCACCCCACTCCCAGCGCCTCCCACCCACCAGCAGCCTCCCCCTCCCTCCCCGCACCTCCCGATCAGCTGTTTTGTGGCGTGCAGGAGGCTCTGGGGGGGACAGGGGAGGAGCGAGGACACAGCAGGCTCGGGAGGGGGTGGGATGGGGTGGAGTGGGGGCAGGGCCTGTGGCAGATCCAGGGGTTGAGCAGTGAGCACCCCCCGGGCACATTGGAAAGTTGGCATTTGTAGTTCCAGACCCAGAGTCGGTGCCTATACAGGGAGCTGCATACTAACTTTTGAAGAGCCGAATGTGGCTCCGGAGCCACAGGTTGGCCACCCCTGCCCTAGAGCCTCACGTTAAAGGGACAGAACACCCTGCAACACCTACATACAGCACATATAGTTTGGTGTGTGTTTACAAAGTAAGTACATACAAGAGAAATTCAGCCCTCAGTTAGACCTGTGCAAATCTCATTAACTTTAATGGATGTTTCCCACATATACCAGAGGGGAGAATTTGCCCATAATAAATACAACTGTAGATCACCTAAACCAGTGGTTCCCAAACTTGTTCCGCCGCTTGTGCAGGGAAAGCCCCTGGCGGGCCGGGCCGGTTTGTTTACCTGCCGCGTCCGCAGGTTCGGCCAGTCGCGGCTCCCAGTGGCCGCAGTTCGCTGCTCCAGGCCAATGGGAGTTGCTGAAAGTGGCGGCCAGAACGTCCCTCGGCCCACACCACTTCCAGCAGCTTCCATTGGCCTGGAGCAGCAAACCCTGGCCGCTGGGAGCCACGACTGGCAGAACCTGCAGACGTGGCAGGTAAACAAACCGGCCCGGCCTGCCAGGGGCTTTCCCTGCACAAGCGGCGGAACGAGTTTGGGAACCACTGAGCTAAACCAATCCTCTTACTGGCAAACTGACTAAAGGTACAGGATATACCTTCCCAAACAAATTACTTGGAAAAGCAAACTCTGGTGGCAGCATTGTTTAAGGGATAAGTACCAGGAGATCTGGCGTTCATTCCTGGTTCTACTGTTGTCGAGCACTGCAAAACAAGTCAAGTTAGCTTCTCTGCACCTCAGTTTCCTCAGTTTCTTTATTTGAGAATAAGGTTACTTATCCAACCTATGGATGAAAAGCTCTACAAGTGTCAGTTAGTAATAGAAAGAAAATCTTATCTTTAAAAACAGTGTCTTCCCCCAGTCCCTAAAAGCTATTTGCTAAAAGTTTTGAAAGAAACCTGACCTTTTGAATTCTTTGCTATGCTACTTTGAGACTTGGTTGCTTTAGCCTTATTGCTTTACATGGAGGATGTATAGTTTCAGTGAAATGGGTACTGGGCTGATGTAACAGGATATAATGTAGCAAAAGAATTCTAACATTGAGCTAAACAACGTATAAAGGCAAATATACTGAAAATGCTTATGGGGGAAAAAGCTTTTCCAAACTATTTAAAAATCCACTATTTGCATGAAAATTGCTCTGTGGTGTATTCAGGTAATAACTGTGTAATTATTAGATAAGTGTACTTGCACAGAACAAATTTTTCTTTTATCAAGAATGAATCATTTTTAAAAAAAATATTAGGCAGGTTTAATAACCACTCTATAATTAGAGATAATTAAGTGTGATATTTTAATTGTGCAATGTTACAACATAAAAGAACACAAAGAGCATATTTCATGAAGATGCAATGGCCCTTTTTATTTTCTTTCACAGTAACTGCAGTCGCCAAGCAGTTTGCAATGTAATCAAAGAACAAACAACAACCTGTGAGCAAATGAGTGTCAACATGGTTCTCCTTTCCTATAATGAAAGAAGGGAATAGGTTATGCTTAGTGAGTCCTAAAAAGTTCATTATTTAAATACTTACTAAAGCTCAGTCAAGGTTTATTACTGTTCTCATATGGGCTACTTTACCCTAGGAAACAACAGTTGAACATGAGGTAAAATCTGAAATTTGAATAGTGACGTGGCTACAAAACGTTAAACATGAAACCTCTGTGGAGATAGGATTCAAATATAAAGCATCTGCGTCCAGCAGAGAGCTGTCAGGCCATCTAGACATTAAGCAAGAATAAAAAAAATGTTCTAAGTGAAATGAATGACTATTCCTATTTTAAGCAGAATTAAATAGGAACATTCTGTAGGCCCTGAAATTGGCAATGCATAAGGAGTGCAAAATTCAAGAGCAAAATATTTTTTTTTAAGATTTACTGTAGTGCAATGGTTTAATTTACTGGTATGTTTACCATGTAGCTTTCTTCGTTAATTTACTGGAAAAAACATTTGTAAACACAAAAATAAAGTGTAACATTGAAATCTCATAAATAACTTGAGCCACCTTAATCAAATCCTGGTTACAGAATGTCAGCTGTATAGCCAACTGCACATGTATATTAATAGCAAATTATACTGACAAAAAATAGGTCATTAGAAAGGCAGGCTTATTTAATTAGGAATTTTATGAAGTATAAATGTTTCAACTGATTTAGTCTTCGTCAGCTGCAAATTTCTGGATAACTAGTTTTTGTATACTAGTTGAGATTCCAAAAAATTGAAAAGCCAGAGCAAAAGCAATTTTAAATAAACTTCAGCTCATACTCGCCAAACACTTTGGTGAGTGGTGCTGTACAGAAGCCTGTATTTTAAGTTGACCAAGGTAACAAATTTTCAGCCTAACATAAAATTATTCTGAAAGCCGCCAAAAGTTGAAGACAGACTGGATTATTTAAGTTTAAAAGAACTGTGATAAGTGGTCTTCAAGGCTCAGCGGTGTGGACAGGAATAAAAATGTGGCTGCTTTCAGAGGGGCACTTCCTATGCGCCACCTGTGGCCAGAGGAGCTGACTTTTCCCCTCCCCCTCCCCCGCCCCCTGTAGCCAGAGAAGCTGGCTCTCCCCACCCCTCTTTGGCTGGAGGAGCTTGCTGTCTCCCAGCAGCTGGAGGAGTTGGTTCTCCCCACTGTGGCCCCAGGACTGGAGGAGCTGTCATCTCCCCCACCCCGGGGCCGGAGGAGCTCGCTCTCCCATGGCAGCTGGAGGAGCGGGATCTCCCCACCATGGTCCCAGAGCTGGAGGAGCTTTGTCTTGGTCCCGGAGGAGTTCCATGTCCCCACTAATGGGGGTGGGGGAGGCATGCACTTTCTTGACCCCCCTGGCGCACATCCCTGAAGACTCCTATTAAAGTCCTGGGTTGGCATGAGAATGAGCTGGAACGTTCTAGAAATGGGGGTGGTGGAAGTGTTTCTGTTTGAAATGTGTTTTGACTGATTAATTTTAATGAGGTGCTGTTGCCAACTCTTCTTGGACATTGCTCCCATTGAGTGACCCTCGGATGAACAATGGGACACTTAGCCTGGAATAAGCAAGATTAACCATTATGGATGCTACCCTTTTACCACGGCACCATTTGATAGTCATCCTGACCAGACCGGGCCAGAACCAAGGAACAAGATGACACCACTATCTTTAGTTGCTTGGGCTAAATCCTGAACACCTGGGTTGCAGGCCTTAGTTTTCTGCTGTTTTTCCCCTTCTTCACATGTCAGTTTCCTGCTCCACCTTATTTCTCCTCTTTGCTTTCTTTTTGCCTTCTGTCTAAGAAGAGTCTGGCTTAGTCACCAAGACAACTCTACCTTTGCAACACTGATGTGAGTGTGTGCCCTAAGAGGCAGCTAAAAGCAGTGCCCGCCTCCTAGCGCCAGGGTATCTTATTTGACCTCCAAATAATAGAGCAAACCTTTGAAGTGCACCTCAAATGAAAGTCAGCACCAGCAACCAAAACTGTATTTTCTATCTTTGTGATTTGTTTTTCTCTACTTTTATGTAAGTTTGTTCTGTTTTGTCGTAAAGGAAACACCTGGATTTAGAAACATCAAAAACACCTCAAGGCTATTTAAACAAACTCTTTTCCTCCAGAAGGACAGTTGAGCATCTTAAAAAACATTCAGTCCCTAGAAAAGACTCTCTAACTACAGGGAAAGGAGATATGGAAATTTGCCAAAATGAAAGTCTTATTTGATGCATTAAGTGCTTTAACTGTTTTATTCTTTTTTCTGCATCTTTAAGAAAAGGTTAAAATATTTTTAATGGTGTTTATTCTTGTCATAAATATAAAGGGAAGGGTAACAACCTTCCTGTATACAGTACTATAAAATCCCTCCTGGCCAGAGGCACAATATACTTTTACCTGTAAAAGGTTAAGAAGCTCAGGTAACCTGGCTGGCACCTGACCAAAATGACCAATAAGGGGACAAGATACTTTCAAATCTAGGGGGCATGAAAGGCTTGTGTGCTTGCTGGAGAGAGATCAAGAAAGCAAGCAATCCAACTCCATTAGAATTAGTAAGTACTAGCAAGGAAATGCGTTAGTTTACTTTTATTTTGGCTTGTGATTTTCTCTGTGCTGAGAGGAAGGTGTATTCCTGGTTTTCTTTTTGTAACTTCAAATTTTTTGCCAAGAGGGAAATCCTCTGTGTTTTAAATCTGATTGCCCTGTGAGATTAGCTTCCCTTCTAATTTTACAGAGGTGCTTCTTTTACTTTTTTTCTTTCTATTGAAGTTCTGTTTCTTTTAAGAGCCTGACTGATTTCCCTATTGTCCTAAGACCCAGGGGTTTGGGTCTATGATCACTTTGTAACCAATTGGTTAGGATATTATTCTCAAGCCTCCCCTGGTGTAAGGGCTTGGGGGGATATTTTGGGGGAATAGGAACTCCAAGTGGTCCTTTCCCTGATTCTTTGTTAAATCACTTGGTGGTGGCAGAGTACCTCCAAGGCAAAGAGTTTGTGCCTTGGGGAAGTTTTACTCTAAAGCTGATAGAAATAAGCTTAGGGGGTCTTTCATGCGGGTCCCCACATCTGTACCCTAGAGTTCAGAGTGGGGAGGGAACCCTGACAATTCCAGTGGAAGTAAGCCAGTTATAACTTGACAAGAAACCATGGACAACACTTAGCTGTTAAGCTTTGTAACAATGTGGCCTAGCACTGAACTGGGACTCAGATCTGGGATGTATTCCCACATCTACCACTAACCTGCTGTGACATACTTCCCCTCTCGGTGCCTCAGTTTCACCATCTGTAAAAGGGGAAAATTATACCTACCTCTTTGGAAAGTGCTTTGAGATCTACTTATGACAGGCAATACCTAAGAACAAGGTGTTATTGTTATCCCTTGTTGGGCCCAAGATGCCCTTTAACACCACCACACTAGCAAATGGGACACCATGAGATTGAGGGAAATTACTCATGTGGAGAGCTATTTGCAGTATCAGGGACTTTCAGTTTTCAAACTTCGAAGTGGGGTGGGAAAAGGATAAAATACACAGTTATAATCAATCTGCTATTGTCCTATACATTGAGTGGAGAAAATGCTATCTCTATGATAACTACAGATCGGCAGTACTTTAGCAGCAAAGATCAAGGGTGAAATCCTGGCCCCATTAAAGTTAATAATACGCTCAATGAGAAAGAGGTCACCGCATCAATTACCTTGAATATGTGGATGGAATGTATCTCAGTAACCACTGGAGCCAAAGACTCACTTAAAAAAATAAAGTTTAGGTTCTGGAGAACAAACAGGCAGCATGAAATAGGTGCTGATATGCCATGCTCAGTCCCCGGAAAAATCACGGAGCAGGTCCTCAAAGAATCAATCCTGAAGCACTTACATGAGAGGAAAGTGATCAGGAACAGTCAGCATGGATTCACCAAGGGAAGGTCATGCCTGACTAATCTAATTGCCTTCTATGATGAGATTACTGGTTCTGTGGATGAAGGGAAAGCAGTGGATGTATTGTTTCTTGACTTTAGCAAAGCTTTTGACACGGTCTCCCACAGTATTCTTGTCAGCAAGTTAAAGAAGTATGGGCTGGATGAATGCACTATAAGGTGGGTAGAAAGTTGGCTAGATTGTCGGGCTCAACGGGTAGTGATCAATGGCTCCATGTCTAGTTGGCAGCCGGTGTCAAGTGGAGTGCCCCAGGGGTCGGTCCTGGGGCCGGTTTTGTTCAATATCTTCATAAATGATCTGGAGGATGGTGTGGATTGCACCCTCAGCAAATTTGTGGATGATACTAAACTAGGAGGAGTGGTAGATACGCTGGAGGGCAGGGATAGGATACAGAGGGACCTAGACAAATTGGAGGATTGGGCCAAAAGAAATCTGATGAGGTTCAATAAGGATAAGTGCAGGGTCCTGCACTTAGGACGGAAGAACCCAATGCACCGCTACAGACTAGGGACCGAACGGCTAGGCAGCAGTTCTGCGGAAAAGGACCTAGGGGTGACAGTGGACGAGAAGCTGGATATGAGTCAGCAGTGTGCCCTTGTTGCCAAGAAGGCCAATGGCATTTTGGGATGTATAAGTAGGGGCATAGTGAGCAGATCGAGGGACGTGATCGTTCCCCTCTATTCGACACTGGTGAGGCCTCATCTGGAGTACTGTGTCCAGTTTTGGGCCCCACACTACAAGAAGGATGTGGATAAATTGGAGAGAGTCCAGCGAAGGGCAACAAAAATGATTAGGGGTCTGGAACACATGACTTATGAGGAGAGGCTGAGGGAACTGGGATTGTTTAGTCTGCAGAAGAGAAGAATGAGAGGGGATTTGATAGCTACTTTCAACTACCTGAGAGGTGGTTCCAGAGAGGATGGTTCTAGACTATTCTCAGTGGTAGAAGAGGACAGGACAAGGAGTAATGGTCTCAAGTTGCAGTGGGGGAGGTTTAGGTTGGATATTAGGAAAAACTTTTTCACTAGGAGGGTGGTGAAACACTGGAATGCGTTACCTAGGGAGGTGGTAGAATCTCCTTCCTTAGAAGTTTTTAAGGTCAGGCTTGACAAAGCCCTGGCTGGGATGATTTAATTGGGGATTGGTCCTGCTTTGAGCAGGGGGTTGGACTAGATGACCTCCTGAGGTCCCTTCCAACCCTGATATTCTATGTTGGTGCCTTGCAGCCCAATCGGAGTCCTTTAGTAACAGAGAGCTAGTGCTTAGTTTGTAGAAGAAACCTGTACTTTTGGAGCAGAAAAATCTTGAATTCTTTCCCCCATCTTACAGGAATTTGGTAGAATTTATATCCTTTTGATCGCAAAACAATTCTCCTGATGCTACAAAATGGAATTTTGGACCAAACCCTAGTCTAAACCTACTCAAATATGTCCCAGTTGGCCTCTCTCCAGTGTTACTTAGTTAATAACTATGCTGTGTGTATGTATGTGTTTATGGATTTGCTTCAATAGACCCAGTCCTAGTGGTCAGATGACCACCATAGTAACTGGCACCATCATATCTCTTCAGGGAGTGCAAGAATGGAACAGGCCTGGAGATGGAACTGCCCTTTTGCCTTTAGGGTGCTACATCAAGGGTAAAGTCATGCTGATCGGGCCATTTAATAAGCAAGTTTGCACTGCCACTGTGTACGCTATATTTCTTCGACAGATACAGGACTGCAGCTTCCCCTACTTTCAATCCCTTCTTTCCATGAATAGTAATATTCAGTTTTTTTAAATGAAGTAAGATGACTGCATAACTATGTTTTGACTCCAGTATGATCGATCACGTGAAGTATAACATTAGGTTTCCAAGACCATGTTTTCAGTTTTTTATTGTAACTGAATCTATCAAGGCAGCCTTTCAAGCATTTTTTTAAAAATGTATACATATCTTCCACATTTACAGATGTGCATAATTTTGCTATGTAGCATTTTTGGTAGCAAAAGTGTTGTCCAGTGAATCATAATAGACCATATGTATTGGTATTTTAATTAAACTCAGTGGGTCTAGCATGAGAAAAACAAGCAGCATTTTCCCCCATGTCTGCTATATAAGAAGGCAGCTCTTAATAATGCATTAGTTGCCCAGTTCATGAGTTCTAGTTATCATCGTTAAGTTAAGACATTTCTCCACAGTAGCCCACTCAAAGGACCTGCTCTGATGATAAAGAACCAGCCTTTGTTCATTTGCTGATTACAAACATTTAAGTTCCTCTTGCCCTTTGGAAAAGAGCAAATCACTTCAGGGCTGCTGAACAGTCCAGGTAGAAGCTTGATTTGTGCTTTGAACCCTCAGCCATCTGCTTCCAAGGTGAAAATGTGTTAACAGCTTAGCCATTTTGATCAGATGCTCTTGTTTTTGTTTTGTTTGTTCAATTTTAGTATCTATTCCTATCTCCACTGACTTCAATGAGAGCAAGATAGTATCTCTGGGCCAGTTTCTTTCCTGTGTCCAAAAGGGTCCAGAAAGCAGCCAGATCTGGTCAGTTAAGACCAGATCTATGGGGAAGCTCTCAGCTAGTGCAAGCTCCAGTGCCATCCCCATTCCCCTCTAGCTCTGGCATAAGGAGCTTGTCAGGTATAGCCAGAGTATCAGGCACTCTGGCCACCCCTGATTGGCATATGGACCTTTGGAACTGTTAGCAAACTAAGGGCTGCTTTAACTTGCACTTGGGCATGGGTCAGTGTGGACTGTAACAGAGAATCAGGGAGCCATAACTGTCTTCCGGATGACCTCTCCTATTCAGGAACTAGGTTCTTAACAGATCTCTGTTCAGGAGTGAATCAGACCTATAAGTTTACATTGTGACAGAAACACTTCAGTACTGCATGTATCTATACAGCAGCAGCTGATAATCAATTCAAGAGTGGGTGTAATTTTTAAAATTCTTTTATTTATTTATTTACGGGACAACTACATTGTGAATAGCTTATGATGTTTTGACAGTTTAATTCTGACAATTTGCAGTTCTGTACCTAGCCCTTTAACTGGCACAGCTCTGTTACGCTGCATGATAATACTGAGGCAACCTACCTAGAGTGATTCATGGTTCAAAATTTGAATGTGTAAAACGAAAAAAAAAGTTACTATTAATCACACTTATCTATTACTTTCTGTCTTGACTGAGGTTTGTTACATTTACTATTGTAAAGTCTTTCCAAAACACATTAGTTAAATGGGGCTGAAAATCATGTATGCATATTTTATGGGGGAAAAATTAGATATATCTGCAGTTTTAAGCTATAAACTATGACTTTTCTCAGACTATTAAAATATTCTGCCCCATTTAAGATGAGCTACATAATAAAAGTGATGTGCAGTAATAATTTTACAATGCTTAATATAAAGCACTTTATTGCAAAATGCATTTTAAGAGGTTTTATGCATTATTCAAGCACTTTTGTTCCATTCTGCACAGGAAATACAGTAGGTAAGTGATATGCAGGTACAATCTAAAACTGAATTTTTTAGAGAAAACTAGCTTCCCCCCAGGAAAAAAAAATCCTTGAAGATTTCTGTGCTTTGCTAGAATTAAAGAGTAGTGATGTGTCAAAGGCATTCAAGCTGCTGGGGACTGGAGGAATCAGGACAAAGTGACACAATGAGAAATACCGTGCTCACAATTTTGGCTAATACAGACTCTGAAATTGAGTTTAAGAGGAGAATAAAGGACTATTTATGTGTATTTAATATCCCCCGCATTACCAATTCATGTCACTGAGAAGAGTTTGCCCTTGCTGGCACCAGAAAGGTTTCTGATCTTCAACCAGCCAACTGCCAGCAGTGCCCTTTAACATGCAAACTAGCTAAGGGGTTTTCTATGCCTCCTCCTCCCCATCGAAGCATGAGGACCTGAAGATAGATCACACACACTCTGATTCCGTTGCCCCTAAGCCATTACTAATGAAGAAGACAGAAAACTGAGTTAGAGACTCATAATCTATGTATTAATAAAGGGTGAGTTATGATTCAGTGTTCTGGAGTATTACCGCTAGGCTCTCATTTCAAAACCTTATCAAGTTGAAAATTCAGTCGGAGCTTGGAAAATCAACCCCAGGTCAGAACAAAGCAATCATCAACCTAAAGCAAAGACCAGAATGAATAAAATATATGGACATATTGAAAGACTAGCAGAATTAAAAATTACCCTATCAACTAATACTGGTTTCAGTTCCGAACCAATACTTCAGGGATCTTGTTTCGAGGGACAGCCTCCTCTGTATTTTAGATCTCTGATTTTAATGTTTTCTGGTTTTCGTTTTACCTTTAATTACTTGTTTTTATTTGCTTAAGTATTTTGCCCAGGGCAGTAAGAAATTATAAACCCACTGTTGCGGTCAATGGAAGTTGTGCATATGCAGACTTTGTCCCTAAGGCCCCAATCCTGCAATGAGCTCTGCATGAGTGGACCAACTTTATTAGGGCTTTGTGTGGAACTCATAGCAGGATTGGGGCCTAGGGACAAATTCTGCCAAGGTATGTACGTGCACAGCTTCCATTGACTTAAACACTGGAATTGGAGCCCAAGTGTTTTTGCACAAAAGGAGGATGATTTATTTTATTCCCAATTTGATTAACACATTTCTGTGGGGAGTAGCTCTTGCACAGCAAACATTTTCTCTGTTGCAAAATATTCCCATATGTGTAGAAAGAAAAGTTTGTCATCTATGCATATTGAAGGAACCCATTTAGGAGTTTTTAATCGGTAGTCAAAAGCTCAATTCTGAGTTTGGTGTACAATGGATCCTTTTCATGCAGGTTGTTTTAAAAGCCATTTTCTACAGTAAGAGCAATTTATTTGGTTTAAAACAATGTGTCTCGTGTAATGTGAGCCACTAATGTGGACTTCTGGGCCAGTATGGAGTCCCCTTACGTCAGGCGAGCTGTTAGGTAGAGTGTAAAACAAAAGGAAGGAATCTCGGGTGAAATCTTGGCAGTGTACCATTGACTTCAATGGGGCAATGATTTTACCTAGACGGACCATTGGTCTGAGCTGGTAAGGCTATTCTTATGTTCTTATAATCAAATGAAACCTTTCAGAGACAGTTTAATATATCTACTTAATGCGCATTGGGGATGGGGGGAGACCACATCAGGGAAACGTATCTCTCTTAGTTTGATGGGTATGGTATGTGTCACAAAAATTATTTGGTCACTAAGGATTCATCAGGTATTTTTAATGTCACCTATACAAATTCCAGCTCATGTGTCTTCCTTTGTATTAAATAGCATAGATGGGAACAAAGCCATGAATGAAGCTTAAGATATTATTAGAAATTCCTCTCTCTCCCCCTCCACTTTTATAGATATTAAGAATCATTAAAGTGCTTGGTTTAGGAGAATAGAGTAGTGGAGGGGGAGCCCAGCCACTGGTAGAAATGAAGCAGGATGTGGTATGTAGCCCTTAGATTGTGACTGCCTGCTGTGGGGGGGGCATCTACCTCTCCTGAGCACAAATTCTATAGTGTTCCTGGGCTAGTTTCACCTTGAAAAAGGGAAGGCTGAGGGGTGGCTGGCTGTAGAGAAGAAAGCATCTATGTAAGAGGTGCAGCAGCAGCTATACTTCCTCTGAATGCCCAGAGTTCTTAATGGAGCAGTGCAGAATCCACCATTCCCACTTCAGCTATTGCCTTAAAAGCTCAGAGACAAATACTTACGGCCCTATTTTGACTTCCCTGAATGGGTATGCTAGCTGGTGTATATCAAGAGGGGGCAGCAAACCCACAGAGGAAGCAGCCATTTTGCTGCAGCCTGGGTTGCAATGGGAGGGGGCACTCAGTGCCACCACTGATGCTGGGCAGATATGTCCAGGTATGTCCGTGGCCCCTTGCATACTAGCTAGTACTGGCAGCAGCATAGGGAGGTGACAGAGGAAGCTGTGATCCAAGAACCTCTTAGTATTAACTGACAAGGGGCACAGAGGGGGTGCATAGAGGTTACAGGAATCTTCAGTCTGGTATGTACATTTGAATTAATCAAAATGTCATCTGAGGTCTTAGAAGCCAGTGTCACAGTGGTCGTCAATGTCATTGTGAAATGTAGGCACAGATATTCTGTAAGGAGGTATGTGTGTCTGTGTGTGTGTACACACACAAAATATAATCATAAAGTTAGTACATGGAGACTGGTCACCAACAAAGGTAAAAAAACAGATTTTCTGCCAGACACATGATGTTTACCCATCAATCTGTTCATATGTAAATTGAGTATTCTTGTTCACAATGGGCCTCCAGCTGAACTCAATGCAAATGAGGGATTGTAAGACCTTTCGAAGGAAGGAAAAAAACAGCAGGACGGGAGAACCTTATCTTGAGGTGCACTTCAAAGGTTTGCTCTAATTATTTGGAGGTCAAATAAGATACCCTGGCACCCATCAGCTAGGAAGTAAATGGACAGCAAATGGGATCTTAATCAGGCTCACCTGAAAATACTGGAGAGAATGTTGGATGAGAAACTTTTTTAGACAGGAGGTTAATCAGTTAGTTTAGTCTCTAGAAATTTAGTCTCTAGAAAGCATGTTATGATTTTGTTTTATATGTAACCATTTGTTTCCAATATTCTTATTCGCGATCATTTAAATGTCTGTTCTTTGATAATACACTTTCTTGTTTTCACTATAAATGTAACTCAGTGCTGTGGTGTTAAGGAAAGTGATGATCCCAAGTTGAATCTTACAAGCTGCTATGTACTGTTCCTTTGGGAACAGCAGGCCTAGAAATTCCATGAGTGTTCAGTGGATAAGGGGCTGGACACTGCAGGGAATGCTCCAAGTACTTGGGGGCTGGTATGTGCCTATCACTCCCTGTACACAGAGAGCAAGGCTGGGAGAGGGGGCTGGAAGGTAATGCTTGTGCTGCCCAAGGCTGTGGATTTCAGGGAGCAGACCCATAACAAGTACAGAAAAGATTGCCTCATGCTAAGGGCAGGTGGTGGTGGAGATGCCTCACAACTCTGGGTATCTCTGGAGAGTGTCACAGAAGCTCACTACACCCTTATGGTGATGTAGCATTACCACTGCTCAGAAGATTTCCCCTGGTGTCCAAGGAGGCATAATGCCTTAAACAGGTGTTATACCTCCCCTTAACATGATTCAGGTTCTTAAGATGCTCTCCCATACTGCCTTTTGCACTTCACTGGCTCTTAGAGCCATACTTTGGTCCTTAATATGCTAGGAAAGAACATTCAAAATGGAATTGGCATTTCCCTTAATATCAAGGATCTCTAATGCGTGATCAAGTGTCAGCAGGAAATATAATGGAAACTAATATATTGGTATATGTGATAAGAATTTAAACTTGATTGGGATAAGGGACTGAATAAGGCAATGTTAATTTACAATGATTAAGTCACGTGTTTTAGTCACGCATATTTTTAGTAAAAGTCAGGGACAGGTCACGGGCAGCAAACAACAATTCATGACCCATGACCTGTCTATGACTTATTAAAAATACCAGTGAATAAAACTTGAGGGGGGCTGCCCAGGGAGTTTGGGTATGGCAGGGGATTGGGGCATGGGATGGGGTGAGGCAGGCTCTGAGTGGCACTTACCTGGGGGGCACCCTCAGCAGCTAGGCAGAGGCATGGTCAGGCAGCTCTGGGTGCTGCCTCCGCCTGCAGGCACCGCCCCTGCCAGCACTGTGGGCGGAGGCAGCCCACAGATCTCCCTGGCCGTGCCTCCACCTAGTAGCTGAATGAGGGGGATGTCGCCGCTCCAGGGGAGCCCCTCAGGTAAGCACTGCCCAGAGCCTGCCACACCCCATCTGGTGCCCCTGCCCCCTCCCGCACCCAAACTCTGCTGCTGGGGGGAGGAGGCCGGGGCCTGAGACTGCCCCAGCAGTGGCCGGTGCGCCTGCTGCCTGAGCTGCCCCTGAGCCGGGGCACTGGCTACTGCAGAAGTCATGGAATCCGTGACCTCTGTGGCAAACTCACTGCCTTAACAATGATCATTTATTTCCTGACAGCATCTGCTTCTTAATGTTATGGGCAGAGGAAATGAAATTTTTTTCTGTTTTTCCAGAGTCATAGCTTTGCATGACCCCACGTGGGGCAAAGGCTAGAAATGACCTAGGAATTTTTTTCTTACCCTATCTCATTTTCTATGATAAGAGCTAGTACTTAGAGGAATGTGGATAGTTTGATTTCTTAATCAAGTTTTAAAATTCACCAGTTTAGAGTTGCCTTTTAATCATCTGCTGTAATTACTGCTTTTATTTTTGCCCAGAGATGCTCATCTGAAGAGCAGTATATATAAACTATGATGGGATAACTGGCTGATTGATGAAGATCTCCACAAATGATGCCATCTTAAGTCAGAAGCTAAATAAAAGTAGGGGGTTGCAGATGGAAATGGTGACTATACAATAAGAGTTTATTTGACAGGAAAAGGACCACATCCATCTGAGGCAATATGAGCCTGTAGACTATTGACTACTTTTGCAATTTCTAATCTACATAAATCACTTTAAATGACTAAACCAGTTAAATGGTTGGCGGGTGACACAATGATGGGAAGAATAATGGATGCACATCAAGTGGCAAGGAAAATTTAAAGAGATTTGTATTAGCTTTGTAACTGGTCTGACATGAGGAAAATAAAATTCATTGTTGATAAACATTCAGCATTACTCAAGGACAAAAATAATGAAAGTAAAAACAAACAGACTAACACTAACTAGAAGAGTGAAATTTTCAAAAGAGCACCCTAGAGAACGTAATGGTGGATTTCTCTGAACAATATCTTGAGAATCTAAAAAAGTAATTGAACTGATGTAATAACAAATTGCATCTGCCCTTATATTGTATCTCTCTGGTGTTTGCGTTGGTCTATCTAACTTACTTTCCAATTCTATATTTCACAGAATAGCATTAACTGAACTTTGTCCTAAAAAAAAAAAGAAAGAAGTGTGTGGCATAGCCTCTACACAGAACCAGATTATAGTTAGTTATTGATGTACACTCTTCTATTAATACAAAACTGCTCCCCCTCCCCCCCACCCCAGACATATATTTGCTGACTGAAAGTTGGGCTAGAACTGTACATATCTACAGCTGAAGTGTAAGTACATACTTGGGGCAGCCCATACCACTGTTGCCCACGCTACATGGCTGCTATTTTTAGCACGCTAGTTCAGTGAGCGGTAGCGGCAGTATGTCTATGTGATCTGGAAATTACACCTGTAGCTTATAGTACAGATATAGACAAACACGCACGGATTTTCCAATACAGCTTTTACGTGCTATTCAGTTACTCTGCCTTCCACCACTCAGGCCAACACAGTTGTGTTCAGGACATTGTTTTTATTTGTTTCCAATTATTGCAAGAAATACTGAAATGGGTCTGGGTAGCTCTCCAAGTGGAAACCCTGGTGAAGAGCAGAGGGAAGTTAAAGAAAGGTTTGACTGCGTGGTGGTCAAATGTGATGTGGGTACAGCCCACTTTCGGCCTCAAATGAACATCCATGTGGTGGTTGGGTCATGAGCAAGCATTTTAATTTTTTTGCCTTGTATCTGTGAATTTAAACAATTCACTATAAGTAGAACTGAGTGAATATAGAAAAACATATTCTTGCAGAGGCTTGAGGTGAAATCCTGGTTCCATTAAAATCAGTGGCAAAACTCCCTTTGTCTTCAGTGGGGTCAGGATTTTACCCAAGCTCTGTCTCTGGTGGAAGGAGGATGGAAAATAAAAAGGAAACAAAATATAAATACTGCAATACTCAAACTGGAAATTGAGTTATATAAATATTACTGTTTTAATAAATTATGAGAAATAAGGATATTTTCTTCCATTTTTTACATTGGAGACATCTTGTTTCACAAGTTCAGGCATTAAGCCAGTCTCAATGTTTTTCCTCACCCATTGTACCCGCAAGGAGAATAATTCAGTGATATCCCAAAGTTCATTGTAGACAAATGCCTCCTCAAAAGAGAGGTGAGATTTGATTTTTTTTGTTTGTGTTTTCAGATAGTTATGGTTTTGTATCTTGCATAGAAAACCGAAAAAGGTGATAGACGATATGGCAAGTGTAAGGCTACATCTGAAGGCATGATGGCATAGTGACTTAAAGTGCATGATTAACATTTATTTAAATTATCAGTACTTAGAAGCTTTAAGAAATACCAATGCTAAAATAATCTGAATGCTGCTACAGTATATGCAGTAGAATAGATAGAATTTATATTCTCTTGAAGATAGGAATGTATCTGGCTCTGAGAGTCTGTGCCAGACCCTGGTGAAGGGCTTGTGGGGAGGCTGTAGTGGGTTTATCTAGCTCCAAATCAGGACTGTCCATTTTGAGGCAGATCATAGGACGCCCTGTGTGGCTTGGCTGGATAGGGAGAAGGTAGAGATTCCTTGCCCCTCCTCCAGGCCTAATAAGTCAGCCACAATCTGTCTGCAAAGCATGGGGAAACACACGAATGAGTATGAACAGTGTTATATGTCTTGGTAGGGCAGGAGCTGGTCATGGCCTATTCATACTGCAGCTATTTAAATCTATAGTAAGAGTCGGGCTGATCAGCAATCTTTCATCAGATGGATTTTCTAATGGAAAATTCTTTCCACAAAATTAAAAATTTCCATGGGAAAATTTTCAATTTGCAAGCAAACTTTCATTTTCCATGAGAAGAAAAGGAGTACTTGTGGCACCTTAGAGACTAACCAATTTATTTGAGCGTAAGCTTTCGTGAGCTACAGCTCACTTCATCGGATGCAAGTGAGCCGTAGCTCACGAAAGCTTATGCTCAAATAAATTGGTTAGTCTCTAAGGTGCCACAAGTACTCCTTTTCTTTTTGCGAATACAGATTAACACGACTGTTACTCTGAAATTTTCCATGAGAAAATTGTTCCCATTTCCATGGCTTCCCTGCTCTCGGCAGCCTGCCTTGTGGTCTGCTGGGGAGTCCAGATTCCCTGGCTCCCAGCTCCTTGGTGGCCTGGAAGCATTAGGATTGTTGCCTCTTCGGCTCTGAGGCACTTAGAACTTCCTACCTGGTGGGCTGCCAGGAGCCTCAAATGTTTTGAAAAGGTTGTTTAGACTTATCTAAAATGAACATTTAGAATTCCTGTTCCATGGGAAGTTTTGATTTTTTGTTCCGTTTTGGAACAATTTTTTTTTAAACTTTGGAATTTCTCATGGAACAGGAATTCCAATAAGCTATAAGCCAGAGCTGCTTCACAGCACCTAGGAAACATGTCTGTCTCCACAGTCCTTGCAGGTGCTCCTTCCTCCCTACACAAAATAGTTTTCTTTCAAAGTTCACATTAACCCAAAGTATTATAACTACGATAGAACAGGACACATTATAATCCAGGGGTAATGGAGGGCTCTTTTGAGCCAGAAGAGTGTAAATAAATATCACATTTGCCACATCCAGGAACTGTAAAATCTTCCATGGAAAGTCCTTCCAATGAACCTCTGTTCTGACCTTCAACACCTTTGTTCCTCCAGTTTGGGCTTGTGAGAAAATGCCCATCTGTATAAATAGGAATGAGGTAAAGGCAACCAACAGTTATTTTTACTTGGGAGCAAAGGCAAGCTTGATCCTTAAAGGATGAAAGGCTAACATCTGGTACGTGTTTATTGTGCTATTTAATGACATGTTGAAAAGGTGTTAGTACATGTAGAGGGCACAGATGAATGGTGGAATAGCCAAGCCAGGAAAATAAACTTCTAAACTAATTTCTGGCAAGGTTTACCAAGCAGCTTATCATAAGTGTACTCTGTTATCCAGGCATAAAAAACATTTTTCCTCACAGATCTTTGCCTTCGTTTGATAGATGCTTAAAAGGAATGAACTTTAGTAGGCAAACTGCCTTGTATTAATCTCCTTAATATTTTATTATCCTCAAGAATTATGAGTCTCAAACAAAAAAGCAAATAGGATATGCCAGTATAACATGAGTCAAATAGTATTGGTATGCAAACATCTTTTGTTAATGCATATTTATACCAAAATCAGACTACTTCCACTAATAAAAAAATCAATGTTAGTGTCCAGGCTTAATTATCATGAAGTTTTATTTGTTTATGTAAGGCTTACTATAGTCAGGAAGGACTCAAGTGGGTGATAGAGCAGACAAAATAGACCATTTATTGAGAAAAGCTTGATATTAGTCATGGTTTGAGCCCCGGAGTAATAAGAGCAAAAAGAAGAATTAGTGAACAAGTAATTAGGTGGAGTAAATAGCAGGGTGGGTGAAGAGTTATGCAAGCTTTAGGACAATGTTGGCACAAGAACAAATGGATATAAACTGGACACGAACAAATTCAGGCTGGAAGTTAGAAGAATGTTTCTAAGTGTCAGAGGGATGAGGTTCTGGAGCAGCCTTCCAATAGGAGTTGTGGGAGCAAACAACTTAACTAGTTTGAAGAGAGCTCGAAAAAGTTATGAGGGCAATTGTATGATGGGATTGCTTGTGATGGTAGGGGGCAGGGCTCAATAACCCTGGGGCTCACTTCTGGTTTGACTTACATTCCTATATCTCATGCTTCAGGGCTCTAGTCAGCCACTGGGAGCAGTCACGATTTCCCTTCTCAATCAATGTATTCTGGGAGGAGTTTTGGTTTTTTTAATCTCCTTCCTCTGAAGCACCAGGGATGTCCATGGCTGGAGATGGGACATTGGGTAGGGTGGATCATGTCTCTGAGGTGGCGTCAAGCATTCTCTCTCTCTCTCTCTCTCGGTTGATTTTGCTCGCATGCTCAGGGTCTAACTGATCACCACATGTAGGATCAGGAAGGAATTTTCTCCCAGATCAGATTGGCAGAGACCTGGGGGGTTTTCACCTTCCTCTGCAGCACATGGGTGAGTGTCACTTGCCAGGATTATCTGGGTATATCTCACTTAATCATTTATCTGCCACTGTGTGTGTGTGTGTGGTGGCGGGGGGTCTCAAGCACTGGTGCACCTCTGTCCCTCCTGTTCTCTGCACATAACAGTCTAGTCTCACAGTGGGCTGTGATACTTTGGTCTCATTTCAGTTGTTGGGTTTAGCCTGTAGGTGCTGGCCTGTGATAAAGGGAGGTCAGCCTAAACAATCTAGTGGTTTCTTCTGACCTTAAACTCTGTGACTCTCCGCTGAACAGAATTTCATTAGGGGGTTACTCAGAGTGGTGAATTAACACACTAGACCTTCACCTCTAGAAACCAGAATTGAGACCTTGTGTTCCACTCCTGCAACTTGTTCTGCATGAATAGATCCCTACACCTACGTGGATCCTCAGTGGTTTCAAGGGGTGGGGGTGAGGCCAGTGGTGAACTGGAGCCAGTTCGCACTGGTTCACGTGAACTGGTTGTTAGATTTTGAAGCCAGTTTAGAACCGGTTGTTAAAGGGGTGGGCAAACGCCACATGCGGCCCGCGGGACCGTCCTTTCTGTCCCGCCTGAGCTGTCGGCTGGGGAAGCTCCCCTGAGAATTTTTACTCACCCAGCGGCACTCCGGGCCTTCGGCAGCACTTCAGCAGCAGGTCTTTCACTCACTCCAGGCCTTTGGTGGCACTTTGGCGGCAGGTCCTTCAGTGCCGCCGAAGACCCGGAGTGACTGAAGGACGTGCTGCAGAAGTGCCGCTGAAGACCGGGAGCGACTAAAGGAACCCGTTCTTCAGCTTCTGGCAGCTCATCACTGGGTGAGGCTGCATGGGAGCAAAGGTCTACCCACAGGGAAAAAGTAGCAGATCATGGTTCTAATGTAGTCCTAATCCTCTCACCCTATTTCATAGTGGCCATTTGTACACAAAAACTGTGATCCACAAAACTCAGCTGCCACCTAACCTGGCTTGCACCTAAACTCACTCATTCTCTAAGTTTCAGTTTCTGCACACGTGCACTGCCGCTTCCCTCTAGGCCCCCTCATGTCTATCTCCCACCTAAGCCCCAGAGTAATTCACAAACCAGGGGAAATGTGCTCAGAGGCTGCCTAGTGCATCAGGTCCCACAGGTGAGTTCACACAAAACAGCAGGGGGTGGTGGGAGAGTGTAACCATTAGCCCAGTGGTTAGAGCACTTGGCTGAGATGTAGGAGATCTCCCTGGCCCCGTTCAACTCCCCATTCTGCCAGAGGAGGAGAAAGGATTTGCATAGTGATCTACTACCTTGTGCCCTAGCCCCTGGGCTACAGAATATTGTGAAGGGGAAAGGGTCCCTCAATCTCTCCTATTGAAGTTGTTCCATTTTAATTATATAGTTGAATAATTAATTATTAATTGGGGCACAGAGTTAGAATGACTCTATGCCAAGTAGTGAGGGTTCTCACGTGCACTGTAGCAGATCCTGTTCAATTCCCTTCTCCTCATCAGGCAGAGAGGGGACTTGACCTGTCAGGGGAGTCTCACATCCTAGGGGGGAGTAGCCTCACCGCTAAGCTAAAAGCTGTAAGTTAACAAAACATTTCCCCCTGTTACCTTTTCCTGCCCTAACCTGTTTCAGTGGCAAAGTGGGGAAAAATGTACTAATGGGGTGGGGAGCACTAAAAAAAGGGTGGAGAAAGATTGTGGGGGAAATGAAAAAACAGACTAGATATTTTCAATTTAAAAATTTGCAAAAAAGTGAAAAACATTCCTTTCAAAACCTACTGTCTTAAATTTTGAAATAATGTTATCTTTTTTTGAACAGCTCTGTAAACAGAGAGCTGAACTGCATTAACAGACAGAGATGGGAAAACTTTCACACCACCTCTCTGCACTATTGTTAGTTCTTGTTTGATTATTAGAGTTTTATAAAAATATACTTGTTTGGTAGCTCTAAGGCAGGTACACAATCCAACTTTAAAAAAATGCAAAGAATATAAACTGACCCAATGTGAACAGGACAGTCTGCCTGACCCCCTGAAGTATTTCCTGAAATTCAACAAAGTTGGCCCCTGTAATGGAATACTAAACTGTCATACTGTTCAGCCACTAGGTGGCACTGTCTGTGAAATACTTTATTTAAACAAACCTCAGCCATTCCTGGCAGAGCCTTAAAGGATCTTATGATGAACACACATCTGGGGTGTATAAGCAAGCTCTGTGACCAGTCCATATCTGGAACAGAAGTACACAATATGATAACAGAAACAGAAGGAAAACAACAAAGGTTGTAGATTCTCATCAACATGTCACCCTTCAATGCCTCACGGAACTTTGGCTTTGACAGACCTTTACAATGGGCAGACTGGAAGTAGTATTTTGCAAGATTTTGAATTGCAAACAGTCTTCACAAGAAAACTGGAACTATACATCTTTAATTTATGTTATGGGGATGCAGGCAGAGCAGATCTTTAAATCTTTTGACTTTACTGAAAACAGTCACAAAGATGACTATGAAAGGGTTCTGGCTATGCTTGATGGATACTTTATACCTCATAAATGTGATTTACAAAAGAGCGTGTTTTCACCAGAGAATTCAAGAACGAGGGGAAAATGTTGTATATTTTATATGAGCTTTACATACATTGGCTGAAAACTGATTAGGGGAATGCAAAACATGAAAATATCACAGGCTGGTTATTGAGTCAACAGATAATTTTTTCACTACTTCAGATTCCAAAAAAATCAGCCTTGACAGACATGCAACTTCAGCCAGTTCTAAGTTACTTTGGAGGTAGCTAGCACAAGTGTCTAAAGGACACCAAGAGTGACAAAAGTCTACTTTTATGGTGCATGGACAATTAAGTGAGTCAAATGGACTCTTGATTAAAGGCAATTGCCTTGTCATTCCAAACAAAATAAGAGGAGAAATTCTAAACCTGATCCATGAAAGTTAGCTAAATGCAGTGAATGGGCCAACCAGCCAGTGTAGTGGCCAGGCATCAGCAAGGACATAAACAATGAAGTATCTGCATGTGAACATTGCAGAACTAATAGACCAACACAACACAAAAAACCTTTAGTAGCAAAACCTCTCCCAGGCTAGCGGAAGAGACTGGCTGCAGATTTACACAAATTCAAAGGACATCATTACCTGGTCATCCTGGATATTTTTCCAGTTATATAGAAACAATATACATGTAAGACTTCATGTTGCCGTGTCATCAAGAAACTGAAGTGCACTTTTGCTCACTTTGCTATTCCAGAACAACTAGTGATGGACAACGGACCACAAGTCACTGCAGAAGAATTTATCATTCCTTATGAAATATGATTTTGATCATATTACTAGCAGCCCACATTACCCGCAAGTGAATAGAGAGATTGAAAGATCTGTACAGACTGTCAAGAAAATCCTACAGCAGGAATATTCATTACTTGCTCTTCTGAATTACAGATCAATAGCAGCTATTGGATATACGCGAGTAGCACTCCTGATGGGAAAACAACTCAACTACTATTCTAACTTTAGAAAAGAAAACAGAGTGGCCACATATGATGAGAATAGCCAAATCAGATATAAAGGTTAAAGAGCTTATGAACACTTTTACTACATACATCACTCAGAACTGCCAGGTCTCAAGCCTGGATACCATGTTCATGTCAAATTGGATGGAGAAAAAGGATGGACAACTCCAGCTGTTGTAAAGAGAGAATTCAAAGCCCAGCTGATATAGAATCATAGAATCATAGAATATCAGGGTTGGAAGGGACCTCAGGAGGTCATCTAGTCCAACCCCCTGCTCAAAGCAGGACCAATCCCCAATTAAATCATCCCAGCCAGGGCTTTGTCAAGCCTGACCTTAAAAACTTCTAAGGAAGGAGATTCTACCACCTCCCTGGGGAACGCATTCCAGTGTTTCACCACCCTCCTAGTGAAAAAGTTTTTCCTAATATCCAACCTAAACCTCCCCCACTGCAACTTGAGACCATTACTCCTTGTCCTGTCCTCTTCTACCACTGAGAATAGTCTAGAACCATCCTCTCTGGAACCACCTCTCAGGTAGTTGAAAGCAGCTATCAAATCCCCCCTCATTCTTCTCTTCTGCAGACTAAACAATCCCAGTTCCCTCAGCCTCTCCTCATAAGTCATGTGTTCCAGACCCCTCATCATTTTTGTTGCCCTTCGCTGGACTCTCTCCAATTTATCCACATCCTTCTTGTAGTGTGGGGCCCAAAACTGGACACAGTACTACAGATGAGGCCTCACCAATGTCGAATAGAGGGGAAACGATCACGTCCCTCGATCTGCTGGCTATGCCCCTACTTATACATCCCAAAATGCCATTGGCCTTCTTGGCAACAAGGGCACACTGCTGACTCATATCCAGCTTCTCGTCCACTGTAACCCCTAGGTCCTTTTCCGCAGAACTGCTGCCTAGCCATTCGGTCCCTAGTCTGTAGCTGTGCATTGGGTTCTTCCATCCTAAGTGCAGGACCCTGCACTTATCCTTATTGAACCTCATCAGATTTCTTTTGGCCCAATCCTCCAATTTGTCTAGGTCCCTCTGTATCCTATCTCTGCCCTCCAACGTATCTACCACTCCTCCGAGTTTAGTATCATCCGCAAATTTGCTAAGAGTGCAATCCACACCATCCTCCAGATCATTTATGAAGATATTGAACAAAACCGGCCCCAGGACTGACCCCTGGGGCACTCCACTTGACACCGGCTGCCAACTAGACATGAAGCCATTGATCACTACCCGTTGAGCCCGACAATCTAGCCAACTTTCTACCCACCTTATAGTACATTCATCCAGCCCATACTTCTTTAACTTGCTGACAAGAATACTGTGGGAGACCGTGTCAAAAGCTTTGCTAAAGTCAAGAAACAATACATCCACTGCTTTCCCTTCATCCACAGAATCAGTAATCTCATCATAGAAGGCGATTAGATTAGTCAGGCATGACCTTCCCTTGGTGAATCCATGCTGACTGTTCCTGATCACTTTCCTCTCGTGTAAGTGCTTCAGGATTGATTCCTTGAGGACCTGCTCCATGATTTTTCCAGGGACTGAGGTGAGGCTGACTGGCCTGTAGTTCCCAGGATCCTCCTTCTTCCCTTTTTTAAAGATTGGCACTATATTAGCCTTTTTCCAGTCATCTGGGACTTCCCCCGTTCGCCACGAGTTTTCAAAGATAATGGCCAATGGCTCTGCAATCACATCCGCCAATTCCTTTAGCACTCTCGGATGCAACTCGTCCGGCCCCATGGACTTGTGCACGTCCAGCTTTTCTAAATAGTCCCTAACCACCTCTTTCTCCACAGAGGGCTGGCCATCTACTCCCCATGTTGCGATGCCCAGCGCAGCAGTCTGGGAGCTGTCCTTGTTAATGAAGACAGAGGCAAAAAAAGCATTGAGTACATTAGCTTTTTCCACATCCTCTGTCACTAGGTTGCCTCCCTCATTCAGTAAGGGGCCCACACTTTCCTTGGCTTTCTTCTTGTTGCCAACATACCTGAAGAAACCCTTCTTGTTACTCTTGACATCTCTTGCTAGCTGCAGCTCCAGGTGCGATTTGGCCCTTCTGATTTCATTCCTACATGCCCGAGCAATATTTTTATACTCTTCCCTGGTCATATGTCCAACCTTCCACTTCTTGTAAGCTTCTTTTTTATGTTTAAGATCCGCTAGGATTTCACCATTAAGCCAAGCTGGTCGCCTGCCATATTTACTATTCTTTCGACTCATCGGGATGGTTTGTCCCTGTAACCTCAACAGGGATTCCTTGAAATACAGCCAACTCTCCTGGGCTCCTTTCCCCTTCATGTTAGTCCCCCAGGGGATCCTACCCATCCGTTCCCTGAGGGAGTCGAAGTCTGCTTTCCTGAAGTCCAGGGTCCGTATCCTGCTGCTTACCTTTCTTCCCTGTGTCAGGATCCTGAACTCGACCATCTCATGGTCACTGCCTCCCAGATTCCCATCCACTTTTGCTTCCCCCACTAATTCTTCCCTGTTTGTGAGCAGTAGGTCAAGAAAAGCTCCCCCCCAGTTGGCTTGTCTAGCACTTGCACCAGGAAATTGTCCCCTATGCTTTCCAAAAACTTCCTGGATTGTCTATGCACCGCTGTATTGCTCTCCCAGCAGATATCAGGAAAATTAAAGTCACCCATGAGAACCAGGGCATGCGATCTAGTAGCTTCTGTGAGTTGCCGGAAGAAAGCCTCATCCACCTCATCCCCCTGGTCCGGTGGTCTATAGCAGACTCCCACCACTACATCACTCTTATTACTCACACTTCTAAACTTAATCCAGAGACACTCAGGTTTTTCTGCAGTTTCGTACCGGAGCTCTGAGCAGTCATACTGCTCCCTTACATACAGTGCTACTCCCCCACCTTTTCTGCCCTGCCTGTCCTTCCTGAACAGTTTATAACCATCCATGACAGTACTCCAGTCATGTGAGTTATCCCACCAAGTCTCTGTTATTCCAATCACGTCATAATTCCCTGACATCACCAGGACCTCCAGTTCTCCCTGCTTGTTTCCAAGGCTTTGTGCATTCGTATATAAGCACTTGAGAGAACCTGCTGATCGCCCCTCATTCTCAGTATGAGGCAGAAGCCCTCCCATCACAGATGTTCCTGCCTGTGCTTCCTCCCGGTATCCCGTTTTCCCACTTACCTCAGGGCTTTGGTTTCCTTCCCCCGGTGAACCTAGTTTAAAGCCCTCCTTACTAGGTTAGCCAGCCTGCTCGCAAAGATGCTCTTCCCTCTCTTCGTAAGATGGAGCCCGTCTCTGCCCAGAACTCCTCCTTCATGGAACACCATCCCATGGTCAAAGAATCCAAAGCCTTCTCTCCGACACCACCTGCGTAGCCATTCGTTGACTTCCACGATTCGACGGTCCCTGCCCTGGCCTTTTCCTTCCACGGGGAGGATGGACGAGAACACCACTTGCGCCTCAAACTCCTTTATCCTTCTTCCCAGAGCCACGTAGTCCGCAGTGATCCGCTCAAGGTCATTCTTGGCAGTATCATTGGTGCCCACGTGGAGAAGCAGGAAGGGGTAGCGATCCGAGGGCTTGATGAGTCTCGGCAGTCTCTCCGTCACATCGCGAATCTTAGCCCCTGGCAAGCAGCAGACTTCTCGGTTTTCCCGGTCAGGGCGGCAGATAGATGACTCAGTCCCCCTGAGGAGAGAGTCCCCAACCACCACCACCCGCCTCCTTCTCTTGGGAGTGGTGGTTGTGGAACCCCGAACCTCAGGACATCGCTGGTTGGAAGGCCTGAGATGCGGAGTCTCCTTCTGCTTTCTCCCCCCAGACGTATCGTCTGGTCCACTCTCCGCAATGGTACCTGTGGAGAGAACATGAAAGCGGTTAGTTACCTGTGTCTGTGTTGCTGGAACCCGGACATTCCCCCTTCTTCTTCTGGAGGTCACATGTTGCCAAGCTTCTTCACTGGCCTCTTGGCTCCGCTGTGCAACCTGCTCTAAATCTTTAGAGCTTTGCGCCCGTAGAAGCATATCCTGACTTTTGTCCAGGAAATCCTCAGTTTCTCGTATGCAACGCAGGGTCGTTATCTGTTGCTCCAGACCTTCAATCTTCTCTTCCAATATGGAGACCAGCTTGCACTTTGTACAGACAAAGTCGCTTCTGTCCTGTGGAAGAAAGACAAACATTGCACATCCAGTGCAGGTCACAACAGCTGAACCCCCCCCTTCCATATCACTTTCCTACTATGAGCTTCCTCAGAGAAGTTGACAAGATGTAAGCCTCACTGGGCTCACTCCAGGCGAACTCCCAGGCAAACTCCTGCTGTGTGCTGCTCTGCTGTCCTCCGCTGCTCTGCTGGTTCGCCGCCGCTCAGCTGGTTCGCGAAGCTCTGGCTATTTTTAAACAGCCAGGCTTCCCTGAAGCAAACAAACAGACAGCCCCAAGGCCCGCCCCCTGCAGGCTACCAGCCAATCAGGCACTCGCTCAGGCTCTCACACTGCCCTCCCAGCAAACACACACACACTCGGATACTTACTCAGCAAACAAGCACTCGGATACTCACCAATCCCAGGCAAACTCCTGTTATGTAATTGAGACTGACAGTGGAGAGTTCAACAGAAATTGTCAACATTGTTCCTCAGAAAGAACAAACTATCTCCGCAGATGGTAGATGCAGAAGAAGTGACAACTTAAGAATTCCAACTCAAGACAGACCACAGCCAATCATTGCAACTAGTGGACAGCCAGATGACCAAGTTGTTATGCATTCAAGTAATGTAATTAGAAAATGTGATTTAGAGACTGATGTTCTGTACCTCGGGGGAACACCCAGCACCCCCATGTTCATCCTTATAATATGATTGTGTGGTATCTAATGCAAAGTTTGTCATGTTGGGTACCTTTGGGAGGCTCATGATGTACTGAGCATTGTTATAGCAATCAGTTATAGTAATGTTACAGGTTGTAATTTAATGTATATAGTTATGTGTCTGAGAATGTGTCCTCATGGCTTAAAGCAAGCGCAGGCAAAAACTCTCCAGAAGCAGAGGGGCAGTTCACACCTCAGCAGGGCATGTATGGGACAAACCCAGCCCAGCCTCACAGGAACAAAGGACACTGGCCTAGGCAACAAGAAAGGATCTGTTGGATTCAAGTAAGTCACCCCCCTTCCTTTGGTCAGTTTGGGACTGTGATGAGGTAATGCTCACCTGACTCTTAAAGTGGGGGACAAATCCAAGAGGAAAGAAAGGACATGTTAAAAGGGAGAGACTTTTGCCATGCTCTTCCTCTCTCTTCCACTTACATCTACAGACACCACCACCAAGCGACTGAAGCACTGATCAAAGGGAAGAGCCTGGCTGAAGGGCAACCAGCCAGCCTGTGGTGAGAAGCATTTAAATTTGTAAGGACACTGGTAGTGTTAAGATCAAGTTAGAATGCTTTTTGCTTTTATTTCATTTGACCAAATCTGACTTGTTATGCTTTGACTTAAAATCACTTAATCTTTGTAGTTAATAAATCTGTTTGTTTATTCTACCTGAAGCAGTGAGTTTGGTTTAGAGTGTGTCAGAGACTCCTCTTGGGATAACAAGCCTGGTCCATATCAATTTCTTTGTTAAATTGATGAACTCATAAGCTTGCAGTGTCCAGCGTGCATAACTGGACACCGCAAGACAGAGGTTCCTAGGGTTGTGTCTGGGACCGGAGATATTGGCTAGTGTCATTCAGTTGCACAATCCAAGGAGCAGCTTACATGCCAGAGTGTGTGAACAGCCCAAGAGTGGGGGTTCTCACAGCAAAGCAGGGAAGGCTGCCTCCCAGACTCAAGGATACGGACCCTGGACTTCAGGAAAGCAGACTTCGACTCCCTCAGGGAACGGATGGGTAGGATCCCCTGGGGGACTATCATGAAGGGGAAGGGAGTCCAGGAGAGCTGGCTGTATTTCAAGGAATCCCTGTTGAGGTTACAGGGACAAACCATCCCGATGAGTCGAAAGAATAGTAAACATGGCAAGCGACCAGCTTGGCTTAATGGTGAAATCCTAGCGGATCTTAAACATAAAAAAGAAGCTTACAAGAAGTGGAAGGTTGGACATATGACCAGGGAAGAGTATAAAAATATTGCTCGGGCATGTAGGAAAGATATAAGGAGGGCCAAATCGCACCTGGAGCTGCAGCTAGCAAGAGATGTCAAGAGTAACAAGAAGGGTTTCTTCAGGTATGTTGGCAACAAGAAGAAAGCCAAGGAAAGTGTGGGCCCCTTACTGAATGAGGGAGGCAACCTAGTGACAGAGGATGTGGAAAAAGCTAATGTACTCAATGCTTTTTTTGCCTCTGTTTTCACTAACAAGGTCAGCTCCCAGACTGCTGCGCTGGGCATCACAGAATGGGCAAGAGATGGCCAGCCCTCTGTGGAGATAGAGGTGGTTAGGGACTATTTAGAAAAGCTGGACGTGCACAAGTCCATGGGGCCGGACGAGTTACATCCGAGAGTGCTGAAGGAATTGGCGGCTGTGATTGCAGAGCCCTTGGCCATTATCTTTGAAAACTCGTGGCGAACGGGGGAAGTCCCGGATGACTGGAAAAAGGCTAATGTAGTGCCAATCTTTAAAAAAGGGAAGAAGGAGGATCCTGGGAACTACAGGCCGGTCAGCCTCACCTCAGTCCCTGGAAAAATCATGGAGCAGGTCCTCAAAGAATCAATCCTGAAGCACTTACATGAGAGGAAAGTGATCAGGAACAGTCAGCATGGATTCACCAAGGGAAGGTCATGCCTGACTAATCTAATCGCCTTTTATGATGAGATTACTGGTTCTGTGGATGAAGGGAAAGCAGTGGATGTATTGTTTCTTGACTTTAGCAAAGCTTTTGACACGGTCTCCCACAGTATTCTTGTCAGCAAGTTAAAGAAGTATGGGCTGGATGAATGCACTATAAGGTGGGTAGAAAGCTGGCTAGATTGTCGGGCTCAACGGGTAGTGATAAATGGCTCCATGTCTAGTTGGCAGTCGGTGTCAAGTGGAGTGCCCCAGGGGTCGGTCCTGGGGCCGGTTTTGTTCAATATCTTCATAAATGATCTGGAGGATGGTGTGGATTGCACTCTCAGCAAATTTGCAGATGATACTAAACTGGGAGGAGTGGTAGATACGCTGGAGGGGAGGGATAGGATACAGAAGGACCTAGACAAATTGGAGGATTGGGCCAAAAGAAATCTGATGAGGTTCAATAAGGATAAGTGCAGGGTCCTGCACTTAGGATGGAAGAATCCAATGCACCGCTACAGACTAGGGACCGAATGGCTAGGCAGCAGTTCTGCGGAAAAGGACCTAGGGGTGACAGTGGACGAGAAGCTGGATATGAGTCAACAGTGTGCCCTTGTTGCCAAGAAGGCCAATGGCATTTTGGGATGTATAAGTAGGGGCATAGCCAGCAGATCGAGGGATGTGATCGTTCCCCTCTATTCGACACTGGTGAGGCTCATCTGGAGTACTGTGTCCAGTTTTGGGCCCCACACTACAAGAAGGATGTGGATAAATTGGAGAGAGTCCAGCGAAGGGCAACAAAAATGATTAGGGGTCTAGAGCACATGACTTATGAGGAGAGGCTGAGGGAGCTGGGATTGTTTAGTCTGCAGAAGAGAAGAATGAGGGGGGGATTTGATAGCTGCTTTCAACTACCTGAAAGGGGGTTCCAAAGAGGATGGCTCTAGACTGTTCTCAATGGTAGCAGATGACAGAACGAGGAGTAATGGTCTCAAGTTGCAATGGGGGAGGTTTAGATTGGATATTAGGAAAAACTTTCTCACTAAGAGGGTGGTGAAACACTGGAATGCGTTACCTAGGGAGGTGGTAGAATCTCCTTCCTTAGAGGTTTTTAAGGTCAGGCTTGACAAAGCCCTGGCTGGGATGATTTAACTGGGAATTGGTCCTGCTTCGAGCAGGGGGTTGGACTAGATGACCTTCTGGGGTCCCTTCCAACCCTGATATTCTATGATTCTATGATTCTATGATTGGAGTGACCTAGCAGATCACCAGTCCAGATAACACAAGAGGGGAATGTCAGAGACATTTAACAAGCAACTTCAAAAAGATATTGTAAATGGAAGGAATGTAGAACTTAAAGGGGGAGATGTAATGGAATGCTAAACTGTATCAGTGTCTTCTCTTCAGCAACACTCCAAAACAGTGGTTAGAAGTAGCTGGGACGGAGGAGAAAGTGCTTCTGGAGTGTCTGGGAGCTATTGAGTGGATTCAGCAACACCATTGCCAAAGCTTTATATTTGAGAGACCAAAAATTGCTAAGTGAAATGGATTATCCCCTGCAGCAGCATGACATGAGACAAATTATCAAAGACCCATTAAAATTGGACCTATCCATTTTCTTATGTTTACAAGATCTACAATGCTTAAAATAGGACCATAAGGATTGCCATACTGAAACTGATCATTGGTCTATGAGGTCACATCTCCAGCAGTTGTCAGTGAATTCTCCAAGAGTAATTCCTAAATCCCCAGTGATGTACCTGTAAATCATGCAGGGCCAGGAGGGCTGTATGTGGAGGGGGAGGTATATTATGCTGACCCCAGCTGGTGCTGCATCTACAACCTGATGCATGAGGACTATAGTCTCGTCCTCACTGTCCGTATTAGTGGACGCTATTCTTATGCACATAGGTAATGTTTTTTTCTAAAAAAATAAAAAAACCCTTTATTTTGTGACAGTAAGTTCCCTGAATTTTTATAAATCTTTTTAGGAAATGTTATCTGCTTTAAATGGGCAATTAAAATGTGTTTTTGGTCCTTAAACCAAATTTTTTAAAGAAGAAAAATCAGGCTGCTCTGACTTGGGGAGCCAGGCCGGCACCCCTCAAATTGGGTAAAGGCCACTGCTGCGCGCGCACACACACACACACACACCTACTTATGTTGTGGTGTCATGAGTGCTGTTCAGATATTGCTAAGGATCAGATAACATTCTGACTTCATCATCATAGAATATCAGTGTTGGAAGGGACCTCAGGAGGTCATCTAGTCCAACCCCCTGCTCAAAGCAGGACCAATCCCCAATTTTTGCCCCAATCTCTTACACTGATGGGTACCTATTATATGGGACCTGGGACAGCTTAATAACCAGTGTAGGTATATGTTGCCCAACAGCTCCCAGGCAGAGCTTCAAAAACATCTCTGCAGCTTTTAAAATAATATATTCTGCTCTTCACTAATTCCCAAAGAGGGCAGAAGGCCAAGAGCATTAATGCCTTAACAGACAGACAGTAGCTTGTATTAAATTAACTGGTTTTTTTCCCTAAGCAATGAGAAGCAGCAGCAAAGAAGGGAGGAGCATCGGGAAACAAAGACCTGTTTGAAGGGATTTAACGTCCCCAGGACTCTAACACTTGAAGAGTGGCAAGAGGCTGTGGTTACACATGAACGGTCACGGAGTTGGTAAAAATAGATACAAGGGAGTCAAGAGAGACAAAGCCGCAGCATCTGTGTAATGCTGAAGCCCTTAAGTTTCTTGCTGCTGCTTGCTTAAATAAAAAATTAAAAAAAAAAAAAAAAAAAGCAAAACCAATTAAGTCCCTCAGAGCTCCTAAAGAGCTTACAACCTGCTGATGCCTAACAAAGATATGGGATAGAAAGCTTTCTATGTTATGTTTTCTGTACTTCTACTGCAATGTTCTTTATCATGTGACCATCCCGATGAGTCGAAAGAATAGTAAACATGGCAAGCGACCAGCTTGGCTTAATGGTGAAATCCTAGCGGATCTTAAACATAAAAAAGAAGCTTACAAGAAGTGGAAGGTTGGACATATGACCAGGGAAGAGTATAAAAATATTGCTCGGGCATGTAGGAAAGATATAAGGAGGGCCAAATCGCACCTGGAGCTGCAGCTAGCAAGAGATGTCAAGAGTAACAAGAAGGGTTTCTTCAGGTATGTTGGCAACAAGAAGAAAGCCAAGGAAAGTGTGGGCCCCTTACTGAATGAGGGAGGCAACCTAGTGACAGAGGATGTGGAAAAAGCTAATGTACTCAATGCTTTTTTTGCCTCTGTTTTCACTAACAAGGTCAGCTCCCAGACTGCTGCGCTGGGCATCACAGAATGGGCAAGAGATGGCCAGCCCTCTGTGGAGATAGAGGTGGTTAGGGACTATTTAGAAAAGCTGGACGTGCACAAGTCCATGGGGCCGGACGAGTTACATCCGAGAGTGCTGAAGGAATTGGCGGCTGTGATTGCAGAGCCCTTGGCCATTATCTTTGAAAACTCGTGGCGAACGGGGGAAGTCCCGGATGACTGGAAAAAGGCTAATGTAGTGCCAATCTTTAAAAAAGGGAAGAAGGAGGATCCTGGGAACTACAGGCCAGTCAGCCTCACCTCAATCCCTGGAAAAATCATGGAGCAGGTCCTCAAAGAATCAATCCTGAAGCACTTACATGAGAGGAAAGTGATCAGGAACAGTCAGCATGGATTCACCAAGGGAAGGTCATGCCTGACTAATCTAATCGCCTTTTATGATGAGATTACTGGTTCTGTGGATGAAGGGAAAGCAGTGGATGTATTGTTTCTTGACTTTAGCAAAGCTTTTGACACGGTCTCCCACAGTATTCTTGTCAGCAAGTTAAAGAAGTATGGGCTGGATGAATGCACTATAAGGTGGGTAGAAAGCTGGCTAGATTGTCGGGCTCAACGGGTAGTGATCAATGGCTTCATGTCTAGTTGGCAGCCGGTGTCAAGTGGAGTGCCCCAGGAGTCGGTCCTGGGGCCGGTTTTGTTCAATATCTTCATAAATGATCTGGAGGATGGTGTGGATTGCACTCTCAGCAAATTTGCAGATGATACTAAACTGGGAGGAGTGGTAGATACGCTGGAGGGGAGGGATAGGATACAGAAGGACCTAGACAAATTGGAGGATTGGGTCAAAAGAAATCTGATGAGGTTCAAAAAGGATAAGTGCAGGGTCCTGCACTTAGGATGGAAGAATCCAATGCACCGCTACAGACTAGGGACCGAATGACTAGGCAGCAGTTCTGCGGAAAAGGACCTAGGGGTGACAGTGGACGAGAAGCTGGATATGAGTCAACAGTGTGCCCTTGTTGCCAAGAAGGCCAATGGCATTTTGGGATGTATAAGTAGGGGCATAGCCAGCAGATCGAGGGACGTGATCATTCCCCTCTATTCGACACTGGTGAGGCCTCATCTGGAGTACTGTGTCCAGTTTTGGGCCCCACACTACAAGAAGGATGTGGATAAATTGGAGAGAGTCCAGCGAAGGGCAACAAAAATGATTAGGGGTCTAGAGCACATGACTTATGAGGAGAGGCTGAGGGAGCTGGGATTGTTTAGTCTGCAGAAGAGAAGAATGAGGGGGGGATTTGATAGCTGCTTTCAACTACCTGAAAGGGGGTTCCAAAGAGGATGGCTCTAGACTGTTCTCAATGGTAGCAGATGACAGAACGAGGAGTAATGGTCTCAAGTTGCAATGGGGGAGGTTTAGATTGGATATTAGGAAAAACTTTCTCACTAAGAGGGTGGTGAAACACTGGAATGCGTTACCTAGGGAGGTGGTAGAATCTCCTTCCTTAGAGGTTTTTAAGGTCAGGCTTGACAAAGCCCTGGCTGGGATGATTTAACTGGGAATTGGTCCTGCTTCGAGCAGGGGGTTGGACTAGATGACCTTCTGGGGTCCCTTCCAACCCTGATATTCTATGATTCTATGTGTTGACCCAAATTTATGGGCTAGTTTATTATGGCTCGCCACTGATCTGATCAGACAGTATTTTAGGTTCTTGTCTCAATTCAGGCTACAGGGTTAGAGAACACAGAGTTCAATATTGTAAGAGGACTCTCGGTGTGTGTGGCAAGGACACTTACACTGAGGACAATACCAAATTGATAAGATCTTTATTAATATGAATAAAAGAACAATAAATGCTATTTATCACAGAGTTACAAAGTAGTAATACAATTCTGTGACCCTGATGGTAACATTTCTATTCTAAAAGACTATTTAAGCTAACATACTCACACCCTTCCCTGAAGACCTGGTAGTAGGAGACAGAGGACCAGCCTTGTCTCTGGCATGCTCAAGGAACTGATGGTCCGGGCTTCCCAGGTTGGTAGGGATTAGGTTTGAGTGTTGAGTAGCTAGGCTGTATTGCAAAGATGAACTGATAGCTTCATAGAAAATAAAGAAAAAGCGACCCCTCCTGCATGGTTGTTTGCCCTCTTATAGGGTCCCAATACTGCCCACTGCTGGAATCTAGGCCCAACCTACCATGCCCAAATCTTATTTCCTTACCCACAAATCTTTGGGTACACTTACTCTATAGGTTAACATATTATGACATATATTCATACGTATTAATATCAATTATCACAGTTACCCTTGGCCTAACTCATGACTTCCATGTTCTGTGATGTGCCCTGCGGTTACTGGTCTGCTCCAGACCTAAGGTAAATAGATTCAGTTCTTTGTTCGGTTTCCCAAAGTTAAGAGGGGCCACCGGTAGGCTATTTATCTATGCCAAAGGTTACAAACACTCATACTGACTTGCTCTAGCTAATCATACAGCATAAAAGCCTGTAGGTTACTTGCATTATAGCCAACTATTCCGAATAACTCTTATGAATACCATAAACTGAAATTAAACGTACCCCCCCAAATTATTCACTAATAGGATATAACAAAATATGAATCAGACCAATGAAGAAAACACATTATACAATATAGCGAGCGAGCAAGCAAACTGGCCTTATGAGCTACAAATGCTAACTTTTGAACAGTGTCCGTTTTACAGTCCATCTTCTGCTGCTTATTCCAACAATAAATCACAATCTTCTATTTGTGATGTCCTAGACATCACTGCAGATGAAGAATTGTTTCTACATGTATTTTTCTTGTTTTTCCCTGTGACATCATATGTTCTTCACATAAACTCTTGTAGAGTAAGTGCTCCGACATTGAATTAGTTCCCCTGCACAGGTGCTTTGCTGAATAGGGATGAGGTTATTCATCTGTTTTGCTGGAACATGCCCTAATTCATTATGGCCAATCCTGTGAAGCGATTCATTGTGTTAAGCATAGTTCTGGTTGTACAAGAACAGCACCTTGTTCTAGCATCCAAATTGCTCTGAATCCCTCTAATGCCATTAATGGAATTTAAAAAAAGAGAGAAATTAATTTACAAAATACAATGCTATTTTTTAAGTGCAGTTCCAATTCAGTCTTATTGTATGTTTCTCATTCTCCTTTGGTCATCCTTCAATAAGTATTTAATATGTGGTTTGTATTCCTGTGTGTTAAGGGTGCCCCTTGCATGTCTGGATATATATTTCTCCTCATTTGTCTATGTCATTGGATGCTGGTCCTTCCTCATCCCACTCTTCTCCTAACACTACAGCCCTTTAACTACCTGTGTCATCATCTCTTTCCCTCTTTTATTCCTTCCCCTCTCTTCCTAGTTTTCCACTTCATCTGAGGGCATGGTCCCAGGAAAGATAAATGCCAATAATATAATAGAAATAAACTAAACATGGGCCCTTCTCCATGTTGAATAATCCAAAAAGAGTTCCACTGAAGTCCATGAAACCACATGTGCAGTACACGGGTAAAGGTAACATCCTGCCCAAAACAAAAAATATGAAAAAAAGAAGAAGTGGACCTACCATGGTGTGTACCATGCCTAACAAAGATCACCATGATTACTTTGCCTGTAGATTCTATCCTGTTCCCCTGTTTTTTATTTTTGTGTTTTAGATTATGAGCTTTTTAAGGGCAGGGAATGAGTCTTCCTATGTTTGTACGGTGCCTGGCACAATGGAGGCCAATTCTGGTTGGAGACTCTGGGTGCCACTCTATATTAGAAATAGATAATAAAATTATTAAGAAAGGGGAAAAATAAAACTTGTGTGCAATTCACATTTAATGGGAGACATTTACTCTTTACAGTTGCATATCTTTCTTCAGAGAGGTCACATGAGGAAAAGCTATAAATAGACACTTCCACAGAAACCTGCACTATAAAGGATATCATGAGGTCAAACTATAATAAAGGTATTTATATAATGAGCTAAGCACTCACTGCCTAGTATTATCCCCCACTGTGTATTAATAAATTAGCAAACAGATGAGAGAAGTACTCCCAAAGAAATAGGGCTGAGTAGTTAGCTTTCAGTGCTAGGCAACTGCAATGTATCCCTTTGTAATTAATGTTTGCCAGTGATAATCTTCATTTGCTAATTTTATGCAGGATATTAATTAAATGATTAGCATAACCATCACATCCAGTTCACCTGTGGACACAGTCCAGGAGGAACAGAAATGTCACATGCCTCCTTGGTTTAGGTTTGTTAATGCACCAAATTAGTCATAACTTCTAATAACCTTGAAGTATTTTGTATTTAGACAAAGTTCACATTAATTAAATTAGTGCTCATTCTTCATGGATAATACTGCAGTGTATCCCAATTTAGTACTCTTGCTGTGTATAATCATTTATCTTCTGCTCTCAGCTCTGTAGGTATGTGGGTTTGTACACACCATTTTACCATAATAATTTACCATTAATTTTATTTGTATTGTAGTGGCATTTAAAGGATCATTGTTCTAGATGCTGTTGAAAATTTATGAAAGCAGATATATGAATGACCAAAGTTTTAGGATGAGGGGTGAAATCCTAGCACTGTTTTGAGGGGTGTTAAATATTTTCTTTGAATCTGGTGAAGCACTGTGCTCCCAGGGCGGAGATCCCAGCGAACACAGAAAGAAGACCTGCCAGTACCCTGTGCAGAAATTGTAAATTTGAAGTATTTTAGGTTTTCCTTTTATTAAAATGTTCTTAAATCTGTAATTCTTAGGGCTTTTGTTTTGCCCCCAGTTTTAATTTAAAAACCCAGGACTTCAAAATACTGGTGTTGCCTCCCTAGTTATCTAGGGTCTTGCAAGTTGGATTCTCAGTGGAAGAGAAATCAGTGACATGGGGTCTGGCTATATTCTAAAGGTACATCTACATTTACTGCAGCGCGTAGAGTACAGCCACTGCATGTGCAGTTGGCATGGGTATAAATAGTAGTGTAGACAGTGTAGCATGACTTCACCACAGAGAGGAGAGTAGAATGCCCTACAAGCCTGAAAGCTTAGGGTATATACACTCTGTGGCTCTCTGCATGCCTAAGCAGTACCTCCCATGCTGCTAAGCGTGTAGTGACTGCATTCTACACACTGCCATAAGTGTAAATAAATCTATATCTCATACACACACCAACCTGCAGGCAATACGTTTTTTCAAGAATCCCAGCCCATCACCAGTGCTTGGTTCCCAGGGAGCAAATATTGCAAGAATTGACTCTCGCCAAAGATGGAGAGCAAACTCCCCTGCCGCTCCCACAGTTCTCTCCCCCAGAACTTTACATAACCAAAACTAGTTTTGGAGGATTAAGATACACTGAACTAAAACCACTTTACCCCTAAATGAGAGCATCCACATGGGTTTAACACACTTTAACTTATGCACATTGTCTTCACACCTTTCCTTGATTTTCCCTGATTTTCTCCGAGTGTCCCCATGTAGACATGTGCCTAGAATTCTGGTACACAGCACACTGGACAATTAATAGATTGGAGCTGTGATGTTAGCATAATTGCCATACAATAAAACCAAATCAGAGCATGGAAATATAGATAGTGTTGTTATAATGTTTTTCATTTGGTTTTGCTTTTTTTTTTTTTTTTATTTGGGGAAAGGTACTCGTGGTTTCATGTTCCCAAGCACTGCTGAGTACCTGTAAGTGGGGAAGAATCACCCACAAAGCTGACCAGGGAAATTCTATTTAATTTCCTAGAGCCAGAAGTAGAAGTACAGCTCTGGGTGGTGGCTCTGGCCCTTGTTTTATTTATTTTAGAGAAGGACCCCTTGATAGTTTGAAGTTGGCCCTTGTTGCCACCATTGGCACCTGGCTGAAGAGTTACATCATTTTTTAAGATCACACAGGCCTTGACCTAACTCCCACTGAAGTCAAAGGAAAGACTTCCAGTCACTCAGGGGAGTTGCATGAGGGCCCTAATGAGAAACCATAGCATAGTATCCTGTGCAGTAAAAGCAAAGAGGTATAGATTTAAAATTGTCCTGTAACTTTAACTCAACATTTCCTTATTTTTGTTGAAAAAAAAAGCAAAAACTATGAGGAGTCCGGTGGTACCTTAAAAACAAACAGATTTATTTGGGCATAAGCTTTCGTAAGGTGCCACCGGACTCCATGTTGTTTTTGTAGATACAGACTAACATGGCTACCCCTCTAATACTTATTTTTGTTGGTGTCTTTTTCAGCTTGTTTTTTTTTCCTTCTTTTCATTTGGAGGGTGGGAGAAATGGAGTTAGGGGGCAATGTTTGTATTCAGTTTCCAGAGGAGGGGAAAAAAAGAAATGTATGCACTCTGTCAATACAAATGTTTGTAAAAGTAAAAAGAATCCTACGCCTATTTTTATTTAAATGTTGTTTGAGGGTCATACTTGAAATGGCATTTCCACTGTATGCTCCAATTTTCAGTCTTAACTTTCCAGAACTGCATATATTTAAAGCTTCAAGAGAAGAAATACAAAAAAAAAAAACCACAACAAACTCAGATGTAGACAGTCAGTATATAGAAGAACATCTAAGTCAGTAAACAGCAAATGAAGGATTCTCTTTGAACGTGAATAATCCATTCCTATAAGAAACTGAACCAAGGACCTTTGCATCTGAAAACAGTACATGTACGAAGTATGCGGTTTCTTTCTCAGTAGTCCTGAGTCTGGTGCACAAAAGATATAGTAAATGGAGTCTGTGGAACATAAGGGTGATTTTTTTATATCAATTTCCTATCTGAGTGAATGTGAATGTTCTTACCTTCATATAGGATTGCACATTCAAATAACGGGCCTAATTCTGCCACCACATCCATACCTGCAACTCCCATTAAAATACATATGTAACATCCATGAATAAAAGGAAGGCAGCATTTAATCTGGAGGTAGCTATAGTCTAGTGCAGTGGTTCCCAAACTTGTTCCGCCGCTTGTGCAGGGAAAGCCCCTGGCGAGCCGGGCTGGTTTGTTTACCTGCCACGTCCGCAGGTTCCGCCGATCGTGGCTCCCAGCGGCCGCGGTTCGCTGCTCCAGGCCAATGGAGTTGCTGGAAGCGGCGTGGGCCGAGGCAGGGACTCAGTAGACCAGGCTTTTATTTCTGCTTATCACACCATAGCCTAGAGCAGCAGTGACCAACTTCTCAACTGTAGCTGGCCAGGAGATTTCTCTCATTGATATTAGATGTGGAACTTGCTACCTTCAACCATGCCTTTGTCACCTTGAGACTAGATTACTGTGGTGGTTTCTTAAATCAATTTGAAAGTTGAAGCTGCTGCAGCCTGGTGCACTGTGTTTCATAATCAGTAGCTCTAACTGGGAACACACCACTGGTCAATTGGCTGCCTGTTGGATTCTGGTTAGAATTTAGCGTGTTGGATTTGCCTTAATAAACCCTAAATGGCCTAGAAAATGTCATCTTAAGAGACCACCTCTCTCTTTGTGTGATACTGCCATGGCTGAAGTCTGTAGATGGAGGCACTCAAGACTAAGGTCCCCTTGGTTTAAAAAGAGAGTGATGTTGCCAGTGGGGAATTGTCAATCAAGGGCCCTCAACTTTGTGATTTTCTCCTCCTGCCCTTAGCCTGAAATAGCCAAAGCATGTTGACCTTAGTGAATTCTGCACCTATTAGGTTTTAGGTGTAGATTTCATTGCCTCTGACCAGGCTGTCCTTGTCTTATTCTATGGACAAATCAAAGATGTCAATCTCCTTGGCTTTCTGTCCAACACCTTTCAAAAAAAAAAAATCACTCAACAATTCACAATAGTAATTGAGCCATATACTTCTTGCCTTACTCATAAATATAAATTGCATTTACTTCAGTGGGACTAGTCCCATGAATTTGGTGAGCCAGATTTAGCCTTTGATGTGACTTGTGTTTTAGCACAAATCCCAATTCATTAATACTACTGGCTTGGCAGTGAGATTTAAACATTTAAAGAACAAAAATATACAAGAGTATCAGCCAACTCTATAATACCATGCAGAAGTAATCAATACATTTCTGTTCTGTGTTGGGGAGGGAACCCAGATAATATAGTCTCATCATATGGTGATGATAGAACTCTTTCCATTCCACTAATATTCCTGGAGGATGTTAAACAGAAGCTACTAAAATTGGATATTTTTAAAATCAGCAGATCCAGATGACTTGCATCCAAGAGTTTTAACAGAGCTGGCTGAGGAACATCCTGGACTGTTAATGTTAATTTTAAATAAGTCTTGGAGCACTGGGGAAGTTCCAGAAGATTGGAAGGAAGCTAATGTTGTGTCAATTTTTAAAAAGGGTAAACAGGATGACTGAGATAATTATAGGCCTGTCAGTCTGACATTGATTCCAGGCAAGATGATGAAATGGCTGATATGGGACTCAATTAATAAAAAAATTAAAGGTAGGGTAAGGTAATTAATGCAAATCAACAAGGGTTTGTGGAAAATAGATCCTGTCTAACTTGATCTCTTTTTGATGAGATTATAAGTTTGACAAAGGTAATAGCTTTGACATAATATACTTAGACTTATGTCAGCTGTTTGACTTGGTACTGCACAACATTTTGATTAAAAACGAGAATGATATAAAATTAACATGGCACACATTAAATGGATTAAAGAACGGCTAACTGATAGGACTCAAAATGTAACTGTATATGGGGAAGCAAAGCAGGTTTGCTTCCAGTGAGGCCCTGCAGGTTCTTAGCTTTATGTTATTTAACATTTGTCTGTGACTTAGAAGAAAACAAAACCACCACTAAAAGTGCAGATGACAAAAAAAATTGGGGCAGTGGTTAATAATGAAAGGACAGGCCACTGATTCAAAGCAGTCTGGATTACTTGGTAACTTGGGTGCAAGCAAACAATGTGCATTTTAATATGGCTAAATGTATACATCTAGGAACAAAGAATGTAGGCCATACTTACAGTATGGGGACTCTATGCTGGGAAGCAGGGATAGAAGGGATAATCAGCTGACCATGACCTACCAATGTGACACTCTGGCCAAAAGAGCTAATGCAATCCTGGTATGCTTAAACAGGAGAATCTCAAGTAGGAGTTGAGGGGTTATTTTACCTCTATATTTGGCACTGGTGTGTCCACTGCTGGAATACTGCATCCAGTTCTGGTGTTGAAAATTCAAAAGGGATGGTGATAAATTGGAGAGGGTTCAAAGAAGAGCCACAAGAATGATTAAAGAATTAGAAAACCTGCCTTATAGTGATTGAGCCCCTTGAGTCAATCTATATAATTTAATCAAAGAAAAGGTTAAGGGGTGACTTGATTACAATCCAGAAGTATCTACATGGGAAACAAATATTTAATAATGGGCTCTTCAGTCTAGCAGAGAAAGCCACAATCCAGTGGCTAGAAGTTGAAGCGAGACAAATTCAGACGGGAAATAAGGTGTATATTTTACAGTGAGGATAATTACCCACTGGAACAATTTACATGGTGAATTCTCCATCACTGACATTTTTTAAATCAAGATTGGATGTATTTCTACAAGCTATACTGTAGGAATTATTTTGGGGAAGTTCTATGGTATGTGTTATACAGGAGGTCAGACTAGATGATCATAATGGTCCTTTCTGGTCTGGGAATTTATGAATCTATACGCATGTTCACAGTTCTTTAGAAGAGGACATTCATATGAATAACAAAACTGTTTAAGGATGCAAAAATCTGAGAGAGATTAATGAAGAGATTAACAAGAATACCCTGTGGAATAGCATTTGGTAGCATTCTCTCCATCAAGTGCAGAGAGTCAGTCATTCTAATGATAATTCTTGATTAGATCTGTAAATCTACCTCAGATTGAATGTTGTTTAGAACTCCAATACAGGATAAAAGTAAAATGATTTCATAATTCCTCTGGCAGCAGTTTTGACCTCTGAAAAGAATCCAGAAACAATATATATTTTCCAGCGCACAGAAGACTGGAAAGCGTGTTTAAATAGCAAAGAACTTCAGGGAAACATGCTTCTCCTCCAAGGCTTCAGGGTGGATAAATCTAGATGGCATTCTGGATTAACCTTATAAACTAAGGAAGGGCTTTTTTCCTTCTTTTGTGAATTAGCTTTGTGTGCACTGTTACAGAATAACTATAACCTAAAGCAAATACTCATCAGCAACTACACAACAAAAATACCAACCCAAGAACCAAACCCTGCAACAAACCCCGGTGCCAACTCTGTCCACATACCTATTCAAGGGACACCATCACAGGACCTAACATCAACCACACCATCAGGGGCTCATTCACCTGGACATCTACCAATGTGATATATGCCATCATGTGCCAGCAATGCCCCTCTGTCATGTACATTGGCCAGACCAGACAGTCTCTACGCAAAAGAATAAATGGACACAAATCTGACATCAGGAATTATAACATTCAAAACCCAGTCGGAGAACACTTCAGTCTTCCTGGTCACTTAACAACAGACCTAAAAGTGGCAATTCTTTAACAAAAAAAACTTCAAAAACAGACTCCAGTGTGAAACTGCAAAACTGGAATTAATTTGCAGACTGGACACCTGAATAAAGACTGGGAGTGGTTGGGTCATTATAAAACCTAAACATAATTTCCCCCATACTAATTTCCCCCTACTGTTATTCATACCTTCTTGTCAACTGTTTGAAATGGGCCACTCATTACCACTACAAAAGTTATTTTTTCTCCCTTGGTATCCTACTGTTAATTGAATTATCTCGTTAGACTGACCTCACACTTGGTAAGGCAACTCCCATCTTTTCATGTATTTATACCTGCTCCTATACTTTCCACTCCATGCATCTGATGAAGTGGGTTCTAGCCCACAAAAGCTTATGCCCAAATAAATTTATAGTCTCTAAGGTGCCACAAGGACTCCTTGTTATTCCAAAAGAATTGCATTCACATGGGTGGCTTTTATGTACTTCCCTCTGAATCGGTGCAGACATACAGGAGTGACTTTTTTCCAGAGTAAGTACTCAGCATTTTGATGAGGTTTCCCCTGGTGCTTTGGCATACTGCTGGCTTCTATGCATTGAGATTTTCTTGCAGCGCATTGAGGGATACTTACCGGAAGTGGCTAGAATTCTGGGACTTGGCGTCAAAGTAGCAAATTCCAATGATTCCTTTGCTGGCATCCCCATGATTCATCTGTCTTTTGTGAGTCAGTGCCATTTTCAAACTGCTGTCAGCAGCAAGGGTGGAACACAGCTTCACACTGCAGTTCAGACACTTTAATACACAGAGGATGCTGTACATGTATTTGAAGCCATGCACTAGGTGGCTTTGGCTTTAGAAGCCAGCCACTATGCTGCTTAGTCAATTTTAGTAGAGAAAGAGGTGGAGGTAGAGATTCAGCAGCTAATTGTGGAAGAAGTTTTCCTGGAGCAGCTTCACTTGACTAAATAGCATTTCTTGGCTTGGGAAATTAGCATTGACAAGTGACAAAGGGTAGCGATGTGGTCCTGGGATGACCAGCAGTGGAGGCAGAAGTTCCAGATGACAAAGGACATTTTTCCAAATATTTGCACAGAACGCTACCCAACTCCACGACACTGTAATGAGAGCTCGCCCCAGCATAGAGGTGTATGTGGCCATCGCCATCTGGAAGCTTGCCACCTCTGATTGCTACAGGTCAGTGGCTAACCAATTTAATGTTGGTAAATTAACTGTCAGAACTGTTGTCATGGATGTGTGCCCTGCTAGGAAGAAAGTGCTGATTTATAATTTCACCCCTCCACCCCCAAAAAAAGATTTGTGTTGACCAAAATATATTGTGAATCCATGTCAAATTTGTTAAAAAGAGACTGAAAAAAATCAAAATGTTTTGTTTTGACTTTTTTTTAAATGCACTGTTTTGGTTTTTTGTTCTGAAATTCCTTTTCATTGAGAATTTTACTTCAAAGACTTATTTTTTAAAACAAGTTAAAAAACCTGAGAAACAAAACATTTTGTTTGACATGAAACAATACTTCCGTGTTTCCCACACCCAACCCCAATTTTTCAGTTCGGCCACCAATCTGAAAAGTCAGCTATTTGCACAGCTCGGTAATGTAACTACACTGTTGTCACAAGAACAAGTGCAGAAGTGGAAAGACATAACCCAGGTGATATTTCCAGACTTTAAAAAAAGATTTTCTGTTAAGTCTGGCAGTATCAGAGGCTAAATCCTCCATTGAAGTCATTTGCATTATACAGATTTAAATGAACTGGAGAGCTGGCCCATAAAGACCATTGTTAAAGGGATATCCAGTTCAGGCTGACCAATTTAAGAAACAAACTATTTTCTAAGGGTTCTGTTGTGGCTTTGCCATGAACCCAGAACAAAGGGCAGCATGTTGCTGTACAAACTCTGTAGCAGGCACAAGACAAAGATTCTGATGGTCAGTCACAATCTGTTCTGGTTTCCCCCACTCTACAGGGCAATTACCCAGCATCAGTTCTATTCCTGGGGCAGCGTATATTAAGAACATAAGAATGACCATACTGGGTCAGACAATTTTTTTAATGGTCCATCTAGCCCAGTAGCCAGTGCCAGATGCTTTAGCGGGAATGAACAGAACAGGGCAATTTATTGAGTGATCCATCCCCTGTCATCCAGTTCCAGAGGTTTAGGGACACCCAGAGCATCGAATTCCATCCCTGACCATTTTGGATAATAGCCATTGATAGACCTAATGCCCCAGCAAACTATGCTAGTTGATTCAATGGGGAGGGAGTGAGGTGGACCCAAGGCTCTATCCCACTTCCGCACCATTAGCTTACATGAAGGGGACACAGCAGACCCACGGAAATTACTCTACTCCTGATTCTGCTACCTGCAGGTAGCCAGCACAAGGGAGTAAGGGCTACTTTACACCACCAGGAGAGCTGGGGAATAATCTGGAACAGATAGTGCCCCATTTAAAAAAAAAAACCCTTAAAAGTGACCTGGGCTTTTCTGCTCCCCATGTTTTTAGGGTCTTTTCCGTGAGTCAGTTTCTTCCTTGTAAGGAGAGTGATCACTTTACATAAGCTATTACCAGCAGGAGAGTGGGTGGGGGGAGAGAAAACCTTTTGTAGTGATAAACACCCATTTTTTCATGATTTGTGTGTATAAAAACAAACATCTTCTGTATTTTCCACAGTATGCATCCGATGAAGTGAGCTGTAGCTCACGAAAGCTTATGCTCAAATAAATTGGTTAGTCTCTAAGGTGCCACAAGGACTCCTTTTCTTTTTGCAAATACAGACTAACATGGCTGTTACTCTGAAACCAGTTTCTTCCTTGCTAATTGATTATCCAGAAAAACAGGGTAAAACAGAAATAGAGACATTTTTATATAAACTTTTCAGATATAGGCATGTCTTACAAGTAACAGTAAGTACAATGTTTTCAGACACATGATTTTCAAGTTTGTGGTTGTCTGAATATATTGCCCTCCCCCCACCCCCAATTTGTGTAACTACTTAATTCATGCAGAAATTTAAATGCTACAATTCCTGTGCCAGACACCCCCCCCTCCCAGTTCTGGCACCGGTGGTGGTGGGGAGGCAGGGGGCTGTAGCTCCCCCTTTTTAACAAAAGAAACTTAAGTGCAGAATTCATGTCCCCCCCCCATATTTTTTCTCCCTATAGAATCAGATTCTGCTGGGAAGGCACTGCAATTACATGTTTTGCCCAGCAGGGCTGCTGCGACACCAAAAGGGGGCAGCTGGGTCACCATCTGAGCAGTTAGCTGCAGAGAGGGAAGAGGCACTTTGACCTGCCCCCCGCCCGCCACTACAGAAGTTCCAGCACCCTTGTCACCCACCTACAATGGTTCTGTGATGTGGACGGTTGTCTACTTGGAAGTGGAATGAAACTACCAAGTCACCTCATAGGTGACCACACAGCTATGAAATTGACAACTTTCATTTACTACCATCCAGGACAACCTAGCAGCAAAAAGGGTCTACTACCCTCATTGCTAGTGCTTTGGGCTGTCCAGTCCCTCAACCATTTCATTCTCAATGCTGAGACTCAGAATAGCATTTCTGTATTGAACAGGACATAACAGTTCAGAGGGAATTCAGAGGGAATCGTGCAGCCCTCAGGACCATTATAGTTTGACTGTAAATTATAGTCTGAAGTATAAAAGCTGATACACATTTTTCAGACCACAGGACTGAAGCCAAATCACTCAAATGTCCCCCATTACACTCTGTATACTTTTTTCCGATTCACTGTTCTACTAATCCCCTAAAATCAGGGCCATAATTCATTCTTCCAGCCTTTTGAAACCACGCTTGTTTTTAAATAGTGTGTTCTATCCATTGATGTTTTTATTTCAGATATTTTTGCAATGTCTTATTTCATTCATTTGACCCTTATTTTCCAAAAGAATCCTACTGGGCTTTAACAGTTGAAAATAATAGTTGGATAATATGAACATAATTAAAATATTTTTCAGTTGTCTTGAGGAATTTAAAAATAGTACTTTAATTAAATTCATGAGGACTTACTCAAGTGTAGCAGCTTTTCTTATTTTCCTATTTTACCTTGCAGTCTCATTTTAGTATGCATCATTTTTGTAATTACAAGGTAGTCTTCAATAAAAAAATTCAGCTTGGACACTTAATTTTTATAACGATAAGTGCTAACATTCTGGAACAAATACTGCTCTTCCACTTAGGGAACAAAACTGAAAAAAGTCTACAGATAAGCAAAGCCCCCCCACCATAGCCAAAATACACAGCCAGCAATGGATTGGATTGTCTGGAGTGATATCCAAGTCCCTGAACAGGAGACTTGCTTTCTTTCTCCTTGTGTGTGTAGAAATTATTGTCTGAAGGCCTCTGTCATTAACCCCTTCCGATAGATGGCAGCCTACAATTATACTTCAGGTTTTCTTAAAAGCACAGCAAGTTGATAGATTCAGCATAAAGCTGTAGCTCACCGTATAAATAAGTAGGCCCACTGCTGTGCGCATCAGGATAACTCATGATACATGGAGGTAACACAATGAAAATCACAGTTTAGAAATCCAATTTATCTTGCTGTGAATAGAATTGCATCCACAACAGACAGCAATTAGTTTTGTTCCATAACACTGTTCTAGAAATGTGACATTGAAAAACTATTTGCAAACTACTAGGCATTCACATAACATTTCTCTAAACTCCATGAGTTTATGCTAATTCCAGTTGTGTAGCAGGGGAGGGGGACCCTATAAAATCCTTTATAAAGTGCAGTCACAAGGTCAGAACACAACTGCTGAGGTAATGAAGCAAAAGCTTCCCTCACACTTCGATTACTTATGCATTTATTAAAGGTAAAAAATTGTGGCTACTTCTCTTTCAGAACTACTGGCATTCAACCACAGTCAAATTATGGATTAGTTATATTCTCCCTCTGTAGCATAACACTAATCTTTATAGCACATGGTTTGATTTACAGTTGGATGACCAGTATTATATTGGCTGGCTATTGTTGCTGTTCTTCATTTTGCATTAATATTTGCTAGTAATCCTCTTGCAAATGTGATTCTGGAAGTTCATTCACTTATGCATAGTAAATATAGACTGCAATACTAAAGGTGCTTAAGCATTTTCATAACATGAAGTGGGTGTGTAAGTGTTTACAGGATTCTGTCAATAGCAACTAACTTTTTGTATAAAAGGCTCTTCCAAAAAGCATTATAGTCTGTCACAGACTCCTCTCTTAGTCACCTCAAACCCCACATGCTATCCCTTATAGCAGCCAGAAACCTGCCATGGATTTTCTTGTGATCAGGGCATCTGGATGCTGGGAGAACAAAGGGGTGCATGGCTTTCCCTCTGAACATTCAGCATCTTTATTTTTTCTCTGGGAAACTCACTGCTAAATGAGATGACATGAGTCAGGCTTCCTGTATTGGTTTAGTTTGAAATTACCTCACTTTTTGGGAGCAACCTTATTTATGAAGGAGGGATACTAATTAGACTCAAAAAGAAAAGGAGTACTTGTGGCACCTTAGAACTAACAAATTTATTAGAGCATAAGCTTTCGTGAGCTATAGCTTACTTCATCGGATGCATACCTGAAACTTGTAATTAGACTCAAAGGCTTGATTCTTTTTTCACCGAGGGCATGTCTACACAGGTATATTGACAGAAATGGCTATTGAGGAATAAGCTATTCTGCAATAACTTCCTGTGCGGACACTATTCCAGAATAAATATGACTTATTCCAGAATACAGAGTATCCACACAGGGAGCTATTCTGGAAAAAGCTATTCCTGTCAATTCCTCTGGGAAGATAAGCCCTAACATCAGTTTCTCAGGATTGTTTAAAGGCAATGCTACTACCAATACCCAGCTCTTGTATAGTGCTTTTCATCCATTGGCCTCAAAGCTCTTTACAAAGGAGCATCAGTATCATTACCCCTATTTTACAGATGGAGAAACGGAGGCACAGGGAAGGAAGTGACTTGCCCCAGGTTAACTACCAAAGCAGTGGCAGAGCCAGGATTTGAACTCCAGTCACCTGAGTTTATGTTCTTCCTCACTTGCGTTGAGGTGGGTTTGCATGCCATATGCAGAGCCACTGTACCCTGGCCAGTCAGAGGTAAGAACTTGTATTTGAAAATGGAAGGGAGAGGGTTTTTAGATATACAAAAATAGATTAAAAAAATCATATGCATCACAAAACCCATTCTAGAAACACAGACTTGGTAGATATGACTAAATTTGGAATGTGCTCAAGAATCAACTGGCACCAAATTAGTTACCACATCTAAGCTTTGCATTGTTCCCGTGATACAAAATAGCCATAAACCAGTAGGTTTACAACTGTTTTGCATCAGAGTGGTGGAAAGCAGCAGCTTACTGATAAGTCTAGCTCAAAGTCTTGTCAAAGCTGGTGCACACACAAAAAAGGGACCCATAGTTCACCATAAATGCAGATACGACAGTAGCAGTAGTGGAAGCTGTATGGTAGGTTGGGCACAGGTGTTTAACTATTGCCAATTTAATTCTGCTTGCAGGGTTAGATGACATGATGGTAAAAAAGTTAGCCTGCCTGAGCCTTGTCTAGACTGCAGTTTCCCTTAGAATTGCTCTAGTGGGCAAGAGTGGTGAATTACAGGCCCCATTTTTGCCAATGTGGACACAGCCCAAAATATTGAAAGCAACAACATATTTCAACTGCTGACAAACTAACAGCAAAGCCAACAGCAGGCTCATAAATGAAGTTTTCCAAGATTGCAAATTCCCTCTCTCTCTCTGTTACTCACCTCAAAGATTATCTACAAATAAATCAATGAAGCCTAGTAAAACTATCAATTTCAGACACAGTTTAAATCCATTGACTGATTTACACTGGTGTAAGCTCAGAATCAGGCCATACATGCTTTGTGTTTTTTGACTACACCAATATCAGTACAAAATGGGAGAGACCAGAGAATTCTACGAATAATCATAATATTTAATTTCAGTATAAATGAGTAGTCACATAATTACATCCCTATGACCAGGTTCAAAGTGCAAGTTGGTTGTGTATGCTGCTACATAAGAAGAATAAGAATGACAGTGACATAATGCTGGAAGAAAGAACTAAAGAGAAAAGAAAATACTAGAAATAGACTGGGGAAATGTATGATACAGTGTTGAAAGTGAGGAATCTCTGTGGTGCTGCAGTGCAGGTCTGGATAATTTCAGACACATAAAATTTCAAGCACATAAAAGCAATCTTAAAGAACCCAATGTAGTAAAAACAGAGAAAATGAAATTATGCTTGTTAAGCAAACCATTGCTTTTGTTATAGTTTAGTTTATGAAAAGTATGAATCTAGATAAGGCATTTTGAGAGTAGTTACAGATTTTTTTAAAAAGCAGTCGCTTACATCTCCTGAAAACTATCCCCTCTGACCCCTCTTATCTGCATGTCAACTTCTCTTGTCCAGATAGCAAATGTACTGCTGTCCCTAATCCACTTATCAAGCCCCTTACTCTGGGTTAGTTTGTATGTCTAGATATGACTCCTCATTCTTTCCAAACAAGTTTTTTCCCCTACACACACACAAATTTGGATTCATTGCTTTCTCTAAGAGATGGGCCATTGGGGATCCAAAATACCTTTAATGATGATTAATAGCAATCTTTCAAAAGCTTCAGAGTAGCAGCCATGTTAGTCTGTATCCGCAAAAAGAAAAGGAGTACTTGTGCCACTTTAGAGACTAACAAATTTATTTGAGCATAAGCTTTCACTGTGTATGGTAACACCCATTGTTTCATGTTCTCTGTGTATATAAATCTCCCCCCACTGTATTTTCCACTGAATGCATCCGATGAAGTGAGCTGTAGCTCACGAAAGCTTATGCTCAAATAAATTTGTTAGTCTCTAAGGTGCCACAAGTACTCCTTTTCTTTTTTCAAAAGCTTGATGACCTAACTCAAATACTGCCTTTCACAGACCACCTAAGGATGGTTGTATCTAGTTTGGGTCAGGTCTCTTGAAATATGATTTAAGGGCAGGTCTTCAAAATCCTCTGTCACAGCCCTTAGGCTAATCTGTCCCAATTTTGAAGAAGATATCTAAAGAGAAATGTGTAAGAGAAATTATTATAGGAAGCTGAAAATGATCTGACATTCATCCTTTTACCACTTACATTGTATGTGACCTCTGTTTTGCGATTCATCGCTTCCAATGTCATGAATTTGCAATACTGAAAGTGAGATAACACCAGCTTTTTGGTGCATTAGAAATGAATTTCGACCAATGGACAGGGAATATCCTTCATAATGAGGGATTGTTGAAAGATACATCTCAGACACAGACAAAGCTGTATAGATTTGCTGCAGTGAGGACCAGACAAAAGTTCCATGAAGGACTGAAAGTCCTGCATTATGGTCTCTCATAGTCTGCACACCTATTCTTCATACATATGCAAGATGAAGGGGGAAAATCACTTGTCAGATATGAATCAAGTTGCTACAGCTAATGGACCCAATGTCATACCTCATTATTGTGTTCCAGTGTGGGGTTGGTTCCTATTGTTTTATGTACAGTAAAGGCTTCTAAAATGGCAAAGCACAGTCTCATCCTGATCTGTGGTGGTAGGAATTCCTCAGTTGAGATCGATCCATTGGGAACCTCCTGTCTCTGGCCTCTCAGATGCCCCCCTGGGGAACATCATCTGTGGCATCCTCACTGATGGCAACTGTCAGTGATTGGCACATAACATTGTTGTCAATTAACACCGCTAAGTCTTGGCAGCCTGTATGGGGTGTACTGTTCCCTGAAAGAGCTGAATTAGGCCAGGTGAGCCTAATAAACTGCAAACAGGGGAGATTTAGGATGAGTGGAGAAGCAAGGTTACCTGTGGAAGAACAGGTGGGGTTTCTATAGAGCCAGGAGGCTGGCAACAGTGAGAAAGGGATGGGAACTCATGAGAAGAATTTACTTAGTAGGCCTAGAAGAGAGGGGTCTGACTAGGAAGGCTGATGAAGGAGAAACTTAAAGCAAGTCCAGGCAAGAGAGCAGTAGGGTTAGGGAAATCCCAGACCTTAACTGCTTGCTATAGGACCCTGGACTGAAACCCAGAGTAGAGGGCAGGCCTGGGTTTCCCTGCCATCCACTGCAGAGTGGTTTTGCATGGGGCAGTGAATGAGAAGACTGCCTGAATCATTGAGGGAGTGATATAGTCAGGTCAGAGGGTGTGAGGACTGCCTGATTCTGCTGGTGTAGAAGGACTTTGAAAGAGTCCCCCAGAATGAGAAATCATAGTGTGACCTGGCTAGAGGGCCGAGTCATGAAGCAACCATGAGACTCCATGAGTGGGAGGAGAGCTGCAACAGTGAAAGAGGGGGGCAAAAAAGGGGCAATGAACTGATTTTGACCCCTGGCTTCAGTTCTTGGCTCCCAAGCTCCTGTCACTAGTTCTGCCTACCTTCAACCAGGATCCTGACACTACACTGGCATTTATGAATTGAAGGTTTTTGATTTTTTGCTGAGAACTCAACATTTTCAGTGAAAAAACAAAACAAACCCCATCCCCCAAAAGACATTGCCTGACCAGCTCTACTTTGGGATGTTGCAGATGAAGCCATATTTTACAACATCAGACCTTAAAATAACAGGCTGTTCTCTCTTTATGTATAAGATTGCACAAAGCACTCACATGTGATGCTACAAGAAAGAAATTATAATGTTTATATTACCAAAGATGTTCTAATTTATAGGCAAGAAACACAATAATTGGAATTAACTAACAGTCAGACCTGTCTGGAAAAGCCCAGAAGAATTTTATAATCTTTCTTTAGGTATTTTGACCCACTGGTCCATCCTGCCTGCTTAGGTTTAGATAGTTGAATCATTATTTGGAGGTATCCTTGGAAATTACTTTTTGTAGGGGGAATGTTGCAGCTACTGGTATGTACTTCCGTGCCTCCTCCAATCAGCACTCTCTTTATTCTCATCTTAATGATGTGGGGGTGATATTTTAACTGGAATTACTATTATTTTTCTTGGTATATCTTTAACTGTTCTGCCTTGCTCCAGGCTGCACTTTGTGTACCAATGTCACTGATCCTTGCATTTCCTTCTTAGTTTCTATAGAAAGCCTATAGTGCCACCACAAATCCAACTCTTCTCTTTCAGTCTCCCTTTGCACAGAAGACAACAGCAGTAGTCTTCAACAGAATCTTTCATTTTCCAGCAAGAAGTCGTCCTAATTATACAGTGACTGAATCGCTCTCAACATCAAAGTAACAATACAGTTGTTTCTCCTGGTCTTTGCCCCTCAAACTTGGGGAGCCTCCTCATCAAGTCCAGGTGCCTTAAGATGCACTTGAAAATCTCCTTTAGAAGAATGATTACATCTTCGCTGATGTAATTACATCCTCAGTTGCCCACAGCTGTATTTGTGGTAATAAAAAACTAAGTTTCATTATATTATACCATGACCATATTATTAACCTTCATTCACCTCCTGAAAACACAGTACAATCAGAACAGTGCAAGAAACCTTGGTTGCCATAATGTCTTACTAACATTTGGTATTATAGCAGCCTTGTTACTGCAAATATAGTTAGGTCTGTCACCATTCCTATTCTATTTGAAACCTCATTTTTCAGGGGGTTTGTAAGTCACTGTGATAAACACTGGGCTGAATCTTTGTCTACAAGTTGTCAGATAAAATAGATGAAAACATAGTGGCCAAAATATGTGTACTGTGTACATCCCAAGAGATGGCAAATAAAACCTCGAACAGATGAGTGAGTAGAATTATTTTAGCTGTATAAAAAATGCAGCATGTTAAAAACCTTCTGGAGCTTAAGTTAATCACTGGAATTATTATGGTTTCTTTACGCCATTTCAGCAGCACAAAAAAGGGATGTAAAACTGGCCCAGCCAGGATCACCCAGTGTAGGCATGATCCATGGGAACTGTACAGTGGCTATGACATAGCCCTTCCACCAACTCCGCAGAAGTTGTATTAGGTTCTGACAGGAACTTCTTTCTGCCGTGGAATATTTCAAGGTTTGTCGGGGCAACACTATCAGAACCAACCCAAGAGGAAACTTTAGGGAGTCAACAGGTAGTGCACAGACACAAGACCTTAGGTGAGAAGATCATGGCTTCAAGCAGGTTCCCCAAGATACAGGCAGAATGCCTAACCCTCCCCAGGCAAAGAAATTGTGAGTGGAAGCTCATTTATTCCCAGGAGTGAAGTCTCGAATGTTCCCACTTTAAGACACCTTTGAGAATAGGATTCCTCATCATGAGATTCCTCCTAAATCATCCAAACAAACAAGGAGATGAAGGATCAGATGTTTTCCTTTTAATGATACATAAAGGTTTGGCACTTGGCAGGTTCCATTCATTTTGGAATGGCACACAAAATTCAAATGCTTATATAAGAACTATCTGAACCTACCAGGCAAACAAAATTGGCCCTGGAAATTTCATGAAAAGGAGATCTCTCCTTTTATTTTGGTATTTTATCTTCCAGTGACCACTAAACTAGGAAATAAGAAGAATGTAGGGAAGGAAAGAAGGTAAAAATGTGGTCTAAGCTTTTTGGAAGCTCAATAAAATTCTGATTCAGGGTTAAATCAATTCTTATGAATACATTTACGCAATGCTTACTTCCTATTAAGCAATCACTATGCATATAAAAGAGAAATGTTACTGGCAGGATATATCTTCAGGAATACATGGGGTGGGGGAGGGACAGACAGTTTGTGACCCATTCTTCCACTCCATCCATTCTGGACCCTGTCTGCACAAATTGTCAATTAAAATTGTGTCCTCAAGTGTATTCCCCATAGAGCAGATGCCAAGGACTTATCCATTAGTGCAGATACAAAGACTTCTAGCACCAGATAGCTATTTCCTAGGTTAGTTACTGCAGTTTCCATACTTCAGGTGGAACAAATGACAGTCAATTGTCTGGCCAGTGCTGGTAAATTCAGGGAATTAGTTCCAAGATTAATTGGATCTAGCCCTTGTACTATGGCATATTTTAATTCTCAGATAGGTTTCGATTCACCACCTGCGATAATTGGGAATTCTCTGTAATATTTATAATCTTATGTATGTCTGTTTCCCTCTGTACATTGCTACTCAGTGGGGGCAAAAGGGTTACATCTGCTTTTGGAGCAGAACAGGAGACATGATCTGATTCTCCCTGGAGACAAAGGACTGACTGAAAGGGAATAAGAGTTGGTTTTCAGAAGAGGCATGACAACTCGCATCTGGGTCTACCAAAAGGTTAGAGAGACAAAGCCTGAAATGGAATCCATAGCTGCTTGGCTGGCTGATGGCACGGGCTTGACTAGATGGACTATGTCTTAATCTTTATTTATTTATGTTAATCTATGGACTTTCTGATTCTGTATGCCAAGGGACTAATACATTTTTATCTTGTTTTGAAAAAGGCTGCCTGCTGTCACTGCAAATACTCACGGAGAGCATTGCAACCTGACAGGGTACAGTTCAAGCCTCCAGCAGGAGTCTAGCTTGTCTGGATTCAGTGAAAGGAACCACAGGGAGAGGTAGGGATCAGTTATGCCTGAAGTCCCAGATCTGGAGTCTTGGAGGCCATGGGGCCTATCCCAGTTGGAAATATATGTGCCCCGGGGGCTCGGCGCACTAAAGGGGTCACTCCCAAGGGAATGGTTATAGTCTGGTCATAGATCAGACCTTGTGGATCCAGGATACGCCCATTATGCATAGGAATTACAGCCAATAGGGTAAGCAAGGTCACTTACTGTTCTCAAACCTTTCTAAATGCAAGCCTGAAAACGGAATTTCCTCTTTTGTTTTATAGGTTTTATTTTTGGCTATTTTAATTAAAGCTGGGTAAAGAATGTCAAAAATATTGGGAATATGAGTAGTGTTTCTTTAAAACTCTATGACTAGGCCAAGCTGGGGGAGGAAGTGGAGTATGTATGGAAGGCTCTAGGCAGAAGCTCTCCCAGGGGAAGAGGGGAAGGGGAGAGACTTACCTAAGGAATCATCGTATTTTCCTTATTCAAATAAAAGCATTTGCACTCTCATCCAAGGAAGGAACAGAAACAAAAATCACAACGAAGCAATGTACTTAGAAGAGAGAAAAAGTCACCTGAAGTATGGCCATTTGGAGTATGGAAACTGGAGTAAGTGACCTGCGAAATAGCTCACCAGAGCTAGAAGTCCCTGTAAACTGTAGTAATAGAGAAGTCCTTGAAATCTACTCTCAGAGGAATACACTTGAGGACACAAGTTTAATTGACAATTTATGCAGACAGAGTCCGTATCTTGATAATGAAATTCAATAAAGACAAGTGCATAATATTGTGTCCAGTTTTGTGCACCACACTTTAGAGAAAGATTTGGACAAATTGATGAGAGTCCAGAGGAGGGCAACAAAAGTGATAAAAGGTCTAGAAAACCTAACGTCAGAAAAGGTTAAAAAATGGGCATGTTTAGTTGTCAGAAAAGAAGACTGAGTGGGGACTGTTATAAAGAGAATGGTGATCAATTGCTTTCCATGTCCACTAAAGGTAAAACAAGAAGTAATCAACTTAATCCGCAGCAAGGGAGATTTAGGTTCGATATTTAGGAAAAACTTTCTAACTACAAGGACTGAACTGGAAAAGTTACCAAGGGAGGTTGTGGAATCCTTGTCTCGGCAGGTTTTTAAGACCGGGTTAGACAAACACTTATCAAGGATAGTCTAGGAGGTTTACTTGGTTCTGTCTCAGCATGGGGGGCTGGACCAGACAAGTCAAGGTGTTTACCACCCATTTCTGTGATTCTACAGAACTGTCCCAAAAAACAAGGAACCCATAGAGTTAAAAAAAAATCACCAAAATGGAATTATTTTCAATCATGAATAAAGTTAAGGAACTAATCTGCTTATAGGTTTTATGCAAGAAAAGTTTGCTAAATTAGTTGGATAAACTGCTCATTGCAAATTTCTTTCTGTTTTGTTGGAGAATATCATGGAAAATAAAATTTGAATTAAAAAATGTGAGCATTTTAAACAGAAAATTGAATCTAGGAGTTATGTTCATCTAATTGCGGGAGGGGTGGGGGTGGGGCAGAAATATGCCATGTGAGCTGAGTCCAATCAAAACTGCTTGAATTTTGAACACTTTCAACAAACTGTTCACAGCTGTGCCATGGTCCAAGAATTATTCAGAGAAATATGATACATAGTTTTGAATAACAAATTAACAAAAGTTACAACCTGCTGCAGATAATTCATGAACAGAAAGAGAAGCAAAAATAATTCATTACAGTTACTAAAAACGATTCATCCAATTCAAGCTGTCATGCAGATTGTGGGATGCTTTAGTGTCAAACCTTTAACATATCTATGTAAGTGAAAAACAATTCAACAGCATCACCAAAGACAAAACATTGATATGCTTAAACATGTTTTTGCAGTAAAAAAGGCATAATACAATAATGGCCATTGATGGAGCAGCAAAGATGGATGATTCTGGTAAAACCAAACATTATGGAGATACAGAAACAAGACCATCTTCATGGGCAACCTCAAAGCAACCCAAAAGGACTGAGAATCCTGGAAGTGGATTATAAAAAGTCCCCAGTACAATAATATTGATTGCAATAGTTTAATTCTATGGCAATATTTTAGTGCTCATTATTTTTATTTTGTAGGCAAGAAAGCTTTTCTGGATGTGTTGCACAACAGAGGAAGTTATTCGTGAATTTTGGTATATATTTTTTTACTAGTAAAGTAAATCCCCTGAGGCTATAACTCATTAACAGCAAACAAATATGATCAAATTTTTTCTTGAAAAGTTACATTGTATCCATTAATATTTATAAAAGAAATAACACATGCCCTGCATTTTTACTGTTCAGCAGGATGGAATGTTGATGACTGCAATAAGAGCACTTTAAGCCTAGACTGATCACAGTAAAAAAAAAGGGTGCATAATGCTTCATATAGATTTACTAAATGAGATGACAGCTTACTAAAGCATTAAAAATGAATTACCATTCCTCATTTCCTGAACTATCTTCAATATTAGTTTGGCATGTGTGAAGGCTGATGTACAGTCTGTATTCTGTACAGACACTGTATCATACAATCTGTATTCTGTACTGACATATCATACATTATTTCCAGACAATTTGGAGTGTTTGTGCTGATTCTATTAAAGAGACTTTAATTCAAAGAATTCTGACTGTAATGACATATTATTGTTAGTTCTTTAAAGTGAAATCTGTGACTATATCTGAGAAGTGAATTCGATGGAGTACAGTATCTTTCAAATTGCTTCTCTTAACCCAAGATACTGTAGAAAGGAGCATTAATGCATTTAAAAATATGCTGGCAGGCATATGTGGTTCTCATTGATTTGAAAAAGCAGCATACTCCAGGAAGCACCTGTACCAAGTCAGGAAGATGCTAACTTTAAGAATGGTATCATAGTGCTCCTCCACCCAGCCTCACCTATACTACACCATAGTGTGCCAGATAAAAGTGACTGAGCTTATTCTTGAAGGGAAACTGCATGTAAAAAGTAAAGACATTTAAAAGTTACTGGGATTAAAAAGCCCAAATTAATTTACAGAATGAATAGTCGAAGCAAGGCTGTAAGTGATTAATAAGTACTTAAAATCTACACACAAGATGAGAACTAGGAAGCATAACTGATTCTTTATGGAAATGTTTTATTAATTGAAATGCTAACCAAACTGTCAAACTGCATGAATATCTGTGTTAAGACCAGAACAGGTGCTTTAGATACTGCAAAGATGATTAAGGGCTGGCTTCCTGTGTTTCACGACATCAAGGTCAAATGTCTTGTCCTCACCTTCCAGTCCTGTCACAACTCTCTAAGGGTTATTTTACTGGTTGTGGCAAAATGGCCGATTTTAGTCTGGTGGGTGGGTCCTGCACTTTTCTTGGCAGGGAGCTAAGATGCCACCCTCTGCCCCTGCTCTTGGGTGCCAGGAGCCCCACTACTAGCCCAGGAAGGTGGTAGAGGAGGGAAGCAGGAGAGGGGGTCTGGGTTTGCGCCTCGCTCTGAGTCCCAGCCCCTCTCAGCCCCTGTGGGTTTCTTACCCTCATCCCCCTTAGGTGGGGTTACCCTCGGTCCCGAGGTGCTGGGGGGAAGGGAATCTCCCGGTCCTGCTGGGCAGGGTCTCCCTTACTCCAATTCTCAGGTCTTCCAAATCTCTCAACACACCTCCTAGCTCCAGTCCTTTCTCCTTCCTCCTCCTCTGTCTACCTGACGCAGGGGGGTTTTATTAGGTTCCTAACAGGGCCTTAATTGACTGCAGGTGCTCCAATTAACCTGCTGCCACCTTCCCTAGTCTACAGGGAACCACGCCTTCATTAGCCTTGAGCTTATATATTTCCCCTCTAGCACTCTCCCACTGCTCCCTGGCTCTCCTGTATCACATGGCACATACTACTTTAGTTTGAGTGCTCTGAACCACCTAACTTATCTGCACATGTCTTGTTCCCTCTGCATTCAAATCAGGCAACTTCTTCTCTACATTGCCTAGGCACCAGCAGAGGAGTCATTAAGAGCACAGGAGAGACACGTTCCCTGCTCTTAGTTTCAGTGCTCAGTCTCACCCCAGCCAAGGCAGCTGGGACCAGCAGTTACAGGGAAAGTCCTGAAGAGCCCCCATAGCTCTGGACTGGAGCATGCTCAGTTGCTCTATGAGGAGTAGTGCATCCACAGTCTGATCACATGTAGGAGCAGTAAGGGAACAAAGCATGCTCAGCAAGGATGGATCTTTGTAGATTGTAGCTGCTAAAATTGATGAATTCAACAGAGGATGTGCACCCTGTACTTATTCAAAGGCTCATAAGCTGGCTAAATTTGGGCAGATTTCCTCAGAGATGGCAAGAAGCACATCCCTGAACCAAAGATTACCTCCCTGCCAAATTTCAAGTTTCTGCTCCAAAGAATGGAAATGCTAGAGCTGATTGGCAGAATGTAACATGGGTATTTTTTCTGAGCCTCATTCTCAGAATTTTTTTTCTGAAATTTTCCAAACATATATTTAGCCTGAGGCAGATGTCTGGTACATAAAATGTCAGCCCAAATGTTTAAAGTTCGGCAAAATGATAGTATGTGAAAACAGGGTCTTATAATGAGAAGATTTGGGCAACCTCATTCAGTGCTGCTAGCCCCGCCTATAATGAGCAAAAGAACAGGTGCTACTGTTGGGATATGTATCTATCTATCTATCTATAATGAATATACATTATGATTCATATATCCATGTAATACGTTATAGGTCATTGAGGCTTGGTATGAATGACATGTGCTTGACATGAATACGTGTGTTGCAAGCTGGCAACTGAAGCAAGAACTTAAGGTTAAGAACTATTAGAACTACTTGTGCAAAAACAATCTTGTTATGTTCCGAGAAAAATACAGAGAATCAACAGAAAAGGAAACAACACCGGCTGAACAGATATAAAATTGTATAAGAACTGGAGGAAGTGGCATGCCTTGGCTCATGGCGGCCCTCCTAGGATTGTCTCTTTGGAATTGTGTGGGTAGAAGGCCTAGTAAACAAAGGCAAAGAACCGATGGTGTGACAGAATGGACTATAAATGGTTGCCTATGATTTCTGCAAATCAGAGTTGTTTATTGATCCAGAGCCCCATGTGGATATAGATGTGGTTTTCGCCAGCTCCCCGTGTCTTATGATCTTATGATTGGAAGGAATCTCGACTAGCCAACGGGACCATTCTGACCTTTGGACTCTGGTATAGTTTGTTTGGGGTGTGAATGTGGAGTGAGTAAGGTTTGTTTTGTAATCAATAAAGAGCATTTAGAATATTATATACCAACACTGTGTCCAGTATCTGCCTGCTCCCCATCTCATAGGGAGACCTCTATTGCGGGTCTAACACTACCAATAGTCTACTACAGAATATTTAATGCTATTAATATCTAGGAGACTTAAATCTATTTTTCTCCAGTATATATCTATGCAGAAACAAAACTGCTTACAGATAACTTTGAACAACAAGATCCTGAAGTGACAAGCTGCAAAGCTGGATCTCAAACAATCAAACAATCTGGTTGGAAGGAGCACAAGTAAACATAAGTGCACAACATCTGGAGTGTATTCCATATGCCTTGCCTCTATTACAAGTGTGGCAACAACAATGGGGAGATGGGACTATACAAAATAAGAGAGGTATAGGGGAATATATCGTAGGTAGTATTGGTGCTGGAGCTGGAGTTTTAAACTCATTTAATATTGAGATGTTACAAGGAAAATGTCAGCTTCGGTAGGATTTTGGCAGTTATACAGACACATGTGACACAAAATTTTGGTGCATTATCAGAACAAGAAATAAGAAGTGTGGAACTCCAATTGAAATAAGCCCAAGCCTTGAAAACGTCTCTAAATGTAAATCTATTTGGTGTGTCTGAGATTGACAATAAAACTGTACTTGCAATACGATGTGTACAGATGCAAATTTATGAGATACAATACACAGAGAGAATGGTTGATCTGTTAAGTAATGGGCAATGGCCTTTTGAGTGGTTCAAAGATCCTCATATATGGAATCAACAAATTGCAGGATGGAAGAAATATATGGAGTTTAATTGGGAAGAAGCCACTCTGAGGGGAGAGTAGAAAGGCAGAATGCTGTTACACAACACAGGGAATCAAAGAAAAGCATCAATGGCTTGGGTATTGTCAAAAATTATTAATGAAGAGTTATGGCAAATAGCAATAAGCAGGGCCGCCCGCCGGGGGGGGGGGAGGGGAGGCAAGTGGTGCAATTTGCCCCAGGCCCTGGGCCCCGCAGACAGGGCAGGGACAATTTTGGCAGCAATTCGGTGGCAGGTCTTTCAGTCCCTCTCTTCCTCGTCGGCGGCACTTTGGCGGCAGCTCAATCGCTCTGCTTCAGTCTTCTGAGGCAATTCGGCAGCGGGTCCTTCTGTCCTCTTCTTTCTTCGGCGGCATGACTTGGGTTTTTCTTTTTTTTTTCTTCGCTGCTTGGGGTGGCAAAACTAACTTTTTTTTATGGAAGAGGCCCCCGAAATTGCTTTGCCCCAGGCCCCCTGAATCCTCTGGGCGGCACTGGCAATAAGTGGGACACACTTGATTCAAGAAGAAGGGGATTATAAATTAGTAGAATTAACTAAACATTATGAAGAGTGGGGATGAAGTAAATGAGTGTGCCTACATCTAACTTGGTCCCTAGAGGGATGTCATTTGAACCATTCAAGTAGACAATGTATCATGCAATATTTAGCCTCTAATGGCACAAGAGTGTTTGATTTAGACAACGGGTGTATTTGTGTGGTAACCACTGAAAAACAAATATTTTGGGGAAGTATGACAAGAAAAGGCCCAATTGAGTCATGTAAATGTAGTGCAACAGAGGTCATTCTTAATGGAATTATTTACTGAGGTACTCTATTTTTAAAAAAGGAAATTGTTTGGGAACCAAAAGATGTGGACTGGTCCTTTGATTTGAGGATACATTGGGAATAATGGGAAAAATTCATTGATGAAAGTGAAAAAATCAGCAATCTGCAAAAGATGTATCTGAGTCTGCTCAGCTCGGAAAAATAAACATTTTGATCCACAATGGTCAAATATTAAAATTGGGGAAAGAAGGAGAAGAATTGGCAATTTCTTATTGGTATGATGTTTTTAAAGGATGGTCTCCCAGAGTCACAGCTCTTGTAAATTTAATGCTACATCCCATTATCATATTATTTGCATTAATGATTTTGTTAACCTTTAATATGCTATGTTTATATCGCCGAATAAGAAAGCGCCAAGAAGTTTTGGAGCAAGTGATATATAAAATTGAATTGCTTGCCAAATTATAAAGTGATACAATAATTAATGGCATTAATCATGTATCGAGAGGGGTGGATGTTGGGAAATTATATATATGTATACACACCCTGTATATATACATTGTGATTCATATGTTATAGATCATTGAGGCCTGGTATGAATGATGCATGCTTGACATGAATACATGCGTTGCAAGTTGGCAACTGAAGCAAGAACTTAAGGTCAAGAACTATTAGAACTATTTGTGAAAAAATAATCTTGTTATGTTCTGAGAAATATACGGAGAATCAACAGAAAAGGAAACATCAGCTGAACAGATATAAAATTGTATAAGAACTGGAGGAAATGGCATGCCCCCTTGAATCATGGCAGCCTCCACAGGATTGTCTCTTTGCAATTGTGTGAGTAGAAGGCCTAGTAAACAAAGGCAAAGAACCGATGATGCGACAGAACGGGCTATAAATGTTGCCTATGATTTCTGCAAATTGGAGTCATTTGCTGATCCAGAACTCCTCGTGGATATAGATGTGGATTTCGCCGGCTCCCTGCATCTTATGATCACAAAGAATCTTTACTGGCCATTGGGACCATTCTGACCTTTGGACTCGGATATAGTATGTTTGGGGTGTGAATGTGGAGGGAGTAAGGTTTGTTTTGTAATCAATAAAGAGCATTTAGAGTATTATATACCAACACTGTGTCCAGTATCTGCCTGCTCCCCATCCCGTAGGGAGACCTCTATTGTCGGTCTAACACTACCAATATTCTACTATAGAATATTTAATGTTATTAATATCTAGGAGACTTAATCTATTTTTCTCCATTATAAATCTATACAGAAACAAAACTGCTTACAGATAACTTTGAACAGCAAGACCCTAAAGTGACAAGCTGCAAAGCTGGATCTCAAAATTATATGGGTGTTTAAGATCTAGAAATTTGCTTCATGCTATTCTAGAGATTTGGTAGAGGCCAAAGGCAAAATTCAAATCAGGAATATTTGGAATCACTTAGTTGGTTATGACCCTACTGTAAAAAGAAAGGGACAAATTCTGAGATATTGCCATTCTTAATCACCTCTATGTCTGACCTGAAGTAATTCAAACCTTGCAAAACTATTTATCTTGGACTACAGTTAAATAAGAACAAATATGACCCAAAAGAAAAGACAAACTGAAGAAGAAATGTCCGTGCTCAACTGTGTTCATTATTAGCAGATCATGATTCTGATGCAAGACTCTGCAGGAAGTTTATATTGACTAATGGCAACAACAACAAACTAGTTAAAAAGTTACAACTTATGAAAGGCTTAACAGAAGTCCAGGTAGAAATTCAATTGCAAGTAGGTTGTGAGAAATAAAGTCATAATTACTGTGAAGATGATATATGAAGCATGTATTGTATATTCACTGAGCCGTACTTGCCTTTTGAGAAGGCGATCAATCAAAAGACCACCCCTCAAAACTGATGAAAAAGAGGCTAGTTGGCTATGGCAATTTGCTTCTCTCAAGTTAAGAGCACCTGGACAGGAGATAAGAAAGTAGAGGATCCTTGTCTTGCTATCTGAATTGCTCCTCTTGGAAATATCAAGAAATATAGATCTCTCTCTTTCAGCCTGAACAAAAACACTAGCAACAATTCTATTGAATGAGGACTGTAATTAAGTATTATATTACCTCGAACTGAACAAAAAGTTTCTGCCTATCCTTGCGACACCAGACACTGACAAACTGTTGACAGAATTGGAGAATTTACATCTAAATCACGAGGGGGAAAAATAGACATTGTATGTTCTTCTATTCAGGTGATGACCTGACTAGCATTCCTATAACTAGTTACTACTTAGAACATGTGCATCTCTTTCTAAGAGCATAAAAGAACTGCAGGCCCTCAGTTTCATAATGGGCAATTGAGTCTAACTAATTTCTCCTCTGGGTAGAGAGAAACAACTTTGAATAGTGATTACCACTCTGAAACCTGTAATAATTCTGAGATTTTTGAACACTCTGGGTGAAATGAATGGGTTGAGCAAGGATTGAGTTGAAAACTGGGTAAAGATCTTTGGATCTGGTGCAATATAAGACTAGATCACTTCTTTAAAATGTTACTGAACCTATATGCTGGATAAGTATAGGCCTCAGTTGGACCTGATGGGCACAGACCTGGGAAGGGCTGGTGAGGAGCTGGCACCATTGCAGATGAAGCACTCTGTGCAGCATACCTCACGTTTTGAAAAATCTTAATATTACTCAAATGGTATTCAAAAATACGTTTATTTACACCCTGTCACTTAAAAAGAGTAACATAAATAATGGCTTATCTATTTTAATGTACTGGGTTGTGTTGCAGTTTTGTGCAGACAGAAATGAAGAGGCACTACAATGCAAAAAACCCACATCAGTTATAGCATAAAGAGCCTTTGTTCTCATTTTATTTTAATGTGGGATGATTCAGAAACCTCTGCAAAGGTGGTAATTTCCTATTAAACTCTATCTTAAAGGAGAAATGCTAATTTTTGGTTTTTCAGCATTATACAATTTAAACAAAAGTGTGGTGCTTTGGAGATTATACATTTTGTAGGCTATGGACATATTATTGGAAAATCCTGCTTAAAAGGAAAGAAAGTAATTGCAATTTCACACAATGACAGAAGGAGCTTCACTAGGAGAGGGTAGAAGGGCTCTGTGTGAGCACTATAGGTATATAACAGTGACTGTGAGGGTAGCTCTCACCAGTAGGTGAAGGCATGGGGAACATGTATGAGCATCATCTCCTCTTTCTTTATTTACCACCTCCTCTAATCACCTGGCATATGAAGGATGACTCAGTACTCTGAATAGTGCTGACCACTGGGAACCTAATCCAAAGTTAACTGGAGTCAACAGACTTCCATTGCAACCTAAAAGTGCTCCTGAGTTTGCTTTACAACTGCTGTTGGCTGCACTCACCCTGGTGAGCACGCTCTGTTATATATTGCAGCTTCATTTATTCCTTCTACTATAGACACAGCACTAAAAGAAAGAGAGTTGTTAGGAGAGACTGGGAAGCAGACACATGCCCTGAGCATTGTAGGGGAAACATTTAAACCCTGCAAGGCACAAAAATATGGAGCTGTTGTTGCTCATAGTGGAGAAGTCATTCAATAATTATTTGTAGAAACCTGGAGTGATTATATCATTGTCATAAATATAAAGGGAAGGGTAAACACCTTTAAAATCCCTTCTGGCCAGAGGAAAAATCCTTTCACCTGTAAAGGGTTAAGAAGCTAGGATAACCTTGCTGGCACCTGACCAAAATGACCAATGAGGAGACAAGATACTTTCAAAAGCTGAGGGGAGGGTTTTACTTACTAAGTTCTAAGACTCCATCCCGGCAAAAGCATCACACAGACAGACTCTTTGTTTTTCCCTCCCCCCAGCTTTTGAAAGTATCTTGTCTCCTCATTGGTCATTTTGGTCAGGTGCCAGCAAGGTTATCCTAGCTTCTTAACCCTTTACAGGTGAAAGGATTTTTCTTCTGGCCAGGAGGGATTTTAAAGGTGTTTACCCTTCCCTTTATATTTATGACAATCATAGCCTAGTTCTCTGTCTTATTGGATAGAAGTAACACCAAACATCATGGAGAAGACACCTACCCCACCTTTTAAGCACAAATTCCACAGGAATTCTACACCAGTTATGCTTGTTGAAAATACAGAGCCTACAATATAGCGGCAGACAGTGATGTGTGATAGAAACAAAGATATGAGGCTCATTGGTACTACTACAAGTGACCCTAACACTACAGAGCAGGAAGACGTTCCCAATACAGCTACATCAGGAAGTACAGAGAGAGAAGTCATGATCCACCTCTCACACTCCATTTGCAACATGTTGTATATGTAATGAAAGTAATACATTTGTAACTTTCTGATGTCCCTTTACACTGAAGGGGAGGAGTATGAGTGTACAGGAATTGGGTAGTGTCTCTTTAAACAATTTGTGGGCCCCTTAGTTTGCTGTCTATGTTCCATTTAGAACCTTGCCAGAGCAGCAGTGTGCATATGTAGCTAAGTCTTTCTTGTTGCATACAGTTCATAAACATGGATATTCAGACTATACTATATCTGTGTGGTTCATTCATATTCTATCGGTAGAATAAAGAGCAAAAGACGACAGTTTTGAACACATACTTTAAATGTAAGTATTTTACTTAAATACTGCACCTATGAATAAAAGTTCCATATCAACGCCTAATCAGCAGTTCTGATATGTAACCAAGACATGCAGGATCTGATAGGCTACCACTATTTTCAAGATCAAATATCCAACTGTGTGTTACATCTCATCCATCTTTAAGCTGCAGGGATTGAGACAGATGAAACACACTAATCATCCCAGTCAATTGTAACAAACAGCATCTTTTCTATTCTGAATGCTCATCTTAAATTCAGATCTCAGCTGGGTCTGCAAATGCTACCTGGGAATCATCCTAAAGCTTCTCAGCTGAAAAAATATCTCTGGCATCAATTAAAATCTTTTGGACAACTGAGGTAGCTTGACCTTTAAAATTACTGCAAAGACACTAAAATAAGACTTATAGGAAGTGGAAACATTCATGCTAAGATGTTTACTGTGTTTGGGAACTCAACAATATAGACAGAGAAATAACAGCTACCATATGAGAAAACACTTTGTATGCAGAAAGGAACTTCATTTTGCTTTGACACCTCTTCTTTTGCTCAGAAATTATGATCTGAGCCCTAGGCTATCAAACACCAATGCACAAAATTATTCACAAAGGGTTTATGGTTCAAGTGGTAAATCCAGTCATTTGCAAAATGTTGACCCTAGTGAGTCAGCACAGGAAGCTTGATCTTTCAGTCTGATGAAAATGTAATTTTATGGATGTCAAGTCGAAGTTCAAAAGTGACATACAGTGTCATACAGATAAATAGTTTTGCTGACAGCAATGCCATACTTCATAAGCACTTGTCTGGCCAATAGTAACTATCATGCTCATTAAGAAGACTTCTTGCTAGTAAATGCACATTTAATCTCATTTTACATATCATGCATGTCTCCAGAATTAAATAATTAAGACAGACCTATTTAAGAACTGCAATTAACACTTTAGGTCAATCAACATTACATTTTAACATAATAAAGCTCTGTGGAGATAGACTGTAGGGTTTAAGTTATTTTTTGCATGCACAGCTTTCATTAGATTTAAGATAAATTACCATCAGCTAATTTTGGAGCCAGTGTCAGACAAACACTGACAGTCTGAGGCCCTGTGCTTAGGCTAAGATATTTGGCTAAGCAGCAGAGGCAGCCATAAGCTGGGAAGTGACCGTCACATCCTCACATTCCAAACTAGTCACGTTGAAATAAGGTGCTACTGGGCTGTTAGGAATACAATCCTGTCCTGATAATGCCTATCACCTCCAGAGAAAGGGAAGTGCCTCGAAGATGTAAAAGGAAACTTAGTTTGATAGCATCCTGTCTGGCAAGAACTCACTTATCAATAGCTGGGATGTGAAATCCTCATTTCTGTATTGTTTTGTCATAATAGTTCCCACTTTGCTATTATTTATTTGCATGGTCTCTGTCTGGTTCTATGATTGTTTCTGTCTGCTGTATAATTAATTTTGCTGGGTGTAAACTAATTAAGGTGGTGGGATATAATTGGTTACATAATCATGTTACAATATGTTAGGATTGGTTAGTTAAATTTCAGGAAAATGATTGGTTAAGGTATAGCTAAGCAGAACTCAAGATTTACTATACAGTCTGCAGTCAGTCAGGAAGTGTGTGGATGGGTAGGAAATGGGAAGAAGGAATGGGGGTGGGGAAATTGAATCATGTTTAGCTAAGGGCAGGAATGGGAACAGGGCCAAGGGTAAGGCTCTGTGGTGTCAGAGCTGGGAAGGGGGACACTAAGGAAGGAAACTGGAATCATGCTTGCTGGAAGTTCACCCCAATAAACATCGAATTGTTTGCACTTTTGGACTTTGGGTATTGTTGCTCTCTGTTCATGTGAGAAGGACCAGGGAAGTAAGTGGGTGAAGGAATAAGCCCCCTAACACAGAACTCAAAACTGAATTGCAGGGTTGGTTTGTTTTAAACTTCACCTTTACTATGTGTTTCCTTTGGTTTTGTTAGTGACAGTAATGTTATTTATATACGTTTTTCTCTTCCCTGCCTCAGAATAAGTAGAAAAATGGCAAACTCAGTGTATAAAAAGTTATATATGGGATTTGATAGCAAATTAGGAGCAGCTCTGGTATAACTATACAGTTCATCTTCTGCTTGTGGAGGAAAGAGTGACTTATGAGGTACCCATATTGGAGAACTTTGGTTCTCCATTTCTCTCCATCTATTCAGAAGCAAGTAAAGTAAAGTTTATCTTCCTCTCAGTTTCACAGCTTTGCAGATGAGGAGTGTGGTGCATGAAAGTGCAAGGTGAGAAGTGATGAGCAGGACAGAGTAGAATCCAGGTTTACGTCTACTGGATAGCCTTGTAGCAGGAGTAATGTCAATGTAGACGTGTCCCCCTACATTATTCCTCCATTTGTCCACTAAGGATAACACTTCAGTCCAGGCCTCCACTGATACATCCATTCTTTACCCACTCCCTACCATTTTTGCCCTGCTTTCTTGAATGTACTTGAGCAGGCGTAGAAGTGACAACCTTATTTACATCCATTCGTAGGCTCCACTTACACTTGCCTCCTACTTTTGTGCCTCCTACTGCAGAACATGTAAGGGCTTGGATGATCACTCCCACAAAGTCTCATTTGATGCTAGCTATCCCTGTGGAATTCCAGGACCAACCATTTCTCAATGTTTTAGAAAAGTAAAACAATGCAAGGTGACATTTATATTTTTGTTTCTCAGACAGCATTTTCAGGGGTGGATGGGTGAGGAGTTACACTGCATGGCCAGATGTAGCCTGCCTGCAGAGACAGTGGCTTGCAGAATACCTCCTGGAGCAGTAGGGCAGCATGCTCAAGAGGAGCCAATGCTACACCCTTTCAAAAAAAGATACAATGTGAGTTCTCCCACACTGTTGGCCTTCAAGAGCTAGGAGGTGTGAAAGGGGAGGCCATGCCCTGTTTTGTGGAGCATCTCAGGCTGCAATAGTGCACTGTAACCCTAAATGGTCAGAAAGCACAAGCACTGCCATTCCGGATGCTCTCTGTGCAGGCACATGAGGGAAGGTTTACTGTGTGCTTGTTTCCCAACCTACACTCACAGATACAACCTGGCCCTTAACTTTTACCACCACCAAATGATTTGGATTGAACTTTCAGGAAACAGAACTCATCCACCAATGATATCCTTTCAGGCTCCACGTTCTATAGAAACACCCTCACACTCCTACTATTCTGAGCTTGGTTAGGTAAAAGGGCTATAAAATGTTGGATTTACATATTTTGGTTTCTTGCATTTTGTATAAGTTGGTGGATTGCAAATAGGGAAAATAACAGCTAAACTTTCAGAGAATCAGTTGCATGTGCAGCCGACATAAGATAGTAGTTGGTACCCTCTACTGGCCAGTTCACATAAGGGGATAAAAGTCTGTTACTGCTACGAGCTAATGGAGTTATTCCTTTATCTCAGGCAGTACAAGTTCATGTTTTAATGCTTAACTCCCAGGTTCAAACAACCTAAATGAGAGATAATTAAACATGCATGGAACTTTAATATATACTAATTACATCTCTGAATGGAAGCCATTCAGTACAAATCATGCCAAACTGCAGCAGAAAGCTAAGAATGCCTGACTGTCAGGATATCACAGAGGCATGTGACCTAGTGGATAAAGCACAGGACTTGGACTTAGGAGAACAAAATTCTATTTCCAGCTCTGCTGTTGGCCTGCTGGATGACAGTAGGCAAGTCACGTCATTGCTCCGTGCCTCAGTTTCCCCATCTGTAAAATGGAGATGATACCGATCTCCTTCGTAAAGTGCTTTGAGATCTACTGCTGAAAAGAGCTAGATATTATTATTATTACTATTATCGTCTGCTGGTGGCAACGTTGCTGAACAGCATCCCAGAGTGAAGTGATCCCCAAATAATGCCATAACTACAGCAAGGAAGAGCTGGAGAGCATTAAGTATTGCAGTTTCTGCCTCAAGCCCTAATCCTCTGGCCCACCCATTACTTTTCCCCAAATCCTGTTTTACAGCCTGACTCCATGCTCACTTCCTGCCAGCCTCCTCTTCCTCTCCTTCCTCGCCAAAATAATATATCAGGCTCCCTTTCTCCATGCCTCTCTCTTCAAGTGCAGGGTGTGCCCCTGATCTCAGCTGCTTCATCTTTTGACCTGGGATGGCTAACTCAGCAGGCAATGGTGACCTAATTGTAAGCCTATCCCTCTGAACCACACATACCTGCCAAAAGCAACCCAGGTTTGCAGACACTTAAGGGGGCCTAAATTAATTGAGTACGATTATGAAAATAGACAATGGGTGCTTGTCTCTGAGGCTTTGTCCGCTTCCTCTGTCTGTTTGCATGTGGCCATCCTTTGGCAACCACAGGCTTTGTGTAAACTCGGCCTTCCAATGAAAATCCTGTCCATTCTTATTCCTTCCCTGCACCCAAAGATGTGCATGCTCATCGGGATTTCCACACACATGTGATTTGTAACATGTAACGAGCATTTCCTGCCCTGAATGGCACACCTTGATTTCAATTCTGCTGTCAAAGCTCGCTCTCAGATCAAGTAACTTTTTTCCTATCACATTGAATCAACTTTTACATGCAAGCCAAATAATTTGGGCTGAAGATGTCCTGTCAATGCCAACAGGGTCTTTACTGCTCCAGCAAAATACAGTCTCAAAGCTTTGTTTTGTAACTTAATTCCAACTAGTGAAAACAATGACACTGTGTCTGCACCTAACTCTAAATTTCAGGCTGAGCAGTGCCATCAGTCCTATCAAATACACTGGTCAGCCTTCTGGTCACACCTTTAATGGCTCTTTCCAAGGATGTCTCAGAGTACTGCAAGCTGTTTTATCTTTTGAGGACATTTTCCCACCACACACGCTTCTACCCCCTCCTACTCTTTTGTGGTAATCTCACAATTTGTACCGAGCACCTCTTGTGAGGTTTTTGACTGTAGAGCTGGTTGGGAAATTTTTCAACAAAGTGTTTTTTTGTTGGAAAATGACAATTTGTCACAAATGAAATTGTTTGCAGGAGCATGCCAGTTTCAATGAAACTTTCATTGAGAAAGGTTACTCCATTCAGGCTGGAATTTCTGATAAGAAAACCCCAAGAGAGATGCTTCCAAATTCCAGAATAGACAGATGGTTGGGGCACTCACCTGAGATGTGAGAAACCTGGATTCAAGTCCCTTTTCTGCCTGATTTGGCTATTAGCTATCCCAGGGTTTTGGGGTCTTTCTCAAACTCTCCTCTTGGAGCTGTTCCACTTTGTATAAATAATTAATATTCACTGGGCTAGAGACAGTAAGAGAGTATGACTCTAGCCCAGTGGTTAGGGTACACATGCGGAGATGAAAAAGTGAGATTCAAGTCACTGGCAAAAGCCTAGAATAGCCACATCCCAGGTGAGTACCCTAGCCACCTTGCTATTATGGGATTTGGCACTCTCTTATGGTTTTTTCATCAGAAAACTTTGGAAGGTCTCAGTTTCATCCTGATGCTGAAGGAGAAGAATTTCCAAACTCTCAAAAATGTTCATACGACAGGAAAACCATTTCCCACTCCTCTCTATTTGACTGTAACCATTTCTAAAGAAGTCACAGGTGATGCTTAGCAGCTTGTATGATCAAGCCAACAACAAGGAGTTGAAATGTGCTGCCAGGTCTGCATGTAGAGTGTCATGGCAGAGTTTGAAAGGCTGATGAGGCTTGAGTATTTTTAATTCTATAAATCACATCTACCTAAAGTCCTGCACAAAATGCCTTCTGAAATTTCCCTCTCTCAGAGTACTCCAGAATATTTCATATTGTATTTTTTAGTATAAAGCACTGAGATAGCCCACCTCCTGCTGAGCTCTGCTCTTTAAACTATATTTTTAATGTAAGGTAACTGTCTTAACTAACAATGGGCTATGCTAGAAAATTACTACACCATGACCCCAAAACATCAATATAAGTCAGGAAGAAGCTATTAGAAGTAGCACACACCCACTCAGTTGTGTACAATTTTGGTATGGTTTAAGATGAACACCTTTGTGATTCTAGGACAATTTCAAGAGAAACAAATATAAAGCAACGCTCCGAAGAAGTCTTAATACATCCAATTTGTTTCATATATTCAGAATGCAAATGCATGAAAGATTTAGATCAGGGGTTTTGTGGTTTAAGATTTTGCATAAAAAAATCCTATTATTATCACCTTCTGAAGATATTTTAGTGATAGGTCTCCTTAAACTATTTTTCCACAATTGAATTTGCTAAAAGCATTGTCCTGTTTTTTAACCCAAACAGAACTCCAGTCTCCAGGGGGTTCATTAGTTAGGTTTTTCATAGGCTCTATCTCCCATGCTGTCTGCCGGTAGTGTGAAGCAACAACAGCAGAGGAAGTAGATTTGACCTTGTCTTTGTTGTTAATCCTTACAGTCTTATTAAAGACAGACATGATCAGCGGACTCCTTATATCACCAAAAACTGATTCGCCAACATAACATCCAATATTTACCTTGCTCAGAGCTATCAGTAATTGCAAGCTTATTTTGTTAGGGCTCAAGCAAACGTGGAGTAATGAATTTCTGTTAATTATTAGGCAGTGATGAAAAATGTGGTTTGCCCACTCCTAGAGATATCACATGCATCTCATCTCTCTGCACCAGGAAAGACTTCAATTGGTATGAATGTATTCAGTTGCTCCAAGAAAGCACTCTGGTTGACACATATGAAGTAATTATCAGTATATCCAGGAAAATGATTAAAATGGTTTAATATTAAGATTTCAGTTTGCCATAGTTATTTCTATGCAAATATGCTATGTTTTTCAACTAACAGCCATATCTTGATTACAAGCAGACTTAAAATTCTCTTATTTTAAATTTTTAAATGTACACTATCAAAATAATTACTCAAGTCTCAGAGGCAAAGGAAAGTCATCTTTCTCTTTGTTTGCAGTATTTGTTTTTCCACCACTTTTTTTTTTAAATAAAGAAATGAATTGCGCATTGTGCTACTGAATTGTATGTTTCCTGAACGAATGGTCAAACATTTTAGCCAATTTCCTTTATGCTGAATAGCCATTTTTCAACATATTGCTCAAAAAGTGGTATGCTGTACAGCAGATTCTGATAGGTCTAATATGTACCTCTTCCAGTATACAAGTTGAGTGGTTCAGTCCACAGAATGTGACATTAAAATGTATTTGCAATGTGCAGCAGGAAATGGCAATCCTAGAAACACTTTTGTAGTGTGTCTCTACTGCCATATGTTCTATGGCTGTAATTTTAGCTTTTGTGAAAGGTGCTGGATTAAAAGCCCTGGAATTCCCTGGAGTTCAGTCCTTATACCCATGCAGTCTTACAGCTGGTCTCTCTGCTAAGACTACCATTGCCATTTCTCCTGGGCCATCAAACATATCCAAATGGTCACAAGGAAGCCACAAATTGCAAAGCTTCAATGGAAAGGAAGATCCCTGAAAAAAATGAGGCTACTAACAGCCACTTGCTTGGCTAGTGTTAACATTAGCCCTGGCAATGATGAAAGGAAGAGAAGATCTATAGGAACTGGAAGATCTCTGGGTTGGGCAAGAATGAAAAAAATGAGGGGCACTTGAAGATCTCTGGGCAAGACCTTAATGGGGAGGTTTATTTATGTAACCCTTCTGCCAGATGAGCCAGTGGCAACAAGGCCGGGTTCAGTATCTAGGGGTTCCTTTTCAACAATTCAACACAAAAACGGCTCGAGCCCCCACCCAGTGAACTGGGACAATTACACACCACCCCCCTGGGCACCTCTAAGAGGCAATACTTCCCCTCTTGCAAGCACAGAGTCTGCGTGTAGCAAAAACTTTTAATAAATCTCTATTCCAACTCAGATGTGCCCCCTGCTGTGGTGTCCCCCACTAACTCCACCAATCATAGTTGGCTGTTACAAGTTCATTCCTGTCTTGGTCTCCCACTGGGCAGATGAGTCAGCAATAAATTAAAGGGGAGAGCTGCTTGAAACTCCACTGGACACCTGCCCACCTGAACTCTCTCCTAGGCTCTGGTTCCAAATTGTGACTAGAGGCCAGCTCTGTCTAATGTACATTTTTAATGCTCCTATCATCACTATGGTATTTAGGAATCAAAGAGGAGCAGGGGATCCTCATATCAGCAGGCTCCATCAACTGCCTCCTGCTTCAAGAGAGGACGATGTAGCCTGCAATCCCAAGGAGTTTTGGGACCCACATGGACTGGAGTACCTTCCCCCACATCACTTTTATGTGCTACCTTGCACATGATGTGGTTTGCCCCAACAACTCAGTCCATACCATCTTAGTGCACCACCAAAAGACTGAGGTAGGTGTTTCCTCAGGTACCTCACGTATCAGCTAACATGCTGTTTGCCAAAGAATTAGCAGCTCAAATCTCTACTCTGAAGCTCACCAGGACTAAAATAAAAACAAGGCAACCCAGTTATGACATTTCCTGTCTACACAGAAGCTGGAAAGTGTAATTCCCAGCTTGGCAAGATAGACACTGGCTAGCTCTGCTTGAACTAGTGCACTAAAGATAGCAGTGTGGCCACCGTTGCAAGGGTAGTGACTCAGAAACCACTGGAGTATGTACCCACTGTGACATTTTGGGATGCAATCCAGTCCAGTGAGAAGCTGTGTCACTCCAGCCCTGAAGCCTTGGGAGCCTCACAGTGCTTCCCAATGATGTCTCCCAACCTGGGCCCCTCACAAACAATATGCAGGTCACACCTTGAGTATAGCCACAGTTCTGGGTCCAGCAAGTCTGATTCCAGCACCTGTCAGCACACACCAGTTACACTCTGGCTTCCACCAGGCATGGTAACGACATGCAGGGTGACCCCAATACTCTTCCAGTCCTGGATTTTCCCCCAAAATGTGTATTCTGTGCTACACTGTCCAGCCCTCTCCTGAACAGTTCAGATAACAAAGGTCCATTGTCCTTGTAGTGGAACTATATACAACAATTTCACACCTTAAAAGGCATCACCCACATGGTTCACAACACTGGATTAATTTTAATTAAAGAACAAAAAAATTATTTAACTACAAAGAGATAGATTTTAAGTGAGTAGAAGTACTAAGATATTCAAGTCAGAAATGGCTACCAGAAAAATAAAGATAAAACAATTCCAAGTACTAAACAAACTAGGCTTGGTTCAAGGGTGAAATCCTTTAAAAAAAAACACACACACACAAAGTTTGATTCCTAGTTGGAGCTACTTAAAAATATTCATCCAGTGTACAGTTTAGTACAGGACAGATTAAATTTAGGCAACCCATGGAACAAATTTTTATAAGGAGACTCTGTGATGGGGTGTTTACCTCATGCAAGCAATGCAAGAGTTAATGTGGACCTGAAACATGGCTGGAGGGTGGGCCCACCTTGATTAAAGATGAGTCCCAACTGGGGAAGGAGTTGTGTGGTTGATAATAAAGGCAAAATATCTTGAACAGAAGGGGGCTGGTCATCTGGCTTTAGACTGAACAGGTTGGTAGGTGGCTGGCTGGTAGCTAGAGACTGTGAGAGCTGGGGCTTGGAATTCAGGGGTGGCTTGGGCTGGTGGCTGACTGGCTGAGCAGAGCTAGAAATACAGACTGACAGGGAGAGGCCGGAAGTTATGTTGGAAAATGAGGTAAAAAGAAGCAAGGGCTGAAGAATAGCTTGAGATTAGGAAGAAGAAAAAGAATAGAAATATTTGTATCTGAAGAAAAGGGAGCAGACAGGGATGAAAAAAAGAGTAAGAAGGTTTGACATCTTATAATTATCAAATCACTAGCTGAAGATATGATATAGGAGATTTTAATCTCTTGAAAACAGTGGAAGAGATTTGGCGAAGTATCGGAGACATATTAAGAGCTAGAAGAATGCCAAGTGGAGATTTATGAGTTGAATGTAAACATAAGGAACAGGCTGAGAAACTTCTTAAAACTACAATTTTAGGAAAATTAAAAGTAATTTGCCAGCTACATTTGTTTGTGACAGAAGCAAGAGGTGTAATGTGGGATTCCAGTAGGCATGACTGAGGATGAAATTAAAAGTGAGGTGAGGACCAAGAGCTGTTTGTTAAACAATTGATTAGCAGGCTCGGGGGAGAACACAAGCCATCAACAGCCACCAAACATTTAAAGGTGCAATGTTACTCAATAGGGTTTGTTAGGGGGCTTATTCCTTCACCCACTTACTTCCCTGGTTCTTCTCGCATGAACAGAGAGCAACAATACCCGAAGTCCAAAGGTGCAAACAATTCGATGTTTATTGGGGTGAACTTCCAGCAAGCATGATTCCAGTTTCCTTCCTTAGTATCCTCCTTCCCAGCTCTGACACCACAGAGCCTTACACCTGTGTCCCTGTTCCCATTTCTCCCTTTAACCAAACAGGATTCCAGTTTCCTTACTCCCATTCCCTGTTCCCATTTCCCCCTTTAGCAAAACATGGTTCCAATTTCCTTACCCTCATTCCCTGTTCCCATTTCCCCCTTTAGCAAAGCATGGTTCCAATTTCTCCACCCCCATACCCTGTTCCCATCTCTCCCTCACACACACACCCACCCAGGCCCACTCACTTCCTCATTGACTACAGATTATATAGTAAAACTTCAGTTCTGCTTAGCCATACCTTAACCAATCATTTTCCTGAAATTTAACTAACCAATCCTAACATATTGTAACATGATTATGTAACCAATTATATCCCACCACCTTAATTAGTTTACACCCAGCAAAATTAATTATACAGCAGACAGGAACAATCACAGAACCAGACAGAGATTATACAGACAAACAATAACAAAGTGGGAACTATAATGACAAAACAATACAGAAGTGAGGATTTCACATCCCAGTATTGATAAGTGAGTTCTTGCCAGACAGGATGCTGTTTCCTTTTACATTTTCTAGGCACTTCCCTTTCTCTGGAGGTGATAGGCATTATCAGGACAGGATTGTATTCAGGACAGGATTGTATTCCTAACAGCCCAATAGCACCTTATTTCAATGTGACTAGTTTGGAATGTGAGGATGTGACCCAGCTTATGGCTGCCTCTGCTGCTTAGCCAAAGGCCTTAGCCTAAGCACAGGGCCTCAGACTGTCACAGTAAGAGAAGGCCCTTACACCAGCAGACAGTGATTTTGATTCTTTCTTTTGTACTTCTAGAACTAGCCAAGTGATAAGAATACACCTAAATTCTTAGAGTACAGGCCTTTACAGACATGCCTGAATATCTATATCCTAACAGGGTTAATATAGGATATCAACTCTTCTGGATTAAACCATGTATTCTGTCCCCTTTGAGATATTATAAAATATCAAAGCTTTGGGCATGTGGCCGCTGCCTGTAAGGGGAAAACGTGGAATGGGTAAAGGTGAGATATGAGAACTGCATGGAAGGAAAAAAACTAAAATGCAGCAATTGTGGGAATAAGCACAGTACAGTGTACAAAGGGTGCATGGTAGCAGAATGAGCTAGAGAGACACAGAAAATAAAAAATTATGCATAAAATATCCTATGCAGAATCTACCAAAAGATATTCAGAGCAGAAAGTGGAGAAGGAGGAAAAAGGCAGCGAGGGAAAAGAGCCACTGGTACAACAATACACAGTTCAGGGCAGGAAAGATAACATAAGGTGAACAGATGAAGATGTACTGCTTGTAGACAAAAGATACATTTTTGCATTTATGATTAATGCTCCTGTCACCACTATGGTGTTTAGGAATCAAAGAGGAGCAGGGGATCCTCATATTAATTGCGTTTTAAAGACAGGGGAGAAGACTGAAAGAATAAAAATTCTATCAAAAGCAGCGGAGAAGTATTTACACATAGGTAATCTCTCAATAGACCGTATCATGCAATTTAAAATGAAGATAAGAATGTAGTTTAAACAACATGATTGTAATGATTTTTTACTGGAATGCACATAGTTTAATAACACATGGCAAGGAATTAAAGAAAACTCTTTTGAAATAAGAAAAAAGAAAAGGAGTACTTGTGGCACCTTAGAGACTAACCAGTTTATTTGAGCATGAGCTTTCGTGAGCTACAGCTCACTCTATGCATCCGATGAAGTGAGCTGTAGCTCACGAAAGCTCATGCTCAAATAAACTGGTTATTCTCTAAGGTGCCACAAGTACTCCTTTTCTTTTTTCTTTTTACGAATACAGACTAACACGGCTGTTACTCTGAAACCTGTCTTTTGAAATAGAAAACAAACTTGATGTGATATGTGTACAAGAAACCTGGTTGATAAGAAAACTTATGTTTAGACTTCCAGGATATGATGTAATCAGATGTGACAGAAAAATAAGAGGAGGATGGACTGTATATTTATAAAGGAGGGACTTAAGTTGAAATAGATGCTTAGAACTTAAGTTTTAAGTACAACACTGTTGAGATTCCTATGCAAAATAATAACACCTTTGTAGGAATCTAATCTTTACAACCCATAGAATCCCTCTACAATCCCTCTACAACCCTCTACAATCTAGAATTGGATGAGTTAGTTCAGGGTGTCAGGGACTCATACATTATTTGTGGATACATTAATAGCCATAATGAATTATGGGGGAAGCAGGAAAACTGATTATAATGGCTAATACATGGAACAGTTCATGGAATATTTCATTCACTGGTATTACTAAATACTATTGGAGCACCTACTAGGTTTAATTTGGTGGATGGAACATTTTCATGTTTAGATCTGGGAATTGCAACAAGCAATATAGCAAATAAATACAGCTGGGAAATCTATAAAGAAGATGGAATGGGACGTGATCACTTCCCTATGCTAATTACATATCAAGGTCAAAAACTGAAATACTGTAATACTGAAAACACTGAAGGACTCTGAACCTGGAGCCTTAGAAAAGCAAATTGGGGACTGTTCAAGAGTAAATGTGATGCATATCTAAGTACGAATTGTATAAGTGATAATTTAGAGGAATGTCATGATAATATAATAAGGGGAGTTGTAGCAGTAGCAAACATAGCTATATGCAATATATAGAACTGCTACAAACTCAGAAATCCAGTTCCCTGGTGGAATAGGGATTGTAAGGCAGCAATTAAAGAAGGAAATAAGGCATACAAACAAGCAATAGTACACTGAGTAGCAAGTACTTAATGAAGTATAAAAAATGTAAAGTAGTGGCACAAAGACTTATTAAAAAGGCAAAGAAAGAGCTGGAGAAAATATTGTGGGAAAATAAACAAATATTCCAAGGTTTCATCTAAACAAGTTAAAAGAATGAATGGGATATGGAGTAAAATCAAATGTATACCTGGTCTTATAGTAAAACATAAAGTTGAAACTTCTAATTTAGGAAATGTAGACATTTTAGCAAACGAGTTCTAAAAAGTTAATAATGATAAAAATCAAAGTAAATTGAGTTTCATGAACAAAAAAGAATGTTTTCTGAAGAAATTTGTGAGCTCCTAAATGGCTGGGTAGAATATAAAGATGACACACTGAATGAAAATTTCAGCATACAGGCTCAAAAGAGCTGTAGACAGAGGTAAGAACTCAGTCCCGGGTAAAGACAGCACATGCAATGCAAAGCTAAAGCACCTACCAGAAATTTGTTTGAGTTTTACTGAAATTATAAAATAATACATGGGGAAAAGGAATACTTCTGGCGGAATGGAAGCAAGTGGTGGTTATACCAATAGGAAAACCTGCACAAGACCTGATGCGTATAAAGCTATTGCCCTCACATCATGTGGGGGCAAAATTATGGAAAGAATGATGAGAGATTAGTCGCATACTCGGAAAATGAAGCTATAATATGTGTTCAAAGTGGTTTCAGGAAAGCAAAATATTGTTGGAAAAGCTGATCATATTGTAAGATTAGAAACAAATACAAAAAAGCATGTGGAACAAAGTATGATATCTGCATTTTTGAACATTGGAAAAGCGTATGACATACTATGGAGGGAAAGTTTGCTGTGTAAACTAGCCACAACTAGAATAAGAGGAAGAATGCTCAGGTGGATAAGACACTTCTTAAGTGATAGAATGAAACAAGTCAGGATGAGGGTGACTTTGTCAAATATTTATACACTTACTAACAGCAATCCACAAGGGAGTGTTATTAGCCCTACCTTTGTTTAACATTATGGTTAAAGATCTCCCAGAGAGTAGACAGTCAGGAGTAGATACTACCCTATTTGTGTTCAACTATGCGCCAAACCTAAAAGTCTTAATATAGCTGTAGAGAGAACCAAGGGGGTGCTCAGGGAGATTTCAGAAGGGGCAATACTTGGGAAGTTAAGTTCTCACTTGCTAAAACAAAGGGAATGATCTTAACAAAAAGGAATATCTTTATGCAGAAAAAATACAGCTAGTTCAAAAATTTTACATTCTTAGGAGTTATGTTCAATAGCAAGCAAATTTGGAAGGGTCATATGGATAATATCAAGACTAAGTATAAAAATAGGATGAAACTACTTTAAAGAATTGCTGGGAACAACTGGGGTGCGGATAAGAACACACTGATGATGCTGTGGGTACTAGTAAGACCAGTTATAGATTTTGGGTGCTAATCCTTTAATTCAGCTTCTAAATCAACACTTACAAAATTAGAGCTGATCCAAGCACAAGCTCTGCAAATCACATGTGGTGGGAGTATGATGACACCATTGTGTGTGTTGCAGGTAGCAACCAGAGAAATGCCTATAAATTTATGGATGAAATTGTTAGATTTAACCTTTTGGGGTAAGGTTAATGAAAATAATGAGAAGAGTACTAAATGAATATACGAGAACTCCTGAGAATTATGGGTGCCACAAACCCCCATATGCCAACACGGTTGGAAGAACTGGAAGAACTTAAAATCTTTAGTCATAGCAAATCAAACTATATCTGGACAGTTGTTTCTCCAGTTGTAGATTTGTACTTACATGATAAAACAAAGGGAAGAACAGGACTGTCAAATATGATGGATAAGATTTCTGAGTTTATACATGGCAAATGGGCTAAGCATAGCCCAATCTCTACTGATGGCTTTAGAGATGGCAACATGGCTAGAATGGGAATCACCTTTTGTATTCCTGAATTTGGAATTAAGAGATCTAGGAGACTATCCAATTTTGTAGCCATTATGGTGGCCAAATCGATGGGCATCCTGTTGGCACTGATGTGGATAAGAGATGTATGCCCAGCTATAGCTGCTATCCTATCTGACTCTTTATTGGGTATAATGGCAATTAAAAAGGGAGCCTCAGAAAGCAGGAATGACTTAATCAATTAAATATTGTTCTTAATTATAGGGCTAGCATAATTAGGTATACATATAATAATAGTGTGCATTCCAGCACATGTAGGGATACCAGGCAATGAAATGGCAGACAAAGCATGGGAAAATGCCTTAAAAATGAAAAGGCTGACAAAGATATCTCTGAGCAAACAGGACTCAACGGTTTGGTTAAGAGAGAATTTAAGGAATGGCAAGAACTATGGACCAAACTGAAAAAGGATGAAGGTTCTATTAAATGTGTCCTAAACTTGAGGATAATGATATACTTAAAAGCTATGATAGAAAAAGTGAAACAACTATATTTAGAGTGCTAACAGGTCACTGTGACCTGAATGGTAATTTATATTTACTAAACAAGCACAGATATGGGTTGTCTGACACATGCAAAGTTAAAGAGCCAGTTGAGCATCTGCAGTGGCAATGCAGGGATAATTATACAGAAAAAGATTCTATATGAAGAACTGAGATGTCTCAAGGTGAAAGGATATATATATATAGTCTGAAAGGATTGGTGAGAGTACCTGGAAAGTGGGGTAGTATTAAAAAAAAAATTATGTTGCTTTTTTTAAGGATACAGAACTGGGGGAGAAGATATAGATATTGTTTATGCAAGAACTGTGGTAGGGGGTTCGTCATAGCCTCACATCCTGAGGGTGCTGTGCCATAAAATTAGAGAGAGAGATGTTGCAGAGAGGCGAGGAAGGAACTCTGCAGTCACTCTTTAGGATTAGAGAGTAGAGAGATTGGTAGGGTCAAGGAGGAAGCCCAGCAGGAGAATAAGCCCTGGGACCCTTTCAGGAATAGAAAAGTCTGGCAAGAGGCAGAGTCTCAGAGCAGCCACCAGGATGGAATTGGTGGTAAGCCCTGGTAATAGGGCAGGATATGGACTTCCAGGGAAGACAGCTCTGGGAGGTGTTCAACTGAGAAGTAGAACATGGTGAAAGGTCAAGCCTCAGGTGGACAGAAGTGGCTTTAAGTTTGTGGCTTTGGTTTGGGATTTATTGGGGAGCCCTGTGGGTCCTGGCCTAGAGATAAAGCTGAACCTAGTGATGCTGTGGGGAGAAGGCCTGAGAAAAGTGCATGATAGGAAGGTGCCCAAGGAAGTAGCGGGGCTCCGTGGATAGACAGATCTTGCTTTCTCACTACAGGGTCCTTGGACTGGACCCAAGGGGAGTGAGAAGGCTTGGTTTCCCCTACCAGCCACTGAAGAAGATGGTGTGAAGCCTCCTCTGACATAAAGGGATAAAATCATTCAAAACCCTTGAGCCAAGAGGGTGCAAAGACCATAGGGCTCCAAGTCAGGACCAAAGGCTTGTTGTAAGAATATTGAACTGTTAATGTGCAGGACACTCTTACCCTGGAAGTGGTGGAACTAGAGTCTGACCAGAGTGCTGAATCACAAAAAGAGATGGGTTACCGTGGGACAAGAGTGACCATCAAGCAGGGGATAACAGACAAGACAGAGTGGCTACTCCTCATCCAGTCATAAGGGAGGTACTGCAGCAGTGAGTCTACCCTGCTACACAAACTGGTAGTGGGATTTCAGAGTCCTAATGTTGAATGATATATGGAACCTCCAGATTGAACTATCCTCCAAACTGAATAGCAGCCTGCAACTTCTCACCTCTCTTCTTCTCTCCTCCAAACGTGCCTTTTATGATTAGGACAGACTGGGCTAGAAGAACACTAGGCAATGCTCCTAATTCATCTCTGTTGCTGTCAGCAGAATAGGTTTAGAAATATACAAAAGACTATGGAACAAGATGAATATTGGCTGAAACCAAATGTGACTGACATTCAACAAAATATATATTCATCAATGCACTCATCCATACTATGGTGTTGCTGAGCATCGTCTGCACTCAGATTAGAGTTTTGTACAAAAGAGGGACCTATTTGTTATTTTCTCTTAACAATTTTACTGCTGTTTGCAGAAATATTTATAGTCAATGCTCCAGGGCACCTCCACTCCCCAAGGAAGACAAGGCATGCCAACTTTGAACTATGAAATGAACCCATGAATAAATACAAAGAAACCCCCTGATTGTTAAAAATGTAAAGTGTTTTCTACAGTCACATAACAAAGAATAACTGAGCAGACAATGTTCAAATATGCCAAAAATATCTGTTTCGATGGAGGCATTCCATACTGATACATTTCCGTTACTAAGACACTGAATAGAGGTTTACAATGGAATGGCCATCACAATGTTAACAGTAGCATCACTACTAGAATAATGTTGTGACTATTTAACCCACACCTGCCGAGTGTGGTGCTCTGTCCCCATCTCGTGGCACATAGAGCACCTAGAGATTGAGTCTGCTACATCTCTGGCTAAGAGGCACATGGCTTTTAGTTCATGCAGTAGAGGCTCATGCGCATTTAGTACCAGAGATCCCAAGTTCGATCCTCCCTGCTGTCGATCATGGTCTGTCAGTGTTACAAGTGGGGGTTCATCCAGGGTATAAACTGTGAAGTCTCTGAACTTTGTGATGTGCTTCCTCAGCTAGGGGAAATACATAAACCATGCCTGCTGGGTGTGGTGCTTTGTCCCCCTCTATTGGTACCTAGAGATTAAGGAGTCTGCTACAATCTTAGCTAAAAGGCATATGTTTTTTAGCTCATGCATTTTGCTCCAGAGTTCCCAGGTGTGATCCTGCCCTCTGATGACCAGGATCTGTTGGCTTTATAACTACATTAAGTACAGTATGGAAAAATGATAAGAAAAACTTTACTCCTCATTATGAACAATTAATGTAGGTGCCTGTAGTTACATGTAACCAAGTGCCTATATTTTTACGTAGTGAAATACCATAAATATAGCATAATGAATTTCCAGTAAGTTGAATTGCCTACTTCTATTTGTTTTATGGGACTCAGATAAAAATATGGTAAGCTCTGTTTTAATAGGCTACTCTTAATACAGTACAAGTTACTACAATATCCTCTATGTACTTGGAACTAATTCTGTGTTGCTGTCTTGCTAGTACATTATATGACTCAGAATTTATTTTCCAAAATTCAAATTAAGAACTGATCTCCTTCTCTAGGCTGAGCCAAAGAGCTTACACTTGTGATATTCATCTTCATAGCTTTATGAAGCAGTAATTACACCGGAGTACTATGCACGGTAATCCACCAGTCAAGATTTGTTTATGCTATTAAAAATAGTATATTTTATACACTTCAATAAGACAGATAATTGCATAAGAGGAAAACAAATTATCTTAGCTATGTATACAGAGAGAAAGAGAGAAGAAAAAAACCACACAGCTTAATATGTTTCCCTGCAATGCTAGGATATCATGGAAAGGGCTGTTGCATTTCTTGCAACTGAAATTGTATATATATTTCATTTTCTGTTTGGTTTATGATCCTCTAATCACTGGGGTTTTTGTATGTGGTTTCAGCTACCTCAAGCTCATGTTTTATGCTCATGATTCAATAAAAATAACATTTAAGAATCTCAGAGTCAGAAGTGTTAAAAATATAACTTTTCTGAAGTAGTGGATGTGAATTGTGTTAATGAGCTGACAACCAATTTATTGTTTTAAATCTTTGAGTAGAGCCCTATACCAATTAAGAGTATAAATTACTGTAGAGAGGAACAAGAAGAAAATTGTGCATCTGACACTAAAGAAATCTGTAACAGTTTAGGAAGAATTCTCAAACCACAAAATAGCTGTGGATTAAAGGGATGGTATTCATGCCTGCCTTCATGGGTGTCGCATAATGGAGGCTGAGGGAGGCTAAGTCTCCCCAAACCTTGTGCTGCTGGGGTGGGGCAGTGGTGGATTCAGGGGCCCTGGAAAAATCTCGCCCTGCCACAGCCCTGGGGTTGGAGGAGCTTTTCTAGTCTCAGGGCCGCAGTATGGGAGTGGTGTGGAAAGGAGCAAGCAGGGGAAAGAGGCGGAATGGGGCAGAATAGGGGCAGGGCCATGGGGGAAGGGGCGGAATGGGGACAGAGACGTGGGCTGAATGGTCAGGGCCACAGGGGAAAGGACAGAACGAGAAAGGAGCTTCAGGCTCTGAGCTTCAGCCAGGGCAGAGAGCTCTGCCACAGTCCAGGCTGAGAGCTTGACCCTGGCTGGGGCTGAGCTCTCAGCCCATCCTCTCCGTGGCCCTGACCGAGCTCTCAGCTCCCTCCCACCCCTGCCAGGGCCATGGGGGGAGGGAGGACTGAGAGCAGTGAGCGGGGGAGTGGCCTCAGCCGGAAGAGGTGGGGCCTCTGTTGGAAGAGGCAGGGCAGGGGGCTAGCCTCTCCAAGCGGAAGCTTCACCTGCTGTCCATGCCTGCCTTTTTTGATGAGCACACTTTTCTTGCTATGAGGTATATTTTCAACAAAGCTTCCCTGAACACCACACAGTGAAATATTAATGATGTTTCTTCTCTGTTAGAAAAGCTGTGATGTGCATTCCAGTACCAAAGAGAATATTGTAACTTGGGCATGTGCACACCAATATACAGTCATTAGTTCTTTGGCAAGGGGATGGAGGGATGAGAAGTACATATATTGTACATAGAAGATATTTCCTCAATCAGTGATACCTTTTTTGTTACCACGGAAGAGTGTGGTAAATGGATCAGACAAGTTTGGACAATATATAAATACAATCAGTAGTGTTGCAAATATGATGGACACCATTGAAACATAAGTCAACAGTGGAAAAGGATGGAGATTAGCTGTAGCTGAAGAGTGTATTTTCTCTATGCAGTCAAACTCTTTGCAATAACAATGTGGCAGTTGTATGCAAGCACAATATCAAAATATCAAAATACCCAAATGAGATTGATTAGCACTGGCAAATGATGAATCTGTTCCTCCCATCTGAATCTCTCATTTATGCAACAATGGCTACTTACAGACCATTCCCTACACTTCGGGATATGGGATTAATTTTGTTACTTGTTACCCATATACCTCTTAATCCTAGTAGCACTTGCCAACCATTGTATTGGGAGTTGGTTGGAGAACTGTCTCTGAAGACCATTACTTCCAGGACTCAGTCTTTAATGCCAAAAGAGACCATCATGATCACGTAGTCTGACCTCCAGCACTTTGCAGGCCACAGTACCTCACTCACCCACTCCTGTGGTAAGCCCACAACTATTGGCTAAGTTGCTCAAATCATGATTTAAAGACTTCAAGTAACAGAGAATCCATCATTTACTCTAGTTCAAGCCACCAAACGACCTGTGCCCCATGCTGTAGGGGAAGGCAAAAAAAAACCCCAGAATGTCTTCCAGTCTGACTGGGGGTGCGGGGGAATTCCTTCCCAACCCCAGATATGGTGATCAGTTAGAGACCATGAGCATGTGGGCAAGATCCAGACAGACTTGGGGAAAAATTCTCTGTAGTAACTCAGAGTTTTCCTCTTCTAGCACTATCACAGTGGAACCTCTGTTACCTTTCTTCCCCAAAATGATTTGATCCAAACGGATTCCATTTTATCCATTTCATCATCACTTCTAATTTCTTTACAGTCTACATTGTCATCAATATATAATACTATTCCACCAACTTTACCTTTATTTCTGTCTTTCATGAAGAGCATATACCCTCCAATATCTTTATTCCAATCATGACTACTATTCCACCATGTTTCCGTTAGTCAAGTAATATCTGGTTTCACTTCCTGCCTCAGTAGTTCTAGTTCCTCCATTTTGTTACCCAGGATCCTTGCATTGGTGTACAGACATCTTACTTTCTGCTTGGTTTTACCCAGATTCCCCATCTCATTAGATATAAGTCAACCATTATATTGCCAACATCGCCTTCTGACTGTTACTGTCAGTGGCATGGGCACTATCTTTCTGCTAAGGGTCCATTTTCTTACCCTCTGTTGTTCCTTTCTCTACTGCTGTATCCCCTTTTACTTGATTTTTCTCCCACACAATACTGAAATCAGGCTGGAGATTATATGAGCATCTCCCCACAGTCTCTCCCAAATTCTTAGTTTAAAGCTCTTTTAATCAGTTGTACCCAGAAGTTTATTTCCCTCCCTACTCAGGCAGAGTACATCCCATGAGAACAGTCCTCTGACCATGAATGCCTCCTAGTGGTCAAACATCCCAAAGCCCTCGTTATAGCACCATTGCTGAGCCATCTGTTGATCATCACATTCTTCTCTCACCTTCACTTTTCTTCTGCAGGAACAGGTTGAATCCCACTGAAAATAAAAGTAAGCCTCTATTTCTTTAAGCATCTTCCCCAGCCTGGCATAGTTTTCCTTGATGCATCCCAGTGAAAATTTAGCAGAATCATTTGTTCCCACAGGAAAGATAATCAGTGGATTCTTTCCTGCTCCCATTAGGATCCTCTTCAATCTTAGGTACACATGCTGTATCTTAGCTCCCGACAGACAGCACACCCTTCTGTTCTCTGTATTTGCTCTGTCTGTTCTTAGTAGGGAATTGCCAGTCACACAGACCTAGCTCTTGCTGGTGTTGGTGCAATTCTTCACCTTCCCCCTTTTGTTCTTTCTGGCTGCAAGCCTTCTTGTCTTTTGTTCTTGTTTGCAATCTTCCACAAGCCATCCTCTATCTTCCTGGGGCTCCAAACTCAGGCTATCTCCATTGCTCTTCCCCTCTTCTTGTAGGACTAGCCACTCTTCTTCTTCCTGGCTCTCGCATCTTCTGCTATTGCCCGCTCTGCCACTTTATTTTCCAACCCAGAGAACCTGCTCCTCAGCTCTGTTTCTTCTTCACTAGCCAGTCTTTTCCTCTACCTTCTTCTTGTAGTCATATGCTTCCACTGGCCACTTTCTTCATCCAGCAGTCTACCCTCACAGTTCTCTGGACCAGCATGCATCTTCAAGTCATGAGGTTTCCTTTCAGTCTCCTCTCTCCTTCCCTCCGTCATCTGCTCAACTACCCTTCAAAAAACTCAGCCATGATTTCTAGCTTTATCTCCAAACCGTGGATCTTTTCTTCCATCAGATCTATAAGGAGGTACTTCATACAAATGAAGCACCTTTCAGGTGCCCTTTCTAGAATTATGTATGTTCCACAGCTTCTATCCAGGCATCTTCATTGCCTCTTCCATTCCTCAGGTCACTACCACTGCTGCCTCTGTAAGGGTTATAGCCTTCCCTCCTAAGCTTCTGTGAAGAAAAAACAAACAAACAAACAAACAACCCCAAGAAACCTCCATAAAACACCACACACATCCTTCCACAAACTCCCCTGTGTTTAATTCTGTTTGCTTGCACCTGTGCTGCTGGCTGGCCAACTGGCTGCCTTTATAGGCCTGCTGAATAGGGAAGCCCCATCCCCAATCAAGGTTCAGCTATGATCAAAGGCTCTGCTTCTTTCACAACACACTACCCCTGCCAAACTTTGCAAACTGAAAAAAAAAACCCAGCAAGCAAACACTCACACACTCACAAACTCACTCACTGCCCCTAAGGAACAGGGGCTTGCCTCCCTTCTCCTCCAACAGATTTCCACTCAAACTCCTCTTTTTCAGCTCTGATTGCTGGCTTCTTTGCCACTGCTCCTCACAAACAGGACAAAAAATCAGAGATACAGCATGATAAAACTATGCAATGGATGGCAAATTGGGCAGGTAGCAATACCTGTGGACCTGCAGACAGACAATCTATTCTGGATATTTGGTAACCAACAGTTAGTGCCAGATCTTTATTCTTCTCTTACCGTGTTTTCTAATTTCTGCAGGTTCCTTTTCTGCTTTCACATATATCTTCACTAGGTTTTAAGACCCTACATTCTCTTCTCCCACCGCCCCCAATTTGCTTTGTACAAAATCTTGGACTGTAGCTGAAAGGAGTCAGATGCCAATAACATATTCTACCAGTTAGTAGGAACAGGGTTTCCTATAGTTTCACCTGCAGGTTCAGTATTTCCATATTAAAGACAAGGTATTAACAGATAATGGCCCACAATTCACAAGTGACTCATTTTGTTACATCAGTTCAAGTACATCATATCAAGCCCTTATTATGCACAGTTAAGTGAGTTAGCAGAGTTACAAATGGCAAAGTATTGGATTATAAATCCCCTAAGCAGGGTCAAGGGACCCATAATTTTCATTGCTAGAATACCACATTACATCTCATGATGCTTGATTATGCTCACCAGTTCCCAGACGTAGTCGAAAACCTAAATGTCAACATTTAACAAGTTTCTCATACAAAAGACAATCAACCTTGAAATAGCTACAAATGAACTATTTGGCAGGAAGCTAGAACAGAATAAAGTCTATGACAAGAATGACAGTTACCTCTATTGTGAATAGAAGAGAATGTTAGATTTCAAACACAAATTGTCTGGAAACCTGTAAAGGTAACACGACTGTACCATCCTCAACAAGGTCCCATATAATAATAACCCCTGAGATTCAGTCTTTTACAAGAGAGACATAAAGACATTCAAACATGACCAAAGAGGGCACTGGCTTTCTTTGAGGACATCCAGAATACTTCCAACAGTGCTTCTGTGCTGACATAAGTAACACATCAGTCACTGAATGAAAAAGATGCAAGAGCTGAAGACAGAGACTCAAGGTGGTAGGTCCACCATAGCAACTGAACAAGTCTCTGAAGAAAATACTGTTGAGAATATGTGACAGTCCTATAATTTGGAAAGTGATGAGATTCAGACACAGTTACTTGTAGTTGACCAGTGAGACAGATTTCTTCTGTCAAGAGTTTGGGTCATCTTGTTAGAACCCGCAGAGCTGGAACCTGGGAGGTTGTGGGCCTCTGATGCCTCTGCATCAACACGGAAGGTTTAGTCTAGACTGTCAAAGGAGGTCCTTGTGACTCTGGGCTCAACATGAAGTACCATCCAGCAGGACCCGAGTGGCAGCCCTTCACAGCCCACTGATTGGCTGAGTAACAACACAGACTGCCTGCCTATTGTTGCTCCAGACCCTACTTGTGATAGATCCTAGACTCCACCTTCAGACTCTGGTTTGCCCTCGACTTCACTATTAGGTTGCTGTCTGTAACCTGGCACCCGACCCCAATCTGCTAGTAACCTGACCCTGCCCGCCTCTTGAGAGTCAGGCATCGGTCCCCATTCTGGCCTATATCAGACTATGACCTCCTGGTACCTCACTCAGCCTGACTGCTGACTCCTACTCTGACCACTAGATCTGACTGTCCACGTCTCGGCTGTGACACATCTACCCTGACATCCATTCTCAGAATCTTCATTTGTGTTTTACTAACTGACTGTATTAGTTTGTGGCTGTTATTTTCAGATGTTGTATTTTACAGAGCTTGGAGGGAAACAATTTTCCCATCCCAGGAAAATGAGCAAGATATCAAAAAGATTCCCCATCCCAAATCAGGACCAAAAGTCAATCTCAAATATTTCCATGAACCAAGAAAATGTTTTCTTTTAATTCAGGTCAACTGAAACATTTCACTTCAATTTTGGCTATTTAAAAAAATAATTATAATGTAGCTCAAATATCAAAACAAAATATTTGTGAACTGGGAAAAGGGAATTTTTCATTTAAAAATGTCAAAATGGAATGTTCAGAATTTAGAAATTTTTCAACATTGTCAAGAAATTCATCAACACTGACCCTTTTCTACAAATAGTTTTGGTTTTGACAAAATCAACTTTTGACGGGAAAACAGTTTGCTGAAAAATTCCCTACCCTCTCTAATATTTTAGTTGCAGTGGGTAATGATCCCTGTTATGTGACAGGGATATTAACCTTCTGAAACCTTGAGTCATGTCAGGTGACTGGGGCTAGGAAGTAGAATTCAGGCTTTCGCTGTAAGCCACACTCTTATTACAAAAACACCTACAGTAAGAGCGACGTTGTGCTCACCATATGAAATGTGGTGGCAGAGTGAAATGGTGCCATTTGCATAACATTTGTGTCCCATCACAACTGTGACACTTGCTATCTTTTCCAATTATTTGTATAAGTACTATGCTCTGACAGAGAAGGTCTAACCATTGAAGGATATATCTGAGGAAATCAAATAATCAGAAGTCCATAATCTATACATTCTATGACAGGTGGGGTTTCAAGGCAGAATTCTTTCTTGAGCATGAAGACATTTTCTTGACTCACAAATGAAGCTTGAGAATTTCATACTGAAAGAAAAATAAGACTGCTGAATCATATCTGAACAATATTTTAGCAGATGTACCAGAGAAAGGTGGTGATTTGGGGCTTAGCGTCATGTTTACCTTTTAAATTAAATTTCCTAGTCAGTAGGGAAAAACAACGCTATTTCAGGAGTTCTCAGACTGGGGGTTGGGACCCCTTAAGGGGTTGTGAGCTGTCAGCTTCCACCCTAAACCCCGCTTTGCCTCCAGCATTTATAATGGTGTTAAATATATTAAAAAGTGGTTTTAATTTATAAGGGGGGGGCCGCACTCAGAGGCTTGCTGTGTGAAAGGGGTCACCAGCACACAAGTGTGAGAACCACTGCTGCCTATTTCTTGCTGCAACTTAAAATCAATACTTCACATTCTACAACACATTTAAGATGAATGAAATGAGTTCTGATGGCTGCAGTAGTATGAGCACCATATTGGAGCATAAACGTCATATCTGACCTTGAAGACAAATTTCATTAATGATTACAATGCTCTTTGTGAAAAGCTCTTGAGCACCAACAGAATATATTTCTTGCAAGCAAATGAAGAATGGTCTTCCACCTACAACCAGGATAAATATACACCGAGTATACAAGAGAATCAGTTAAAATATTAAATATGCCAATCCAAAGTTCACTAGGATCAGACAGGTTTCAGTGAATCTCAAAAGGATAAACAAAAATCACCTGCCCTCTCCATCATGCTTCCATTATCTTTTTTTAAAAAGAAAACTACTCAACCCAAGGGTTAAATACACATGCACTTTTAAAAAAAAACAAATTGGTACTTTTTAAATACTTGCATGTCCATCTTCTCTGACTACAGATATGCAGTAATTACACTTTCCCTTAGATTTGTTTCCTAAACTTTGAAAGTGGATCAATGTTGTTCTTATTTATTTGTTGACATTCTACAGACAAAGCACCAATCCATTATTTCTTTCAGCAATTCAGCTTTTTTCTGGGCCTCATTCTGATCACATGCAGATAAAGTATGTGCACGCAAAAAGATACTGTTAGACATCCAATTTGAAATGTTGCACATGCCAATACCAAAGTTAACATGCACTTGGGGTAACTGCACACACTTTTGCACATGGAGTTGACATTCTGAAAATCTGGTCCTTTATGTAATTCACAACCTTTTATTTGCCATTCAGGTGGCTCCACTTCTCATGGGTTTTACTCTGTTGACTTTAATTATACTTTTGAGCCTGTCAAGGTCTTTTGTTTGGTTTTAAATTTAGCTTGCTCATGCAGCAGGTTTCTCAGAGTTTTACCAGCTCCGCTTATTACCTTTGAAGGCTTCACAGTTGGTCTGATAGAAGAATAATGTACGTGAAATGGATTTTCTACAGTACAAACACCTACTTCCATTTGGAAAATAATATATTTTCTGTGCGCATGTCCTATTGTATGTTTCATACAATCTTATGTGCATATATTCAAAATGCATAAGAATGTTTTCAAATATATAGTCAGTTTGAGCATAGACAGGAGCATAGAGTGACTAGCTAGGTATGAAGTTAATATTTGACAAAATTAGACTGTTTCAAAGTATACATTTGAGCTTATCCAGTGATGTAATTACTTAGCATTTCTTATGTGTCAAACCAAAACCATGACCCTATTGGGAGGTCATCTGCACAGTTGGCCTCCACATCCAAGCTTCCTCAAAGCTTAAAGTAGCTGAAAATCCAGGGTTTTACTTCAGGTCCACCTCGACCCAGAATTTGCATCTGAATTAGGTGCATGTAGCTCCAATTTCATCTTTAAAGCTAATAATTAAAAGTGAATTATACATATTGTACTATTAAATACATCTTGCTTTTTAGACTTTAAGTTGTATCCGGGACACAAATTGTAAAAAGGAACTAAAGACTTACACAGAATGTGTTGATAATTATAACCTGAAGTATATTTACCGTTGATCATACTGTAAGGAAGGTGTCTCTTACTTTTAATTAAACATTAATAAGAGAACATAAGGGAAGTTTCTTTCTATTATAAGATTCCTGTTATTAATTGTTCCCGTTTATGGGAGAAAAGGCAAAGGTGTTTTAACACTTCATAGAACTACTACCTTATGTATGAGGCAGACATGAAAATACTCAGACTCTATTTCTATCTCTTAATCAGCTAGAAAAATCACTGTCAATGAGAGGTCAGCTTGGAGTTAATATGAAAGCTCAGAAGTAGGAGAACGAATTCTTCTTTTTGTACAATTAATGGATTGTAGGATAACTTTCCTTTTAACATGTAGGCCATACCCGGTGTAGCTGTGTTTTCAGTGGTAGAATGACAGTAAAACACCAGCAACTTCCACTTACTAAAATTACATGCTTTACAATTTGGTGTTAGATGCAGGAAGCCAAGATTGTGGTTGGGTAGACTTTTTTTTTTAATTAGGATAGTTTGCATGTAAAGGCATGGTTAGCCCCGTATCAGTCTGTAGCAGGAACTCGCTTAACCATGTTCACTGACCAGCTGCTACAAAATCAAAAACTGGCAACTTATGACCAACATATGCACAGATGCCTAGATCCTGGAAAGCATCCCAGTTGTGCTCACAGTTCTGGAGGGGTGGGACCATAGGGGCATTAAAGCTACCTTTATACACACACACACACACACACACACACACACAATCTCATCCCTTTCTCCCAAATACAACACTATTATGGTGGCTATAGTCACCCAAGAATTCTTTGACATGGAGGGAAGTGAGAATTTGTGGGCCAGATCTGCAGGCTCTGTGCTGGGAGCCAAGATCTGGCCCAGAGGACCTACCTATACAATTTGCAAAGCAGAGGAGATTTATTTACACTTAGATTACACAAGCGTAAAATATTACCAGATCAGAATGGTAGCAATTTACACCCACTTTATGCCAGTACAAGTGACCACACCAGGTGCAAGGCAGTAGTCAGTTAACCCCAGACTGAACTTGAGCGTGGGATGTGGTTTAAACAAAACAAAAAATAAGATTGTACAAGAGGCCAAATTCATCCACGTTGTTAATTGGATATAACTCTACTAAAGTCAGTGGGAGCTGGAGGTGCTCAACGCCAAAGAGCCAGACCTCTTACTTGAGAGCTGACGTTTATTTAGGCACTCAAGTTTGAAAGTCTGGGCCAGGGCACGTGAAACTTGGAACATTTCCTTATACGTAGAAGTAGTCTTCTCAGAGGGGAATAAACGTGGAGACAAGACCGGGGCCACATCATTCAAAGCCAGCCCTTTGTTTTTATAGTTCTGGCTGAGGACACTAAAGCCTCACATGTAGACATTTTTATAAAGCCAATGTTAAAAGAGCTAGACAGGAAGGAGGAGGAACAAGATTAATTCAGTACGCCATAAAATAATTTAACAAGGTGCCACTTTAGCTATAAGCAATAGGTTTTTATTCTATATTGTACTGAGGTCTTTTAAATTATGCAAAAAGGGATGATAACTCGTTAGTTCCATTATGTAAAAGTCATTTTTTTTTAAAAAAACCCAAAGATGTACTCAGTAAATATCAGACAGAGTAGAAAAAACAACCAACCTACACGTTTCAGAGTAATAGCCGTGTTAGTCTGTATTCGCAAAAAGAAAAGGAGTACTTGTGGCACCTTAGAGACTAACCAATTTATTTGAGCACAAGCTTTCGTGAGCTACAGCATCCGATGACGTGAGCTGTAGCTCACGAAAGCTTGTGCTCAAATAAATTGGTTAGTCTCTAAGGTGCCACAAGTCCTCCTTTTCTTTTAACCAACCTACAGAAACTACAAAAATAAAGATGACATCAAACTTGCAGAGGCTGTGATGGTGGGGCATATCCACAGCGTTAATCAATAATTAATAAGTGTTTGTTGTCTTCTTTCTTCAAAAGGAAACATAGATCACAAGCACCGAGTTCACTAAAAGGCAAGTCCTCAGTCCAGTGCCCACCCTGCCGAGTATAGGAATAAAAGGGGAAAGGTAAATTCTATTTTTAAATCTCTGACCTGCATTCTAAATTGTTAACTTGGATATAGTAAACAGACACAAATTACATGGGACCAGATCCTCAGCTGGTGTAAATTTGCATAACTCTATTGTAGTCAATAGAGTTATTCCAGTTCACACCAGCTCAGGATCTGGCTCATGATATTTTTCTTGAACAATGTTTCTAACAACAAAAAATAATAACCATTGATTCCGAACTATCATCTGACGTGCTAACTAAAGCATATTTGTAAGCTAACAAACTTCTAAACAGTGAAAAGCCTTGGAAATCCAGTTTAAGAAATTACTAAAATAACCATTGAAAATAAAGAAACTGCTTGCATTGCTTGCATTCAAAGAAATCAAGTCCCACAAGTAATGTGACAACTGAGTACTATAATATGCCATTTTTGGCAGCACTTTTATAAGAGATAAGAGCTCTCATCTTGTTCTGTTAAATATAGGTGTTGGCTCTTCAATATTACCTGTTCTGTGTATAAAAGTGTCATAAAGATGAAGAGTTAGACAGTTACTCTCAGGTGGCTGAGCAGGATAAAATTTTATGATCTGATATACTATGACTTTTTTTATTTCCAAAAATGTAAATGGATACAATCCACAGGAAAGTGAGTAGGGTCAGATGCACTAATCAAACTTTTCAGAAAGTCAGTTTTCTTTATTACCCCCTGACACTTCTACTCTTTTCCTGGTTATTCAATCTTCTCTCCACCTCATCGCAAACTTCCTGAAGTCTTTTACTTTATTTACAGCTGCTTGAGTTTGTTCTGAAAAACGACGGGTTTTGTTGCTCTCTCTGACCTGCTTTGTTATGGATATACAATTTCTTGGCTCAGATGCGAAACCTACTCTCTAATGTCCCGTGAAGCTGTTTCAACAGAGCTTCTTAGGAGTGAAAGGTTTTTCATTTCTTCCCCATGGAGAGCAGCAATGATCATGTATCAGGCACAGAGAGATCAGAAGAGTTATGTCTGAGTCCTGGCAGTTTTGATTTGAAGTTGTATTGCCAGACAAAGGTTTGATCAATTGTAAGTTAGAATGGAATTTTACATGTTTGGTTAATTACTAGATAGAACAGAAGATCCTGGAAGAACTTCCATATTTATCAGCCATTGTTAGCAGTCAGAAGTCATCCATACTGAGGGTATGTCTTCATTGCAGACTTTTCCTGGGTCCAGGGATCCAGGTATGGGAACCTGAGTTAGCCAAGTCCAGGTATGAGTGTCCACACTGCTAAGAGACACTCAAGTCGTACCCAGTGTAGCTGTGTCTACAGAAGTAAGTTACACACTTGAATTTCTGGGGTCATATCTTAGGATGCTTAACGCTGCATTAAACTGGGTTGCTCTATAGATTTTCTCAGTATGCTGTGGAAGAACTTGTCTGTCCTTTCCAGACCCCGGGTGTGGAAGTGTTCTTAGTCCACCAACTCAGGAAACTAAAGCACTTCAGCAGCCTCTGCTCCAGCCATTAGCAAGGCATGGATCTAGCTCAGCATGATGACTTGTTCCAGCTGTTGGCATTAATGCAACTCTCATCTGGGGAACAGCCAGAGAATACAGGGCATGAGAATCAGTGCAAGGCATTTTGACAACAGCTTGTCACCCAGGAGAAAGTGGTGGTATGGTTTGCTGAGGAGATCACACTGGCTGCATGCAGACATGGCAGAATGCACAGAAAGGTGGGGCTACATTGTCATGTGGCTCCAGAACTTCTGCATGATGAAAGCTGCCTTTGTGGGGCTATGTGAGGAACTTGCCTTTACCACCAGGGCATGCAGATATGACCGAAGCCCTACCAGTCTGGAAGCAGATTGTTATTGCCATCTAGAAGCTGGCTACAGACCAGTGGCTAACCAGCAAGTTAACGATTGGTGCTATGGTGATGGAAGTTTGTGAGGTAATTGCTCCTGTGGTTTACTCACAGGTGGTGAAAATGGAATTTCTCCCAAACTGCACTGTGGCTATTGATGGCGCACACACCCATCATCTTCCCCACACAAGGTAAACATGGACAAATCACCAGAAAGGGTACTACAGTACTCAGTCATTCTACAGACCTTGATCATCCATAGAGGTAGGTTCATGAACATCATGGGTCTCAAATCCAGGTCTGTTGGTGTCCTGGGTGTCACCACATTCCAATACTCTAGCCACCAACTTACAGACAGCAGCTAGGACTGGGGTCCATGAAGCCCAACTGGGGAACAAGCCCTGTCACTTCACTCTGATTAGGAGACACCAAGGCTCCTGATTTGGCTGCAGCCCCTATTTAAGCCAGAGGAGAAAACAGGAAGATGTCTGAACAACTTGGCTTCACCCTGCCACAGACTGACTGATTTGGCTGCAGGTCTGAGAGCATACTGGCTGTTCCCTTTTGCCACTGGTGTCTCTTCAGAAAATTCCAGCCCCTCTGACCCAGGTCAAGTAATCTCCCCGTATGGTCTCAAAAGCTCATACAGAATGATACTGAGCTCTGTGCTTAGGGCAGTGCTAAGTACCTTGGCAAACTCCTCAGAAGGGCAGGTTGATGGTGAGTTGCCAGACTTGCCATTGAAGTCTCTTGCTTTGTGGTACATGGTCTTCAGGTTTTATTTTTTTTCCCAGACTGAGCTGATACCTGTTTAATCCTCTTGTGGACCCACCTGTCTTCATGGCTCACAGGGGTGCTTAATCCCACCACCCATAAGGGGATAGACACCCTGAACAGAACTGGCAGAGGGGTGTGGCCTGGACTGCAAAACAGGAGCAGAACTTACCTTTTGCCCAAGGGAGCACTAGAGAGGCATAGTTTCCTACGCCCCCCTCCAATAACCTCTTGGTGATGTACCTCAAATAAGCACCTGAATGAGAACATCTGCCCAAATCATGGCCCTTGCTGATCTCATGTTAGAGCTCCACCTTCATCCAGCCAGCTGTGTGCTGGGATTGCATTCCGTTTAGTCAGACGATGTTCAAATGCTATGTCGTAACGAAGCAGACTGCATGGGGTTGAAATGCCAACCAGCTGTATATAAACTGGTAGGTGACTACCAGTGCAGTGGCAGGGAGCAATTAGAAAGGTGGGAAAATACAGCCCTTGGTGAATTGGGAAGGAATCAGAGGACTATTAGATCCAGAATTCATAAGCAGGGTTTCAGCCTGCATCCACACGACAAAGTAAAACCCAACTTTCAAGGTAAGTAAGTCCAGATTCAAAAACCTCTTACCTAGGTTTATATATGGTTTGTGCATAGGTGGTAGGGGAGTTTGGGGATAAAACAGTGCAGGTTAATGCTACAGTGAAGATATATGATAAGAACTTTTAGGGTTAGTGTTTAAGAGTATTTTGTTTTTCCTTTGATACAACTAGTGTTTGTAGTGTACAACTTGAAACAATAGTGACAAAGTAATAAATCAGTACCTTATTTCAGAATTGTGAGTGCATCAGCCACTTTTGAAATGAATCCTGTTACGTGAAAGAAAATCTAAACAAATGTGTACTGCAAAATGATTATTTTATCCTTGGGACTTAATTTATACAAGACAGATTACTGGGACATAGTAAAATTCCCATTACACATGATAGTCATTTGTTTTCCACTGAGTGAAACATAGCTCAGATTATGAAGATTTAATTATTTATAGTTATTTATTTATTTGTTCTAAGCTTGAACCTTTTTGACTTCATATTGGAATCTATTAGGGCCACCAAACGATTAAAAATGTTAATCACAATTAATTGTGAGATTAAAAAAACCATGATTGATCACAGTTTTTATCGCACTGTTAAACAATAATGGACTACCACTTATTTAAATAATTTTTGGATGTTTTCTATATTTTCAAATATATTCATTTCAATTACAACACAGAATACAAAGTGTACAGTGCTCGCTTTATATTATTTTGATTACAAATATTTACACTGTAAAAAAGAAACAAAAGAAATAGTATTTTTAATTCACCTCATATAAGTACTGTAGTGCAATCTCTTTATTGTGAAAGTGCAATTTACAAGTGTAGAATTATATTTTTTACATAACTGCACTCAAAAATAAAACAACGTAAAACTTTACAGCCTACAAGTTCACTCAGTCCTACTTCTTGTTCACCCAATTGCTCAGACAAACAAGTTTGTTTACATTTATGGGAGATAATGCTGCCCACTTCTTGTTTACAATGTCACCTGAAAATGAGAACAGGTGTTCACATGGCACTGTTGTAGGTATTTACATGCCAGATATTCTAAACATTTGTGTTCCCCTTCTTCTCATTTCTGCACATTATCCCAGGACCCAACTCTGCTACAGTGGTAATTATTCCACACACCGAAAACTGAATGAACTATTTTACCAGCTGCAGTGGCATTCTTTATGTTGAGTGCAGGAAACATACTGAGATCAATAGAACTTTTAAAAACAAAATGAACTTAAGTGTGACCAATATGCTCAGCAGGTTGGACACTGGACTTAGGACTTTCCTTTTAGTGAACCCGGTGCTTGTGATCTATGTTTCCTTTTGAAGAAAGAAGACAACAAACACTTATTAATTAACACTGTGGATATTCCCCACCATCACAGCCTCTGCAAGTTTGATGTCATCTTTATTTTTGTAGTTTCTGTAGGTTGGTTGTTTTTTCTACTCTGTCTGAAATTTACTGTGTACATCTTTGGGTGTTTTTTAAAAAAAATGACTTTTACATAATGGAACTAACAAGTTATTCATCCCTTTTTGCATAATACAATACAATATAGAGGTCTTTACCTTTTGGTGTGGAGTCCACTTTACTCAATTTGGGCAGTAAACCTAGACCCTTTAGTTAAATTTTGTTGTAATCTGGTTCACATTTTGGTTCTCATGTACAATGTTATTGTGTTTGTGTTTCTAACGCTGCAAGAGAGTGGTTGGTCCCAGTCATTGTCTATGCTGGTGCAATATGGTCCTAAATCTGGTGCACCTACCGACAGAAGGAACTTCCCAGTGTAGAAGAATCTACTGGTGCAGTTTAGTAAACAATGGCTCCTATACATATAGGACCAAGGGAAAGGGAGCATAGGTAATGGCTTTCCTAGGTCCTGTCAATTCTCCAGTGTTGCCATGACCCATAGGAGCCACTGGAATCCAGAACAATTAAAAGCAGCCTTCAGACTCTCTAATTTATGACCACAGACCAGCATAGTACAGAACAGCCTCAGACTTGGGGAAGGGTGTGCAAGGGTGATCTAAAGTTCCACCTTGGAGTTTTGCTGTGTGCTGCTCTGCTGCAGCAGAGGAATGGGGCCTTTTGAATTTTAAAATGACCAACCAACCAGCACCACCAAAAAACCACACCTTCGCCAAAACAAAGCCTACCCTTCCCTGAGCACTGGCTCTGCAGCTCCCATTGGCCAGGAACTGCGGCCAATGGGAGCTGTGGTGGTGACACCTGTGGGTGGAGGCAGTGCACAGAGCTGCCTAGCCATGCCTCGGCCTAGGAGCAGGAGGAACATGTTGCTGCTTGCAGGGAGCCACCTGAGGTGAGTGCCACCCGGATCCGGCACCCTGCACCCCCTCCTGTGCCCCAACCCCTTGCCCTGAGCCCCCTCCCTCACCCAAACTCCCTCCCAGAGCCCACATCCTGAACCCCTCATGGCCTTTCCTCCACCTAGGAGCAGCAGAGACATGTCGCCACTTCTGAGGAGGCACGCGGAGCCAGGTAGGGAGCCTGTTAGCTCCCTAAACCAGACTTTCTATGAAGATTAGAAATGCTAATTTATAGAGCTTTATGGTTGGTACCGGGCCGGATAACACAGCTTTCACTGTAGTTCTTAAATAGAACAATTCTGAGAGTGTTACACATGAGATTTGAGGAGGATTAAGGATAATATAAAAATTCTGTTAGGCTATAACAAGGATTTGCAGCGCTTTAAAATCCTGTCAATAAAGTGTCTTCTAGGGGTAACATTACACCACAATGAAAAAGAACTTCATTACAATCTATATTGGATTTACTAGAATATGAAATGACTGAGCAATCTCATTTCGCTTTATCATAAAAATAATACCGGTACCACTGCCTTACAATTTTTTCAAGCGGCATCTCAAAACTGAATGATCAAGTATGAAATATATCATTACTGAACATAGCTTCAATAAATAGATGTTAAAAAACAGTTAACAAAAATCTGTCAAATAATTGTCACAGAACTCATTATGAAGGCAGATATGAAACCGAAAATATTAACTTGGTCAGGGTATAATTATATAGAACATCTGTATTAGACTTCACGAATTTAGTAGACATTTAACATATACAACGACCACTATGTATTAATAAGGCAACTGAATTACATAGTTAGTTTTTTTCACTGTAAAAGAGAGGGGGCAGATTGATATTCCTGTTAAATTAAATATTATGCAGAAGTTAAAAGAACTGGACACATGCAACAAATAAAAATAGAGTACGTCAGTAGTAGTGAACATCTAAAAGTCACAACTTTAATAATAAACATAGTACTTGTAAAATTCTATAAAAATCCCATTTGAGTCACATCACACACAAGTCAGATAAATGAGTCTTGAGCCTTTATATCTATTTACAGTGTGCTTAAAAATAGTCAGCTTTACATGAGGAACATACTCATTAGACAAACAAGATTGCATTGAACTGGTAAATGGTCGTCTATGTAAGTACCATGGTCCAGATCTTCAGAGATATTTAGGCTCTGAAATACCTTTGAGGATCTGGGCTTTAGTGCTTTACAAACATTACAATCTCATCCTCACAAAGCCTGACATCAAAAAGAAACTTGCTGAATGGAAAAAAGTGCATTTAGTTTAGCAGAAAAGGATTAAAACCCACTTAAGTGTAGGGAAGTTGACTGAGCAGCATGATTGGGTGGAAATGAAAAGGTGCTCGGTTTGCCTACCTTTGTTAACTTGGTTGTAAGGGAGGCGGAAAAAACCTGAGTGCTGCAAGGAGTGGAATCAGAAGGGGAGGCAGGGAGTGAAGAGTGGAATCAGAATGAACTACACTGAATCATTTGGTGTAAAAACCAAACAACAGCACTCAAAACAAAAACAAAATCAGCTAAATTAGTGTGGATAAAGCTTTAAAGTACGATGGGAAATTTGGCCTCAAGTTTTTCACTAATTTAACTGAACCCACACATCAGCTAAACTGCCTACAGAACTGCATGGATCTTTTGACAATTTCATTTTCCTAGAACACGTTGTGAAAGTCTAGTTTTCCTGAGAAAGGAGAAGTACAAAGTTCCCCCTGAAGATCATATCCCATAAATGCTGGGCCATTACTTATTAGCACTGTTTGCTGTGGAAAGTATTAGTCAAGTGAAGGATAGTGCTCAGGACATTTTTCCCATTTATGAAACATCTTACAGGGATAGGGAAAATCTTGGCTTCATGACAAAAGTCACAAACATTCAAATGTCTTGTTTAATTACAAGTTACACCAATTTAACTCATTGAAAGATTAATTGATGGCATGCATAACTATAATGCATAATTGGGATGAATTTGACACAGTGGGAGTTATACATGCATATCTGATGCTAGAATGTAACCCAAAAAGGATGAAGCATACTTTCTTATTCTCAAGAGATTATTTAGGCTTATTTCCCCAGTCATATGTCACGCTTCATATCCCTAATAGCAGTCAACAAAAATAGCTAGTCTAAAACATCCTAGGAAGCCTAAAAAGGCAACAGATGAGAGCAAGAGGGAGAGATAGGGACAGGGAGAGAGCAGCAATAGATGCCTCCTTATGTACCAGGGACAGAAATATACAAACTGCACACCTCCTACCTCAATCTCACAACTTAAAAATGGAGATTTCTCATGGGATGATTGTGATATCCTGTCCAGGGCACCCAAAATTGTGAGCCACTGTCATCCCCTCTACCTTAACAAAAGTGCAAGCTTTGCTGAGTCTAAGATGTGTGTCAGTTTCTTGACACACCAATCTTTCTGCCTTGCCAGCAAACTCTTCAAAACTCTGCCAGTCTAAACTCTGCCATGCAGATAACCCTGAACCCGAGTTCCCAAGATCCCCAGAGACATCATCTTGTAGTGTCCAGTTCCTCTCCATGGACACTCAAAAATCAAGTTTGCTGCCTCCAAAGAGGCAGTGTGTCCACCAGCCCATTAGGTTAGCTGAAGACTCTCACTGCACTTCAATACACAGCACTGAGATGGTTTTGTAATAAAACAAGAATAAGTTTATTAACAAAGAACAGAGATTTAAGTGATACTGAGCAAAAGAAAAAGACAAATATGGTTACAGACAAAACACACACTTTCTAGTGACTAAAACTTAATCTTAGCAAGGTAAAATCTTTGCCTAAGCAGTTTTCTTACATGAAGTTACCAGCATCTCCAGCCCTCCAGGCCAGGGGACCTAGCATTCACAGAATCAAAGGGAACAGCACCCTAAGTGATGGATAACTCCAGTGGCTTTTTGCTTCCCTTACATTTCCCAAAGTTCATTATCTCTGCTGCAAGAGCCAGGAAGGCTTCCTGGAGTGCAGATTCCATCCTCCAGCATGATTGCTAAATAGTCTTCTCCCCTGCTTGTTAGCTTGATGGCTTTGTTTGCCTTATATGTAAATGTACTTTCATTGTCCTCTGCCTGTAATCAAGCCACTCAGACCAAGTAAATACACATTCTTTTGTCTAGGGCAGGATGGGTTTTCACTCTGTGTCCCAGGCAAACATATTTCCAGCATAGATCAATAAACTCTTATTACACAAGCCACACATCCATCTCTCAATGATTTGCAGACCAGTACATCACCACTTTACATAAGATACCCTCCAGGATCCCTTTTAGCTACAAATTATGACAACAGTGTGTCGGGGGTAATGAGTGTGTCAGGCCTGATATGAGTTACAGTATCGTGGGCCCTCTGCCAGTTGGCACTGAGGAGCTCCCAGGTCACACCTCCCATCTTACAATGCTGTAAGAGGGACAGCCACTGGCTGAACCATACATACAACATGCAATAATATTAATCACCAGTGTACCACCAGCTACTGTAGAAGAACGTACTCAATACACTTTTATAGTATAATAATATTGTATACAACTGGTTGCTTATTCTTTGGGATTCAGACTCCTTGTTCTCCCCTGGGGTTCCTGGACCCTAATTGTCACAAGGTTTAGATCTGGAATCTTGAGACTCAGGCTCATGGCTGGAGAGGACCATAATACAATACTGAGTTAGTAAGCGCTAAAGGCCAACCATCTACCACGGGCACAGAGTCCATGGAAGTGCAAGTGCCTTCTGGGCTCTGCTTCCTTCAGGTCAGACTATGAAGTAAGGCAGGGATGTGTATTGGGGGGGGAAGGGGAAGAGGCGAGGGAGAGGGGAGAGTTGGGAGTCATGTGACACGTGTGCCAAAATTGCAGACTTTCTGATTTTAAGATGAGGCAAATTTTGTGGCTGAAAATCCAGGCTGCAGTCTAATTTAGCCTTATTTTGGGACTATAGAGAAAATGATATTTTTGAAGAGCTGCAGTAAGTTGGAATTAGACTTAAAGCTGGTTTTATATTGATTGGGTTTGTGATGAATGCCTGATTTGCACTCTAATTCACTTTCATGAAGGTATTCAATATGGCTAGTGTCCAAAAAAAACAACCAACCAACCAGGCAGTCTAGAATTTATTGACTCAGTTACATTGCATGGAAAAGAATAAGTGATAAGATATACAGCAAAGTATTGAGGTTCTCTCTAAAAGCAGAAGCTGAATGCACATTGTGCAAATCTCTAATCCCCTGTTAGGCTACTTCACATGCACTCTGAGAATGAATGGGGAAACCATGTGCTATGAGTTGCCCCAGGTACTGTGCTAAGGATTAGGAGGGAGTACCACCATGGTTCTGCTTGCCAGGAGAGCATCCACAGTGGCACTGCCATTAGCTTTTTAATCCACCACAGCCAGACTTTCCACCCAGATCCATCTGCATGAGGCAAGAGCGACCCAGGAAATAACAAAGCATCCTAGGATAGGTCATACTGTGCAAAGGGGAGCACACAGATTCATAGATTCCAAGGCCAGAAGGGACCATTGTGATCATCTAGTCTGACTGCCTGGCCATTGAACACCGGCCATTGAACTGCCCCCAAAATAATTCCTATGTTTTAGAAAAAACGTCCAGCCTTGATTTAAAAATTGTCAGTAATGGAGAATCCACTGTGACCCTTAGTAAACTATTTCAATGGTTAATTACTCTCAGAATCAAAAATGTTCACCTTATTTCCAGTCTGAATTTGTCTGGCTTCAACTTCCAGCCATTGCATCATGTTATACCTTTCTCTGCTAGATTGAAGATTTAGTATTTGTAAATTCTTAAAGACAAATCAATTCATCCCTTAATCTTTTCTAGGTCAAGCTAAATAAGTCAAAGTGGAAAAGAATTGAATGCTATAGTGGGACTAAACTGAAAAGAGGGAAATGGAGAGCTTTCAAGGTCATGGGACAGAAGCAGCACAAGTCATAGGTAGGCTCACTGAGCCTGAGGTGCTACTGGAGATGTATTGCAGAAACAGGGCATCACAATCTGACATGGGACTGGAAAGGAAAAGTGGATCACATTTACAAAGGAGTTTAAAGTACCCAAGGAACAATTGCTGGGGAATTGAAAGAGAAAGGTAACAAAATTGAAAGTTTGAGCATATTAAAAGCAGAAGACATTTAAAACACCACATTTGTTAACATTCATATTGATAAACTGAAAAGCTGTCAACAAGAATCAGAAGTCATTAATCTGTTGGGAATTTACCAGAACAGTGCTGCATGAGTGTTATAACATTGCTACTCATAGAGGTGTCGCCTAGAAAGTATAACATTGATGAAAATCATTCTTTTTTTTTCTTTCACATGAAAAGGAGCAAACTAAAATTCAGGAAAAACAGGCTGTGAAAACAAAAACAAATTTTATATGGGACAGATTTAACAGGTTTCAATCAAGGCTAACATTTTAAAACCTGGGATTCTTACAATTAGGTATCCATGTGTGGATATATAAATACCATGATTTTCAGAAGGACTGAATACCCACTGACATTAACAGGAATTGAAGGTATTTGACATCACAGAAAGTGAGGCCATACAGACCTCTCTCATGCAAATACTTACAACCACGTCCTTAGTTTTGCACATGTGAATAATCCCACTAATTTGCCACATGGTTAAATTTAAAGCAGGTAAGTGTTTGTGAGATCAGGGTATTATTTAGGTGCCTAAAATGAATTCCTTTCCCCCAGTTTTATGCATCCAGCTTTGAAGATTTGTGACTCCAGGTGTTAGAAGGTTAAGAAATGATGCCCTAGATACTCAGCAGGGGTAATCTGCATAGTTTCACTGATTTACACCAGCTGAGGCTCTGGCCCCACTATTTTCATGCTGAGAATGTTTATGGGCTGCCAGCTTCTTGAGGGAGATGAAATGTTTTTTAACCATCATATAGTGTACTGATTGTTTCCTCATTCATATAAATACTAGTTTCTATAGAAAGGGCAGAAGAATAAGTATCTTTTTTGGTGTGGAAAATAATAGTATTATGGCACATACTCTGTTGCCACAAAGTAGCAGATTAAACAAAAGTATGTGATACAATATATCTATATTCCCCTCTTCACACCAAAAACTGTATGTTTGACTGTTTTCTTTCTATTTTAGAACCTTTGTCAGCAATCCTTTATTATAAAAATCCCATCTCTATTCCTTATAGAAGTTTTAAAGTCATTTCACAGCTGAGTGGAACCCTAAACAGAGCTATCTTAGTGTAATGAAGCAGAAAACGATTCCTCCTTAACAAGACTGGTATATGGTGACAAACAGCTCATAAAAATCCCATCTGCCACAAAATGCTTCTATTTTAGTTGCTTTCAAAGCTAAATGCTGTATTTCCTGTTTCTTTTCAGAAAGAACAGAGGAAATATCAAGCCTGAACTATCAAATTGTCCTCTGACAGGAAAAAAACCAAACACTCATTTTATAATGCACTGATGCTAATCATTCCAAGCTTCACAAAGGTTCAGCATTGCTTATGGACATATTTACAGTGCATAGGCTTTTGTAAAGCTAAAATAAATTACTATTAAGACATACTATAGAGAAACATTTCTGAAGATTTAAAAGCAAAGAACTACATGTAAAGCAATCTGTTGCAGATTTTGTTTTGTAACAATAACTCCCCTCTGGAATGCAATCAGAGGGGAAATAATTATGCCATCTATGGCTATACCAGTGCTTATTTTGTATTAAAGAATGAAAGGGCTGGATCTTGTAGTTCCTCTTTAGGCATAACTCCCACTGATTTAAATGCTTCAATGCTTTTAATATTTATGGGAGTTTTGCCTGAGTAAGGATGGCAAGAGCTCCCTTTACTACAAATTCTGGTAAGTATTTATGTTTAGTCCCTTTGCATTTTTGGCAATATGCTGAGCAAATAATTGATTTTTTTGGTTTGGTGGCCAAACCAAAAAATCCAAAATAATTAGTTCATTTTGAACTGAAACTGATTTTTGTTTTGTTTTCTCCTCTTCAAATGACAGGCTGAAAAATTTTCATTCAGGTTGACATTTTATTTCAGAAATGCTGATTTGAAATGAAGTGTCAAAAAAGTTTGTTTTCACATTTATTTTTCATGTTCTGGAAAAAACTATTCACTGAATTTGACTTGAATTTGCAAATAGTTTTCAGGGCCCAAAAATGCATTTCAGTGTGTGACAGGTTCCCTCCAGGGTGCTATTTGGAACTGGGGTACCACCAAGCCAGCCTGACCCACCAGCCTGGGCTCCCTTTCACACTGTGGTGCTGTGATAAATTGCCAAGCTCTCCAAGCTTGCTCTTTCACCAGCATACACACAGATAGGGACACACCCATCTGCAGCTATACACACAGATGCTGAGATCAGCTCTGCATGGGAAGGCTCAGCTAAGGAATTGCCCAATACTCAAGTGCACACCCCTCCTCAAGAGGGTAAACCCAAAATTGTACCGTCTTTTACTGCACAGGGAACTGTACAGCATAAGCTCATGAAATTCACCTCCTCCCTCAATGTGGAGAGAGATATGCAACATCTTTCTGCCCCAAGTTATAACTCCCCCACATTGGTTTTAAACAAAACCAAAACAAGTTTATTATCTACAAAAGATAGATTTTAAGTAATTATAAGTGATAGCAAACAGATCAAAGCAGATTACCTTAGTAATAAACAAAACTGCAAACTGAGCTTAACATACTAGATAGGTAGGATATGAATTAGCAAATTCTCACCCTGAGTGATAAACAGGCTGGCAGATTCTTAAGGCACAAGGGGCCTTGGCTTTCCCAGGTTTTCATACACAGGCTAAAAATCCCTCTAGCCTGGGACCATCACTTCCCACAGTTCAGTCCTTGCCCCTCAGGTGTTTTTAGGTGGTTTGTTGTAGGGAGAGTGAGGTCCCCCTCCTTGATGTCATTTCCCCCTTTTTATATCTTCATCACACTTCCTGGAAAGCTCTTTTGCTGTGACCTGGGTCAAACAGTTCCCATTGTGTAGTGCTATATATGACAGGTTTCTATTGTACACAGTTCCTGGGGTAATCCTTGTGCTTGTGTGCATTTCCTCAACACGCCATTAACATTGTTTGGCTTTTTTACTGTTGTACCTGAAAGGCTGCTTGTGGGTGTTTTCAACTTCCCAACATGTTTCAGTAACACATACATCGCCAAACTTCATAACGTCACATATGATATTAGCACATACAATCCAAATGAGATATTCTGTCCAGTAGATCAAGACTTTTAGAATGATACCTTATAAGGCATACTTTGTATAAAACTTATCCTAATTACATGACAGTGATGAACATTGGGGTGCCAGGGTGTCACACAGTGAATTTACCATTCATCAAAAAAATATCCATCCAGCTCTAGCTGTAATGAATTAGATACTACGTGTGTACATCACTCCAATGTGTACACCGATGCATATTGTAGGTCCTGTGCTGCTAGAGGAAATAATTCTTTAGTTTAGGTCTAGTACATGGCCTGTACCTTTGCACCCAGGTGAGCAGAGCTCATCCTCACGGTTGCCATGAAGTTCTTTGTGACCCTGGGGGTCACATACTGACAACTGGGAAGTTCCCGGGTAGACATGGATTTTCCTTTAAAAAATAAAATCAAATCAAATCTTATTTTGCAGTCATTATTTATCAGAAACATGTAAACAAAAATAAATAAGATTTTGGTTTCTGCTTATTTGTTGTACTTCATGTTCCATTCTCTGACAAATGCATTAAACCCTCTAAAGGTTTCAACAAAGATCAATTGTTATCTTAAAATCTATTATATTGAGTACTCGCTATTGATTTTCATGCTTTTGTCTTCTAGGGATGGTCACTCAAGATTTTATCTAGGGAGAAAATAGAGTTTTGCTCCTAAATACAATGGAGTACATGCCAAATAAAGGAAATCTGGAAAGGGTGAAGAAATAAAAGCTGCAAATAGTTTTCAGTGGGATCAGTTTTTTGAACACTGTAGTGGAACTGTGTCTAGATAATGGCAATATTGTCAGTAAGGAAGTACCACTTGTTCTGCTAACCAAAATAAATTGCATGTGATGGAATTCACTTTGGTTTCTCTTTTTCCTCCAATTACAAAGAAAGTTTGTAATCTCTGCACAACAATTTAGATGAACCTGGACTGACTTTCAAGAGATCCTGAGGGGTGTACTACATGTATCCGTATGGAAACCAGGGAGAATTCAGTAGTTCACATCGTGCTCTCATACCAGGACAGCTAAGCTTCATATTGCAGTACCATGCAAAGACTTCAAATCAGGATTGATCTGGGTGCTGTTGATAGCAGTCAGCTCTGTGTTTTTGGGGAACCAGGGCACAGTATCTAGCCTGTCTGACTCATGAAAGACACCCCACCACCACCAGTCTCTTCTTTAACCAAAACTGATCAGAGAAAAGGCTTGCAGAGAGCAATGAAGGGATGATGGGAGACATATCTAGACCCCTCCTGACAAGGGTGACAAGATTAAGACATCTCCATTAGCATACAGAGTGGAAAACAGAGACAACTCCCCTAGCCTCATCTGCATGAAAGATGGGACAGGGAGACATCTCAATTTGCATACAGAATGTAGAACAGAGAACTGCACTGAACTCTGGGATCAGAAAAACAGGGACGCACTGCATCATGGGAATCTCTGCTCCAGATGTTAATGAACCTACTCCTGCACACACTCAGATCAGCAATTATCAGACCAATTCTAGTAATAAATCCTTGATTGATATCCAAAATACTGAAGCAGCCTAGTTGTATTGTGAGCTCCCTGGAAGAAAACACCACCCATAGCCAAGAGTGATCAGCTCCTATTGTCTAGCCTAAAGAAACCCCCTGAGTCATCAGTTTACCCATAAACAAATCTAGTGTTCTACCTTGAACCATTGCATTTTCTCTACAAAAACCCCTACCTAGGTTATGCCCAAGTAAGTATTCTGATGCTTAGATCCAAACTATGGATCAGTTCCACTGGGACTCCATCATCTCCTGACTGATCATGCTGGGGGCTCTGCCTGTCTCCTGCCCTCAGGACCCTGAGCTACCACCATCACCTGGGAACCCTGACTAGTTCAAGCTTCAGGGAGCGGTGAGATCCCTTTCTTTCTCTCTCTCTCTCTGTTTTCCTTTCTACCTCAGGTATTAACATTTAATGATGTATGTTATGTTGGTTTAGGCTCTCCTTGTGTTGTTATTACTATTATTCAATAAATAACTTTGATGGTTAAGCCGGTTGCTTCTCTCTCTCTCGCTGAACTTTACTCTTTTGTGTTTTTAGCTTCCCCCATTTACTCTGCAGCAACGCTTCTTTTACCTAAGCTAAAGATCCCTGTAGCGCCCAAAAATACTGTGAGGTTTGCTCATCAAGTGGGTTACTACCAGTACAACTGTGACATGAAAGTGGGGATAGGGATGTGTTAAACCTGTGGCACATTGGGGGGTGGCGCGGCTGAAAGTGCTGCTCAGCCCAGCCTATTGAGACCAGGGGCACATAAGGGTGACAGCTGGAAGGTTCTGCTTAACCCAGCCCATTGAGTACAGGGACATATGAGGGTATCAGCTTGAGAGTGCTGATTGACCCGGTCCGCTCAGACTTGCTCTGTTAGTGTGTGTGTGTGTGTGTTCATCTAGTTCTAGGGCTGGAGGAACCCAGCTCTGGGGAACCTAAGTCCTGCAGGATAGCTCCATTGGGAGGGGACTTGCAGAAGGAAGGAGTAGAGCTCCATATGAACACACGAGTGACATAAGCAGTACATTAATGGAATTACCGACCCCTCCCCCCGAAGAGTAACCCTAATAAATGAGCATACCCTAAAGTAATGGGCACATCTGGTAACACTGTACAAACACAGAGCAAGAGACAGTCCCTACTCTAGGTATGTCTACACGACAAAATTAGGTCGAATTTATAGAAGTCTGTTTTTTAGAAATTGTTTTTATATAGTCGATTGTGTGTGTCCCCACACAAAATGCTCTAAGTGCATAAAGTGCATTAACTTGACGGAGTGCTTCCACAGTACTGAGGCTAGCGTCGACTTCCGGAGCATTGCACTGTGGGTAGCTATCCCACAATTCCCGCAGTCTCCGCCGCCCATTGGAATTCTGGGTTGAGATCCCAATGTCTGATGGGGCAAAAAACATTGTCGTGGGTGGTTCTGGGTGCATGTTGTCAGGTGCTCCCTACCTCCCTCCCTCCATGAAAGCAACGGAAGACAATCATTTCACGCCTTTTTTCCCGGGTTACCTGTGCAGACGCCATACCACAGCAAGCATGGAGCCCACTCAGATCACTTTGGCAATTAGGAGCACATTAAACACCACGCGTATTATCCAGTGGTATACGCAGCACCAGAACCTGCCAAAGTGAAACTGAGTGAGTAGGCAACATCAGCGCGGTGATGAGAGTGATGAGGACATGGACACAGACTTCTCTCAAAGCACGGGCCTTGGCAATGTGGGCATCATGGTACTAATGGGGCAGGTTCATGCCAAGGAACGCCAATTCTGGGTCCAGGAAACAAACACAGACTGGAGGGACTGCATGGTGCTGCAGGTCTGGGACGATTCCCAGTGGCTGCGAAAATTTTGCATGCGTAAGGGCACTTTCATGGAACTTTGTGACTTGCTTTCCCCTGTCCTGAAGTGCCAGAATACCAAGATGAGAGCAGCCCTCACAGTTGAGAAGCGAGTGGCAATAGCCCTGTGGAAGCTTGCAACGCCAGACAGCTACCAGTCAGTCAGGAATCAATTTGGAGTGGACAAATCTACTGTGGGGGCTGCTGTGATGCAAGGAGCCAACGCAATCAAAGGTCTGCTGATATCAAGGGTAGTGACTCTGGGAAATGTGCAGGTCATAGTAAATGGCTTTGCTGCAATGGGATTCCCTAACTGTGGTGGGGCCATAGACGGAACCCATATCCCTATCTTGGCACCGGAGCACCAAGCCGGCAAATACATAAACCGCAAGGGGTACTTTTCAATAGTGCTGCAAGCACTGGTGGATCACAAGGGACGTTTCACCAACATCAACGTGGGATGGCCGGGAAAGGTACATGATGATTGCATCTTCAGGAACTCTGGTCCGTTTCAAAAGCTGCAGGAAGGGACTTTCTTCCCAGACCAGAAAATAACCATTGGGGATGTTGAAATGCCTGTAGTTATCCTTGGGGACCCAGCCGACCCCTTAATGCCATGGCTTATGAAGCCATACACAGGCAGCCTGGACATAGTCAGGAGCTGTTCAACTACAGGCTGAGCAAGAGCAGAAAGGTGGTAGAATGTGCATTTGGACATTTAAAAGCACGCTGGCGCAGTTTACTGACTTGGTTAGACCTCAGCGAAACCAATATTCCCATTGTTATTACTGCTCGCTGTGCACTCCACAATATCTGTGAGAGTAAGGGGGAGACGTTTATGGCAGGGTGGGAGGTTAAGGCAAATTACCTGTCTGCTGGTTACGTGCAGCCAGACACCAGGGCAGTTAGAAGAGCACAGGAGGGCGCAATGCGCATCAGAGAAGCTTTGAAAACCAGTTTCATGACTGGTCAGGCTACAGTGTGAAAGTTCTGTTTGTTTCTCCTTGATGAACCTCCCACCCCTTGGTTCACTCTACTTCCCTGTAAGCTAACCACCCTCCCGTCCTCCCTTTGATCACCGCTTGCAGAGGCAATAAAAGTCATTGCTGCTTCACATTCATGCATTCTTTATTAATTCATCACACAAATAGGGGGATAACTGCCAAGGTAGCCCAGGAGGGGTGGTGGAGGAAGGAAGCACTGGGTGGGGTGGTGGAGGAGGGAAGGACAAGACCACACAGCACTTTAAAAGTTTAAAACTTATTGAATGCCAGCCTTCTGTTGCTTGGGCAATCCTCTGGGGTGGAGTGTCTGGGTGGCCTCCCCAACCGCGTTTTTGGGCATCTGGGTGAGGAGGCTATGGAACTTGGGGAGGAGAGGGGTTGGTTACACAGGGGCTGTAGCGGCGGTCTGTGCTCCAGCTGCCTTTCCTGCAGCTCAACCATACGCTGGAGCATATTAATTTGATCCTCCAGCAGCCTCAGCATTGAATCCTGCCTCTTCTCATCACACTGCCGCCACCTATCATCTTCAGCCTGCCACTTACTTTCTTCAGCCTGCCATCTCTCCTCGCGTTCTTTTTGTGCTTTCCTGCACTCTGACAATATCTGCCTCCACGCATTCATCTGTGCTCTGTCAGTGTGGGAGGACAGCATGAGGTCAGAGAACATTTCATCGTGAGTGCATTTTTTTCGCCTTCTAATCTTCGTTAGCCTCTGGGAAGGAGAAGATCCTGTGATCCTTGAAACACATGCAGCTGGTGGAGAAAAAAAAGGGACAGTGGTATTTAAAAAGACACATTTTATAGAACAATGGGTACACTCTTTCACCATAAACCTTGCTGTTAACATTACATACATAGCACATGTACTTTCGTTACAAGGTCGCATTTTGCCTCTCTCCACCGCCTGGCTAACCCCTCTCCCCTCCCCCCTCCCCGTGGCTCACAGCGGGGAACATTTTTGTTCAGCCACAGGCAAACAGCCCAGCAGGAACGGGCACCTCTGAATGTCCCCTTAAGAAAAGCACCCTATTTCAACCAGGTGACCATGAATGATATCACTCTCCTGAGGATAACACAGAGAGATAAAGAACGGATGTTGGTTGAACGCCAGCAAACATACGCTGCAATGCTTTGTTCTGCAATGATTCCCGACTACGTGCTACTCGCCTGGCCTGGTAAAGTGTCCTACCATGGTGGACGGAATAAGGCTGCCCTCCCCAGAAACCTTTTGATAAGGTTTTGGGAGCACATCCAGGAGAACTTTATGGAGATGTCCCTGGAGGATTTCCGCTCCATCCCCAGACACGTTAACAGACTTTTCCAGTAGCTGTGCTGGCCGCGAATGCCAGGGCAAATTAATCATTAAACACGCTTGCTTTTAAACCATGTATACTATTTAAAAAGGTACACTCACCAGAGGTCCCTTCTCCATCTGGCGGGTCGGGGAGGCAGCCTTGGGTGGGTTTGGGGGGTACTGGCTCCAGGTCCAGGGTAGGAAACAGTTCCTGGCTGTCGGGAAAACCGGTTTCTCCACTTGCTTGCTGTGAGCTATCTACAACCTCCTCCTCCTCATCTTCCTCATCCCCAAAACCTGCTTCTGTGTTGTCTCCCTCTCCATTGATGGAGTCAAAGCACACTATTGGGGTAGTGAGGGCTGAATCCCCTAAAATGGCATGCAGCTCATCATAGAAGCGACATGTTTGGGGCTCTGACCCAGAGCAGCCATTTGCCTCTCTGGTTTTCTGGTAGGCTTGCCTCAGCTCCTTAAGTTTCATGCGGCACTGCTTTGGGTCCCTGTTATGGCCTCTGTCCTTCATGCCCTGGGAGATTTTGACAAATGTTTTGGTATTTCGAAAACTGGAATGGAGTTCTGATAGCACAGATTCCTCTCCCCATACAGTGATCAGATCCCATACCTCCCGTTCGGTCCATGCTGGAGCTCTTTTGAGATTCTGGGACTCCATCATGGTCACCTCTGCTGATGAGCTCTGCATGGTCACCTCTGCTGATGAGCTCTGCACTCACCTGCAGCTTGCCAAGCTGGCCAAACAAGAAATGAGATTCAAAATTTCGCGGGCCTTTTTGCAGTCTACCTGGCCAGTGCATCTCAGTTGAGAGTGTTGTCCAGAGCGGTCACAATGGAGCACTCTGGGATAGCTCCCAGAGGCCAATACCATCGAATTGCGTCCACACTACCCCAAATTTGACCCAGCAAGGCCGATTTCACTGCTAATCCCCTTGTCGGGGTGGAGTAAAGAAATCAATTTTAAGAGCCCTTTAAGTCGAAAAAAAGGGCTTCGTCGTGTGGATGGGTGCAGGGTTAAATCGATTTAATGCTGCTAAATTCGACCTCAACTCCTAGTGTAGACCAGGGTGTTAAGGGGCTTATTCCTTCACCCACTTACTTCCCTGGTCCTTCTCGCATGAACAGAGAGCAACAATACCCGAAGTCCAAAGGTGCAAACAATTCAATGTTTATTGGGGTGAACTTCCAGCAAGCATGATTCCAGTTTCCTTCCTTAGTGTCCCCCTTCCCAGCTCTGACACCACAGAGCCTTACACCTGTGTCCCTGTTCCCATTCCTGCCCTTAGCCAAACATGATTCCAATTTCCCCAGCCCCATTCCTTGTTCCCATTTCTCACCCACCCACCCACTTCCTGATTGACTGCAGACTATATAGTAAAACTTGAGTTCTGCTTAGCTATACCTTAACCAATCATTTTCCTGAAATTTAACTAACCAATCCTAACATACTGTAACTTGAGTTCTGCTTAGCTATACCTTAACCAATCATTTTCCTGAAATTTAACTAACCAATCCTAACATACTGTAACTTGATTATGTAACCAATTATTTCCCACCACTTTAATTAGTTTACACCCAGCAAAATTAATTATACAGCAGACAGAAACAATCACAGAACCAGACAGAGATCATACAGACAAACAATAGGGAAATGGGGACTACAGTGATAGAACAACAAAGAAATGAGGATTTCACATCCCAGCTATTGGTAAGTGAATTCTTGCCAGACAGGATGCTATCAAACTAAGTTTCCTTTTACACTTCCCTTTCTCTGGAGGTGATAGGCATTATCAGGACAGGATTGTATTCCTAACAGCCCAGTAGCACCTTATTTCAACGTGACTAGTTTGGAATGTGAGGATGTGACGGTCACTTCCCAGCTTATGGCTGTCTCTGTTGCTTAGCCAAAGGCCTTAGCCTAAGAACAGGGCCTCAGACTGTCACAGTAAGAGAAGGACCTTACACTGGCAGACAGTGATTTTGATTCTCTCTTTTATACCTCTATAACTAGCCAAGTGATAAGAATACACCTAAATTCTTAGAGTATAGGCCTTTACAGACAGGCCTGAATATCTATATCCCAACACAGGGCTACGAGGCTTAAAATCTAAGAAGTGGTATAAATTCCTAGAGAGATTAACTACCTTGATAGAGTTAGGTCCTTGGCTCTCACTATACACCCTTTATGCTGCTGGAACAATTCAAAGGGCACTTAGGGTGAATTTAAGTAGCCAGCAGAGGATTCCCTCAGTGCTAGGAAGTCAGTGGATGGTATGAAGCCAGCTTTATGCCTGCCATGCCCTCCGCACTGCGTCTTGGAGCACAAGGGAGAATGCCAGAATGCATACTGGCAAGCTTTAACCACAGCCAACAGAGCAGTCCCTAGGTGACTAGTGCAAGTTAGAACAGTTCTTAAGACTACTTTAAATTACACCAAGAATCTCTGTTGGTCAGGCTATGTATTGGGGAAGAGGCAAAAGGCCCATGCTGTGCAATTTGAATGGCATTTCCCCCTGAATCTGTATTAGTTATATAGAATAAAGTAAATAGGACACCAGGCACTTAATTGTCTTTCCAAATTTGTCTGTAATGTCCCTATACCAAAGATTTTACACTCTAACCAGTTTAAGCCTAAGTAACTTGAGCCCATAACTCAAAATGAACCTCAGCAGCTGTTCTAGCCACACAAACCAAAAACAGAAAGAGGCTTGTTTGGAACACCTGCAATCAAAATGACTGAGTTCTGCACAAACCTAATCTTTATTACTGGTTATTATAGCTGGCTGGGAAATAGGATTTTTTCCCTGTGGACATGTTCATTGGAAAAATCCTCATTTAAACTTTTTCTGTTGTAAAGTAGTGGCTCTCTGCCCCCATCCCCGCCCAGTTTTTTTTTTTTTTTTAATTTATGAAGGGTGGACACATACTTTCCCCTCACTTTTACTGTTTTCCAAATGTGCCCAGTTGGATAACAACACTCCGTTTGCCAACTGGAAAGAAGTCAAAGTGTTACTTTTAAATTTATTTTTAAAAAGTTTTCCCCTCCACTTTTCTAGGAGAAATGGAAAAAAAAAGAGAAGGTGCCCATTTTCTCATCATTTCAAAACATATTTCAAGTTACCCAATTATTAAAAACAATATTTTTCATGAGAATGTCTTTTTGTTTGTTTATTTATTTTGTAATCCCATTTTTCACCAAAAAAGCTTTTTTGCCTGCTCTCTGGTGAGGATGTAAAAGGCTATTTGATTTTAAAGATGCCCCCAAAGAGAACCCAAGCTGCCTGACTCCCAGCCCATTGCTCTACCCTGGGTCATGCTGCCTCACTATAAAGATGCCATTGTACATTAAATTGCTTGAGTCTTCATTACACAGGTACTGCTTTTTATGCTTGCTGAAGTCAATGGCAAAATTCTCACTGACTAATGGTTCAGGATCAGGGCTGCACTCCACATTGTAAGTCTGTATATTCGTAGAGTTAACTGCCTCTGGCTGGCAATCATGATCAAGTAGTGTACATGTACCCTGTTACACTGTAGTTGCGGAGTGGCAGAGAAACTGTACATTCAGAGTCACATGGGAGGTGTCTCCCATCCCTATGAAAATAAACTCCCTTTGTTGGGAAGTCTGATCTTCCTTTATTTTCTAACCCCTAATTAATGATCAAGAAAAAAGAAATCAAGTTTTGTGGAAGTCACGTTTGAGAGCTATGCCCATCTCCTTCCTGAACAACTCATCCTTATTTTTTCTAGCCCTTCCCTTCTACTATATACACAAATCCTATAAAAATTTAAAAGATTTCTGATACAGCCCTGTAATCCTCTCTCTGTTGGTTGATACAAGGGAATCAGAATTTAACATTCAGAGGCTTATGACCAAATTCTGATCTTGAAGGCATGAATGCTGTTCCAGTTGACTTCAATGGGAGATTCACAAGTGTATCAGAGGGCAGAATATGGCCCTTATCATTTTAAGATTCACAGGAATGCTCATTTTTAGTAATGGTCCCTCTCCATATTCCAAACACTTTCAATTTTCCAGCAAACTTGAGCATAAACAGGATTTAAATCACTCAGATGTAACTTTACTTAGCTGTTTTTATCAGAACAAAATAGGATTCAAAATAATTATGAGGTTTCTCACCAAACTGATGAATTCAAGGGAAATACAAGCCACAGAAGCTTACCCTTTTGCATCAGTGCCAATCAACAGCAATTCAGCATTAGCAGAATTAAAGCAGAGATTACTTCCAATCGTGCAGAACTGAAGTTTAGTCGAGTAACTCAACAGCAAGTAGACTGTCATACTAATATTGGACATAACTGACAAATCTTAAATGTCATCCATAGATTAGTAATGAGCATGACATGGACTTTTAGTTAATGACTATAAGCACACGTGTGTGTATTTGTACACACCGTTATGCTATAATAAAGTCTGGGATAGAGCTACAAGTGACTAAAATACCCAGGACATTACAATAGACATTCAAAATCCAACCTTATACCAAAAACATTTAATTAATGTCCCATAGGGTCAGAAAGTGTTCAGTTGTCCAATCTGAGCAATATAGCCTTCATATCTTCAGAGATAAAACAGAACCTAACAGATGCTCATATTCTACAGTCTCAGGCAAGATTATCCAAATACAGCAGAAAGAACACTAACATATCCTATTTCTGTAAACAGTACAGTTCTACTCGATGAAGACCCCACCTGGTGTCCACTCTTCCTCCCAATACCTAGTGTCATAGCAGCTATGGACTAGCAGTGTAGATACTTGGAAGAGCTGGGATTGAGGATTTCCCCCCCATCATCAGCCCCATGACCTCTTTGTGCAGAACAAAGCTTTTTATGCACTGTTGTATTTAGTTCTAAGCCCCTGTTACCTGATTTAAAATCAATACTGGCCAAGATTCCTTGCTTAGGTTTAGGAGTACTCAGCACAGAAAGAGGTGGTTGGGGCAAAAGTTGTTCTAAGCTACCACTAAGCTCCCTAGTCCAGGTTACTGCTGAGCACCAACCTGGTCCCCAACCTAAAAACTGAGGAGTCTGAAGGCTGCTCACCATTTTTTTTTAAAACATGTCCAGCTTCCTCGAGATGCTGTTGGCGAGATGGCAGCCAGTGTTCAACAGGATGCACTAATGTCCTAGCCATACCCCATTTTCTCCATCCACACCCCTTCTCTGCGGGCTGAGTGGAGGATTGTATGGAATTGTCACTGCTCCTGAAGCCTTCCCTTGAAAAGTTGTATCATCCACTGCCTAGAGCCATTGATTTGTGGCTGCTTTATGCTGATGGACCAGTGCCAAAACGCTGCAGCATAGCCATGAATCTACTTCATTTACACTTGTCAATTACAGATAAAATTCAGGAGTGTCTGAAGGAGATTTGCTTCCAAATTTTCATGTTGTCAGTATCCTGACAAAGGCAGTGGGGACCAAGGGTCAAAGCAGGAACAAACCTGAGACTGAGAGTAGCTGAGAAGTTTGTAGTCAAGTTTCATGCTGGGGTTGATACCAAGGATCAGGGTCTGAGTTGTGTTTCAGAGCCTGGGTTAGGAGGTAAAGTCCAAAACAAGCCAAGGTCAAAGACAGCAGTTCAAGACCAGAAAGCAAGAATGGTCATAGCAACTATAGGGGATCCACTGTTACCTAGACACTTCCTAGAATACCCGTTGGGTTTATAAAGGACAGGGAGCCAATCAGGAGCCACAAGACTGCTGCCTGTTGGAACCCTTGAGGTAGGATTTTCCATAGCCTGGGTTCACAGCAGGTCATTGGCATTGGAGTGAAAAGCACTTGTACCTACTGCATGAATACCAGTGTGGTGGTGGTTGCTACCTGGTTGCTTTACAGGCCTGGTTCATGACCTGCTTGGCCTTACATATGTATTTTAAAAATATTAAATGAGAAGCTAGAAGATAATTGGTCAAAACGCATCTAGATAATGAAGATGTCTTTAGTAGAGATATAATTAATGTTTTAGAGGATGAGATACCTATAATATTTCTTGAAGAATAGAACAGAGATTCATTGAACTCCCATCTTATTACTGAGGAAATGTATACCATCTTTTCTTCTCTTACAATGCTAAGTGGCTACTGATGAATGATATAAAACTACTGGATCTCAAATCCATTGTATACTTAGTTTTTCTTAGATAATCTGTACTTACTGTATAACATTTTATAGTAACATGTAAATATCAAGACTCACCATCTTGAGTCAAGAAAATCAGCACTCCCATTCACAATGTAGTAGTTAGTAATTAATCACACATTGCTATATTCATGCTGTAAATGGAGTTAATGAGAGACTCCTATTGCTTCATGAAATTTCATGCATGGCTTTAGCTTGTATGGGTCATTAATGTTCATAGTTAAACTGTTCTTTTCTGTGTATTAATATTGTTCCTTAGGGTTATGCAAAAGAATAATTCATAAATAAGCCGGCAAAGAGGAAGAGAGCATAATTAAATCATCATAATTAACATGGATATTGGATTACTCTAGTAAATGAATCTGGCTAGCTGAGGTATTTATGTTTCAGGGCAGTTCAGATGCCCTGCATGCTGCACACACATATGTCATTCTTTGGTGGGTATAGTAACTATTTTATTTTCTCTCATACCTAATGATTCTGTTCATGGGGAACATGATGTTGCATGATGAGCCTCATCCCCATTGTCTGTCCAGGTTTTTCATGGGGTAAAACACCTCTTAACACTCATTGCTATGGAATAGGGGAAGGAGAGCAGGGTCCAGGGATGGAGTCAGCACCCAGGAGCAAAGAACTTTCCCAGCTGATCAGCTTGGCCAACATAGCAGCAGCAGGGATATGAGAGAGACCTTGGCAGGGTTCTCCACCCTTTTAGAGTTAATGGGGAAGACATCCCCTCTGGGGACAAGCCTTTCTCCAGAGGTACCAAGCCTCAAGCATCTGCCACCTCATCCGATCACAGGAGCTGGGAGAGGAGAGGAAGAGCAAAGCCCTCCCTGGTTGAGATCCAGCTAAGTGGAAGAGCAGCAGGGCAGAACTCAAGAACCCGTGAACCCAAGTGATGGCAGCACACTGTTCCATTTAGACTGGGCCTTCGGACTCCAATTTCCTCTCCATTGCAGACACTGCTGCCAGCCTTAGTTTCCCTGCCATCCATACTTTGCATCTTCGATCATCTCGCCTTCACCCACTCCTCCTCAGCATCATTCTTCTCCTTCCTCCCTTCTACTCCCTTTGTCCTATTAATTCCTTTTACCCTCCTGCCACTCCTTGTCATCCTCTCCTCTGCCACATAGGGAAAGAGACAAGAACTAGCAATCATGTACCAATCCTGACCTCGATCATTTACTAATGTTACATAGATTTCCTTCACTCTTGTCTTTTAGATTTCAAGCTCTCCTGGGCAGGGATCATGTCTTGCTACATATTAGGAAAGTGCCTAGCACACTAGGGTCCCAGTTCTTGGCTGGAGCTTTCAGGTGCTATCACAATATATGCTAAGAATAAATAATAATAATTATTATTAATAATAATAATTATAAATTAACTAGGTTGTACAAATCATAGTGTGGGAACTTAAGTATTTGCAATATTCCCCTTTTTGTGGAATTCTGGGTTGATATGTTTGATGAGATTTCCAGGTATTTTCCTCATTTCAGTTCCACTAATATTTTTCGTTTTTTGTTGGCAATTTCAATTTCACATTTAAGACCAGATATCGACAGCAATGGAGACGAATCTCATCTCCTATCCATTACAAATTGATAAGAACTCATTGCAGTGTTCAGTTTGTACGATGCTTAGGAGTTGTTTAATCTTCAAACAAGACAGCGTCTATAGACAATTAATAATAAATCACCGTCTTCCTAGGCTTAATAAAACATATTTCCTGGCTGTTTTATGCCATGTCTACACTCAGCAAAACTTTTGTCGCTCAGGGGTATGAAAAAATACCCCCTGAGCAACATATGTTTTGCCGGCATAAGTGCTCGTATGCAGAGCGCTATGTTGGCAGAAAATGCTCTCCTGCTGACATAGCTACTGCTGCTTGTTGAGCTGATGTTATGTTGGTGGGAGAACTCGCTACATAATATGGCTACATGGCATAACATGGCTACATGAGTGCTCTAACAGTAGTATAGCTGCATTGGTACAGCTGTGCTGCTGTAAGCTTGTAAGTGCAGACATGGCCTTAGTAAAGTTAACTATATAAATCATCTGTGCCTCCATTAGTTGATGAGGTGTACCTGAGGGCACAGCTTGACCTTTAAAGTTTTCAGCAACATAATATGTTTCCCAACGATTTAATAACCCACTAGATAATTATGACATTTCAGTTAAATGAGCATTGAAAAATGCTAATTTAAAATAATAGCTATTGGGGGGAGGATATAATTTAAGTGAGAATATTTTCTTGAACAACTCAGAGCAGAGGGAAAATAATTTAATCCATTATTCACTGTTAGATGCTATTATAACACAGTAAGACAGCTGATAAGGCACTTGCACGTCAAATTGCTTAACTGATTTGCTACAGTTTGTGTATAAAATATTTCTGTACCTGTAAATAATCTATGCAAGTTTGTAAAATAAATATTTGTCCAATATTTGTTCCAATTCAATGTAATGTGATCATGTAAATAAGAGCCATATCCTATCACAGTATATGCATGAATGAGGCAAAGATAAGGGTGTCTTCAAAAGGTGCAAGACGGGGATGAAGAGATGGCAGAGAGGGTGGTTAGCAACTCTAAATTTCAGAGAGATATAATTAGATTTAAATCATTACCTTTAGATTCCAGCAATAAATCATTTTCAAATCAATCACTACATTTTTTGTATTTTGGGGATTTATCCACAAGGAACAATCAGTAGAGACTAAATTGCAATAAAACTAAAGGAATGTAAGGGGAAAAATAAAAGAGGCAGATTGTGAACCAGCCTCTTGCGACCGCACATGCAATTGAGGGGTAAAACTACTCCCGCACACCAAATGGCCATTGGCCATATTTGCATTCCTTGTATCTCAGGTGGACTCAGTATTCCCCACCAAGGGGAATGGGAAACACACAGGAAATGGGTAGTCAAAGCTCCAGTTTGCCCCATGCTCTGGCAAGCTGGGGGGAGAGTAGTCTGCCCCTGATAAGCAGGTGACAAATTACTTCTTCCCTTTCCCCAAAAGTCAGTCATAATTCCTCGTGAGGGCTCATGCTGGGTGGGTTTGGCAAGGTACCACTGCTTATCCAGGATACTGAGCAAAGGCTTAACTTCATTTAAAGGCTTCAACTAAATGCTGTTTGTCATGTTCCATTGCTACAGGATGAAGTTTTTAGATTTATGATTAAATGGTTCTAACAACAAGATGAATTTACCTGTTGCTATCCAAGCCACTGCAGAAGTCAGTGGCAGTCAAGTGCTGTGTTATAACTGGGGGGGAAAAAAAGATTTCTTGTGAGTACATATATCCATCATGCCTCAATAGTTAGATTCAAGTTTCATTAAATCAACTTTCTTCCTATACTCTAATCCTCATCTGGGAAAATGTGCAAATTGTGTACTACGCTCCTTTCTCTTTCTCTATTTCCTATATATAGGTAACCTTGGCAAGATTAGATTGGTAAATGTCAGTTTCACCACACACCCACACACCAATGAAAAAATATTTGTGTTGATACCTGAAATTTGCAGATAGGCAAAGTAAGAAAAATGTTGATAAAGAATTTAGAATCAAAATTAGTGTTATTGATTTAGCCTTGTTAAAAATGCACTAGTGAATGAATTAGTAAAAGCAGGTATGATTTGTTGATTTAAAGATACTTACTTTGTATATTTTGACATGTGATGTTGACTATTTGTGTTTTAACAGTTTAAAAGCATTAACTTTTTGAATTTCAACGTCATTAAATACTTGTCTGACCACCCCTTAATTTCCCCAGCTGTTAACTTTTAAATTGATAAAAATCTAAAATAATGCTTAAATAGATATTATCCATTGAAATTATAAAAAAAAAAGTTTTAATTTTGCCACGCCTATATATAGTGGAAGGAAAAACAATATCCTTTCTCCCCTTTATTACTGATTTTCACTCTAGATTGGTGATTGGTACTGGAGAAAATACGAATATAACAAATATTGCATTTGGAACATCACATTCTAAAAATCTCTGTTTATGTTAATGATATTCTCTTGTATAAACTAGATCTTGAACTTTCAACTCTCCACTCTCTCTTACTGATGGATGAAGTTTTAGAATAACAACTCAAGGCAAACAATGAACTGATAGAAAACTGAAATTATACCCCTTTAACAAATGCTATGTACAATACAAGTCAGAGAGTCAGATCTTCAGTGGATGTATAAATGACATAGCTTTAATGGAGCTGTGCTGATTTACACCCGCTGCGTTTCTGGCGTGGTTATGTTTCTCCTGTCAAGTACCTTTATATGGAAGCAAGGCTGAGTGGAAACAGCCTATCTTTATGGGTTCTTCTGCAAAATGTCTCAGTATACTGATTTTCAGTCTCTTGCACTATAAGTGGAGATTAAACAACTATTGCTCACCAAATTGATATAACATGGTGCCAACTGCTATACTTCTGAAATGCTTTATACATTTACTTAAGGTGTTGCCCAGTATTATTTTAGAAGAGACAAACCAGCTATCTTTGGCCTCAAGAAATTTTTCATGGAAATATCACTAGGGAAATAAATCTCCCAAACTTTTATCATTACCATCTTTCATTGTGTGCCAAGTTTTACTACATCCAGATCAGGGTTGATAACCATAACTCTCACCTGCCTACTAGAGCTGGCTGAAACACAAGGCCTTTTGGTTCACAAAAAGTTTCAAGTTCTCTAAATTTGGTTTTGGTCTGATTTAGCAAGAAACCAATTTTTTTATTTTTTCTCATTAATAGGAAATTCCAGGTGGAAAAAAGTGTTCTGGAAACACCAACAAATGGAGGTCCCTGGGACCAGCAGCTGATGACTGAAATTGACATTAGAAAGACAAAGTAATGTCTTTCATTAGACCAACTTCCGTTGGTGAGAGAGACAAGCTTTCGAGCTACAGAGAGCTCTCCTTCAAGTCTGGGAAAGATACTTTGAGTGTCATAACTAAATGCAAGGTGGAACAGATTGTTTAGCATAGGCAGTGGCTTTGGGACAATTTGTATAGTGGGGGAGCTGAAAGCCATTGTACCAAACCGTAAACACTGTATATCATGGAAACCACTTCAAGCCAGAGGGTGCTGCCACACCCCCAGGACCCCTAGTTCCAGCATCCCTGAGCATAGGTAGTTAGAATATTTCCTAAGGGACCATACAAGGTTGAGTGGCCCATCACCACCGTAACACTGCATATAAGAAACTGACATTGTCAGTTTTACTACTGCATTAGCTGCCTCAGAGCCACCAACTCTGGAAACTTGGGATTCCCTGCCCAGAAGCAGTCCACATGGTGGGGTGGATGCCCTGGGGTCCCCAGGAGTCCACCAGGAGAGCTGGCACAGAATCAAGTAGGTTTTCCCTCGATACCTCCCTGGCAGACAGGGCTTGGTCAGGACCCTGGTCTGTGATTTGACAAATGACCGACTAGCTTTTGCAAGACATTTCAAGTCTGATGAACTGGCATTTTCCAATGAAACTGTTCAGTCAGAAAATTTCTGACTAGCCCTACTGCCTGCTATGTACTTCCAAGATTCACTTTTCAATAATTTGGTCAGAAAAGCTTTAATGCTAGAATCCATAGAAATGGGTCCTCAGAAGATTCAGGAGTGCACCAGCTTGATATTACCCACATATTCAAACTGGCAGGACAAAAGATCACAAAGGGAAAATGACAACATCAGGCTCCTGTCATCAAGAAAAATGAGGACAGTATCAATTATGGCATTCTTTAAAACTCCACTGAAATCAACTGAGTTACATTGGTGTAAATGAGATCAGAGTAATGATTTTCTAATGTTCTATCTCCAGATGGTTTATCATATCTGAGGTTTTCTGCTTGGGGAGCCGGAAACATAAAGTAGGCATATGGAGTGGTTTTAAAGCTAAATGGATTCATTTCAAATGCAAATCTTCCTTAAGATGCTTAACTGAAAAAGCCTCTATCCCTGTACCTTTTGAATGATTCTGTTTAGATGTCTGTCTCATTGGCTATTTCAAGGATGTAGTAACTTAAAGAACTGCATTTACACAATTCAGCCTACAATACTGTAACTTTGTCTTATTACCACTTGTTAAATGTTGGCTGCATATCCTATAGGCACTTTCTGGCTCAATTATCATGTGAATTACCATGAAATAAAATTATTTTTGGAAGAGAGAAGTCCAGCACTGAATGTACTTTGAATCCTTTCCCCCTCCTCTTATGGCACATTAGAAAATACTTGAACCTGTTTTAATTCTCATTAGCTTATTCAAAACCTAAAATAAAGCCTTTTAATTACACCAACAATTACAGCAAATTTGCATGATAACAAGAATGACCTGCTAAGCCCTGTAACTGAAATAGTGTCAGACTGCAGGACAGCTTTGAAAAACAACATTCCAGTCTTGTTGTTACTGAAGAAAGAGTGTGGTTGCAGGGGAGGGCAGGTCTGATACTGTCAGGGGTGTAGCGGGAGGTATGGAAATAGAAGAATGCATTGTAGAATCAGCATTTAAAAGAGACACAGCATGAATCAGAATCTTACACATCCCCTCGGAGACCGCTTTTGTGGATTTTTGACACTGTGCAGTGCTACAGCTGTGCTTTACTAGGGTGAATTATACATCGTGTGGCAGGGAGGTGTAAAGAGGAGGAGCAGGTTTCACAGCACTCCACCTGATTAAACCCCTTACTGAATGCCCTTTAGAGCTTCTGACAAAGTTCTGCTTTGTTCCCTCATTTTATACCATAAATTAGTTCCCGTTACTAGTACTTCCTGTGCATAATCATAAGGAAGGGGATGCAGGCCAGCTCCCCATTACATAGAGACTGAGCAATGCTAGAATGCTAAAGCTGCCATGTATGGTATAATTTTTCACACTGCCAGGAGTCTACAATTCACACTGACAAAGGCGTGAAATCTTTCCGAAACTAACTAGAAACCTATCTTTATCTGACATTCATTAAAAGAACATCAGTAAGTACTGGTGCTGTAACACACCTAGACTGACAGGCAGCGGATCTCGCCCATGTCCGTTTCTTTTTGTATTTCTTGACCATGCATTCATAGTAAGAAAGGATATAAAAGTTATTACAGAAGACTGCCTGTGGTTTAATTCTCAAGGTGTGCCTGTGCTACCACTGATAAAAGCCTAAATTCTTTCATATGACCCATTGCTACTGCCCAGGGTGGCAGATTGCCTTGCATGAAAAAAGTTAAATGTTTGAGCACTGTTAGAAATATGGAATGGGACAAAGGAAGTCCTGGTGTAATTCTGCAGAAGCCCACAATGAAGTGACCCCTCCCCCCCACGCTCAAGGAAGAATTTGGCTTATTGAGTTTTTGTGCCCTTACTCTTGTAAGCCCTGTGCTTAAGGAAGCTGCAGCATATTATTGTTTTATTGCTAATAATGTCAGGGTAAGTGGTTTTCCTTGAATGAGAAAGCCACAGTTCTGCAAGGAGCTCTGTACCCATAGAGACCACCACTGAAGTAAACATGGATCTGCCCAGACTTTAACCAGGGATGGATTAAGCTACAGAAGCCATAAACTCATGCCGAGATCCACAGTCGCCAGTCATCTGATTGCATCAGAGTCTCTGCTTTAAATTAAACAAAAAGGTTTCTAGCCTTCATTGTGGCAAAGAAAAGCATGCTCAGAGCAGTGAAGTCTGCCAGAGTCTGCCAAGAGTCTGAAACAATGGGTCAGAGACCATGCATCCCAATGAGGTATGATCTGGAGAGTGCAGTGCGTCCAGCTCACCCAATCTGATACAATTTGTCTATTGGGGGTAAGTATTGCCTCCCCTTTTGCTCTCAGGATTGTGGGGGTGGGTGGGGGGTGTCACTGTTCTGTTACCCCTTGGAAAGGAAAAGTGGACCTCATGGCACAGCCCGCAGTTCTCTGGAAGGGGAGATTGACTTGCCATCTAAATGGGAGGTGGGACTGGGGTACAGTGGCAGGGCCATGGGGGTGTCAGGGTGGGGTTTCCAGGGACCTCAGGGAGGCCCTATGCCATGATGTGCCCTAGATTGTGCTTCCACTAAACTCAGGGATGGATTAAACCAATCAGACTCTTAGTTTCCAGTTTCATTATTTTCAGAATGTTGTGGCTGTACTTGTGAATTACAGGTATTGGTGACATGCAGCCTTGCCATTTACAACACCATTGTTAAGGGGATGTCCTCATCTCCATTAGCACCCTCCCTACAATAACAATAAATTCCCCTAGTGCGCAGGCTTATAGCATTGGTTGGTCTTTTTTTTAAACAAGAGTGTTTGTGGAAAATTCACATTTGCAAATTATCTAGTTTCTTAAGTAAAAACCAAAATCTTTCCATGAAAAGTTGTGGAAAGAAAGAGTTTTACAACATTTCTCCTGGAAAATACTTACTGTTTTCAAACAGCTACACAAAATAGCAGTAACTTAGATTTCAATCTAAAACAAACTCCGCACCAAGGAGTGCCCATCTAAATGCTTTCTAGGCTTTAACAGCACCTGATATCTTGGAATGCTCTCTATTTTACTCTATTTAGTAATAGAAATAATTCTGCTATGTGTCATTTGTGCCCTTTTTTCAGGCAAGGGGCATCATTTGTCTGAAAGCAGGGGTCTGTGCTTCTTAGGGTTCTGCTGCTCCTGCAGTTTGTACTCCATCTGGGAGCAGAGCCTGCCTTTTGTGTGCATTATATGGAGTTCAGTGCTCACTTAGTGCTTTAGGTGCTTGCAAAAGATCTACTTTATTCTGTGTCTGGTTCCAGCTGGCTACACATAACAAGAGCTTCACAGTGCCCCCCTGAACCCTGCCTACTCTCTGTCTGGGAAGCTCGGCCCTTGAAGTCACAGTCCCCAATTCGACACACTAGAGCCAGTTGAAAGGATCCCAGTGGAAGAGTTTTCCACTGGAAAATGCTGATTTCACAAAAATCAAAATGCTCTGCCTGGCTGGCTTTCTGCCAGTCTTCTGGGCTCCCAGTCAGAGGAACTGCCCTGGAATTTTTTGAAAAAAAATTCCATTTTGGTTCTTCTGTAGTTTACTATAAATTGTAACCCATATTTCTATTTGTCAGGTCATTTCTTGATACAGCAACAAATCATGTTACAAGCAGAGGGATTATGACTTCCAGAGGGGAAACAATAGCAGGAAAAGAATAATTTAAAACAGAGATATGATCATTTCATATGATCATTCAACAAAAACAAAAAAAACAAAAAAAAAAGAAGAAGAAGAAGAAGAAAAGAAAAAAAAGCAAGACACAAATATATACTGCTCCTGATGAAGTTAATGGCAAGACTCTTATTGATTTCCATGGTGCAGAATGAGATCCTCTAACAAATCTTTAACTCTCTAAACAGTGTTATGGAAAACCAAAGGTTCCATGAATGGTTAGTAAGCTTTAAGGATCATGTTCAATACAGAAACTCTGAGAATATTACTATTATTACCAAGATCAGAATATCCAAGGTATGCAAATAATGTTACCTGTTCAAATAGATTTCTCTTCTCATTTACAAAAATAGTACAGCTAGTAGAAAGTCTTTTTTTTTTTAAGTCAGAAAATTGCTTCTTTTTCTAAACAAAAAATATGGAGGATTCACATTTGGAAATTATCCAGTTTCTTAAGTAAAAACCCAAATCTTTCCATTAAAAGTGTAGGAAAGAAAGAGTTTTTGAAAATTTCTCATGTAAAATACTTACCATTTTCCAACCAGCTCCACAAAATAGTAGTACCTTGGATTTCAGTCTAAAACAAACTCCACATCAATGAGTGCCCATCTAACGCTCTGGACTGGAGGGCACTGACAGACTGATTTTCTTCTACAGAATTGTAGTTACACCAACATTGAGCTCGCCCTGTACAGAGAGGAGTAAATTTCATCCACAATGAGTAAACAATTTGAAGTGCCCCCCAACATTAAAAACAAAACAAAAATTTGACAGAGCAAGACAGACTAAAAGTGTTATCTAATTCCATGAAATGTCTAAGTTTTACAGTTTTTAATTTTAGCTACATGTAGTGTCTCATTAACAAAAATGAACATTTAGCAGTCAAACTTGTCTTGCATATAATATTGCAAAGGTTTCTGGAGATATTGGAGCAGTAAATAGCTAAGGAGAAGATAGATCTGTCCATTGTAGTACTGTAATTTCAGTACAAATTAAAAGAAGGCTCTTAATCCTACTTTCCTGTTTAAAAGCTGCTTTGGGTATGTCTACACTGGAGCTGGTGGTGTGCTTGGCAACTCACACAGATGTACCTGGGCTAGCTTTAATCTAGCGAGCTTTCTGAAAATAACAGCCAGGATGTGGCAGCCTGGGCTACACAAGCCTGACTGACTGTCTTGGGTACCTACTCACTTGTGCAGCCCTCACTGCAGTTTGTCCCACTGTGTCCTCACTACTATTTTTGGCAAGCTAGCTAGATTAAAGCTAGTGCAGATACACCTAGAAGAGGGGCAAATTACACTCCTAGCTGCATAGCCGCACCCTCAGATGTTAGCTTCCAGGATGAATATTTATAATAGCTCATCGATTCAAATAGCAAAAGGTAGAAATAAATACACAATGAAAAATAATGTTTTTAATAAGCAGGCTACAAAAGGTGACATTTAAAGTAAATCGCTCACAAATCAACACAAAAAACTAAAAGGAGTACTTGTGGCACCTTAGAGACTAACCAATTTATTTGAGCATAAGCTTTCGTGAACTACAGCTCACTTCATCGGATGCATACTGTGGAAAGTTTAGAAGATCTTATTATATACACACAAAGCATGAAAAAATATCTTCTCCCACCCCACTCTCCTGCTGGTAATAGGTCACTTTAGATAAGCTATTACCAGCAGGAGAGTGAGTTTGTGTGTGTGTGGGGGGTGAGAAAACCTGGATTTGTGCTGGAAATGGCCCAACTTGATTATCATACACATGTAAGGAGAGTGATCACTTTAGATAAGCTATTACCAGCAGGAGAGTGGGGTGGGAGAAGGTATTTTTTCATGCTTTTTGTGTATATAATAAGATCTTCTAAACTTTCCACAGTATGCATCCGATGAAGTGAGCTGTAGCTCACGAAAGCTTATGCTCAAATAAATTGGTTAGTCTCTAAGGTGCCACAAGTACTCCTTTTCTTTTTACAAAAAACTATGTTTAACAGGGGATGCATGTTTTCAGAAAGGTTGGGTTTGGTTTCCCTATAACCTGATGGGTGCATCTTTAGGAGGTCTGACAATTTGGGTCCTTTGGTTGCTTGCCCAAAGTTTATCCTGCCTTTTTTTTTTTTTTTTTTGTAAAAAACTTAGAACAATATCCCTTGGGATATTTAGATTGGCCCTTTGTTTCAGATGGGGAGAACAAAACAATCCAAAAACCAAACAAGAATAACCACCCACCTAGTATTTCTATCTCTGTTCTCTGCTAATCACAGAATATAAACAGGGCATAAGTTAAATCTGAATGAGCATTTCCCTTATCTGTTTTGCTAAATTTAAGCAAACAGAGAAGCCATGCTTTACCAAGTACACCTTGTTCAGGACAGCACTCCCTAGTAGTGTCTAGCCAGCTAGTTCCAAAATACAAAATATTTTCTTAAAATAGAAAATTAATTTATCATTAGAACCACTATTTATTTTAATAGTGTCACAACATTGGTTAAATACCGGATAGTACAAATAAGCAGAATAGAATTCCTGCCCTTTTAAGACACATCTTTGGAATCCCATAGCTCCTTCATGTGAAAGGAGTAGCACTTGCAGCTACATCCCTGTATGGGGTGCCGCACTCTTCCCCTTGCATGCCAGTACTGCTGCATGTGACGATGCCATGGCCTGCATCTTCTTTCATTCCTTTCAACACCCTTTGGGGCATTGTGCCTCAGTGGGAGTATGGAGGGAGCAGAGTCTACTTAGTTCTGTTAGCTCTTACCAGGCCACTGAGCATAGGTTGTAAAAAAATGCGATGGAACAAAATTCTGTGCGAAAATGCAGTTTTGTCAAAATAAAAACATTTCTTGGGAAGTGCCGATTTTGACGAAATTTGATGGGAAAAGTCAGAAGAATTTGTTTTAACTTTCTCATTTTGATTAATTTATTTTTGACTTTATATTCTATTGTATTTACTATTCTAATACTTTATATAAAAAAGTTTCAACATAATTGAAACAAAACATGTTTTTTGGTCCCAATGGAAATTATTCAGAATTTGTTCCACAGGAAATTTAGTTCTAATTATGTTGGAATTTCCTGTGGAATGGAAATTCCCTCTCCCCTCCTCTCCCCCCTCCACTGGGGGTGGAGGAGAGGGTCCTTGTGCCCACTGTGTGCCTGACATTAAACAGCTGCAAACTGACTCTTTTGACACAAAATGATAGGGTGGGGATGGGTGCGAATAGCCAGTGGATACAATAACAAGATTACGCAGGTACTCAAAGGCATATGCCAACACAGTCAGATATATTAAATGGTATAAGTGTTCAAGAAAGATGTCAAATTCTGTAAACAATTCTGAGATATTTAAATTGAACATTAAAGCAACCAAGTGCTAGGAAGTGCCAGAATTAAAGCTGTCTGTAAAACGTTAATTCTGCCTGTGCCTGTAGAGACAAGGTGGGTGAGTGTAATGCTCTGTACCTTGGGGGAATACACAGCACCCCCATGTTCATCCTTGTAAAATGATTGTGTGGTATCCAATGCAAAGTTTGTCATGCCGGGTGTCTTCGGAAGGCTCATGTTACACTGAGCATTGTTGTTACACTAATGTTATAGTAATATTATAGGTTATAATTTAATGTATGTAGTTCTGAGGCTGAAGTATCCTCATGGCTTAAAATAAGCCCAGGCAAAAACTCTCCAAGAGCAGAGAGGCAGTTCACATCTTATCAGGGTAGGTATGGGACAAACCCAGCCCAGCCTCACAGGAACAAAGGACGCTGGCCTAGGCAGCAACAAAAAGATCTGTTGGACTCTTGAGTGTGTCACACCCCCCTTCCTTTGGCCAGTTTGGGACTGTGATGAGGTAATGCTTACCTGACTCTGAAGGTGGGGGGGCAAACCCAAGAGGGAAGAAAGAACATGATAAAAGGGAGAGACATTTGCCATGCTCTCCCTCTCTCTCCCACCTACATCTACAGACACCACACCAAGTGACTGAAGCACTGATCAAAGGGAAGAGCCTTGCTGAAGAGCAACGAGCCCTCCTGTGGTGAGAAGCATCTAAGTTTGTACGAACATTGAAAGTTTAAGATCAGCTTAGAATGCATTTTGCTTTTATTTCATTTGACCCAATCTGACTTGTTATGCTTTGACTCATAATCACTTAAAAATTATCTTTGTAGTTCATAAATTTGTTTGTTCTACCTGAAGCAGTGATTTTGGTTTCAAGCGTGTCAGAGACTCCCCTTGGGATAACAAGCCTGGTACATATCAATTTCTTTGTTAAACTGACGAACTCATATGAGCTTGCAGCATCTAGCAGGCATAACTGGACACTCCAAAATGGAGGTTCCAAGGGTTGTGTCTGGGGCCGGAGATATTGGCTAGTGTCATTCGGTTGTGAGTAGTTGGGAGCAGCTCACACGCCAGAGGCTGTGAATGAACAGCCCAGGAATGGGGTTCTCACAGCGGAGCAGGGTAAGGCTGGCTCATAGAGTCAAGAATTGGAGTGACCTAGCAGATCACCAGTCCAGATAACACCAGCGGGGAATGTCACAGTGAGGCAATATCTTTTATTGGACCAACTTTTGTTGGTGAAAGAGAGAAACTTTTGACCTCCATAGAGCTCTTCTTTAGGTCCTAGTCTCTTTCATCCTGAGAAGTTGGTCCAATAAGAGATATTACCTCACCCAACTTGTATCTCACATATCCTGGGAGCAATACGGCTACACACTGGAAATTAACTCTTTTGTCATGGCAAAAAATGCAAGTTTCATTATTTTAATTAGAAAAAGGAAAAGTCATGGCAGACTATTTTAATAAATTAAGTGGCTCATCATAGGAAATTATGAGGAGTCCAATAAATATCCTTTATTTTACACTAAATGAAAGAAATAAGTCATAGATGAAACATGGAAGTCAAGCTCTAGTAGCTGTAATGCATACATACAAATGAGTAGAGTTAAGAGTGGGTCAGCAACCTTGACGTTGGCATTCCTGACATTTCAGCACTTAGCCTCTGCAACATTATCATAATCTAGATTTTTTTTTAAACTGAGTCATAGATATAGATTCCATGAAGGAACCCACATAAATCAGTCACTGAGAAGTTAACCAAAAATTTTGCTTAATAGAATAACAGCCAAAGGAACATTTGGGTATGTGGCACACAGTGTACTTCACCTTACTGAATACTGGAAATCAGCCCAGTGTGCATGTTCATCATATTAAATAAGGGGCTGCAGTTAGATATCCATGCAGAGCATTCCTATGTGCCAGGGCAGCTCAGAATGTTAAATATTGCTTCAGGACAAATGTATTTACACACATGCTGACAGTTCATTTCCAGGTGGGAGCTCGACCGCTCTGTGCGCTGCGACTCCAGTCTTCCCACTGTGAAATTTTAGACAGCTTGTCTTCAGAGTCCTTGCCAGACCTATTAATATTTATACATTCCATACACATTCCAGTCAGAGCATATAAGTTGCAGATCTTTCTGATTTGGAAGCTATTAAGATTCATGACCCCTTTAGCTATTTACTCTGTGGTCTGGAAGGCTTTGCAATCAACTTACACTTGAAGAAGAAAGCACAAATCATTACTGTTCAAATATTGTCCTGTATGGTGTCTATTTGTAGTCCATCAAAGAGCAGTTAAGAGCTTTAATGCATTCATTTATCTCAGAGACACACGTTATTATGTGAGGCACTCTCTTCTTGGAAGAAGATAGAACAGAAATGTTACACAGAAAATTGCATTTAATTCTGGATTAATGACTCTTTAGTTGAAGCTCCATTTGTGATTAAGAAATAATATCTGATTAATTTTTCTGTTCTAACATGTGGACATTGATTGATATGAGGATACTCTGATGGCCTGTAGAGTACACCATTGCAGAAAATCAACTGTCCATCTTCCAGGAAGCATAGGTCACTGTACCATCAATAAGACACAGATTCCTCGTCTTATTAGAATGCAGTGGTGACTGATAGCCATTGCACACTTCTTCCTCCACAGTAGTCAGAAGGGAGATCCTCTCTAAGTTCACTTTAGGCTCTCCACTCTAAAGGGACAGATACCGGGAGACTCCATGTCCCTAGAGCCCCTTCTGAATGCAATTAACATAGAAAGCATTCAGTAGCCTCGGGATCAGGACCTAAAGCAGTTATTGAAATATATTGGGGACTAAGTTCTGTCCTTTATAAGGCAATGAAGAAAAATAAAGGGATTAAAGCCAATGGGAGCTTTTGAGTACTCAGCACATTTGAAAATTAGAGTTCTAAATAAAACGCCCTAATTTAGGCCCCTATTCTTGAAAATCTTAGCCTGAAAAGCTTTGTGTTGATCTATCAGCTATTAGGGTACCTTTCACAATTGAATTGCACATTATAGTGAAGGGAAGAAGGCACATCAGGGTGTACACTGATGCCCTACAATTGCACTAGAAGGTGTGTGGTATGTAGCTGGGTGACCTTTTCACATTCAGAGTCATTCCATTTATGAAGGGGGAAGACAATTTCTTTTTTGCCTTTGCCAAAAACTCCAGCTTTAATTTCCCAGCCTTTGGAACTCTAGAATATATTCATCTTTAGGGGGCCTAAAGTGAGGGATGGGAGCCAAGTTAACTCAGTGCTCAACTGTCTTCCTCTCTTCCAACTCCAGTCCATATTCCCTCCTCCCTTCTGTCTCCCCCCAGCAGTTTATAATGTCCCTTTCCTGCCTCAGCCCTAGAATCAACTCCTTCATCCAAGCAGGGAGAAGTTACCCTGTTCCCTGCCCAGTTTATCCTTGCTGTCAGATGCCTTCTTCAGCAAAGGGCAGCTCTGGGCTCCATGACTCGAAGTCTGTCACTCTAGGATCTCCACACCATTCACTCAGCATTTCTTTCAGGCTGGAAGCCGGAGACAAGATGCAGAACCAATGTGAAGTGAGTCAGCAGGTAGATTGGTGGATACGTAGGGAGTGGCTACACACAGGAGTCCTTTAGGTGTGGCAGGACAGCGGTATTGTCAGCTGGAAGCATTGTTAAATCATAACTCTAACCTCAAAATATTGTGACATTGACTTAATTATGAGATTTCAAAAACCCAATAAAATACATTGTTCTTTGCTATCTTTACGGAGGAAGCACCCTCCCCCAGTTCATAGATTCCAAGGGCAGAGGTGCGCTTTGTGATCACCTAGTCTGACCTCCTGTATAACACAGGCCCTAGAACTTCCCCATCATAATTCCTACAGTGTATCTTTTAGAAAAACTTCCCATTTTGATTTAAAAATTGTCATAGAGAATCCACCACAACCCTTAATAAGTTGTTCCAATGTATCAGGGGGGTAGCCGTGTTAGTCTGTATCCACAAATACTATGAGGAGTCTGGTGGCACCTTAAAGACTAACAGATTTATTTGGGCATAAGCTTTCGTGGGTTAAAAAAACCCCACTTCTTCAGATGCATGGAGTGAAAATTACAGATACTGGCATAGATATACTGACACATGAAGAGAAGGGAGTTACCTTATAAGTGAAGAACCAGCGTTGACAAGGCCAATTCAGTCAGGGTGGATGTGGTCTACTCCCAATAATTGATGAGGAGGTGTCAATACCAAGAGAGGGAAAATTGTTCTTGTAGTGAGGCAGCCACTCCCAGTCCCTATTCAAGCCCAAATTAATGGTGTTAAGTTTGCAAATGAATTGTTGCACTGCAGTTTCTCTTTGAAGTCTGTTTTTGAAGTTTTTTTGTTGAAGGATGGCTACTTTGAAATCTGTTACCGAATGTCCAGGGAGATTGAAGTGTTCCCCTACTGGCTTTTGTATATTAGCATTCCTGATGTCTGATTTGTGTCCATTTATCCTTTTACGTAGAGACTGTCCGGTTTGGCCAACGTACATGGCAGAGGGGCATTGCTGTCACATGATGGCATATATCACACTGGTAGATGTGCAGGGGATGTGCAGCAACTATACACCACACCACAGAAACACTAACCCAGGAACCAATCCCTATAACAAACCCCATTGCCAATTGTGTCCTCAGATCTACTTTAGTGACACCTCATAGCTTTTGTTCCAATGGTTACTCACCTTCCATGTCAAAAATGTGTACCTGATTTCCAATCTGAATTTGTGTAGCTTCAACTTGCAGCCATTGGATGATGTTATATCTTTCTCTGATAGACTTAAGAGTCCATTGTTAAATATTTGTTCCCCATGTAGATACTAATAGACTGCAAACAAGTGACCCCTTAACCATCTCTTTGTTGAGCTAAAGAGACTGAGTCCCTTGACTTTATCACTAAGATATGTTTTCTAATCCTTTAATCATTCTCTTGGCTCTTCTTTGAACCCTCTCCAGTTTATTAACTTCCTTCTTGAATTGTGGGCACCAGACTTGGACACAGTATTCCAGCAGTGGCTGCATCAGTGACAAATATGGAGGTAAAATAACCTCTCTACTCCTACTGAAGATTCTCCTGTTCATGCATCCATACTCTTTTGGTCACATGGGAGCCCATGTTCAGCTGATTATCCACCATGACCTCAAATCTCTCTCAGAATCACTGCTTCCCAGGATAGAGTCCTCCATCCTGTAAGTATGGCCTATGTTCTTTGTTCCTAGATATTTACCGTTACCTTTAGTTGTATTAAAATGCATAGTGTGCTTGTGCCCAGTTTAACAAGTCATCCAGATCACTCTGAATCTGTGATCTGTCTTCAGTTATTTACCGTGCCCTATTTTTTGTGTCATTTATAAACTTAATTAGTGATGATTGTGTTTTCTTCCAATTCACAAATAAAAATGTTAAATAGCGTCGGGCCGAGAACCACTCCCCTACTAGAAACACATCCCCTCAGGTTCAGAATACTATTTTAAATGCACAAACAAAAATGCAAGCCTCCCTGCTGGCTACGTGGAGTGGGGTTCTACTTCCGTTCTCAGATGGGTAAGTTGTCGTTCTATCACTCCACCTCATTTATTCTCTCTCTGCCCAGGCTTCTTCAGTCTCTGATCCCTCTCCAATTTTCTACATACCTCTACCCCCGCCACCTCCTTTTCCCTTTCATTCCCCTCACGGTCTTCACATTACACCTCTGCATCCCATAGTTCTCTGTATGTCCACTACATCCCCAATTTTCTTCATTACTTCAGTTTTCAATCTAGTTTCCTAACCACAGAACGCAGAGGCTGGCCACTTTCACGGAGGACAGTATGCCGTCAGTCTCACTGGGACCAATAACCATCTTCACCAAGGGCACCATCACTAAGGACACCTGTGGAAATGGGGCCATCTTGATTGAGGCAGCCTGTAAAAATAGAAATGATGGCCAACATTTGAATAAGAGCAAAAGTTCATTATGAAAGCTGCATGAGCTTTATTTTTAAAAACATACTGACAGTTGGTAACAGGACTTGTCTACATGAACATTTAGTTTGGGGTGGCATGTGAATCTACCACCGACTAATTTGTTAATGCATTTTATCTGGTCCTCCTTGAAATGGGACTAGATCAAAGAGGGCTCCCTCTCTGCCTCCCCCCCCCCCCAAAAAATGGTTCAGGTCAATTAAAACATAACTTTGATTTTGACAATTTAAAAAAAAAGGTTTTTTTTTTTTAAATTTTCTAGTCAATAGATTGGTTAAAAGCAGCCTTTTCCCCATGAAAAGTATTTTGTCGAAGGAGTCCCAACCAGATCTAGCTATGAAGCATGTCTCAGGTCACAGCACAGCTCAAAACCAGTCCATACTTCACTCTGTTGTGTACTGTATTCCACCTAAACTCCATGCCTTTAGAACAGGAATAGGGGCAGCAGCAGGAACAATGGGAACACATTTGTAAAAGAAACTAAACAATTTGAGTAAGTGCTCACTAGTGTCTAACTCTTGATTAAACTAATCAGCAGAATCATGTAGACATACTAGCCTTCAGCAAAACATGGATACCCATTTAAATCTGCAGAACTCTTAAACCAAGCTTCATTTCCTTAACCAACAAAGATACCGAAAATCAATGAGGACACCTGGCTTTCCCAACAGGGAAAAGAGGGCTGTCAGTTCCTAATTCCTGTCTTGTTTCTAGGCTCAACACTTCCCCAGAAAGCTGATTACTGATTAAAAATCCCAGACAAACTGTAACAGCCCTCCCCAGAAGTATCCTGATTACTTAAAGCATGATTTTTATGATTCAGATGTTTCTTGATCATGTAACATATAATGGCATGTGTATTAAGGCAGTTTTATGCAGTTAAAGTATACTGTATTATGAATTGAGTTTGTTTTGAAATATAAATTCCTATGTTATCACAGTGCAGCAGTAATTCTTATCCAATTCTATTCTGCTGGCCTGCAGTTTGGTATGTAGAGGACTACTCCACTCAGGGCCTCAAACCCTCCTTTTTAGAAAGCATTTCTCTCAAGTCCAAGGCCTGATATTCAATCCCCACTCTCTGAATGAAACCATACACACCTTGGCACAGTGGCATACAGGCCCCAACAACTAACCTTAGCTGACAATTAAGAAGACACTAAAGGGTCAGTCATCGCTGGATATTGAAAAATTGGAGAGGGTACAAACGAGCCACAGAAGAGATTCAAGGGCTGAAGAAAGTGCCTTAAAGGCTTAAAGGGTTCAATCTGTTCAGGTTATCAAAAAGATCAAGAAGTGTCTTTATCATAGTGTATAAGTACCTTCATGGGGAGAAAATACCATATACTAAAGTATTCTTTAATTTAGTAGAGAAAAAAAGCAGAACAAGAACCAATGACTGGAAGCTGAAGCTACACAAATTCAAGTTAAAAGTTATGCATGAGTTTATACAGTAATGATTAACCATCAGAACAAGCTACAAAGGGAATGGGGTGGATTCTCCATCTCTTGAAGTCTTAAAATAAGAGTGGATTCCTTTCTGGAAGACATGCTTTGGCCAAACACAAGCTATACTTTGGTTAAATACAAAGTTATTGGGCTCAATGCAGGAGTAACCAGGTGGGAATGTAATGATGTGTGAGGAACAGGACACAGGCTGTCAAACAAAATTATGTAATGGTCCCTTCTGGCCTTAAACTCTAAGAATTGGAATGCTATCATCACATTGTTTTTATTCTTCCATCACTTTAGCTTCTAAAAAGTTTTGAGTTCATATGACAGTTATTTTAACCTGAAAAATTCCTCCTGACCTTTGTCTTGTCAAGGAAACTGTTCCTTTCTTTATTCCTTGTTTTCTAGTGCCTACATTCTGTTCTTCAAATATAATACTATATGCTATTTTACCTGGATATTGCGAATAGAGATCTGTCAAGTGGCAGTTCTATCTGATGACTGTTCTTCAAACTAACCCAGAGGAACATATGTAAGTGTCAGTATTCCTAGCATGCCCAGTTGATTTTTAGGTATAACAGGTCATATTTAAAATAATAATAAAAAAAAATCTTACTGAACTCACTTTTCTGCAGTTGAGAATTTTTAAAAAAAACCTGCCTGGTGAAATTATTCTTCTGTAAGCATTTCATAAGATTATTTTTAGACTTCTTTTTACATTAATATCAAGTCAAGCACGTTCTCAAACAAAAGATCTTACTCTACAAGTGGAATAGACTTAGTAAAGCAAAGATGCAGAGGTTGTCTAGTGAAATGAAAACAAAACTGAACAATTCCATCAAGAACACAACTGTTTCAATTGTTTTTCCATTTATAAATATATTTATAGATTTTTTTTTCAAAACCTTTAGAAGATAAGTAGTGTCATTTACAATCCTACGCAATTAAAAGAAAAAAGCTGGGATTATTGCAACAAAGTCTTCACAGGAGAGAAAGCACAGGAATGGATGTACTAACAATTTCAGAAAAGATATTTAACGTGCCTCTGACTTCCACAATTAAAACTAATAAAATCATTTCCTTTTTTCCACCAGCCTTCCTCACCTCTAGCATCAGGCAATGATTTACTTAGCACGAGTCATTTGTCAGATGATTTACTTAGCACTAGTCATTTAGGATGCCTGAAAGATTCTCTTCATTGAAGGAGCTATGAGCAATATGTTAGTAACTGTCTTAGATATTTATTCTTTTACCATCCTGAAAGGGCTGGGGTCAGAGTCACAGGTGATTATTCTGGTGACCATCAGTGCTTCCATGACTACTTATAGGAATGGACCAAATGCGGGAAAGGGAACATTGTTCACTCCATTTAGTGTTCTCCTTATTGAAATATGACAACACCTCAGTGCAAGAAGTTTTGGGTTCTGGGAACGATTTTCAGTCTCTATGAGTTCATTAGGGTGTGCACCTATGCCATGGGAGTAGAAGTTCTGGGAGGTATTTGGGCAGAGTGGTCAGTCTAATTAGCAGTCATGGTTCTCTAGTAGGGTGCTGGCTACTTGAGGAGTGACAAGACGACTCAAGTCCCCAGTAAACTGATTTAAAGTGAATTGTTGGTAAAGAAATAAATTATACCTAGTTCTTATATAGAGCTTTTCATCAGCAGATCTCCAAGTGCTTTACAAGGAAGGTAAGACTCATCATCCTCCTCCCCATCTTACAGATAGGGAAACTGAGGCACAGGGAGGTGAACTGACTCACCGAAGGTCACCCAGCAGGACAGTGGCCAAACCAAATAAATTTGTTAGTCTCTAAGGTGCCACAAGTACTCCCTTTCTTCAAACCAGGAATAGCATCCAGGACTCCCAAGACCCAGTCCTGTGCTCTATCCACTAGGCCACATGTACTCCCTAGGATGGATCAGGTGCTCAGGATACAATGAGTGTGCTTGGCACCCTGGATTCTATTCTGTGGTGAAATGGCCAAGTTGGCAGCGCTCCACTCCAGAGTAATGGAAGGTGTGGTTGTGAATGGAAGGTGTTTTGTTTTCCTCAACCAATCTAAAGGGCAGGGGGAAGTGTTAAAAAAAAATCCAGATTCATCCTCCAAACAAGATAATGAACACAGACTTCAAAATAATGGGTTAGCTGCAGGATAGAAGGTTTCCTTGAATTAGAAGTATAGAAGTGAAACCTTCAAACCCTTCAGATTTATGAATGGTTTAAAAGTTTCTGATTTTGGTTGCGAGTCACCTGTGAATGAAGTGTTGTAAGAGCAGTCATTCGTGCAAAAAAATATAGCCCACAATGGTAGAAATCTTGAGTCAACAGCTTTTCTGGAGATATTGCCTTTAGGCAAGATTGCAGAAGTCTCACAAGAGAAGCTGATTTTGGGAGGTTTCCAAGATCGAAGGCCAAAAGGTCACAAGAACAGCTCTGAAAATTTGAGCACCCTTGATTCTGAACACAAAGCCCTGATTCAGAATTGAATCTGAATCCTAGCCCAAACAGGAATTGTGACAGATCTTCACGGCCCTTTGTTTTCGGTTTTTATTTTATTTAATTTTTTCCCAGGAATTTATCAGTGTTTATTGCAACAACAACACAAACAGGTGAAAATCTGTGCAAAAAACTATTAAAAATTTTTCTGGGTAAATATCAGGTTTATTTTGGTGGATGGAAAGAGAGGGGAAAAAGTATTCAGTAGATTAATGCTTTGATGAACAAAATTCAATGTGGTTTGCTGCAGAACTTAAACACAACTCAAAACACAATGCCATCTCTGAGTTTAAGAAAACAATGTATCTCTATTCCCTAAATAAAACTTTTCATTTGAATATCAATTTATTGTTGTAGACATAGAACTATTAGCCTATATTTACATTTAATAATTGGGCCACACCATTTGCAGTGCATACACTCAACTTCATCCTTTTAGCCTGTTTTTGTTTTTTTTTAAACTTTTGAATATTTCCTTATGTTCTGAAACATGTTTTGATACAGATTTTTGTTTTCTTTCCATTTTAGTGTCAAATCTTTAATTTTTTATCTGCTAACAGCTTGAAATGTGTACGTGGTGGGTGTGAGATTCATCAGCACGTTCAGATGCGCCCACATGTCAGAGTTTGTGCATGCCTGTTTGTTTATTGTGTGTCTCTTCTAGACTAATACATGGCCTTACTTCAACAGGCAGCTTTACATATACACACAGACTAATGTATTATCATAATACATATATCTCATGCAATGTATTGTATTTTCCTAATAAAACAACTTTTTTTATATATATTTGAATGATACAAAAGTAGGTTGAAAATCAGAAAAAAAATAATCCTTTTTGTAAAGCCCAGGATTTTTTCAGTAAAAATGGGTTTAAACTGAAAATGAAGGGGTTTACAGATATTGCATCCACTTGCAATATTTTTAGGGAATTATATTCTATTCCATGGGACAAGGGCTCCTTCTGAGATGGAGCAGAATATAATTACCACAGCCCCTCTAGGGTTTAAAAACTGGGGAGGTGATTACAGGGTACTGCTAAGATTTTAAACAGCTCCAGAGAAGTGCCACCCTCCAAGGTGGTTTGCATATCCTGGTTCAAATATGCAGAGACCCAGGGAAACAAAGAATGGGCTTTTAGTTTAAAAGGTGAAGTTTAACCTGTCAGAGGGAAACTTCGTTTTGAGTCAATAAGTGGACATGACTTTTGCCAAGGACAAGCCACTCCGTTTAAGGGTAGGAAAGACTGGAGCCCACCAAGGTCCCCATAGGATTTATGGGTGACTTCTGGTACATTTATTATGTGTGTCAATCCTTTTATTGTTTTTATATCTTCTTTGTACACTTTTTAACCTTGAATAAATGTACCCTGCTTATGGAGGCTATCAGGTCACTGGTAAGAAAGCTGTTATTGTCCTTGGATGGAAACTAAAGAGCAGGGCATTGGATGTTTGTTAGACCTGTTTGCTGAGAATCACAGTGAGATCAAGGGGATTACATCCAAAAATCCCAGTAAGAAGGGAGTTGGACATGGGTCCCTGCCCAGAGAGGTGTAACGTCTAGAGGCCTGAGGAGCATTCTTTAAGCAGACCACATTGGGTGAAGCCAGAGGTGCAGCTACCTTGAAACTATGATATGAAACACTTGCTTCCTTCGGCCATCTCCAACCCAACTGAAGAACCTGCAGATTGCCACACATCTTTGGCTACCATTTCGCCACAATCTAGAAACACGTTTCAATAATATTGTCCTGCTAATATCTGCACTAAAGAAAATGTGAGAAAAAGGGGCTTTTCATGAAAAATGTTGAGGTTTTTTTTAAGCCCCAAACTTGATACAATATGGTACAATTTTCAAACTATTCTGTTTGTAATAGTCTCTCTCATTCCTTTTTCTTAATTACTTACTCCCCATCAATAGGCTTAAGAAGAACATGACTACAAAACCCCAAGCTATTTCAATAAGAAAAAAATGTTTTCTAAGAGTGGGACATTTTTAAGACGACTAAATAATTGACATCGAAAACTGAGCCCAAATGCTATAACATATAATCTAAGTCACAATAGACAGGCAAAGTTAGGATTTTCCTTTTGTTCAAATGAATGGGTAACAATCAAGGGAAAGTCATTGTGGTGTGTCAAGGAAGAGCTTTTGAATTCAAGATCTGGTTTTTCATTTGATCAAACAGCTTGTCCTCACAATATACTTTGTTAATCCCCAGCTTCTTCTGAATGAACTTTTCCAGCAACCAACCAAAATCATTAGACAGATAAAAATCTGCTAGCCATAGTATTTGCAATGACATTTGCTTAAATACATAATGATAGAATGTTATAGTCAAAAAGTACAGTTGGGTCTGAAATGGCCAAAAGTTGATAACTAAATTAAATTAGAACTCCTGTTTCATATAGCCTGGATCTAGAGAGCTGGTAAACTTCTTTAGAAGAGACAATGTCTCTTGCACCTACCACATTAATCAGGATGTGAAAAAGGAAGAGAGAAGTATCGGAGGCAAATAAATTATAGACTATTGTATAAGTCCCGATATTTCAAATCTAGAAGAAACAGGATAAGGCAGACATTTAAGCCCTTTCAATCACATTGGGGGGCATGCATCATTGTTCATGTCATGCTCCCCATCGGTACCCGGCCCAGGAAGCTAATGATTCAACCAAGAGACCAAATTTGGTGATGAATCCTGGTCATGTGCCCCCTGGGGTGTGTTGTGATACACTAAGAAGAAGACAGTCACATTTAGTTCAAGTCTACATAATAGAGCCAGTGGATACCTCAGATACACACTCTCAGAGCAATGCCAATCAATTATCATACTTATCCTGCTTGCAACAGCAGATTTAAAAATAAATTAGTGTAACTGAGAGTCAATGCAAAGCTGTACATGTGTGTTCAGCCCTCTCAGTGGCACTCAGTTCAGGGAGAGTCTGAACTGCAGGCGGTTTTTAATAATTTAAAGTAACCGTAGACAATGCCAGAAAAGAGGAACAGAATCTGTACACCATGAGTGAATGTATTGTGCATACAAAAATCAAAAAGTTGGCAGCCAAAAGTATTTGTACATTACTAGTATATGCTTATCTTAAGTGAAATTCAGTTCAGAGGGATTATCTCACTATTTTTTAGTGTTTTTAGTATTAAACACTAGGATAACTACAGGTTTCAGAGTAACAGCAGTGTTAGTCTGTATACTCAAATAAATTGGTTAGTCTCTAAGGTGCCACAAGTACTCCTTTTCTTTTTTTAGGATAACTAGTCACCCAGCATTTTATAAGGAATAGACTATATCAGTACTGAGCACAAGTGTGCAGAAACAGGAGTATTTTCTGTCAGTGCCTAGACTGTGCTATACACAAAAATCATGGTCTTTCCTCTAAAGAGAAACAGGAATTAGATCATAATAAATTGTTATTGGAAAGAGAGCTCAATAAATACAAAGATTCACAACTATTTTCATGAAAAAATGTGGCAGATTTGCTCCACTGTTATCCCTAGGGTCACATTAGTCATTGTGCACTAGCATTTGCACAACCAAGTGTTTGCAAAGCTGGTGAAATTCAAGGTTTCTTGACAAATGATCATTTGTCTGAAAATTCAAACTGAATGTGTGATTTTTTGCTATTCTCCTGCAGAGTTGGTTGACAAAATTTCAAAGCTTTTTAGCTAGAAAAGGACACCAGAATCGGTTTGTTACAATGGTGGAGCTTGGTACAAGAGGAAGCAATCCGAGTTATCTAGAGTTGACCTGTGCCTTTGGGAGAGGAGGAATAGGTCCGCTGTAGGGATGTTAAAGAGTTGTTCACTCTAGAGCTACAGTGAATTGATTTTAATCACACAATTTGGGGCTGCAGCTGGAGAATTGGACAGGCGGGAATTATTTTAGTTGCAGCCATAAACACTCAAAGAGACTCAGGCTGACAGCAACAGATAGGGGTCCCTCTGGTTTTGGAAAATTTTGTTGCCAAGAGGACAAAGCATCAGGAATTTGGGACCTGTAAACGTCTTTCTTTTAGAGTTTGCCTTTTAATAAAACAACCCTAGAAAGATTGCAATAAAAATTGGATAGTATCTGGTGGAGAAAATGTGGCACTGATCACATTCTAATCTATCTACTCTGGATTGTTTGTGGACTAATTTTATTGTCTCTGTAGGCTTTTGCACTTCTCAACATTGATTTTTAAATGGGAAAAACCCTCAAGTTTGTGTGCACTTGTAGGTGAGGAGTAAAATTTTCAAAAGCAGCAAATCCCATTTTGAAAAATGTCTTAGGCACTTTGGAACCTAAATCCCATTGAAAGTTAATGGGATTAGGCACCCACATTACTTAGATACACTTGACAATTTTATCCAGAGTTTTTTGGGTTTATATCCTTAAGTGTTCACAATTCAGTTGAATTAATATTATTTTTAAATGTTACTGTGGAACTGCATTGTAAGATTTTCCTCCACAAAAGTTTAGGTGTAATTTGTAACAAGATTCTTGTTAAAGTCTTAGAAAAGATTGATACATAAACTTGCTGGGACAGGGACCATTTGTGTGTGTATGGTACCTAGTATAACGGGGCTCCGGCATTCATACTGAGAATCAATTTAGAGTGAAACCTGAGTTAATCATTCTTGCTCAGAGCCCCTCAGAACTCTTTGAAAAGTTGTGAGAAGCTTTTCTAAGACTAGACTAGTCTACTGCCCAATGGGCCATCCCCATGGGTTGTAGATTATCACACAGCCTGGCTCACTATCTGTAACCCTCATATCTTGCTGGAATCTAAGATATTTAGTTATAAAAAATATAGTATTTGTGCATTTGAAATTTTAGATCTACGAGGCAAATCTTAGATCTACGAGACAAACCTTTTATTACAGTGTTGGGAATGCCGTGCTCTAAAGCAGTATAGTAAGTAAGTTCACTCAGTGAATAAATAAAATTCCTCATTAGTGTCTCTTGATAAGTCATATGTTGTAAATATAGCGGTTACTCAAACGATCCAGCTTTAGTATAACAGTGCACAAGTTATTTTTGTCCATAAAATTTATCCTGCACAAAGCATACAAATATTATTTGATTCAGACAAAAGAGATTTTAAAAATATAGGACCAGAACCAAAGCTGGTGTAAATTCATGTAGCTTCACTAAAGTCAATGGCACTATACCAGTTCATGCCAGCTGAAAACACTGGTCCATCATCTTCAAGCACAGATTCAAGATGGTGGCAGGGTTATCAGGCAACACAGGATCCGGATTTGATTCAGAGCACTGAGGACCCTGGGCCACATTCAGAAATGCTGTGTGAGGTGGCACAAGTTAGAGCCTCTTATTTTTAGACTCCTTAACACTAAGTTACTGATGTTTAATAGAGTCTATGTTCATGTAGCTTCAAGGTTAGTGAGCCAGGAAAAAGAATAAGCCTGATCAGATTCCTCACTATTTTGCATGATGTTTTACACATTCTTGTGGTTCCTGAGGCCCAAAGCCATTGTTGCCCTGCACCTTCTGTAGTGATCACCCAGTGCAAAGAGAGTGTTTACACCAAGCCAGAATGGTAGCATTTTACTTCCACTTTGCACTGGTGTACATAACTACAAGGTGTTGGGCAACAATTAATCAGGTCCATGGTGTGCAAGTTACAGTAAATTAGATTCCCTTACCCACAAGTAAAGTGGGTGCAAACAGACGTAGGCAGTCAGTGTAAATCTCTGCATTGCCACCCACCGATCTATCCTCCCCACAATGTCTAGATGCAATACTATTAATATCGGCTTCCAGGCAACTTGTCTCCTCATGTCTATCTGTTCCATTCTCCTTAAGGCTTTCTTTCTCTCTTTCTCCCACTTATGCTTCTATTCCTTTTTCATGCTACCAGCTAATCCTAGTACAGACTCTCTTTGCTTGGATGCAAGGCAAGCATGCTCTCCCAATACCTTTTCCAACCCTTTTAGCTAACTCTGTCATTTAAGAAAGACACATTAATCTTAGATTAACAGGTCAAAGTACAGGGGGAGGAGATTTTAGTGTGCTGGCTGGGCATGGGAGATGAGCACAGAAGTCAATATATTTATATGCTTGAGAAAAGGTAGGCTGATTTGGTTTCTTTTTTTTTTTTTTAATTGTTTTAAGTGGCAAGCTTTTACATAGGGTTTAATGTGAATCTGATGGGGAATGGAAGTCTGCAACCTGGTGGGTGCGATGCAGGGTGTGTGTTTTTTTAAGTAAAACATAATTTGCTTCTGGCAAAGCATAGTTAAATAGCGTGGAAATTTACAGGGTGATTTTATTTAGTTATTTTCATCTGAAATGTTGAGTCTTAAGTTGCAAGAAATTCCACTGGATAATACAAAGTATTTAATAGGAAGACACCTGCCCTAGACTTCCCATTTTATACAATAACAGAGACTTTATCTGTCAGACCTATAGGATGACATTTATGGGGATGGGAAAACCATATATTTGCACATTCATGATTTTTCTTAGTGAGCTACAGACCTGCTCTGAGACATGGTATGCTCAACACACTATTGACAATGTAAAATGAAAAATACCAAATCACAAGAACCTAAAACTTTTCACAGGAATGTTTCAGTTTCAACAGCATTTTAGTCAGGGGTAGGGTGTGTGTGTCCATCCATCCAGTACCTCAGCGGTGAGGGCACTTAGCTGGGATGTGGGAGACCAAGGTTCAAGTTCCTGCTCTGAATCAGGCAAAGTGGGGACTTGAACCTGTATCTCCCACATCTCAACTAAGTGTCCTGAGCTATTGGGGTGGCAGGGGACTGGGTTACACACTCCCTTTTTTGGTGAATTTCAAAAGAAAGGTCTCATTTTCTATTGATGCAGAACAGGAACATAAGAATGGTCATACTGGCATAGGCCACTGGTAACTGCTGATACTGTGGGGAGGTGGGGGCACAATGGCAGCCCCATCCCCCACCATGGTCAACTTCCTGGTGATTGCCCAGGCACCCTCCAGCAACATCCTCTTGACTACGGTGCACCCCTGACCACGGCACCCAGGGTGGTCGCCAGGGATGGCCCTAGATTAGCTGCCAGCAACTGGCACTCTAGGCAAACCATGCAATCGGCGCCTCAAACACCAAGGGCTTATCTAGGCTGAGGTTTTTGGTAAACTGGGAAACATTTTGCGCCTTTTTTCCTTATAATGTTTTTAAAGCGTTTTTTCTTTAAACAGAGGCTTAATTATTCGGTTTGTCCATCCGTCCGTCCGACCAATGTTCCTGAGACCAGATAAAATAGAGACACGAAATTTTCAGAATAGATTTGTACACAACAGCTAAATGATATTTCAGTCCGATTTCAAATAAAAATGCATTAAAAATGTTAATTATAATTTTTATTATTACAAATCCAAAATCATCCATTACACTATCCTGCTTTAACTGCCATTACCAGCACATCTAATATAGAAAGAAATAAGAAAACTCTTCAATGAACTTTAACTTGTATTTAAAAAACACTGAATAAAAAACAAACAAACATTCTGTGCTCTTAAAACATGACTTTTCTTGCTTTAAGTTTTGAAAATTCAGTCACTAGTTCTTTTAGATCCAGTTTTCCAGCTATTTCATGCTCTACTGACATTGTGGCAAGTCCAACAAGTCTCTCTTGTACCATTATTGAACGCAGATATGTTTTTATCAATTTTAACTTTGAGATGCTACGTTTCCCACTTGCTACGGAAACTGGCAATGTTAAAAGAATGCATAGAGCTATAAAAATGTTTGGAAAACTGTCCAAGAGTTTATTTTCACAAACTCCAGTACTTCAGGTTTGGAATGTTTCTTAAGTCTACTTGAAAAAGCCTGAAGATCACTACACAAATCTGAAGCATCAATGTCTTTTGAATTTTCATGAGTCAATGCTGACTCCAGTTTTATACAAAATTCTCTTATCTGTTTTGCCGTTTTCTTTTGCAAGCTGTGGATATCATATAGAAAGCCAAATACTGAATCTAGCTGCTGCATCTGTTGAAATCTTTCGTCAACTGAGTGAATAGCAGTATCAAGAACTAAGAAGTAAAAATTACTTTGAACATTTGTTTTGGGTTCTGAATGGGTGTGTCTCGTCCTTCATATGAAAACTGCTGTTTCTTTTGCCGAATGTGAACTGGCTCTGGTTCAAATTCTGTCAGAATGTCTATTTCTTCAGCAAGCTCGAGAGAATCGACTAGCGTTCTTTCGAACCCTTCATCACTTCTGAATTCCTCCAGAATATTTTTAGTTTGCTGCAGTTTTTGAATAGCAGAATGTACATTCAAGTTCTTTTCCTGAAGCTGCTTACTAGTGAGGTTAATCTCGAAAAGGATATTATACCACAAAATGAGTGAAGTCACAAATTCGAACTTGGAAAAGCCATTTGCAAGAGCTTCAGCATCTGCATGTGCCGTATTGCCAGATGATCCAGTAAAGGTAGTATCGTCAGAAATTTCAATTAGGGCATCATAAATGTTTCCAAGTTCATAGCGAAGAGGCTTCAAAGCATCAATGCGACTCTTGTCTGACTAAGTGATTTCACAGTTAGAGAATTCAGTTAGAGAATGGCGAGTCAGAATCTCCCAATGGCGTGTTGGGCCTGAGAAAAAACACATAAACATGTTACACCAGGTCAAAGAAACTGCTTGCCTCCAAACAGCATCTAGCAGCATCATTGACAACCAAATTCAGAGAATGCGCACTGCAAGGAACGAAAAAGGCCCTAGGATTGATTTCCATCATTCTCCTTTGAACATCATTGTCTCTACCCTTCTTATTACTCCCATTATCATAGCCTTGGCCACGTAAGTTTTCAACAGATAATGACATCGTTTCATCTCTTGTAGAATAGTTTCAGTCATAAATGCTCCAGTCATCTCCTTCAGTGGTACAAAACCCCAAAAAATGTTCCTTTATGAGCACTTCAACATTATCTTCATCTGCAGACTTTCCATATCCACAAAATGAATGATCATCATTATTTGTTCAACATGACTCACATCTGGTGTACAGTCCAGTATTACTGAAAAGTATTTTGCAGAATGGGCAGCTTCTACAATTTTCTTTTTAATGGCATTTGGTAGGATTTGAATCAGTTCATTCTGCATATTTTTTCCTAAGTAATGAACCTGTGTTTCATGATCAGTTATTTTACATAGATGCTCCTTCATGACTGGATCAAACGAAGCTAGGTATTCAACAAATTTTAAAAAGTTTCCATTACCTGGTGTGTATAATTTCTCATTTCTACCGCAGCCACAGAATGCTAAATGTTGCCCACCGAGGATTCTCACTAAAGCAATCAGATGCTCTAATATTTGTTGCCAATATTCTTCTTTTTCCTTGATCACACGTACATTTTCTTCATCTACAGTTTTTCCTTTTTTCCAATTTTGAAAACATTCCAAATGTTCTGTACTTCTTTCATGTGAAGAGAGAATTGAAGATCTGTTTTTCCAGTCCTTGGAACCATTTTCAGTAAGTGATGTACCAATTGTTTGATTTCTAAACAACTTGCAGCAAAAGCAAAACACAGAGTCCTTCAACACTGAATATTGTAACCAGTTTCGATGAATTTCTTCCCCATTAATGAGTTTCCTCTTGTAATGCTGAGCAGAGAATTTTCTTTTATTTCCATCCTTCAGGAAGGGAAATTCATGAACTTGTTCGGGTCCATGTTCCATGACAATTTGCCGCACACTGTCATCACATCTAGGCCATGAAGCTGGGTCCCCATGCTGTAACTTGTTTGTAACTTCCTTTCTTCCTTCTACTTCATTTACTTCAATTTCTGCATGTGTCTCTGAAGGTGAATAAATTTTCTCCACTTCCATATCAGTCTGATGCTGTGAGCTGCCTTCACCTAGAAGTAAGTTTCCATCATCTTGAGTTTCCACACTGCTTTTTTGTGGATGTGAGCTACCCTCATCTCAAAGTAATATAACTTTATCTTGATGTTCCAAACTGCTTCCATGTGGATGTGAGCTAACCTCCTCTCCAAGTAAAATTCCTTCATCTGGATGCTGTGAACTGCTTCCATCTTTATTTGGATTAAAGAGAAGATATTTTAGGAAGGATCCCTGCTGTTTTGCTTGGTCCTTTTCCTTTTCAGCCTTTCATTTACAATACTCAGCTCCTGAGGGTTTTCCTTTTCCTCTTTCTGCCATGGGGCATTTGAATATTGTTATGTACTGTGCTCCCAACTGCAAGCATTATAGCGTTAAGGATGGCTGACACACCCACCACATGGCTGGCAATTTAAACCACATTGCAGCCATCCCAACATGTCTTTTCACTGCTTAAAGGTTCAATGATTAGTAATATACAGCATTTACAACATACAATGATAGTTACAGCATTTACATGGAAACAAAATGACTGTTTTCGATGGTATAACCCAACACCGGTTGTTTGGAAAGTAATCCCCTTCCTCACGGTTACCCGCTTGGAGTGTGACGTCATCACTTTCGTAGTCTATTAAGTGTTAACGCTGTTACTTTTCTTTTATGGACCTTATTTATTACATGTGAACCAGTTGTAACAAAGAAAAGTTCATAATTATACAGCCCAATAATAATGCTAAGGTTTAATAATGCTTAAAGATACTCACATTTTGGATTTATAATGCTGAAAGATGTTATTCTTTATTCTTTGGCACCAAGAAACACAATTTCCACAGTATTCATTTGATTCTTAACCATCTACCTGTGACGTGTTAAAATGACCGTTTGACATGTATCAACTCGTGATATCTTCACTCTACATGAATGTCCGGCTATGCGACAATGATGTATATTCGAGTTAGGTGTCACTAGCATTGCAGCTCTTGCTGCTGGCGGTTTCATTGTGGCTGAGTTATTGCTTATCAACATTGTGGAGTGGGTCATCTTGACTACATTGCAAATTGAAAAAAAAAGTTGCTAAAATATTATTTATTTTTGCAGTAAATAAAAGATTTGACATTAATAAATTCTCAGAAATGTAGAGAAATTAATTGTAATTCATATTCCCTCTGTATGCGCACAGGAATTAAAATAATGACATCTTCATTATTTTATTCGTATTTTTTTCATCTTTTTCATTTCTTTTTATTTGATTTTTTCCCTTGAATTTGGCACCCCATTTACCTTGGCACCCTAGGCGACCACCTAGTTTGCCTATATGGACGGGCCGCCCCTGGTGGTCGCCCATGTTGCCCACCCTTAAAGGCTGGCCGTGCCAGCATTGGCCTTAGGGAAAATGGTGCTCTGGGAGAACTTGCATTTTAGTACCCTGGCCCCCACTGCGTCCCCCCAGACCCTCACCCCTCCCCATAGCCCCTGGCCTCCGTGGTCCCCCAATCCTTCCCTGGCCCCTGCTGCCTGCCCGGGGTCCCCAATGAGCCTGGTACTAAAGTTAGATTTATAGGCCTGTAACTGCCAGCATCACCTCTGAAGCCTTTTTTTTAAAATCAGCATCGCATTAGCTCTCTTCTAGTCATCTGGTAGAGGCTGATTTAAGGGATAGTTTACATACCACAGTCAGTAGTTCTGCAATTTCATATTTGAGTTCCTTCAGAACTCTTGGATGAATACCATCTGGTCCTGGTGACTTATTACTGTTTAATTTATCAATTTGTTCCAAAACTGCCTCTATTGACACCGTAATCTGGGATAGTTCCTCAGATTTGTCACCTCAGAAGAATGACTCACACGTGGGACTCTCCCTCACATCCTCTGCAGTGAAGACTGATGCAAAGAATTCATTTAGCTTCTCTGTAATTGCCTTGTCTTCTTTGAGTGTTCCTTAGCACCTTGATCATTCAGCGGCCCCACTGATTATTTGGCAGGCTTCCTGCTTCTGATACATCCAACAAAAAAAAAAAAAGTATTGTTTTTTGTATCTTTTGCTAGTTGTTCTGGGAATTCATTTTTGGCCTGCCTAATTATACTTTTACAATTGACTTGCCAGAGTTTATGCATCATTCTATTTTCTTTGGTAGGATTTGACTTTCAATTTTTAAAGGATGCCTTTTTGCCTGTAATCACATCTTTTACTCTGTTTAGCCATGGTGGCATTTTTTTTGGTCCTCTTACCCCAACCAAAAAGAAGTATCAAATTTGAGCCTCTTTATGGTGTTTTTTAAAAGTTTCCATACAACTTGAAGGTATTTCACTCTTGTGACTGTTCCTTTTAATTTCCTTTAAACTAGCCGCTTTTTGTCTAGCTCCTCTTTTTGAAGTTAAATGCTACTGAGGTGCATTTCTTTGGTATTGCCCCCCACCCAAGGATGTTAAATTTAATTACATTATGGTTGCTAGTACCAAGAGGTTCAGCTATATTCACCTCTTGGTGATCTCGTGTGTCATTTAGGACTAAATCAAGAATCGCTTCTCCCCTTACAGGTTCCAGGAAGCTGCTCCAAGAAGCAGTCATAATGGTGTCTAGAAACCTTATCTCTGTATCTCATCATGGGGGGTAACTGAAATTCCCCATTATTATTGAGTTTTCTGTGTTTGTGGCCTCTGGGAATTTCCCGCTCACCAGCACCATCCTGGTCAGATGGTTGGAATTTCTATCCATAGAGGCTGTATGGTACACTTGGAATCATTTAAGATTTTTACTATATTTAACTCTATGCTTTCTTTCACGTATAGTGCCACTACCCCACTAGCATGACTTACTCTGTCATTCCTATATATTTTGTACCCCAGTATTACTGTAATATGAAGGAAAATTTTTGAAGTCTCAAAAGTTTTTCCGGGATGGGAACACCATACCCCAACCAGCTCTACTTTCAAGTACATTCCTTGTCTTGTTCGCTTCCTCCCAGTATATCATTAGGTACAACACTATTGTTGCATGACAAAAGGACATCTTGATGGCCACCAAGAATCTGAATTTTAACTACTGGTATCAGATGCTCTATAGAAGCCTAAGAGAGAAGGGCAGATTTTGGGCCCAGCCATGAGACAGACTGAAGATTCCTTCAGTCTGATAATTAATTTGAATAAATTTGTTAGCAGGTATTAACATAACAGAAGAAATACATGAGTATATATTTGTTTTGCCTACCTGACATGGATTCTTCTTACACCTGTGGATATATTTATTTAGCTACATTGCATTAAAGAAACCTCCCATTATACAAATGAACAGATTTGATTTACTCTCCAAAATCAATGATAATAGAACATTGTCTGACACTCTTCCTCTGTTTTGTGTTAGTCAAGCTTCAGTTAAGTACCATAACATCCGAGGGTCATTGCAAAATATTTTCCAGCCATTTTGGTGGATTTTTTTGTTTTTTTTAAAAGAAATTAACCTGTATGTCAGTGAAGAAAAAACACAAGACTTGCACGGTCTTTTAAACTGAGTCATCCATAATGCTGTTTCACCGTTTTTCCAAAGCACATTAGATGCCAGCTGCAAAATTTTGTTCTAAGCATTTGTTCCTATGAACTGATATACCAGTTACTCGCTGAGGCAACATGGCAATAATTAGCCTTTCTTGATCAAGAACACTGTTTTAAAAAAAGACAACCAATTTTCAGTTTATGCACATTAAAAAAACTTGCTGTCTTGATTTGACTGTTATTCAAATTATTGTATTCAATGTAAATATTTTATGCTGGTGAGAATAAAAAGTCTAATTGGTAGTTATACCAGGTGTAAGACAGGATATTACAGTTACAGGTTTATAATATTTCCCCCTCCCCCAGTACCATCATCTTAAGGGAGAGAGAACGGATGTGACCCTCCTGATTTGCACAGTTGCAATCCCTGTGATTTCAATGGATTTTTTTGTTTACATCAGGGTTTACTGAGGATCAGGTCCTTGTAAAAGCCTTTAGTACATTGGGATTATTCTTGCAAATCTTGGAATTGAGATAATTTTACTTTTATTCAGTTCCATAGCTGAAGTAACAGATAATGCTTATGTGCATGAGACTATAACACATTATTAAGATTGTAATTTCTGCAAGATTGATATGAAAGGACAATCCCACATAAAACAAACAGAATTTTTTCCATCTCCTGCCTGCAGCTCTTATCACATTACTCCCACTTGAGTCAGAATGGTGTAGCAGCCAGGATCACTATTAGCATTTAATGTGAGACATTAAAATTGCTATTATACCAATAGTGTCTAATGTAGTGTATAACTCTCTAACACCAACAATAGTTGCTCCTTCTAAAAGTACTGAAAAGGTTGATAGGAAAGTAGCAATGGTATAAATGGCATAGGAAAGGGGTAAGAAAGTTAGAGGGAGGAGGGAAGTATGTAAATTATAGCATAATTTGATTTCCCTTTGCACACATTGTTCACACTTTAAGTAGGGTTCTCCATAGGCCAATTGTTTGAAATTTGATTCAAGATACCCAAGTAGGACACATGTTTAGCCAATAAGATGAACCCTGAATAATCTCTTACATTAGTACTTACCTCATTAAACTTCACTTTAGAAAACTAAGAAGTTGCAAATCCTCAAAGATAATGGATTTTTGGATTAGCAGTTTACTTAAGCAGAGACCAATTAGGTTCTGCTTCAGTGCTGGTGACAGTTGTGCTGTGGGCAAGAATATGCTCCCAAGGACTAAAATGAGGGAACACATCACCGCTGCAAGCTCTCAGTAACGAGACAACGTTATAATTGGGTGTGGTGGGGTAGACCAGCACCGCTACCCAATACTCATTCTGCTAACATCAATCCATAATAGCATAGATTTGCAACTTCCTCCTATACATGTATAGGAGGTAGCTCCTGAGTGTTTATCAGCATTTTGATTACTAATACAAAAAAAATCACAAGTTTAATAAATGGCACTGCGGTTTTTCATCAATGAGGTTGGAAGAAGTTCCACTGAATATATTACATAAAGAAATTAAGATTGCAAAATCAAGCACTCAAGTTAGGAAATGTGAGAATGAAGATTGCCTGTGCAACCTAGTTCTGCTCCCAAGTGAATATTCATTGTGATACAGTTTTTAATTACATGATTATGATGCTACACCCCCTATTCTTCATATAAAATATTGTTACATTATGAATATGGCATAACTAAGATGTTTTACGCAAGATGGGTCATGTGAGGTATCATTGGAAAGGTTATGTTTTACTGAATCGGATTATCCTATTTGTATACATGTATAATTTCTGTATCTGAATTTAGGAATACTGAATATGTAACAATTACAACTGTGTTTGTACTTGGGGGAACACCCACCAGACAGTAGGCAATCAGCCTACACTGGCCATTTAAGAAGGACAATAGAACTTTGAAGATACCAATCTCCCACCTTTCTGAGAAGCTTCTTGGGATGTTGCTTTGACACTGCAGGGTGATGTGATGATGTCAGCTGGTTCGGACTACCACCTTGGACATTGCTGGCATTTTTCCACTGGACACAAAGGATTCCCGCTTTATGTAAGTCAAGCTTAAGGCTGGGAAGTGAGTCAATCGAGCCAATCTTCTCCATTGCCTCCCCACCCAAGAAGGAAGACTGCTAAAAACACCTGAAGAAACAAAGGAACTAAGCTGGGGAAAGCAAGGGCTGAGTCCAGGCTGAGACAGGGGTCTAGCCTGTAAAGAGAAATAACTGGAACTCTAAGCTGCAGAAATAGCTAACCGAATGCTGCGAATCATTAAGAAAGGGGTGGATAACAAGACAGAAAATATCATATTGCTTCTATATAAATACATGGTACACCCACATCTTGAATACTGTGTGCAGATGGGGTCACTCCACCTCAAAAAAAAAAAAGATATATTGGAATTGGAAAAGTTTCAGAAAAGGGCAACCAAAAATGATTGGGGTATTGAACAGCTTTCATATGAGGAGAGATTAGTAAGACTGGGACTTTTTCAACTTTGAGAAGAGGCGATTAAGGGGAGATAAGAGAGGTCCTGTGTTCCCTCTAAGCTGCATGGTCACATGGCCACCCAGGAATGGATCAAGTGCTGAGAACTTCATTAGCAGAGCCATGCACATCTGGCAGCGTATGTTCAAGTGCCCCCTCCCTACTGCTTTCCAACCGCTTTGCTCCAGCCCTCTGTCTTGGAGCCCCTGGCCAGCTGCTCCCGGGACCCTGCTGCTTGCTGTGCAGTGTCAGGGTGTCCCCCTCCCCCCATCCATGTACTCCATCTCCACTGAGCAGGGGAGAGGGGACAGGGTTCAGGAGCAGGAGAGCTGCTGTAGTCTGAGGTCTGAATGAGTCTTCTGGCGGTGAGTGAGTGCCTTAAAGATACAGCACACAGTCTCTCAGAGACTTCCCCAGCAGTCAGCGCACACAATCTCTGTCTCTCACACACTTTCAGTTATGAAGCATAGTGGGAGGGAACTACAATTAATGCTAGAATAATTTATCAATCTTAGCATGCTCACGAGACTTCAGTTTAGAGTATATAGAAAGTGGAGAGTCTGTGATTTCATCACTGAGATCACTGATATGATCATGCTTTGACATAGGGTACTAAATTTCTTATAAAATCCATTTTTAACTCAAACTAATTAACTGATGTACTCGTAAATCAAATTCTATAGTCAATGTGCTGTAATTCTAGGGAAGATACATTGTATTAATCTGTAACAAAAGGGTTGAGGATCTCTGCTTTAAGGCTGAGATGATATTTGGATTTAGCTACGGAACCTCAAGTGACATTTCCATAATATCAACTCTATGACTTGACTCTCATTGCAGAGGGGGTGGCCATGATCCAAACAGAGCACTGCAAGAGGCCCAGCCCATGCCTCTGAAAGCACAAAGGTAGGGTAGGCTTTGAGGGTGGGGAAGTGAGGTTTGCCCATTATCATTGCCATACTTGCCCTTACCAAAAATCAGTGCCCCCAAAAATACTGACATAGCTTTCAGAAATAGTTGTGCAGCTGTCAATAAGAGGATGATTAAGGGCCAAACCAGCTGATGTAAATTGATGCAGATGCATTGGCTCTGGCCCCAGCACATTCCAACAGTGACTATTTACTGATAGAGTAGTCCTAACCCTGCCAATAAAGACACCTACATTGGTGTCCCAAACCCCAAATGAGTCACTGAATGTAAATATACTAGCGGTTTGTTTTACAGAGTGCTTAAGTGTTTTTGATGTAGTTAAATATTATTTGGTGTAGTTTAATACAAGATAACTGAATATTTCAATATATAGGCAAGCAACCTAAAGCTGACTAATCTATGTTAAATTGTAGCACGTGTTTTTTCATATGATCATAACAAATATAGTATTTTAAAAGAGAATGGATTTTGCAGTGTAGCACATTTGCTATAAAACAATACTTGGTGGAAGAAGAGAAAGTGATTTAATGGCTCTGGGGTTTACAGTTGTTGTATTATGTATGTAAACTTTTATTCTGGAAAAGCAGTGACACTATTTTCATAGACCCTCAGTGTGTGAAAATAATCCCAGGTAGGTCATTGCAAACTGACAAATGAGATCTATTATGATTCCCTTTGCCAATGTGTTGCCTTGCCTCAAGTCAAGAAATGCAAGAGAATGTCTGCTGAGATGCCTCGGGGATTAGGAGCAAAGCTCAAAAGCTTGTTCCAAAATGGATTGGGTACAGAGAGTGAGGTCATTTTGTATCTGATTGAAAGGGGGTGGCTGGGAAGGGAAGGCAGAGGAGGGAAAATGGGATGTCCATCTTCACTTTGCACAGAAGTGAATTTTTCACAGAAGGCCTGAACGAGACCAATGCACCTCTGAAGTTCCTTAAGTAATGTCTAGGCCTTAAGGTGTCCCTCTGCACTAGGGAGAATTATTCACATTTATAGTTTGTAACAACCTACACAGAACTGGGAAGGAGGAACACAGGTTGCAGAAGGAACTAGGAAGGCAGCCTGTGTGCAGATGGCTTGAATGCTCCAGAATGACATTTACCTTTTTTGCAACAGCATCACACTGTTGATTTATGGGATCTGTCATCCACTATATTCTTTAGATCCTTGCCAGCAGTACTAACACCTAGACAGTTATTCCCCCACCTTATATTTGTTCCTGGGATTTTTCCTTCCCAAGTGAAGTCCTTTGCACTTGTTTTTATGAATTTCATCTTGCTGAGTTCACACTAGCTCTCCAGTTAATTGAGATCATTTTGAATTCTAATTCTGTCCTCCAAAGTGCTTGAACTCCCCTTTCTCGGTTTATTCTTTGGAGCAGATTTTATAAGAATACTCTCCAATTAATTATCCAAGTCATTAATGAAAAATTTGACTAGTATCAGACTTAGGACAGAACCCTGTGGGACCCCATTTGATACAGCCTTCTAATTTGACAGTGAAACATGGGCAACTACTCTGAGTAAGGTCTTTCAACCAGCTGTGCACCCACCTTATAGTAATTTCAACTAGACCACATTTCCTGTGCTAATGAGAAGGTCATGTGGGACTATGTCAAAAGCCTTCATGAAGTCCAGATAGGTCACTTCTACTGCTTCCCCCATCCACCTAGACAGTTACCTTGTTAAAGAAAAAAGAAAAGGAGGACTTGTGGCACCTAAGAGACTAACAAATTTATTAGAGCATAAGCTTTCGTGAGCTACAGCTCACTTCATCGGATGCATACAGTGGAAAATATAGTGGTGAGATTTTATATACAAATAGAACATGAAAAAATGGGTGTTACCATACAGACTGTAAAAAGAGTAACCAGGAAAGGTGAGCTATTACCAGCAGGAGAGCGGGGAAGGGAGGGAACCTTTTGTAGTGATAATCAAGGTGGGCCATTTCCAGCACTTGACAAGAACAGTGGGAGGGGAAATAAACAAGGGGAAATAGTTTTACTTTGTGTAATGACCCATCCATTCCCAGTCTTTATTCAAGCCTAAGTTAATTGTATCCAGTTTGCAAATTAATTCCAATTCAGCAGTCTCTCGTTGGAGTCTGTTTTTGAAGTTTTTTTGTTGAAGAATTGCAACTTTTAGGTCTGTAAACAAGTGACTGAAGAGATTGAAGTGTTCTCCAACTGGTTTTTGAATGTTACAATTCTTGACGTCTGATTTGTGTCTTTTCATAGAATATCAGGGTTGTAAGGGACCTCAGGAGGTCATCTAGTCCAACCCCCTGCTCAAAGCAGGACCAATCCCCAATCAAATCATCCCAGCCAAGGCTTTGTCAAGCCTGACCTTAAAAACTTCCAAGGAAGGAGATTCTATCACCTCCCTAGGTAACGCATTCCAGTGTTTCACCACCCTCCTAGTGAAAAAGTTTTTCCTAATATCCAACCTAAACCTCCCCCACTGCAACTTGAGACCATTACTCCTTGTCCTGTCCTCTTCTACCACTGAGAATAGTCTAGAACCATCCTCTTTGGAACCACCTCTCAGGTAGTTGAAAGCAGCTATCAAATCCCCCCTCATTCTTCTCTTCCGAAGACTAAAAATCCCAGTTCCCTCAGCCTCTCCTCATAAGTCATGTGTTCCAGACCCCTAATCATTTTTGTTGCCCTTCGCTGGACTCTCTCCAGTTTATCCACATCCTTCTTGTAGTGTGGGGCCCAAAACTGGACACAGTACTCCAGATGAGGCCTCACCAATGTCGAATAGAGGGGAACGATCACGTCCCTCGATCTGCTCGCTATGCCCCTACTTATACATCCCAAAATGCCATTGGCCTTCTTGGCAACAAGGGCACACTGCTGACTCATAACCAGCTTCTCCTCCACTGTAACCCCTAGGTCCTTTTCCGCAGAACTGCTGCCTAGCCATTCGGTCCCTAGTCTGTAGCGGTGCATTGGGTTCTTCCGTCCTAAGTGCAGGACCCTGCACTTATCCTTATTGAACCTCATCAGGTTTCTTTTGGCCCAATCCTCCAATTTGTCTAGGTCCCTCTGTATCCTATCTCTGCCCTCCAGCGTATCTACCACTCCTCCCAGTTTAGTATCATCCGCAAATTTGCTGAGAGTGCAATCCACACCATCCTCCAGATCATTTATGAAGATATTGAACAAAACCGGCCCCAGGACCGACCCCTGGGGCACTCCACTTGACACCGGCTGCCAACTAGACATGGAGCCATTGATCACTACCCGTTGAGCCGACAATCTAGCCAACTTTCTACCCACCTTATAGTACATTCATCCAGCCCATACTTCTTTAACTTGCTGACAAGAATACTGTGGGAGAGCGTGTCAAAAGCTTTGCTAAAGTCAAGAAACAATACATCCACTGCTTTCCCTTCATCCACAGAATCAGTAATCTCATCATAGAAGGCAATTAGATTAGTCAGGCATGACCTTCCCTTGGTGAATCCATGCTGACTGTTCCTGATCACTTTCCTCTCGTCTAAGTGCTTCAGGATTGATTCCTTGAGGACCTGCTCCATGATTTTTCCGGGGACTAAGGTGAGGCTGACTGGCCTGTAGTTCCCAGGATCCTCCTTCTTCCCTTTTTTAAAGATTGGCACTACATTAGCCTTTTTCCAGTCATCTAGGACTTCCCCCGTTCGCCACGAGTTTTCAAAGATAATGGCCAATGGCTCTGCAATCACATCCGCCAATTCCTTTAGCACTCTCGGATGCAACTCGTCCGGCCCCATGGACTTGTGCACATCCAGCTTTTCTAAATAGTCCCTAACCACCTCTTTCTCCACAGAGGGCTGGCCATCTACTCCCCATGTTGCGATGCCCAGCGCAGCAGTCTGGGAGCTGTCCTTGTTAATGAAGACAGAGGCAAAAAAAGCATTGAGCACATTAGCTTTTTCCACATCCTCTGTCACTAGGTTGCCTCCCTCATTCAGTAAGGGGCCCACACTTTCCTTGGCTTTCTTCTTGTTGCCAACATACCTGAAGAAACCCTTCTTGTTACTCTTGACATCTCTTGCTAGCTGCAGCTCCAGGTGCGATTTGGCCCTCCTGATTTCATTCCTACATGCCCGAGCAATATTTTTATACTCTTCCCTGGTCATATGTCCAACCTTCCACTTCTTGTAAGCTTCTTTTTTATGTTTAAGATCCGCTAGGATTTCACCATTAAGCCAAGCTGGTCGCCTGCCATATTTACTATTCTTTCGACTCATCGGGATGGTTTGTCCCTGTAACCTCAACAGGGATTCCTTGAAATACAGCCAGCTCTCCTGGACTCCTTTCCCCTTCATGTTAGTCCCCCAGGGGATCCTACCCATCCGCTCCCTGAGGGAGTCGAAGTCTGCTTTCCTGAAGTCCAGGGTCCGTATCCTGCTGCTTACCTTTCTTCCCTGTGTCAGGATCCTGAACTCGACCATCTCATGGTCACTGCCTCCCAGATTCCCATCCACTTTTGCTTCCCCCACTAATTCTTCCCTGTTTGTGAGCAGTAGGTCAAGAAAAGCTCCCCCCCTAGTTGGCTCGTCTAGCACTTGCACCAGGAAATTGTCCCCTACGCTTTCCAAAAACTTCCTGGGTTGTCTATGCACCGCTGTATTGCTCTCCCAGCAGATATCAGGAAAATTAAAGTCACCCATGAGAACCAGGGCATGCGATCTAGTAGCTTCTGTGAGTTGCCGGAAGAAAGCCTCATCCACCTCATCCCCCTGGTCCGGTGGTCTATAGCAGACTCCCACCACTACATCACTCTTGTTACTCACACTTCTAAACTTAATCCAGAGACACTCAGGTTTTTCTGCAGTTTCGTACCGGAGCTCTGAGCAGTCATACTGCTCCCTTACATACAGTGCTACTCCCCCACCTTTTCTGCCCTGCCTGTCCTTCCTGAACAGTTTATAACCATCCATGACAGTACTCCAGTCATGTGAGTTGTCCCACCAAGTCTCTGATATTCCAATCACGTCATAATTCCCTGACATCACCAGGACCTCCAGTTCTCCCTGCTTGTTTCCAAGGCTTTGTGCATTCGTATATAAGCACTTGAGAGAACCTGCTGATCGCCCCTCATTCTCAGTATGAGGCAGGAGCCCTCCCCTCACAGACGTTCCTGCCTGTGCTTCCTCCCGGTATCCCGTTTTCCCACTTACCTCAGGGCTTTGGTCTCCTTCCCCCGGTGAACCTAGTTTAAAGCCCTCCTTACTAGGTTAGCCAGCCTGCTCGCAAAGATGCTCTTCCCTCTCTTCGTAAGATGGAGCCCGTCTCTGCCCAGCACTCCTCCTTCATGGAACACCATCCCATGGTCAAAGAATCCAAAGCCTTCTCTCCGACACCACCTGCGTAGCCATTCGTTGACTTCCACGATTCGACGGTCCCTGCCCTGGCCTTTTCCTTCCACGGGGAGGATGGACGAGAACACCACTTGCGCCTCAAACTCCTTTATCCTTCTTCCCAGAGCCACGTAGTCCGCAGTGATCCGCTCAAGGTCATTCTTGGCAGTATCATTGGTGCCCACGTGGAGAAGCAGGAAGGGGTAGCGATCCAAGGGCTTGATGAGTCTCGGCAGTCTCTCCGTCACATCGCGAATCTTAGCCCCTGGCAAGCAGCAGACTTCTCGGTTTTCCCGGTCAGGGCGGCAGATAGATGACTCAGTCCCCCTGAGGAGAGAGTCCCCGACCACCACCACCCGCCTCCTTCTCTTGGGAGTGGTGGTCGTGGAACCCCCCATCTCAGGACAGTGCATCTCATGCCTTCCAACCAGCGGAGTCTCCTTCTGCTCCCTTCCCTCAGACGTATCATCTGGTCCACTCTCCGCATTAGTACCTGTGGAGAGAACATGAAAGCGGTTAGTTACCTGTGTCCGTGTTGCTGAAGCCCGGACATTCCCCCTTCTTCTTCTGGAGATCACATGTTGCCAAGCTTCTTCACTGGCCTTTTGGCTCCACTGTGCAACCTGCTCTAAATCTTTAGAGCTTTGTGCCCGTAGAAGCATATCCTGAGTTTTGTCCAGGAAATCCTCAGTTTCTCGTATGCAACGCAGGGTCGTTATCTGTTGCTCCAGACCTTCAATCTTCTCTTCCAATATGGAGACCAGCTTGCACTTTGTACAGACAAAGTCGCTTCTATCCTGTGGAAGAAAGACAAACGTGGCACATCCAGTGCAGGTCACAACAGCTGAACCCCCCCCTTCCATATCACCTTCCTACTATGAGGTTTCTCAGAGGAGTTGGCAAGATGTAAGCCTCACTGGGCTCACTCCAGGCGAACTCCCAGGCAAACTCCTGCTGTGTGCTGCTCTGCTGTCCCCCGCTGCTCTGCTGTCCCCCGCTGCTCTGCTGGTTCGCTGCCGCTCAGCTGGTTCGCGAAGCTCTGGCTATTTTTAAACAGCCAGGCTTCCCTGAAGCAAACAAGCAGACAGCCCCAATGCCCGCCCCCTGCAGGCTACCAGCCAATCAGGCATTCGCTCAGGCTCTCACGGTGCCCTCCCAGCAAACACACACACACTCCCTCCTAGTTTCACCACCCTCCTATTGAAAAAGTTTTTCCTAATATCCAACCTAAATCTCCCCCACTGCAACTTGAGACCATTACTCCTTGTCCTGTCATCGGCTACCACTGAGAATAGTCTAGATCCATCCTCTTTGGAACCCCCTTTCAGGTAGTTGAAAGCAGCTATCAAATCCCCCCTCATTCTTCTCTTCTGTAGACTAAACAATCCCAGTTCCTTCAGCCTCTCCTCATAAGTCATGTGTTCCAGTCCCCTAATCATTTTTGTGCCCTCCGCGGGACTCTCTCCAATTTTTCTACATCCTTCTTGTAGTGTGGGGCCCAAAACTGGACACAGTACTCCAGATGAGGCCTCACCAATGTCGAATAGAGGAGAATGATCACGTCCCTCGATCTGCTGGCAATGCCCATACTTATACATCCCAAAATGCCATTGGCCTTCTTGGCAACAAGGGCACACTGTTGACTCATATCCAGCTTCTCGTCCACTGTAACCCCTAGGTCCTTTTCTGCAGAACTGCTGCCGAGCCATTCGGTCCCTAGTCTGTAGTGGTGCATTGGATTCTTCCGTCCTAAGTGCAGGACTCTGCACTTGTGCTTGTTGAACCTCATCAGATTTCTTTTGGCCCAATCCTCCAATTTGTCTAGGTCCCTCTGTATCCTATCCCTACCCTCCAGCGTATCTACCACTCCTCCCAGTTTAGTGTCGTCTGCAAACTTGCTGAGGGTGCAATCCACACCATCCTCCAGATCATTTATGAAGATATTGAACAAACTCTGCTTGATACTGGCTGCCAACTAGACATGGAGCCATTGATCACTACCTGTTGAGCCCAACAATCTAGCCAGCTTTCTATCTACCTTATAGTCCATTCATCCAGCCCATACTTCTTTAACTTGCTGACAAGAATACTGTGGGAGAGCGTGTCAAAAGCTTTGCTAAAGTCAAGGAGCAACACGTCCACTGCTTTCCCTTCATCCACAGAACCGGTTATCTTGTCATAGAAGGCAATTAGATTAGTCAGGCATGACTTGCCCTTGGTGAATCCATGCTGACTGTTCCTGATCACTTTCCTCTCCTCTAAGTGCTTCAGAATTGATTCCTTGAGGACCTGCTCCATGATTTTTCCAGGCACTGAGGTGAGGCTGACTGACCTGTAGTTCCCAGGATCCTCCTTCTTCCCTTTTTTAAAGATGGGCACTACATTAGCCCTTTTCCAGTCATCTGGGACTTCCCCGGATCGCCATGAGTTTTCAAAGATAATGGCCAATGGCTCCGCAATCACATCCACCAACTCCTTTGGCACTCTCGGATGCAACGCATCTGGCCCCATGGACTTGTGCACGTCCAGATTTTCTAAATAGTCCCTAACCACTTTTTTCTCCACAGAGGGTTGGTCACCTCCTCTCCATGCTGTGCTGCCCAGTGCAGTAGTCTGGGAGCTGACCTTGTTCGTGAAGACAGAGGCAAAAAAAGCATTGAGTACATTAGCTTTTTCAACATCCTCTGTCACTAGGTTGCCTCCCTCATTCAGTAAGGGGCCCACACTTTCCTTGACTTTCTTCTTGTTGCCAACATACCTGAAGAAACCCTTCTTGTTACTCTTAACATCTCTTGCTAGCTGCAACTCCAGGTGTGATTTGGCCTTCCTGATTTCACTCCTGCATGCCCGAGCAATATTTTTATACTCATCCCTGGTCATTTGTCCAATCTTCCATTTCTTGTAAGCTTCTTTTTTGTGTTTAAGATCAGCAAGGATTTCACTGTTAAGCCAAGCTGGTCGCCTGCCATATTTACTATTCTTTCTAGACATCGGGATGGTTTGTCCCTGTAACCTCAATAAGGATTCTTTAAAATAAAGCCAGCTCTCCTGGACTCCTTTCCCCCTCATGTTATTCTCCCAGGGGAGCTAACACCAGGGCCAGAGAATTTCCTCGCACCTTTAATAACCAAAAGAGGTCAGGAACACAGTATTACGTCTCATCCTAAACAGAGTGTTCACAACAGCCCCTAACAACTAGTTAGGATATTTGTCCAATATTGACTCAAATGGGAAGAGTGCTTCCTGCTGATCAATGATACTTTCTCCAAAATCTGAAAAATTGGAGTTGCCATCCAAGTTTTGATTGGATGATTTAAGCAGTGGTTACTGTTGAAAAGTGAATTCTGTCTGGAATTTGAGTGCAGTAAAATCAAAATAGTGTTTGGAAAGAAATGAATTGAGAGGAAGCTATACAGGTTTGAAATATGCTGATTTTCAGGAAAGTTACCTCTATTTTAGATACTAGATGAGCACTACTAGGTGTGAGGTTGTCGGGGTGGTGGTGGGGAAGCATTGAGTCTGATTGATGACTTGTCAAGGCAAAATGTGAAAGGAAAGTTCAGGAATTACCCCAGTTTAATGAATTCTGCAGTCATTGGGTCCTAGGAAAAAGTCATAAGTTCTTTCTAAAGTTGTCCTCCACTTGCAAAGGTGCAGAGCAGACTCTGAGTTATTCTGGACTACTGTCTCTGGATCCAGAGATAGCACTAAGAGGCCTCATTCATCTATGGATGGACACAAAATTGCCTTGTTTTCTATCACATTAAGATCTAACCATAATGATTTTGCCAGCTCCAGACTAGATTGTAACACTCATAAGGAAAAAGGAGGAGTACTTGTGGCACCTTAGAGACTAACAAGTACTCCTCATTTTTTTGCTGATACAGACTAACACGGCTACCACTCTGAAACTCATAAGGAACACACTCAAAGTTAAAGCTACAGCCTCCCTAATGAGCAAGACAGAGTGTTGTATATATCACATTAGTGATTGGTCCTCTACAGTGATATATGATCCACACTGAATTCATTTCAGGGTATTAGTTCTGGTTTACAAGCCTCCTTAATTGGCAAGAACCTGGCTGTCTCATGGACCACATCTTGTTCTGTGCTCCAGAATAGCAATGCTATGACACACAGCTTGAAAGACCCCTGGGGACATTTGGGCCACAGCTCTGTTAAGGGCTGCCACTGGTGAGCAATTCTTATCACCTTTAGGACACACTGTAAGATTTGTTTCTTTGACGTGGTACCTGAATGCATTTGGAAACTAATCCTTATCCAGTAGTAAGAAGGTGAGCAGAAACAGATTGGAAATTCCTCTCTGGGACATTTCAGCGAGTAGATGAAGCATTCATTACAGCAGTGGGTATGTTGGAAGTGTGGTAACAGTAGCAGAGGACAAATGGATGCTCATGTGTTATTGTAAGTGGCATGTCTTAGTTGAAAGCGTTTAAGGGCTGATGTTGAGATTTTCAGAGCAGTGCAGGGGATTGAGCCACACCTCTTCCATTAATTGCCAAAATACTCTGCACTACTCTGAAAATCTCACTCTTAGCTGGACCCCAACAGAATAGTTTTTCATCTGCAAGTCAACTACCATTTGCATTTGCAAATTTGGGAGGTGGGGGAGAATTGCACCTGCAAATTAAAAGGTCATTATTGAAATGTCATCATAAGTTGTTTCATTGTTTTTCATTTTGGCAGATGGAATGGGGTAGGGATGAGAGTAAAGCACATTGACTGGGAACAGAGTGTTGCTACAGGAAAGAAAGTATAGAGAGAAGCACATGGACGGGAAGAGGGAGCAAAAGAAAAAGGAAGATAGGTGAAGGAACAAACACAGGGGAGAAAAATATTGATGGTCCAGAAGGCAAGCATATTTTCCTTTGGAGGACTGCTGAGTGAGACGAAGTTCGGCACAAATGATAATTCTTCAAGTTAATGCTGCTCTGCCCTTTAGACAACCTCAGGATCTAAATGGTTTTTTACTATAAAGGCAGCCATATTCTACCCTTGATGTTTTGTGCAAGCCTCCCATTGACAGTGAGAGATTGACAGTGGTCTGAGGGTACTATGTCGTCCTAAATGTATACCCTGACACACAGCCCATAATTAAATAAGGAAGTCAGTCCCCTGCTACAGAGAGTGTGATGCCACTTCTGTAAATCATTAAAGTGCAGCAGATCTCCTTTTGGGGTAGGCATACTAGTTCTATCTGAGAGAAGTCTTATCTGTGACACATACATAGGAAGGGTTCTTTAAACAAATAGAGATTAAACAAGTCCTCAATTTGGTGAGAACCATAGAGATTCCAGCAGTGACACAGTTGTAGCAGCAGGCAATTTCCCTGTGTCTGGGGAATTCTCTGCTGGGCACTTGTGGCCAGTTTTTGGCCCTTTTATATCTCCTAAAGGCCACACTGAGGTTGCAATTTACTAGAAAATCTGCTTTTAAAAAACCCAGTTAATTCCAAACAGCATCAACTGTTCCTTGATTACCTTAAGCACTTCACCAAGTGTAAGCACTGCCATCTCACCCACATATGGTCAAGCCCATTTCTTTTTAAAAATAAAATCTGAATTCCTTTTCTCCTACCCCTGAAAATGATTAAAGATCTAAAAAACATGACTTATGAGGGAAGATTGAAAAAAATGGGTTTTTTTAGTCTGGAGAAGAGAAGACTGAGAAGGGACATGATAACAGTTTTCAAGTACATAAAATGTTGCTACAAGGAGGAGGGAGAAAAATTGTTCTTCTTAACCTCTGAGGATAGGACAAGAAACAATGGGCTTAAATTGCAGCAAAGATGGTTTAGGTTGGACATTAGGAAAAACTTCCTATCAGAGTAGTTAAGCACTGGAATAAATTGCCTAGGGAGATTGTGAAATCTCCATCATTGGGGATTTTTAAGAGCAGATTGGACAAACACCTGTCAGGGATGGTCTAGATAATAATTAGTCCTGCCTTGAAGGCAGTGGACTGGACTAGATTACCTCTCGAGGTCCCTTCCATTTCTATGATTCTGTGACATTGGGCAACGTTTTTGCTGAATGGGAATAGTTCTTGTGTATGCAATAGAAATCACCATTTGTACAAATGAAGATAGCAACACTTGTCTTTATGTTAAGGTGGACTAAAGTCGGCTGGCACTGTTTTATTCTGTACAAAAACAATTAAATATTTCATTTTTGTCATGGAAACTCATACCTCTGTCATTCAAACTTTCCCTCTGCCCAGTTTGAAAAAGGACAGCATGACAAAAATCACAGTCAGAGTTTCAGGCCAGAAGGGACCACTAGATTTAGCCTGACCTCCTGTATATCACAGGAAACCAACATCATCCAGCCCCTACTCACTAACTGCAACAACTGAAATGAGACCAAAGCATTACAACCCACAGGAGACTACACTATTATGTGTCACAGACAAAATATGAGGGATTGGAAATGCTAATCCTAAATGGTCTGGTTTCATTCTGAAGCTTCACACTTTCATGTTCAAGTAGTATTTGAAAATGATCCAAGCCCATCTAGTTTTCCTTATTACCACTACTTTTACAATACTGGAGTAACAGGCAAGAATTAAATTGGAAGCACAATAAGATTTGAACCTTTTAGTGACAGCTTATCTGGATGTTATTAGCTCTTATTTAAAAACACTGTTTGAGATCAATCATTCTACTGTTTATGATCCATGATTGACATGGAAAACCACACCTCCATTTCTTTTTGGACTTTGATGTTCCTAAAGGTTTTTGTCAAGAAGCCTATGGAATATAAGGGTACATCTGGAGCTGGAAGGAGTAAATTCCAATTCGAGGAGCCATTCCCATACTAGCTGAAATGTAGCCAGAGCAGTGCGAGCAGTCTGACAGGCTAGCCACCTGAATACATACATAGGGCCTCAGATGGGATCATACTTGGGGCAGCTAACCCATCCCACTGCTTGGGCCACCACAACTTCACTTCCATTCTATACACATCTACTCAAGTTGAAGATCATGTCCAGTATAGACAGACTTCAACCAGTCAATTCACATTCAATGAGTGGCTATGTCTACACTGGACATGTCAGGTGAGATTTCCAGCTTGAGTAGAAGTGTAGACGTGATGGCCCAAGTGGTGGGACAGGCTAGCTGTCTCAAGTCCAAGACTCTAGATACATACTCAGGCAGCTAGCCCATCCTGCTGCTTGAGCCACCACATCTACACTTCTGTTCTATGCACTTCTATTGATGCTGGAAATTACACTTTCCATCTCTGGTGTAGACATAGCCACTGACTGAACACAAACTTCAGCCATTCACTTCAAGGACCTTATCACATACATACTGCAGTCTGTAAGTCTTTTCTTTCTGTACAGATTCAGTAACAGATTAAGGAGAACAGTAAAGTGAACAAAGTCTGGAGTGAAACCAGTAATAACTCATCTTTGGAATAACTTGTGTTTTGAATTGCTTATTACCAACCATTCTCAGTGATCAATTAGTTGATCAATCTAGGCTTTTTTCTGAACAGATAGTTTTACTTTCTATAATGCTCTGATACTTAAAAAGCCTCAAATTTTTCTAAATGTCCCTAAAAATTAATGGGCAGACACTTTACACATCAGCTTCTAGAAAAACCAGGCATAGTGCTCACACATTTGACCTGCCTTGACTGCCCAGAAACAGATCTAAGGGTATAGCTACACTGCAAGTGCAGGTGTGATTGCAGCGCGTGTAATCTGGCTTGCACTAGTACCAACAGCAGTGAAGCTGAAGCATCATGGACTTCAGCATAGGCTAGCTGCCCAAATACCCAGGGCGGGCTTTGACAGCCTGTGCTACCACAGCTTCACTGCTATTGGTACTAGTGCTTACTAGGTTGAAGCTAGCTCGGGTCTACATGTGCTATAATCACACCTTCGACTGCAGTGTAGGCATACCCTCTGTAGCACCAGAACTGGGGCTGACCCTCACATTCAGGGAGCCAGAAACCACCCTGCCATGAACATATCTTTGGCAAAAGAAAGAATTTTGCTTTTTGTATCCTTCACAGGCAGTGGTGCACTGTGGGGAAAAAACTGGTTAAAAAAGCCATTGGAAACAGGCTGAGGTAAATTTAAATGAAAAGGGTTTAATTTAAGTTTAAATGAAAAGGTTTCAGTTGGATCAGAAATTATGCTGGGCACTAAAAAGTTTAGATAAACATGTAGTCTTAGGATTACCCTCAGAGTTTGTTCCCCTTCTCCCTCCTGCTGTCTTCTGGACTTAGTCTTCGTGATAAAGGGTGTCTTATTTGATATTTGTACCTTGTTCAGCAGACAGGCCCTTCATAATGGGAACAACTGTAATACAAATAATTAACAATGGATTCTATAGTGAGGAGACCAAACAGAGACAAAAAAAGAAGAGAGGCAAACAAGCAATAGCTGACTGCAGCATTGTGTATAGTGCAGCTGAATGAGCCTTGACCGTAGTGAACCTGTACGAAACTTTCAGAAGAAGACCACAATCCATGTGACATTCTCCTAGTCTGGTGTTCTGTTACTGAAAAGCCTGTTTTGTTTTGTAATAAGTTGTTGTTACTTGTCTGTATAGAGCCTAGCACTCAAGCTGGTAAGACATTTCTCCAACAATGTTTTTCCCCAATTGGAAAACGGCAATTCATCGGAAGCAATACATTTTGTGGAAACAAGTCTACTTTGACTATAGTTCGTTTCAAAAGAAAAATTGGAAAAAAGTTGAAAAGGTTAAAATATCCTTTTTGGAATGGAATGTTTTGATTTTCCATTTTGAAACAACTTTTTGTAATGTAACTTAATGTAAATTAAAACAAAAATCAGAACAAAAAGCATTGACAGACCCAAAAGGAAATTGTTTCGGGAATTTATTTTTGTGGAAATATTCATTTATTGATTGTGGAGAATGTTGTAAGTTCAAAAAACAAAGTGAAAAATCTGGTTTCCCTCCCTGCTCCCCCAGCTCTACCTAGCACAATGGGGTCCTGATCCATGACTGAGGTTCCATAACACCAGCTTTAGTTCTATAGAAGTCACCGGGCTTTGGGTCAACTGGGACTGTTCCCGCCTTTTCCATTCAACCTTCCTCTATCCTAGCTGCCCTCAGCTCCTACTGCCACACATTTATCAGTAATGTTTTCTGAGAAAAGGAGGCCTCTGTGACTTGAAAATCCCTCCTCCTGGATTTCAGTGAGTAGCTAAACTGGCCTTCATTTCCCATGGGAAGCTGGTGGGTGGGATGAGGAGGGAATCAAGGAGGCTAGTAATCTCAAATCTAAGGTAAAACGTCTTTAAGGGAGCAGACTTCCTTCCTACTTTGCTTATTAGTAGTGGATCCCCAAAATATACAAAAAAGTAGAAAAGGTGGGTTGTGTGAAAGAGGGAAATTTAGTTAGTTTTATATTGAAAAAAATCAAGAAACTCAAGGGATTTTGAGTGTCTTTATTTATTTCACTTTACAATTTTAGGTTGGTGAATGAAACAAGCTTTTGAGCTACATGTGTACAGCTACCTGTCCAAAGCAAAGCATGTCTCTTTCACCAGCAGAAGTTGGTCCAGTAAAGATATTACCTCACCCACCTTCTCTTGCTAAAAAAAGATTACAGCATAAATACTGAAGCCTTTTAAAATTAGTGATAGCAAATTCTCTATCTAAGTTGCAGAAACAATATTATAAGTAAGCCTTGTATTCTCTCTAATATCTTGGGACCAGCATAGATACATCACTGTAATCTTTGTCAGGAACTGATAATCTGATTTACTCCTTTGGGTCTTTAGTCTAAATGTTGGTCAAAATTTGAAAGAAAATATCAGCTGTTTTTACTGTTTCCTAAGAAATAAAAACCTATTTGTTTGGCTGCTTCTTTACAGTCCTAACTTTAAAGAGGTTCTGCTGTTTAAACTGTAATTTCACAGTCAATTAATCTACAATATACTGAAGACTAGTGTCTTTAGGTTCTTAAAAAAATACAAGTCACTCTACAATCTGTTTTACATGTTACAATGAAATGTGTGTTGGAAGAGAGTGTATAATGGATTTTAGAGGGGTTATTTACAGAACACGAGTCTACTAGGGGCAACCTTACACTAGTCTAATCAATCTTTGTCCCAGGCCCAAGACAGCTATGCACCCCCCACCTGGGGGCTGGGAGTACAGCTATGAGAACATTGGTTTTTTGCACACAATTGGACTGCTCAAGTTTGGCTTTATTTTGGGGGTTTGAATGAACCAAGCCTCAGGCAGAACTGACCAGTTTCTTCTATCACCCTTACCCCTTTTGCTCACACAGCCAGAACTATCTGCAACTTCCCCAGCCTCTCTTCTACATAAGTGGGTTGTGAGCTTACTTCTCTTGCTCCATGGCTGAGCTGTCAGACCAAGATTTTAAGTAATTTTGGTGCCCAACTTGTGACACCTTAGAGAGTCCAGATTTTCAGAAAATGCTGAGCACCAGCCCTAAACCCTCCCATTCCTTTAAAAGGTGTCTGAAGGTGGACACCCAACACAAGTTGTTTAAGAAAAATCTTGGATGTAGAGGAAGAGACCCTTTATGGAGCAGTCATTGTAAAATGCCATCCACTAATCTGGTCTGATTGGACAAGTAGAGGAGGAGTCTGTCCACTTAAAGTATATCTGCACAGGAACTAGACACCTGCTGCTGGCCTGTGCTAGCCAACTTGGGTTTGTGGGGCTCGGGCTGTGGGGCTGTTCCATTGCTATGTAAACTTCAAGGCTTGGGCTGGAGCCCAAGCTCCAGGACCCTCCCACACGCAGGGTCCTAGAGCTTGGGCTCCAGCCTGAGCCCACAGCCCATGCCCCACAAGCCCAAGTTGGCTGGCACAGGTCAGCTGCAGGTGTCCAGTTGCTGTGTAGGCATACTCTTACAATTTACCTTCAAGAATTACTGCTGACCATTTTGGTGGAAATCTTATCAGGTTGCCTGTCCGTTGCAAAGCAATTTGCTGGCTACTTCTGGTGTGCATTGCTGAGCGGCCAATCCCAGCATGCTGTAGGCCTAGATCTACAAGTAATTAGATGGAGTTACCATGGTATCCATGGCTAGCAGCTGCTATACCACACAGAAGATCTTGTGACTTTGCCAAGAACAGGCATTAAGACAACTGAATTTAAACAAGTTATATAAATAATTTACCTCAACTTGCTTCAGGAGAGAAGGCCAAGTGCTAAAGGAAGGTGAGATTGGAATTGACAGAGTCTGGATAGGTGCATTGATCATATGAGTTTGTCCTCTTCTTAAAGTATAACCCCCCACCCCCATAAAACTACTTAAACTATTAATTCTGACACCAAATTACAGAGAGTCTTCAGAATACAAGGATAGTCCAAAACAGGAGTATGTGCATAAGTGGGGAAGTTAGATATTTTGGGAAAAGTATTAAAAAAAGGAATTGCCAGTTAGGTTTCAAGTTAGTTTTTGTATTTAATTATGGCATATTTAATTATGTTTAAGTAGGATCCTTAATGACATTCTTTAAACTGACAGAGGCCAGGAAATTTAAATTGGGTTTATAATGGAAATGCTGACAGCCTCTTAACTATAATCACAACTGGCCCAGATATAATATTTTAATGTAAACATGCAATCCTTGCTATGTTTATAGTGTAAATGGAATGACTGGAAATTTTCAAACACACTCAGGAACCATTAACTGTAACATCTCTACCAACCAGTTAAAGCAAAGAAAAAAAAAAAAGCGTATTTCAAAGGTTTTCTGGCAATGTTAGAATTCTCTCCCTAAGTTTGTGTCAATTAGGCAGGCAAAAGTTGCTGTAAAGGTTTATCAGGGAGATTGCTCTATTTGTGGAACATACTGTGCATATTTGTTTTCAGACAGTTTTGTAAATCTTGTAGTGTTTAAAATTCCATTAAGGCTATAATTATGTGGAATTCACACATTAGTCTGGCATCTGTCTGGGCAAATATATACATATAATATAGGCAGTCAAACACTGCATAGACGGCAATGGGCTCTGTTACAGTGGAAAGAAGGGAAGTTCTCCCACAGATGCCCATGAGAAATGGCATCATACTTGACAAAAGCTACAGAAAGATTCCCCAGAAGCAAGGATACCAGTACAGTGTTTTAGCCTTAACAGGGCTTTTGTAGGCCAAACCATCCTTCAAAGATAGGCTACATTATAAAAGGGTTAGAGATCTGAACTAATTGTAGACCCACTTAGATCAACACAAAGTTAATCCATCCCTAATATATAGGTAGGCACATGTGCACACCATAAGTTACATGTGTGGTATTGTGATGGCAGGGATCATCAGTTACAGTCGTCCAAGTTTTTTCTTAATGTGTGAGCAAGTGTTCAGTCATAGCCAAAGATGCTGTGTTAGTTGCTAAGCAAGGTTTTCTGTAATAAATAATAGTTTTTACAGTGCTTTTCATAATTATATAGATCTCAATGTGCTTTTCAAAAGGTAGTCAGTATCATTACCTCCATTTCACAGATAAGGAATCTGAGGCATAAAGATGTTACCTGTCTAAGGTCACCCAGCAGGCCAATGGCTGAGCTGGGAATAGAAGTTGAAAGCTTCTGGAGAGCTGCCTTTGCCTTGGTCTCCAATTAGAGTTAATTCTTCAGGCAAAGTTACTCCCACAGTACTAGGCATTGATGTTGGGCCAAGATTCCTTGAAGAAGGGATAGCCTGAATGCTGTTTGACCCCCTCTGTTCCAGTGTATGCATGTAAATACAGTGTGGTATGTTTTGATTACACTTGCAAAGCCCTGGACCTCTACTACTGCTCAGCAGAGGGTTGATACTGGTGTCAGAATCTGCAATTTTATATTAAACTGAAAGATAATTCTTCACAATTTCTTACCCTGAGAATTGTAATTGTGTAATAACCAGCTTTGGTCACCCACCTCCTGGCTTAGGTAAGTATTGGTCCCACATAGCTCTCCCTCAGCTGGTGCAGGGAGAGCTCACCTTCAGTTTCAGTCTACTGTAACCACTGCCTATCCTGACTTCCTTGGATTGACCAGCTGACCAAGTCTCCCATCTTCAATCTTTGGTGGAAGAAGTAGACAAATCCTTCCCTCACTCCATTTCACAGCATTTCTAGGACAGCAAGCCACATACCGAGACCGATTTGTCAATAGCAGGCAATGGAAAACATTTGGTCCAACTCCTTTAGTAACATTGATGGGGGCTGCATGGCATCAAGGCAAATTATCAGTCACCTTGCCTTTGCAGATGATATTGTATGGATAATGCCTATGTAGGAATACAACCAAGCAGCAGCAACTAGCAGCCAGAGACCAGTGATTAAAAATAAATGATCAAAAGACCAAACTAATGGTAACATAAAAAAAATCCCAAGAAACTAGTCATTAACAGTTTATACATTGAACACGTAAACAGTTCTGCTACTTTGGGTCCTACGATATGACAACCTCTATGAAGGTAATATTGGCAAGTAGACAACTACTGCCAGCAGAATGTTTACATGCCTTACTATAGATGTTTGGAAACTTAAATCGGTGTGCAGGACTGCTAAAATCAGATTACGTACAATGCTCATTGTACTGACATTACCTTACACTTGCAAAACATGGGCATTGAGAAAGCATCTTGAGCAAAAACTGCAGACAGATGAAATGAGGTGCCTGTGCCACTTCCTAGGCAGGCGAAGGCTAGATAGATTAAGAAATGCAGACATATGTAGAAGACTGGAAATGCATGGTGTGACTACACTCAAAGGGTGCCAGATAACAATTGTTTGGCCATGTTAATAGAAAGACTTTGTACCAATTGCCTAAAATTGTCCTCTATGGAAGGGTACCTGGTGAGAGGGGGCTGTGGATGTCCAAGGAGACATTAGTATAACAGAGACAAGATCCAGGGATCTCTTGATGCCAACTGACTCAGGACACAGAAAGGATCAATAGGATTTTACAGCAATCCCTTGGGTCAAGTCTATGCATGGTAATTCATCAAACGGTGCCATGTATGGTATCTACTGAGAGCCAGTAGCTTACTGGTCAACATAGTCATTAAATATTATCCATACATACATTTCGTGAGAAATTATGTATCTATACTGGAAATTACATTCTTAAAGCCTTGATATTAAAAGCAGGAGGTGACAGGCCTTTGATAGATTCTGTTCTGGCAGGGGGTAGGAGATGCTCATTTCTCTCTGTCTGGTCAAGTGCGTACTGTGCATTGTATGTATCACAATTCAGGCCTATTTGCACCACTGAGCCTGATATTAATCAAGAGATTGTGAAATCACAAGATCGGAGAGCTGCAATAAAAAAAACAAAACAGCAGAGGGGTATCCTGTTTACATGTAAAGACAATGGATTTTGGGGGTATAACTCAGGGTACTGAGGAGCCAAGGACACCGAGGAGATGAACTGTCTGTGTGTTCTATCTTTTGAAATGAGAGCCTCAGCCAACCTGGCTGGAAAACGCTGCAAAGACTTTGGGTGAGCAAAACTTCACACAGGAAAGTATCTTGTTAATTATGTCTAGCTGATAGAATGAACCTTATGATTTTGTTTTTTATATAACCATATTGTTTCCAACAGTTCTACTTGCTTTCATTAGAATCTCTACTCTTTGTCAAATAAACCTTCACTTGTTTTCACTATAAACATATCTAAGTATTGAGTGGTAAGCTGGGCTAGGATCAAGGTGTAACTGCTCAGCTGGGGGGTACTGTTCCTTTGGGAGCAGCAAACCTGTGAATCCTGTGAGTGTCCAGTGGAACAGCTGGACACTCCAGGGTGATGTTCAGAGTGCTTGGGGGTCAGAGTGTGTCCTATTGCTTACCTGCAGAAGGACAGGAAAATCTGGGTAAGCTAAGAGGGAAGTGCTTGTGTTGCTAAGAGGGGAGCTGATACCCAGCACTCACAGACAAGGCTTTCTCATGCTAAGTGCAGGTAGTGGCAAGGTGCCTCCCCACGCTGGGTAACTCTGGGAAGCATCACAACAATATATCACCATCCAGACAACACCCAACCAGCGCAAATGGTAGCTCAAAACAGAAGTGGATGGAATCTGCTCATAATCTTGGCCCTGGATAAAGGAAAAAAACAGAATGGAAAGCACCCACATGCAACACAGTTACTCTGTCCACTTGAACAAAAGGGTGGGAGGAAGGAAAAGAAAATAAAGGGATAGCTGAAGGCCACCTGTCTGGCCCTCTGAAAAGGCTTCTTGCCAGAGGCAGAATCTATGGACTTTAGTGAAAGGAAAGGCAAATACCACAAGAGGACCTGCCTCTACATCTAAGTAGTGGTAGGTAGGAGGGTGTGTAGGTAGTTGGTGTGGAAGCGGTCCTTCACCATATTATTTTAATGTTTTTTTAACTGCGATGTTAGGATATAGATATTCAGGCTTGCCTGTAAAGGCCTATACTTTAAGAATTTAGGTATATGTTTACCATTTAGCTAGGTATAGAGAGATAAAAGAAAGAATCAAAATCACTGTCTGCCTGTGTAAGGGCCTTCTCTCACTGTGACAGTCTGAGGCCCTGTTCTTAAGCTAAGCAGCAGAGGCAGCCATAAACTGGGAAGCGTATGGTCACATCCTCACACTAGTCACATTGAAATAAGGTGCTATTGTTAGGAATACAATCCTGTCCTGATAATGCCTATCACCACCAGATAAAGAAGATTTAAAGAAAACTTAGTTTGATAGATGAAGTGAGCTGTAGCTCACGAAAGCTTATGCTCAAATAAATTGGTTAGTCTCTAAGGTGCCACAAGTACTCCTTTTCTTTTTGCGAATACAGACTAACACGGCTGTTACTCTGAAACCTTAGTTTGATAGCATCCTGTCTGGCAAGAACTCACTTATCAATAGCTGGGGTGTGAAATCCTCATTTCTTTGTTGTTCTATCACTGTAGTCCCCATTTCCCTATTGTTTATCTGTATAATCTCTGTCTGTTTCTATGATTCTTTCTGTCCGCTGTATAATTAATTTTGTTGGGTGTAAACCAATTAAGGTGGTGGGATATAATTGGTTAAATAATCATGTTACAATGTTAGGATTGATTAGTTAAATTTCAGGAAAATGATTGGTTAAGGTATAGCTAAGCAGAACTCAAGTTTTACTATATAGTCTGCAGTCAATCAGGAAGTAAAAGGGGTGGGGAGGAATTGGAATCATGTTTTGCCAAGGGGGTGGGGGAATGGGAACAGGGGCACAGGCAAGGCTCTGTGGCATCAGAGCTGGGAAGGGGGACACTGAGGAAGGAAATTGGAATTATTGCTTGCTGGAAGTTCACCCCAATAAACATCAAATTGTTTGCACCTTCGGACTTTGGGAATTGCTGCTCTCTGTTCACGCGAGAAGGACCAGGGAATGGGAGGGTGAAGGGATAACCTCTAACATGGGATAGTGAGAATTCATAGGAAGGGAAAAGGGAGTCTTAGACTATCTGAAAGTTTCCCCACTTTATAGAGACACTTTTAATAATGGTGGCATTTTGTACAGTGCCCAGGTCTTCCTTTGTTACATGTATTGGTATTTATAGGGTGCAGATAATAATTAGTATACACACCTCCATCCAGAATAGATAGATAAAGATGTCAGAGTCAGATTCCAGTTTTAGTGACTAGTATCAAACTTGAGCAGTTAAAATACTCAACCTCCCTAACTGGGATTAAATTGCCATAGTTGAAACACAGATGTGCACACCCTTTTTTAAAGTATGTAACACCTAGAGATAAACTCTAGATTCATGCCCTGGGAGGGCTCACCTTCTACTCTTCTGTATACCAACAGCATCCCCTTTCTCGCTTTGGCTGCTCCTTCCACATGTGCTGCTCCTCTGGCCATCCTACCGTTGTCCTTTTCCCATTCCTGCAGCCTCCTTCCTAGTCTTCACTGCAAAACCAGCTCTTGCTTTTCTTCCTGCAGCTCTGCCCATTGATTTATTTGATACTTATGCATATGAATTATACATTTGGGGACTTCTTGGGGGGCAGGGTTGGAATGAAGCGTTTATTATAGACTTCCTTATAGTTTCAGAGTAACAGCCGTGTTAGTCTGTATTCGCAAAAAGAAAAGGAGTACTTGTGGCACCTTAGAGACTAACCAATTTATTTGAGCATGAGCTTTCGTGAGCTACAGCTCACTTCATCGGATGCATCCGATGCATCCGATGAAGTGAGCTGTAGCTCACGAAAGCTCATGCTCAAATAAATTGGTTAGTCTCTAAGGTGCCACAAGTACTCCTTTTCTTTTTTCCTTATAGTTGAAATTGACGGTGGATTTCATTTACAGAGAAAGTTATTTAGTATTGTATGTAGAGCATTTCATATGGGATTTGTTCTTTTTAGTAAATGGGTTTTAAATATACAATAATGCTATGCAATGTGCATGTAAGCTACACAAATTAGGGTTGCATATGAGGTAGTACTTACCACAATGTAAGTTACCCACTAGTGGTTCTCCTTAAAAATGTCTATTAACCGTGAGAACCTTAGTTGAAAACTGTAATTGACCACCTGCTTGCCATAGACCTACAATTTCTGGAAAAGGTACATTGAATTAGTTTCCATACCAAATGCATAACTTGAGAAAAGAGCTTTGCTAACACCTCTGGAAATATTCATGACCAATTTAAATATAACTACAATATACAAGGCAAAAAACATTAAAAACCTCCTCCAAAACATCTGTCTATCTATATAGATACAATGATGCAGACTTTTATCTGTGATGCAAAGTGAAATATCTACTTGCTTCCATAAGTAAGTAGTCTTGCAATCACTAAACTACACCATAATTAATAAAGTAGGAAGTTGGTAAAATTCATAGATTTATTTCAAATGTTAACACTAGTAATCTGGATTCTAATTCATCATTAAACAGGTGAAAACTTTCACTCTTGACAGTTATTAGCCTTGACCAGCAAAGGATGTCTGAATTTAAGAGCCAGAAAGCTATTAACATCTGAACTCATGTCCCTCTTTTTCTTACATAGCAGCCAGTTGTAGCTGGTATTTGTACATATTCTTTATGCAACTTCAGTCTAAATATATCAGTAGCAGCTATCATACATAAGGATAGGATAGTCTAGTGGTTAGGGTGCTGGCCTGCAAGACCCAACATGCTAACTAAAAATAACTGTTGGAAGACCCACAACAACCACACTTCCCAGGGGTGTTGAGGATAACTACATTAAAGACTGGTACTGCATTAATGGAGTGTCAGACATACCTAAGATAAACCGCACACTTCTTTTAATTGGGCTTTGTAAATGCCAACACCAAATAATCTTGGTTGGTCAATGAAGGGGAGCCCAAGGCTTTCCACAGAGGAAACACTCCCTTAATCCATGGTCTTGAGTCCTGATAAGTCTTATGGAGCCTCAGTCAAATCTGCGGCTGTTACACCAGCTGCGACCACAGGTGAGGAATGCAAACAGTTATTTAATGCTATAGATAAAAACTTGCCCAGCAAATGTGCAATCCAGCATCCTGCTCTTTGTACACATGCAGAACTGGGAATGGGAGTTACACACACTTAGAGAGCAGAATACTGACAGCAAGATTCACTGAGAGAACATGAGAAGTGTTTTGCTCTTAGTGCTTGTGCTGGCTCATCATAAAGAGCAGCACTTAGATCTGTAGAGTAGGCTCTGAATCCTATACATATTGCTTAGATTTGCATGCTCCCTACTCCTGCTGCTGTCGATTACAGTTCATATGCATGTAAAGGGAACAGAATCCCAAAATTAAGAACTGTCATGTGGATCCAAGCAGAAATGTGTCCAAAATAAATAGCAAAGAAAGCAAGAATGCTTAATATTATGGCAATGCTGTGTCAGATCAGAGTTGTTTCTGTTATCAAATTGCTATTTTTATTATTTGTTTTACAGACATAACTAGAGACCACAACCAGGACTGAGGCCGCCACCGTGCATGACACCATCCAGGTAGCATAAGACAGACCCTGCTCCATGAGATTACAGTCTAAGCAGACAAGACAGAGGGTTGGGTAGGAAGGGATATAACAAACATACAGACGTGATGGTTTGCAAAAGTAACGCTAGTCCATGATTTCTTTGTTAGTTTCTCGTTCCTTGTTTTGTTTGAGTGAGGTTTTGCCGAGAAGGATTTAGCTGAATGGAGAGAAGGGAAAAGGGAGAGGGAAAGAAACGGGCAGGTTGACAGAAGTGAAGAGACTGTGGGAGGGGGATGGGAGGGCATCTGAATGAACAGCAGAGAGACTGTCTTAAAGCTGTCAGACTCCGATGACCTAAGTGTCCAAGAGCTTATGCAGTAGTTTCCTGTCTCTGTTCTTGCTGGCTCAGTTCTGGGTGACCACTCGCAGTAGTTTTTATCCTCAAGCTCATGTGGCTTGGGGGGAACCTCATGAACCCTGTTGTGTCCAGAGAAGGACTCACACAGTTCTACCTCTGTATGGAGGAGAATGGGAAACTCCAGCTAGGTCTTGGATTTCCCTTTCCCATCCCGCTCCATAATGTAGCTGTACCTGCTGCACTGCTTGTCTTTGCTCCAGCCTGCTTGATCCAGCAAAATATTCATGCTGGCCGCAATCCAACAAAAGCACTTAAATGAATGTTACGTTTAAGCACATCAATAGTAAGTCAAATGGGGAAAGTTAAACACACAACATTCATCATATACTGATCATATCTGCTTATCATTTTTCCAAACCTTTTCTCTGCATTATTCTGAAGACTTTTGTCTTCAGCTGCATTACATATTTCCTTTTTATAGCCTAAACCTTGTTCTAGCATGCAAACTGCTTTGCTCTTTGAACAACATTCTAGAGGAGAAACACTAAGTTATATTAAAATTGGACTTGTATGTCTTTTACATCTACACACACATTTCAATAATGTACTTCATTACTAAATGCCATCTCTCCTTTTTGGGGGGCACTGGTAATGTACAGGTGCTATCCAATTTTTGTTGGGTAGTTTGTTTTGTGACTCCCAAGGTTACAGGACATCAGCCTTCTTTTTCTGGGAAGTAACATAATTTTAGTTTTCAAAGTAGCAGCCGTGTTAGTCTGTATCCGCAAAAAGAAAAGGAGGACTTGTGGCACCTTAGAGACGAACCAATTTATTTGCGCATAAGCTTTTGTGAGCTACAGCTCCGGTGCATCCGATGAAGTGAGCTGTAGCTCACGAAAGCTTATGCTCAAATAAATTTGTTAGTCTCTAAGGTGCCACTAGTCCTCCTTAACATAATTTTACTTATCCCACTAGAGGTCACTGTTGGTCTTTAAGTTATGAATCAGTGTTTGGAGAAACAGTTGTGTGTTATTGTTTTTAACAAAGTTAAGAGAAATGTTAAAAATGGTTTCTTTAGTACAAAAGAACATTTTCTCTGAGCAGCTACAGTTCTGTCACAATGCACATTCCAGGCTGAAACAATCAGAAATATTTATATTTTACAGAAGCACAAAAAATGTAATTTATTAGTGTGAAATATTGTCAGCCACACTATCAGAGGCTTGTTCACCTGCACATCTACCAATGTGATATATGCCATCATGTGCCAGCAATGCCCTTCTACCATGTACATTGGTCAAACTGGACAGTCTCTACGTAAAAGCATAAATGGGCACAAATCAGATGTCAAGAATTATAACATTCAAAAACCAGTTGGGGAACACTTCAATCTCTTTGGTCACTCAATTACAGACCTAAAAGTTGCAATTCTTCAACAAAAAAACTTCAAAAACAGACTCCAACGAGAGACTGCGGAATTGGAATTAATTTGCAAACTGGATACAATTAACTTAGGCTTGAATAGAAACTGGGAGTGGATGGGTCATTACACAAAGTAAAACTATTTCCCCTTGTTTATTTCCCCTCCTACTGTTCTTGTAAAGTGCTGGAAATGGCCCACCTTGATTATCACTACAAAAGGTTTCCCCCACCCCCACCCCCGCTCTCCTGCTGGTAATAGCTCACCTTAAGTGATCACTCTCCTTACAGTGTGTATGGTAACACCCATTGTTTCATGTTCTGTGTGTATATAAATCTCCCCACTGTATTTTCCACTGAATGAATCCGATGAAGTGAGCTGTAGCTCACGAAAGCTTATGCTCAAATAAATTTGTTCGTCTCTAAGGTGCCACAAGTCCTCCTTTTCTTTGTGCCATTTAGTATATTATTACAAGTGAAATCACATGAAGCACCAGTTCCTTTTGTGGCAAGAGGAGACTAATTTGTTTTTTCTATTTCTCATCCATTTTTTTTTATTGATTCCTTCCCTCCCCCCATCATTATAGAAAGATGGCTGCTTGAAGAGTCCATTAGTAAAGCAGCATTAAAATCAATTAATAATTCCTTTGGATGTGCCATACATGTTATGAAGCATTCCTCTCTGAACCATAGTTTGTTGGTAAAGGACTATGCACACCTATAGCTAAAAAAATAAATAATTTCTGGTTGGTGAGCTGCAGGGGAATTTCATAAGAGTATGAGAAGATGCTGAAAAAACTGAGGACTGAGTTAGTTTCCAAATTTGATAAATTATTAATATTAAGAATTATCACAGCAGACAGCTTATTTGTAATAAAGAAAACAGAGATAATAAATCCTCCAAGGGACATATATCAGAGTGGCTGGTTATTCTATTTTTGAACAAATCCAAATACCCCCATTATCCTTTTTCCAATACAATCTCCACAAAAATATCCAAAATTCTCAATTGGCTCAACAGTCTTGAAAGAGGATATTTAGCGTGACTGAGTTACACTATCCCAATTTCACACACAGTAAATATTTTCTATTTGTGTGTGTTATAACTACCTGTAGTTTCACTGAGCCATTTGTCAAGGCTACGTGTGGCTATATTTTGAGCAGCTGAAAAATGTTGCATCCAAACATTTAGCCTGTTTTCCTTAAGTACATTAATGGCAGTGTTGCTTGCAGCTTCCCATATTTCGGACAGCACCCCTTTAACAAGGGTTATTAGTGCATGTCTTATTTTACACATGCTTTATCTTTATTTTATGGTCAAGATATGCTATTCTTCTCTTTACCAGCAGACTGAGATTTGCCTAACTTCACTGTAAGGTTATAATCAAAGATAGAAAGACGGTCAGACCAGTTTCCTCCTATCCAACAGAATATCTTTCCCTATGGTGGAAGTCTCTGAATTTTCTCCATTTCTTCTAGTATGATGGGGTGTTGCCCTCCCTATAGAAGGGAGATCTCCCAACCCTTGAGTTTTGCACTGACCAAGGGATTTACAGAATGGACAGCCTCTTCAATACAGATGCACTGTGCCTTCACCATGGCTCTAAGAAATGTTGTTACCCCCATTTCCCAGGTGAGGTCATACAGGTTAAATGGCTTGTGAAGGTCACTAGGAATTTGGAGGTAAAACTGGAAACAGAACCCAGATAACTAACGTGACTGCTTGGTGTCACTAATCCAAAAGAAAACAAGATGTATCCTTTGAGACACTGCTGCTGATTGATATACCCATAGCCTGTGTGACAAAGCTCTGTCCTTGCCTCCGTGGGTCCCACGTTTCCTGGCGGATTTCACTAGCCTCAGAGGCTCACTGTGACCCTCCACGTAACCCTTCTTTCTCTAGAGACAAGGGTCATAGTCTACTGAGACATTTTCATCATAAGCCAGCAAGGGAGGTGAGGAGAAGTTATCCTTCCTTGCACAGTCTCTGTTGTCTCCCAGTCTCAGTGATTAATCAGGGGGCAAAGGTGGGGGGAGCCCAGGCCCACCCTCTACTCCGGGCTCCAGCCCAGGGGCCCTAATAGTATCAGCTATGGTAGCTGATCTTTTAGAAACATGACATGTACAATTCCCTGGGCTACTTCCCCCACAGCAGCCCTCACTTCCTCAAGCTCCACTTCACCCTTACCTCAGGGCCTCCTTCCTTGTGCCTGATATGGTGTGTACTACTCAGCACTCTCCAACAGCACAACTTCCTCCCACAGCTCCTGACATGCACACCCACCGGACTGGCTGGGAGGCTTTTAACTAGTTTCAGCCAGCCCCTGATTGGCTTCAGGTGTCCCAATCAACCTAGCATTCTCCCTGCCTTCTGGAAAGTTCTTAATTGGCCCCAGGGGTCTTAATTGACCTGGAGCAGCTTCCATTTCACTTAACCTGGTACCAGGGATTTGTTTAGCCTGGAGCTAATATATCTATCTCCCACTACTTTTCTATAGCCATCTGGCCTTGCCCCGTCACACATGTTATTCAGACAAAGGGACAGATCCTCAGTAGGGATAGATCAGTCTAGCTCCAAAGTAAATGTCACTATACTGACTTATATCAGTTGAGGGTGCAGCCCAGAAGGGTTTAAGACAAGACTAAATGCAATTTGAAAACATATAGAAGACAGTCCACGATGAAGGTTGTGACCCCTTTTTATAAGTGCCTTTATCTCACTCACACACACCAGTAGGGCTATTATGCCAAACACAACAACTATATTATTCAGCTATTGACTAGGAGCAGAGAAGATGGAATAATCAAAAACAAGTAAGAACAGCGAAGAGTAAAAAGATTAGAAGGACACCATCCTGTGAATCAGGCTGTGTGGCTATGAACAAAATGGTACATCATTCTTGTCTGGTAATTCCCCTCAGTTAAACCATTGTGAATCAGGAGGTCTGCAATAGTGCAAGAAGGGTGGCTTCCTCAGACAACTGCCTAATTTCTGAGTTACTGATTTTGCTTTCCATCTATTAGATGTGCTCCCCAAGGTCACTGGAGTATAGGCCTGACATTTTCCTTATGTTAAGAATAACTACATTCTTCTGTTACAGGAAGTATTTCATTTTAGGCTATCCTTTATTTTAGACTAAGATCAAGAGTACTACTTAAAAATGAAGGGCAAGAGATCACCTCTAATTGCAAAAGCTGCTATTTGGCAATGCTAATTTCTTAGTTCACAAGCACTGTTTTTTTCAATTTCAAACAAATAAAGGATTTTTCCATGGTAAATTGGAGACAGAGCAACACTGCAAATATGATTGTAAACAAGAAGGCAGGATATAGGCCGTTTAGAGATTATTAGAAAAGGAGTGTTTTCAGCTGGAGAATGTAGCCTTTGCCAGTCCTGGATGTAAGAGCGGGAAGGGTTAACTTAATCAGTATTTAACCTCTAACTAACCTTGTCCGAGTTACATAGTGCACACATCCCAGGCTGATTCCAAGTCCTTATTAAAGGACATATCTGATCGATGTGCTAACTGGCTGTTTTATGATTAATAAGTGATGATTTTGGCCAGTTTTTCTGTCTCAAATTCCTATATATTTATGTTTAAGTCTGGCATGCACGCCAACATTTTCACATGTGAGTCAGCTACCTGAGCACCAGCTAGAGTTGCCAACTTTCTACCTGCACAAAACCGAACACCCCTGCCCCACCCCTTCTCCACTCACTCCATCCCTCCCCCCCCCCACTCTGTCACTTGCTCTCCCCCACCCTCACTACCGCATTCATTTTCACTGGTCTTGCTCAGGGGGCTGGGGTGCAGCAGGGAGGGAGGGCTCGTGCTGAGGGTGCGGGCTCTGGGGTGGGGCTGGGGATGAGGGCTTTGGGATGCAGGAGGGGGCTCTGGGCTGGGGGTGGAGCCGAGGGGCTTGGAGTATGGGAGGGAGCTCCTGGCTGAGGCAGGGGGTTGGGAGGGTGTGTTCCAGGGTGGGGCTGGGGATGAGGGCTTTGGGGTGCAGGAGGGTGCTCCGAGCTGGAGCTAAGGGGTTCAAAAGGCGGGCAGGGGATCTTTGAAAACTCTTGGCGATCAGGGGAGGTCCTGGACAATTGGGAAAAGGTAAATTTAGTGCCCATCTTTTAAAAAGGGAAGAAGGAGAATCTGGGGAACCACAGACTGGTCAGCCTCACCTCAGTCCCTGGAAAAATCATGGAGCATGTCCTCAGGGAATCCATTTTGAAGCACTTGGAGGAGAGGAAGGTGATCAGGAACAATCAACATGGATTCACCAAGAGCAAGTCATGCCTGACCAACCTGATAACTGGTTCTGTGGCTATGGGAAAAGCGGTGGACGTCATATACCTTGACTTTAGCAAAGCTTTTGATCCGGTCTCCCACAATATGCTTGCCAGTAAGTTAAAGAAGTCTGGATTGGATGAATGGTCTATAAGGTGGATAGAAAGCTGGCTAGATCATCAGGCTCAACAGGTAGTGATCAACTGCTCAAGGTCTAGTTGGCAGCTGGTATCAAGCGGAGTGCCTCAAGGGTCGGTCCTGGGGCTGGTTTTGTTCAATATCTTCATTAATGATCTGGATGATGAGATGGATTGCACCCTCAGCAAGTTCACGGATGACACTAAGCTGGGGAGAGATGTAGATATGCTGGAGGGTAGGGATATGGTCCAGAGTGACCTAAACAATTGGAGGATTGGGCCAAAAGAAATCTGACATGGTTCAACAAGGACAAGTGCAGAGTCCTGCACTTAGGATGGAGAAATCCCTTGCACTGCTATGGGCTGGGGACTGACTGGCTAAGTGGCAATTCTGCAGAAAAGGACATGGGGATTACAGTGGACGAGAAGCTGGATATGAGTCAACAGTGTGCCTTTGTTGACAAGAAGGCTAATGGCATATTGGGCTGCATTGGTAGGAGCACTGCCAGCAGATCGAAGGAAGTGATTATTCCCCTCTATTTGGCACTGGTGAGGCCACATCTGGAGTATTGCGTCCAGTTTTGGGCCTCCCACTACAGAATGGATGTGGACAAATTGGAGATCGTCCAGCGGAGGGTAATGAAAATTATTAGGGGGCTGGGACACATGATTTACAAGGAGAGGCTGAGGGAACTAGGCTTATTTAGTCTGCAGAAGAGAAGAGTGAGGGGGAATTTGATATCAGCCTTCAGGTAGGTTCCAAAGAGGATGGATCTAGACTGTTCTCAGTGGTGGCAGATGACAGAACAAGCAGCAATGATCTCAAGTTGCCGTGGCAGAAGTCTAGGTTGAATATTAGGAAAAACTATTTCACTAGGAGGGTGGTGAAGCACTGGAATGGGTTACCTAGGGAGGTGGTGGAATCTCCATCCTTAGAGGTTTTTAAGGCCCGGCTTGACAAAGTCTTGGCTGGGATAATTTAGTTGGGGTTGGTCCTGCATTGAGCATGGGGTTGGACTAAATGACCTCCTGAGCTCTCTTCTAATCCTAATCTTCTATGATTCTATCAGGGCTGGAGCAGGCGGTTGTAGCACAATACGGGGTGCAGGCTCCAGGTGGCGCTTACCTCAGGCGGCTCCCAGAAGCAGCGGCATGTCCCCACTCCGGCTCCTATTCAGAAGCATGGCCAGGCAGCTCTGCGTGCTGCCCCATCCACAGGCACCACCCCCTAAGCTCCCGTTAGCCATGGTTCCCTGCCAATGGGAGCTGCAGAGATGGCGGTTGGGGCAGGGGCAGTATGCGGAGCCCCTGGCTGCCCCTATGCCGAGGAGCCGGAGTGGGGACATGCCGCTGCTTCTGGGAGCCACAGGGAGCCTGCCTTAGCTGCGCTATGCCGCTGACTGGACTTTTAACAATCCAGACAGATGCCAGGGTCCCCTTTTCGACCAGGCGTTCTGGTCAAAAACCAGACGCCTGGCAACCCTCGCACCAGCTACATTTGAAAATGATAATTTTGCATGAACAAGCAGTTATGTGTAAAGTTTAGAAGCAGTTACTGACAATTTGCCTATTTGCTTGAAGCTGCAGGTGCAAAAGACTTATGTTTTCAAGTCACAAGTTGAACTAATAAGATTCATGGAATTTAAGGCCAGAAGGGATCATGAGGTCATCTATTCTGATCTCCTGTATATCAGAAGCCAGAGAATTACCCCTGGATTGAGCCCAAAGCTTGTATTTGGCTGAAGTACATCTTTCAGTCTTGTTTGGAGGACCTCCATGAATGGTAAATCCACCACTTCTCTTGGCAGTTTGTTCCAATGTGAATGTGGGTCTTATTTTCAATTTGAATTTGTCTACTTTGGCTTGCAGTTATTTGTTCTTGTTATTCCTTTCTCCACTAGACTGAAGAGCCCTTTAGTACCCAGTATTTTTGCCCGATGAAGGTACTTTGCATGGATCGAGCCACCCCTCAATTTTCTTTTTGATAAACTAAACAGATGAAGCTCTTTAAGTCTTTTTCCCAGTCATTTTTGTAGCTCCATATCTGCATTAGGGTGTCACAAGCCACTTGGCACAGCAGAGACCTCTGCTTCTGCTGGACAGACAGGAATGGCAGCGGATGGGCTCCCAGTACTTATCCCAACAACTAGGGTGCATCTGTTTAGGTAGGAACCACTAAACTCTTTGCCTCCCAAAATCTTCCACTTGGGTGGTGTCAGCCACTTTCCACCTTCCCGTGTTAGTGTTAACACCCCGCGTGGTGATGCATGATTCATTTCACACCTCTCAGAACCCTTGTTTCAGGATGTCAGATATCACTGCTTTGCTTACACTTATGGTCATAGTTTTAAGCTTGTTTTTCAACCGTTTGCACTAGAAAACTAATTTTAAGTGAAAAATACAAAACCAATTTCTGCCCCCCACATACTTAGATTCTGATATTATCACATGACTCCAAGGTCTGTAGCCCTCATCACACACCTTTATTGCCTATGGCCCTGATCCTGAGTTGTTGTTTGTTTTGGTTTTTAAATAGTCCCAAAATACATATATCATAGCAACACTGATGCTATCTCTGCAATACCTAAGCAACAATCTCTGCAGCCATAGGTGTCAACTTCTCCTGGAGCCGGTGGGTGCAACGTGTTCCCGCTTCCCCCCCCCCCGCACCCCCAACAGCTTGTTATGCCACGAAACAGCTGTTTCGTGGTGGCAAGTGCTGGGAGGAGAAGCAGGAAAGGTGTGCTCAGGGGAGGAGATGGAGGCGAGCTGGGGCAGGGCGGGTGGGGCGCTTGGCTGCCGGTAGGTGCAGAGCACCCACCAATTTTTTCCCATGGGTGCTCCAGCCCCAGAGCACCCACGAAGTTGGCGCCTCGGTCTGCAGCATTTCCTGTTACATGGCATACCGCTCAGTAAAGTGAGACGTCATATGCTGGTCTTTCAACTGTGGCATGCTACAAACACAGGCAGCTGTAATGCATTTTTACCTTTCTGCCAACAGATCACATATCCATCCTCCAGATTTCCTACACTGCTGCCTCTTCCACCTGGCCAGTATGTTAGTTTGGAAGATAGAGGCCACCATCCAAATATTTTTCCCGTTCCGGGGTCACAGAGTCCAAATGAAATAAAGTGCAACATCCTATTCCCTCCCCAGGTCAGTCTTCTTCCCTGGTACAGAGGAGAGAGAAATGGGGGTTCCTTCCCATTGCACAAGAGCCCTAGCCTGGGACCACAAAATAAGACCAGACCTCAAACCCACAACCATCTCATCCCAAGCAGCGTCCTTCTCCTGCTCCCACTGCAGGCCTAAATCTTCACCCCCCTCATATCCTCCCTTCTTGATCTCATTTATTATTACTGATTTAAGCAATACCTTTGGTGCATGTCTCTCTAGGTCTGAAGCAATTTTATGCTGTCCAGGATTCCTACCTGTTCAGACCTCCTTCTTCCTGGCCCTTCACTAGACTTTCCAGTCTATTTTAATGACAAGCCTATCTGCTCTCATAGGCGCAGACTCCGTGGGTGCTCCGGGGCTGGAGCACCCACAAGGAAAAATTAGTGGGTGCTCTGAACCCACCGGCAGCCAAGATCCCCCCCCGCCGCACCTCCTCCTCAACCTCTGCCTCCACCTCCTCCCTGAGCGCGCCGCATCTCCGCTCCTCCCTACCTCCCAGCGCTTGCCACTGCCAAACAGCTGCTCCTGCCCTTAAGGCTTAAAGTAAACCTCCTCCTTCCCCAGCTACAGAGGCATACAACTTTACAGCAGCTGGGACACAACTTTGCAGCCTCCTGTGCCTCAGACATATGAAGTCACATACATGAAAATAAACCCAGGTAGCACCACAATACTTGTAGTGTAACCTTTTCCTCCATTATCCAACCCTGAATTCTTTTTGTTGTATCATCATGGAATGTTCTAAGGGGAGCTAAAAGAATAGCTAATGAACAATTTGTTTAAGTTCATCACTTTCTATTCAAGAATTGTCCATGAAAACATTGTAATTTTCTGAAATGTATTATTAAAAATTATTCAAATATTAAGTGAATAAGTGAATAAGTGAATAATTCTTGGTCCAGTGGATAATTCTTGGTCCAGTGGATAATTCTTGGTCCAGTATTCAATATTTGAAATTCAAGTTGTTTAAATGGGATTCATAGGTCACATGGTATGTTTTCGCAAAAAGAAAAGGAGTACTTGTGGCACCTTAGAGACTAACCAATTTATTTGAGCATAAGCTTTCGTGAGCTACAGCTCACTTCATCGGATGCATACTGTGGAAACTGCAGAAGACATTATATACACAGAGACCATGAAACAATACCTCCTCCCATCCCACTCTCCTGCTGGTAATAGCTTATCTAAAGTGATCACTCTCCTTACAATGGGTATGATAATCAAGTTGGGCCATTTCCAGCACAAATCCTGGTTTCTCCCCCCCCCTCCCCCCGCCTAAAACACACACACACAAACTCACTCTCCTGCTGGTAATAGCTTATCCAAGGTGACACTCTCCCTACAATTTTGAAAATAGAATGTTTTTGGTTTGGGGTTTTGTCCCCATTTCTCTCCATTCCATCTTCTGCCTTTTCCTTCCCTCCCCCTCATTCCTCACGCCCTTTTAAAAAGGAAAAAGAAGGAGAGGGGGAAAGGGGATACAAAGAACAAAATCCACAACTATTTATTTCAGGGAAAAACTGGGGGAGAATTGAAAAAGGGAACTTTTTCCGTGAAATGTTCCAAAGAGAGGCTAATTTTTGGTAAAAAAAAGTTTTCAACAAAAAATTCTGCCTGCTCTAGTTCTGTGCATGCTTGGGGTCTGTTAACCACTCAGTTATTTAGCTTACTAAATATTTCCAGAGGTAAACAAACCTGTTTTAATGTTAGAATGTAGCCCTAAATTGCAAAGCCTGAGAAAATATGTATAATCTAAATGTACAATGAATCTACTTCCTTCAGTACAGTGTAAAGTGCACATGACATATTGTTGAGTGTGTTTCTTTAAGCATGTGCTTGGTATTGCTACAGTAACTTCATTTTTTATTGAATACCAGAGTGAGTAACTGTGTAAAACCTGCATGATTTGTTGGCATTAAAGTTAAAGCTGCCTCTAGGCACTGTTAACTTATGCATGATCCTTTACTTAATTTCTGTGTTTTGTTTTAATTTGTAAACTGTCTTCGTTTGAGATGGAATACACATTTTTTATGCAAGTTGACTCCACTGGCATTAAGAAACCTCCTGAGTATATGGCATATATTATAATAGGTGCTGCGGAACAGGATTTATTAAAATCTCAGCAATATGCTCTGCTTTTTTCATAAATGCACAAGAATTCCATTTAAATTACGTTTTTAATTTTCTGTATCTTATACCCAAGCTGATGTATCTGCTGATTTCACATATAAATGTATCATTTCTGTGATCACCAAATTTTAATTTTTTGCTTTTATTTCAGTTCAGCTACTCAGCTTTGTGAAACATTTGCAGACCCAGGAACTCATCTAGATTCAGGTTTTGGTGAACAACAGAAAAAATTCAGCTAGATGTATATGTTGGAACTTCTTTTAGTGCTACAAATCTTTTGGTGAAGATATGCATGAATCTTTAGATGATAGGCCAGGTTTTCTCCAGCCACTAAGCTCAGGAGAGTGTGGTTATGTGTGAGGAGGGAACCACCAGGGAGCCAGTTACAGCTTTTTGATTTTAAGAGCTCGTCTGGTCCAGTCCCACCCTTAAGAGGGTTAGACGAGTTATGGAGCTGATCTAAGGGGATGCCTACCCTGCAAAAAAAAAAAAAAAAAAAAAAAAAAAGGAGAGAGAGAGACCCGTGGAATGGTGGTAAAAATAGTGGTGTAGACATTTGGGCTTAGGCTGGAGCCTGGGCTCTGAGACCCATGCCCTAATTTACAACACTGGCATGGAGTTCTTACTGTCAGTAAAGCTTGTTGTAGTAGGGTGGATCCTCGCTCCACCCATCCATGCCCAATTCAAAGGAACAAGTGGCAGCAGATTGATATCAGCAGAGTTTTCCCTGACATGAAGGGAATTCCCTGCGGACCATTTGCAACCAGAATTCAACCTTTTGCATGACTTGAGTGTTGCAAAGGGGAGAGATCGCATTTGAGAATCTACCCCCTGAGTTTTCAACTTTAAATTTCTGATTTTATTGAGATTTGTTAAGAAGAGCCACATAGTGCAAGTCAAATGGTAGGTCTACTACAGTAAAACCAGAAGCGATAGCCCTGATTGTTAGGTATCACAGAAATAGTTTGAGTTTAGCTGAGCTTTGCAATTCCAGTATTGCAGAGCATATTCTTTCCCTAAATATCACACATTTTCTGAGTCATCATACAGAATCACTAGTTTTGTATGCAGTTAGGGAGACATATAGGGAATGGAAGGAGGAAGTGATGTTATTAGGAACTGAACTGCCCTTGTCAAAAACGGGAACCTAGTGTAATTTTAGCCTGCAGGCGAGAATGTTAAGACTCACACTCACACAAACACAGCAGAGACCTATGTAATTTTCAGTACTTGATGACTCTGTAGCAGGCTGTTCAGCCACTACACGGAGGACTAAATTTCCCAAAGGTGAGGAAAATTGACTTGGAGATTGAATTTAGACTGAAGAATATAAATGAAAATTGGGAGTTTTTTAGAAGAGTTTGTATAATCATGCCTTTTTGGCAATCTAATAATCAAGAAAAAGAGGACAACTTTGGCTAAAAGTAGAAACCATCAGCATTCCAACAGAAAGTGCTGTTTTCACAAAACTGAAATTTTCCATGGTAAAACTGAAATTTTCACCCCCCTCAAAAAAAATAGATTTTCTATCAGGAACATTGAAGAGATAGATGAATACCCCTGCCAAAGTTATGTCATAGTGCACCTGGAATTTCCAGAGGAGGTTGCCAGGGTAAGAGAAGAGGTAGACACTTCTGCCTTAATATGCCCTGACCCTAAAGGAATGTTTGATGTGCCTGTGCTGATAGGGACCAACTCCAGTCTCTCCAAGGTGCTCGTGGATTACTGCAGACAGCGAGCTGGGGACCAATACCTAAACACCCTGATGATCCGTACACTTTGTGCTGAAGCCTGCAGAAAAATTGAGAGCACTAAAAAGGAGATATCTGAGCTACCAATGGGAGCACTGAGGCATGACCCCCTTAGTAGTGCCTGCAAGAATGGAGCAAGAAGTGCTTGTCATGAGTACGTGGCTGCAAGGCAATAAAGGGGCATTAGCAATGGTAGAGCAGCCAGCTGAAGGAGAGCTTCCTAAAGGAGTGCTGGTCCCCAGTGGAGTCATAACCCTACCTGCTGAACCCAGGAAAAGGCAATTATACTGATTGTTAATGAAACAAGCTGTGATGTTGTTGTGAAGCAAGGTCAGAAGATAGTAGACCTCTTTGAGCCTGAAACCATTGTAAGACCCCAGTGTGAAATTGAAGTTCCAGCAATAGATCCTGCAAAGTTTGACTTTGGAGATTTGCCATTGTCCAAGGAGTGGAAGGATCGCCTGAGGAAGAAACTTTGTGAAAGATCCAAGGTATTTTCACTGCATGAGTGGGACATGGGATGTGCAAAAGGAGTAGAGCACAACATCAGGCTACAAGACTCCTGACCCTTCAGGGAGAGAGTGAGGAAGATTGTTCTCTCAGAGATGGAAGACGTGAAACATCATCTTTAGGAGCTAATTCCAAATGGCATCATTACAGAGTCCCGCACTTGGTATGCCTTACCCATTGTGTTGGTCCATACAAAGAAAGGGAAAATCCAGATGTATATCAACTACTGCATCCTAAACAGCTGTATGGTAGTTGACCAGTACACCATGCCTCGAGTACAAGACGCCTTAGACCGTTTGTTAGGAAGCCAGCGGTTCTCAGTATTGGATCTTCAAAGTGGATACTACCAGATCCCTTTGGGAGCAAAAGATAAAGAGAAGACAGCCTTCATCTGCCCATTAGGGTTTTATCAGTTCAAATGCAAGCCCCAAGGGATTTCTGAAGCACCTCCCACATTTCAAAGTCTTATGGAGAAAGTTGTGGGACACATGAACTTACTGCAAGTCTTAGTTTATTTGGATGATCTAATTGTATTTGGAAGAACCTTGGAAGAAAGACTTCTTAAGGGGCTTGACAGGTTGGAGGCCTATGGACTGAAGCTTTCCATTGATAAATGCCAGTTCTGCAGAACATCAGTAAAGTACGTGAGTCACATCATGTCCCAAGAGGATGTGAGTACTGATTCAGATAAAATAGAAGCACTCACTACATGGCTACACCCAAGTAATTACATAGAGTTTAAGACCTTTCTCAGATTTAGTGGCTATTATAGCAGGTTTGTGAAGAATTAGGCTACCATTGTAAAGACTCTGAACGATCTCACCAGGGGATACCCATCCAGCAAGAACAAGTCTAAGACAAAGAGTAAGGGGAGGTCCCCAAAGCCTCCCGAGCAGAGACACTATGGATCCTAAGAGCCTTTGGACCACAATGGGACAAGAGAGGTGAAAAGGCTTTTCGAGAACTCATTAACTGCCTAACTTATGCTCCCATCCTAATCTCTACATACAAATGCCAGTTTGGAGGGTTTAGGAGCAGAAAGTTGAAGGCAAACGTAAACTTGTGGCCTTTGCCAGCCGAGGGCTGTCTGATGGTGAAACTTGCTACCCCAATCTACAAGCTGGAGTTTTGGCCTTGAAATGGGCCATCACTGAGAAGTATTGTGATTACTTGTATGGTGCTAGGTTTCAGGTGTGGACGGACAACCATCCGCTGACTTACGTGTTAACAAGTGCTAAGCTGGATGCAACAGGGCAGAGCTGGGTGGCCACCTTGGCTATCTATGCGTTCAGCATTCAGTACCGATCAGGGAGAAGCAATGTAGATGCAGATGCATTGTCCCAGGATCTGCAGCCACTGGAAATTGCTGTGATTCCTATGGAGGACTTGAGTTCTTTTCAGTGGGAGTTGTCAAGGGTCAGAGGCCCATGGGAGTCTTCATGGTTGTGTTATAGAAACTCTAGGCCTGCCCCCTGAACATGTGCCACCTGCCTCAGTGAACTATATTGTGTTGGACCAATCTCTGTTGCCTATGCTCAATGCTGCTGACTGGCAAAAAGCCCAACTGCAAGATACTGACATTCGTGACATACTCTGGAAAAAGAAAGGGGCAAAACCCTGTTGCAATTATTCCATCTATCCCCAGGGTAGACCACTATTGAGGGAATGGAGCAAACTGAACTGATACTGGGAGTGTTGCACCAGATCACAGTACATTCTTTACAAAATCTATGAACTCAACTAGTGCTACCAAGAAAGTACAGAGCTCTGGTCATGAGGGCCCTGCATGATAACAATGGAGAGAACCCTGGAACTTATTCATAGTAGATTCTACTGGCCCCAGATGTCTGAGGACATACGCAAGAAATGCGAGACGTGCTCAGTGTGTTCAAAGGAAAACTCTGCCCACTAGAGCAGCATATCGGAGGAATATCACCAACAGCAAACCTTTGGAGCTGGTATGCACTGATTTCTTGTCTTTAGAAGTAGACAGGAGAAATGTTTGGGAACACTTTACAAGTACTGACCATTTTACATGGTATGCGCAGGCATATCCCACACATGACCAGAAGGCCACCACTGTTGCTCAAGTGTTGTGGGAGAAATATTTTTCAGTGTATGGATTCCCGGCACAGATACACTCTCACCAGGGACAGGACTTTGAGAGTCACATTCTGAAGGAGGTGCTAAGGCTGGCAGGAATTTAAAAAGTCCAGAACAACACCTTATCCCGCGCGAGGTGACCCTCAGCCAGAGCTATTTAATTGAACTCTTTTGGATATGCTGGGGACTTTATGTCCAGAACAAAAAGCAACTTGGAGCCAGCATGTTGTGTTTTGGTGCATGCCTACAAAGCCAAGATTACCCACAGAACTGTGCTTCGGGGTATCAGAGGATGGAGAAAGCTAAGAGACATGTCAGCGGTATGTTTCCCAACTAAGAGAAAAACTGCAGGATGCTTATCGCTGGGCTATAACTGCTGCCCACAAGAACTCAGATAGTAGCAAGCACTGGTATGATGCTAGGATGCATTCGTAGGAGCTCCAGCCAGGGAACAGAGTTCTGCTTTGAAATTTGGGTGTTGCTGGCAAACACAAGATTGCTGACAGATGGAAGGCAATATCTCACCTAGTGGTGGAAAATCTGGGAGATCTGCCAGTCTACAAGATTAAACCTGAGATGGGGCCAGGGCAAATAAAGATGGTACATAGAAACCTACTACTACCTGTGGGGGAGTTGGTAGGTGCCCATTACAGAATGGACTATGACATGGGCCTAGGTGAAAAAAGGGTGCTGGATCAAATCCGCCATCCAGTAGACACAGTGGGCCCTGTGGGGTAATCCACCATTATCTAGCACATCTGAGAGTGAGTCTGAAGAGCAGGATACTACCATGGAGTATCTTAAAATGGAGACCAGATTCCAGCCTCCATCAGCTGAATCCAGTGAAAGCTTCACTTCTTCAGCTCTAAACCCCAGGGCAGAAGCGTTTATACATGTTGCTGGCACCCCTCATCCCCCATCAATGATGAGACGAACCTGGGACAATGAGCTTGTCCCACCAACCTTCCCAGACCTCCTGGAAGAAAAACAGGGTCTGTGATGACACACCTAGGTTGGTGGACAGAGGGGACATAAAAGTGGAAGGTGTCCCTGGCATCCTGGACATTCCAGTACCAGATGCCAGGGCCTGTGCCAATAGTAGGGGTAACCTCTAAGGAACCCTCACCATCCCTAGCCCAAGAAGGAGTCCCCTCTGCCCCTGCCATGCCCACTCTCAATAGGCATGACAGGGTTATAAAGCCAGTATACAGGCTCACTTACAATGCACTTGGAATGGTTAGTGAAGAAATGATACACTTAGCTCACAGGCTTGTGGCAGCTATAGTGGGTTTCCTCAGACCCTCTGAGGAGAACTCATGCAGTTAGTATAATCTGGAGTGTAATTTGCCGGGACTGAAAATTCTCAGCTGGGGGGAGGATATAAGCAGGGTCTGAATGAACTCGCCTCTGACAACTAGTTGAGGAGGAGGAGAGACTTTAGGAGCAAACTGTATTTACATGAACACACCTACTCTGCCAAAAAATCCAGCAGATAGAGCTGTGTTGCTCAAAGTGATCAACTTTGGCTGTTGTTGGGTTACAAATCACTTTAGTACTGAATGCAGGGGTAGTGAAATGTTATCAGTGTTGTTGTCTTTATTGTATAAATAAAGAAGAGCAGAACTGTGCTTAACCTGTCCCAAATGAGGGAGTCATCCTCAACTGAAAGGACCTCATTAAGCCAGGGGCTCAAATGCCAGACCCCAGTGAAAGTAAGAGGGGTGGGGACAGGTATCCCAGCAGGAGGGCCCTAGTCTGGTTTAACCTGTTTCTCCCCACTGTTCAAAGATAGAGCTAAACAGGCTTCATTATGAGCCTTTTGTTATTTCAAATACTCAATAAGAGCTGAAATCACTTGTGGTGGGGCAGTGTTTCTGCCCAGCCTGCTGAAGGCTAAAAATCACTAAGACTTACAGAGGTCACAGCAAAGAAGCAGGTGGCAGCAGAAGGTAACTGTTGGGCGGCTGGCGAGCAGTTGGCCAGCGGGAGTGGCCAGCGAAAGTGACAAGCAGTCGGCTGGCAGGGCGGCCAGGTGGTGAGAAACAGCGGCTGGCAGTGTGGCCAGCCAGAGCAAGTGCTCAGATGGCAGAGAAAGCAAGATGCCTTTTTTCCTGGGGGGGAGGTGAACTCACACAGATGTACCTCTGCACCCTGGGTCCTCACTGACCAAGCACAATCACTGTGAGTGGAGTGTGGTTAGGGAGCAGAGGGGGCACAGTAAAGGAACTTTTGGTTGTAGAATTCAAGAACATGAGGCAAAAGGCACTGCCCCACTCACTCTGGGGTGGGTATCCTGCTCCCAGTTTTATGTTTTTGAATCCTGCTTGTGGCATTTTCTCTAATTAATGTTGGGTGACTTCTCTCCTTTCATTACAAGTTTCTTTTCTACACTCAGACTCTGCTTGTGAGAGGGGAAGTATTGCCTTTCAGAGGTACCCAGGGGTGGTGTGTAATTTTCCCAGGTTACTGGGTGGGGGCTCAAGCCAGTTCTGTGTTGTAGTGTTGAAAAGGAACCCCTAGATATTGAACCCAGCCCTGGTTATACCTAGACTTTCCTCAGCACTGGCTATGGGTATCCCTACACTGCAATTAAAAAACCACAGCTGGCCAGTGCCAACTGACTTGGGCTCGGGCTAAGGGTCTGTTTAATTGTGGTGTAGACATTAGGGTTCAAGCTGGAGCCTGGGCTCTAGGACCCTGTGAGTTAGGAGGGTCCCAGAGCTTAGGCTGCAGCCAGAGCCTGAATGTCTACACTTCAAATTAAACAACTCCTTAGCTTGAGCCCTGGAAGCCAGCATGGGCCAGCTGCGGGTGTCTAACTGCAGTGTAGACACACCTATATCATCCCAACTGATCATTCACTAACATGTTCCGCCATCTGAAAACAATTGTTTTTTGCATGTGCTAGCTCAGGAGTAGGCAACCTATGGCACACGTGCCAAAGGCGGCCCGCGACCAGATTTTCAGTGGCACTCACACTGCCCGGGTCCTGGCCACCGGTCCTGGGGGCTTCGCTGCTAGCCTGGGGTACTGGCCACATACCCCCTGCCAAGCAGGATTCCGTCCGTCGGCCCCGCTCAGCCTGCTGCCAGCCCTGGGTCCTGGCCACCAGTCCAGGGGGCTCTACTGCTGGTCTGGGGTCCCGGCCACAAGGCCGGGGCTCTGCAGCTGCATCCAGCTGTGGCCATGAGGGGTGCAGACAAGGGCAAGAGGGGGTTGCAGTTCAGCACTGCCACCTTAAAAATTGTTCCAGCGCCACTGTACTGGGATATTTTTAAGTCCTGATTTGCTGCTTACATCACTTTCACGTCACGTGGAACAGCGCACTGCATTTGATGTTGAGATTAGAATGTACATGCAAGAACTGGAATCAGAATTTTCTGACAGATTTCGAGATTTCCAGCGATTTGGCCCAATGCTTTCTTTTCTAATTAAACCTGAAAAGTTCAATGAAAGCAACTTGGATGTGTCTGTATTTAAGTGGATGGGTGTTGAAGATTTCGAAATGCAGCTCATTCAGTTAAAAAGCTCAAAACTGTGGGCATCAAAGTTTGGAGATCTGCGGAGTGCACTTAAAGCTACCGAGAGAGATCATGGGGCCTCTATTCTGACCTGCTGGATGTCCCTGCCAGTGAAATTTAACTGTTTGAAGAAAATTGTGTTTGCAATGCTTTCAGCATTTGGATCCACATACCTGTGTGAGCAGGTATTTTCACACATGAAATCTCTCCTCTGTCCCTCTCAGAGTCGGTTAACAATTGATCACTCAGAACCCTGTGTACAGCTTAAAGTATCCAAAGACATGCCAGACATTGGAAAACTCAGCAAGGAAAAGCAAAGGCAAGGATCACACTAAACTGATAAGATCTGCATTTTAATTTAATTTTATATGAAGCTTCTTAAACATTTTAAAAACCTTATTTACTTTACATACAACAATAGTTTAGTTATATATTATAGATTTATAGAAAGAGATCTTCTAAAAACATTAAAATGTATTACTGGCACGCAAAACCTTAAATTAGAGTGAATAAATGAAGACTCGGCACACCACTTCTGAAAGGTTGCCGACCCTGCGTTAGCTGAACCTCAGCCTTTCATGATCTCTTGACCTTTATTAGCTCTTCACAGAGTTGTACAATTCTTATGCAGTACATGAACTGCAAATACACAAAACAATTTCTTATCTTTAAGTACCTTTATCATAGCTTGAGGACTTAGGGATGTAGCCTTACTTTTCCCATTATCCACTTGTACATGGATGCTTTAACCTTGGGTTTTAATAATTTGCAAGTTACATGCTTGTAACTTCTGACATTGTACAATTAAGATCTAAATTTGGTATCCACTAGTTTAACACTGCAAATTTTTTACCTCCAATTTAATCATTAAATACCTATTAGCATGCATTATGCACTTAGCAGTGAAGCTCAAACGTCTAATAATAGTTTAAAACAATATAATTAAAATTGCTTGTTTTTAAGTGTATATATAAAATGCCTCCCACAACTTAATTTTTTTTTCTAAGCTTGCATTCCACTCTTTACATCACAGATGGAGCTCAACCACCAACGTCCTTGCATTATGATCTTTAGGTTTTGGTCATCATTTTGTCACTGCAAAATATAAATTTAATGCTGTTTTCTTGTTGATGTGTCATGCATGTAATTCCTATTAAGAGAGGTTATATGAGCACATCCACAAGAGAATTGATCTCTTTTTTGTTATTCAAGTCCATCTTCAGTCATTCTTCTGTGTTTAATCCTCTGCTTTTCCCTCCTCGCTCTCTCTCTCCTTGGTTTACAAATTAACTCTTTCCAGTACAGAACATGTGTGTAATTTTGCTGTGACAGGTATTTGTGTTTTTGTTTTAAATTGGCCATTACTCTGTTCAAGATGGCAGTGGAGAATTCGTTAAGCATCCTCTAAAATGTCAAGGACTATCTGGCATATTTCCACCACATGGATGTAGTACACAAAGGAGTGTTTTCCATCATGCTCTGCAATAACAGTTCAATATTTGATTTATCTTCCCATTTTGGAAAGTTCCCCCTTCTTTTGATACTATTCCTTTTCATTCTATAAAGCCAAAAAAACTTTGCTGGAAACTCAATCTAAGCATGAGCCTAACCTCTTTGAAATTTACAAGGTCCTGCCACTCTCTGGATATTTACAGCTCTCACTAGAAAATATGTCTTTACAGAGCAGAAAGGAGAAGAGGAATACCTCAGTGTTTGCATATATATCTGTCTATCTATCTCTGTGTGTATATTGTGCTTCTCTACTTCACAAGGGTGTGAGAATAAATGTACATGATAGAAAGATTGTGAAATATTTGGAGATCTAGTGATTAAAAGTGCTGTAAATGAGTTAGGTATTATTATTATTATTACAATTACAATTCCAGAAAAAAAGAGAGTGATTTTATCACTTAAATTTCAAATTATCAAACTTCCTTTGATAATCCTTCCATACTATGTAAATAGAATATCATTCATGCTAATTCAGCTCACCTGCAATTCCGAGAATTGTTTACACAAAACATGGGCCTGAACCAAAACCTCTAGAAGCAAACACCCCTAAGCTTTGGGGAAATGTAGATGCTTATTTGCTCTACATAGCTGCATCCATTTTCTACGGTGGACCAAAAAAATTTCTCCGGATCTGAATCCCCTGAGATTCAAGGATTAAGATTCTGATCTGGGATTTAGAGCTCAGTTCATTTTTAATTATCACTGCACATTTGGCAGTGAAATGCTATCCAGTCACTGGTGGCCCAAGGTCCACATAAAAAAAAACTTTTCAATATTTTTTCCCTGATGAAAACACGCCCTCATATAGTGAGGGAAAAAAATCAGAAACTCATGATCCTTATGATGGAGCTTCCTTTACTAAGGATTGCACTATGGCATCCCAGAGTAACAGTTTGGGCATGAAAGTATTCATTTAAGACCTAATAGTAATTCTGCACCATTTGCTTTAAAAATCAGAAAGTGTTTAATCAATTTTGACTTTCTGATCTATTGAAAAATGTAATTACCTCATCATGCTTCAATCCTTGAGCTACAGGCTCATTGGCAGATGTTGCAGGTGGTGTTGGAAGACAGAGTTGGGCCATGATTGCTGTGTGACAGTTGTCTTTCCTTTCTTTTCTGGCATTTTTCTGTGACCATGGCAAGGCGATTTTCCTCAAAAGTGAACGTTCCCTCTCTGACAAGTCTTCACCAGTTATCCCTATCCTGGGCTGCTGTCTCCCAGTGTGTGGTATCAATGCCACATCTCTTGATGTTTATCTTTAGGGTGTCTTTAAAGCATTTCTTTTGGCCTCCCAATTTCCTTTATCCTTTGGTGAGTTGGGCGTACAGCAGTTGTTTTGGTAAGTGTATATCAGGCACGCACACAAAGTGCCCGCTCCACCTCAGCTGGTGCTGGATAATCAGGGCCTCAACAGTGAAGGATGTTGGCCTTTGTGAGGACACCAATATTAGTGCGACGATCCTCCCACTTTATATTGAGGATCTTCCAAAGAAAGTGCTGGTGCCAGCGTTCCAAGTTTTTCAGGTGTTTTCTATAGGTCACCCAAGTCTCACAGCCATAGAGAAGAGGTGTGATTATCACCACTTTATAAACTAAAAGTCTAGTATGTGTTCTGATGTGATTGTTGAACAGCCGGTGAGACAGTCTGCCAAAGGCAAGGCTGGCACAGCGGATTTTGTGCTAAATCTCGACATTTATGCCATAATTGCCTGCAAGAGTAGACTGTAGGGCCTATCAACACCAGTTTTACAGTATCTTCAGATAACTAATATGGGAGCAAGATGAAGATGCATATTCCTGGCATATTTCTTGCTCTCCTGTTTGTTTTCTTATTCTATTAATCTAAATCTCATTGGTATCATCTTTACGGAAATTTGTTGCAACATAATCAATGTTAAAATTAGTTGAGCAAGACTTTATGAATAAATATGAAAATATTACTGGTGATAATTTTAACAAAAATCACATTTAAGATGCTGATTTTGTTTTAATTTTGGGATGACAAGTAGATCCACAGCAAGTCCATGCTGGTAACCCGTTACTTTAATTAAAATTTTGAAAGAGGAGAGGAGACATCCGGGTTACTTGGCAGATTTTAAAATAACACACTCTATTGCTTATATAAAGCAAATTAATCTCCACACATTGACATAGAAACATTTTTACATTCATTGTGAGGCAACATTGAAAACCCAAAGCATTGGATTTGGACTAGTGTAACAACAAGTTATGTAAGAAAAGTACAGTCCATGATGCCAACTCCCCCCCCCCCCCCAATGATATTTAATACAGTTAGAAAAAAATATACAAAATTCCTGGAACAAGATAAATTATCATTTTCGCCATTCAATCAAACTGATTTTTATTATGCTTTCTTTCTTTCTTTCTTTGCTGTCTATTTAGGACCTGATCCTTTCCCTATTAAACTAAATGGCAAAATTCCTTCAATGTGAGCAGGACCAGATATTTGCAACTCAGTTTCTTCAGGGAAATGATCTTGGGACACCATGTGCCCTGCCACCCCCAACACATGTCATGAAGGAGGTGGACCAGATCCTGAGAATAGGAGCAATGTAAAAAGGTAATCAGCTGCCCATCCTACCTATAAGGAAGAATTTTAACTTTTTCAGGAGATTGAAAACTAATAAAACAGGGAATTTCCAGATGTGAAATTGCAGAGTATGTATTTTTGCTCTTTCAGACTTTTTTTAGTTAGATCATTCTAATTGAAGATACAAAGAGTATAAAAAGGGTATACCTATAATCTACTATTTTATTTCACAAGTAAGAAATGCATGAGTGGTAATTTCCTTTAGAATATAATTTCCTTAACTCAGAACTTTAGAGGTGAATCAGAGGTCATACACAGAGGACATGAGAAACTGGCAGCTGACACAGACCCAAAAAATTAATGGAGAGGGCCCAGATCAGCAGGATACTCACAAATTTGGCATTTGATACTGGGATTTGCCACTGCCAAATCCAAATCACATTCAAGTCAATGGGAAATTTGCCAGTGACTTTATAGGGACCAAGATGGGCTGGAGTACCTTAGTCAGATTGATCTAGTCTTTGGAAGGGATAGGGGGCAGGGTTTAAAATACATGTTGTGGGAAGAAAGTGATTTTTTAGGGAAAAAATATCCCTGAGGTCCATCCTCATCCCCTCAGTCTAACTTTGCTAGGAGTTCCCAAAATTTTAAACCATCTATGGCAATACAAAAGGGGCCCAAGAAAATTAATTGGGGCTGATATGGGAGTATTGCCTATGTTAATTAAATCATTCCTAGAACTACTTCTCCACCAAAAATACAGGCTGAAACCCGCTAACTAAAATGTGGGTTAAATGTTGATTGTCATTTCACATTTCCTCCTTTCCTCTGTGCTAAATTGCATCATGTCACAGGCTAACATGACATAGTATGAAAGATTAAGCTTTGACTGGACGTAACACAGCCATATATCATGCTGATATAATGCCACATCTTTCCCTCTCATCTCTCTCCTCCTGACCCACATGCATATTACCTTTTTTCCTCCTACACCCATCTCTGACATGAGAGTGTCCCTTCTTCTCTTCTCCGCTAACCCCTTAACCTGATCTCTTAACCCATTAGCTTCCTGACTTCCCTCACTTTGCTCTACTCCCTTATCTTCATCCTGAACCTTTTTCCTTTTTTTGCCTTTTAATATTCCTCACTAAATTGCCTCACTAAATCCCTCCCTTGAACCTGCTTGCCTTTTCAACTATTTCATCTTCTTCCCTTGCTTCCAAAGTTCAACATGCTATCTACTTCAGTTGCACTGATTTCCTCTGCACAAAACTCTCTCCTTACACCTTTGCTGCCTGGTTTCTGTCCCGTCCACTCCACTGAAACTAGCCTTACAGTAACCTTTTCTTAGCTAAGTTTCAAGATCCAATTTCTCATCATTCTCAATCTATTGACTGTTTTCAGCAGTCTATCACTCTCTCCTCCTTAGTCTTACATGGCACCATGGTGCCCTGGTTCACATGCTTCCTTTCCAACTGCTCTATCAGTATATTCTGCAGTAGCTCTACCTCCCTTCCATTCAGCATTGGTGTCTCTCTGGGCTCCTCTTGTATTCAGTTCACTTCTCTTCTCCATCTACATTTATCTCTGACCGTGGATGACCTCATTCAGTCACACATCTTCAATTACTTCTATACTGATGTCTCAAAAATCCACCTCTTTGTGCCAACCTTTCTTCCATTAAATCTCACATCACTGACTACTTCTCAGATGTACTATCCCAGTTCTCCCACTGTGAGCTGAAACTGACCATGGTGAAAAATGAATTTCTTTCCTGACGAGTACACTCTTCCTCCATTCTTCTTAGTGTATGCAGAACGTGCCTCAAGTGGCACATGACCGGGATTCATCACCGAATTTGGTCCATTGGTTGGATCATTAGCTTCCCCAGCTTGGGCCGGGTACTGATAGGGGATGTGACGTGAATGCTGATCCATGCCCCGCACCCCACCCCCGCATCCTTCATTCTTCATCACCATCGGCAAACCCACCATCCTCTGTTTGCAGGCTCATGAATTCAGTATCATTTCCCACTCTTCTCTCTCCTTTTCATCTCTAAGCTCCATCTTTTTCTTTATTTCCTATGCCAAGAACCTTACACAAGTGCAGTCATCTCTCACTACAACTACTGCAAACTTCTTTCACCTTGCCTCTTCTGTCTATCCAAAATGTTACTGCAAAAATCATCCAGTTGCCCATTCCCTCTTCGACTTCCAGCAACAGCTTCCTTTTGCTTTTGACATCAGATCTAAACTCCTTGTTCTTAGTTTCAATGCTCTTTAAAAACTTGCTGCTGCACATCTTTCTACTGCTATTATTTACTATTCCTGGCCATCTACCAAGCTGTATTTATTTCTCCCACTCTCATCTCTATGCCCTCTTCTATGAGTGTAGAACTCCATTCCTGAGCTGATCATCTATGCCTGCACCTACGTTGCCTTCAAATCGCTCCTTGAGAAGTACTTGTTCTATAAACCATAGTCCTCGTAACAAATATGTTGAGAGGAATAGAGTCCTGTGTAAGCCTATAAACCTTAGTTCTTCCAACAAAGAGCCTACTCTATACAACAACACTCCTGTGAGCTAATGAAGCAGTTTGTACCCAATCTTTGTCTATATTTTCTTTGTCTATTTAGACTATAAGCCCTTTGATGGCAGTGCACTATTCTCCTCTTAGAGCTGTACAACACTGATCACACTATCAGCATTCAGCAAATACAAATAGAGTGAAATGCAATGTATAGACTATTTGCAGCCCACTAGATTTGCCCAGTATGTTCAATGACAAAAGAAAGGGCTCTTGAATTTTTCCCCCCAATTCATGTGTATACTGTGCAGCCTGATTATTTCTTTTATTAACAGAAAAAGTGGCAGGATATATTTTCCTGTGTGTTTGGCAAAAGATCAGCAGTTCTCAAGAGAGGTGTGTTGAAGTGAATAGTGAGATGTTCTAATAACACTGTAGAGAAAAACAGAGAAGGGAAGAAAAATGCCTTAACACCAGTGATAGTGAATAAACTGAATATGCAAACTGGTAGAATTCCCTGTCCTACACAAATGCAGAGCTGTGAGATTCCTTCCTGTTTTTCAGATTCCTCAGCTTTATTATCAAACACAGCATGCCGGTAGCCATGGGAACATAATTAAAGTTGTACCTAGTTTACAAGCTAGAAAAAGGACTTCTCAATCCCATAAGATGCTCCTCAAAGTATTTTATAGATTGTGTTCAATGTTGCCAACATATATATTATAGTATTCACACACAGATTTTTTTAACTAAAATTATAAGACTTTTTCACTGAACTTTTGCATAATCCTCTCAATGTAACTTTTAAAGGAAAGCTAATTTCACCAAGAATCCTATCTATTTTACTAGTTTTATTCCCTGATAGTTTGTTTTATTTCATTTTTCTATTTATAGTCACTTACAAATCATCTCTTGCTGGTGTATATGCCTATTAAGAGGGGGGAAGCGAGTGGTGAAACTGAAATACAAGTTGTTATTGTAACACCAACAGACCCTGGTCGTCAGCAGGCGGGATCGAACCTGGGACCTCTGGAGCTTAGTGCATGAACCTCTACAGCATGAGCTAAAAGCCAACGACCTGTTAGCCAAGGCTGTAGAGCAGACTCATTTTATCTCTCTTTAAGTGGTCTTAGTGCCACTAGATGGGACAGAACACCACATCCGCATGTGTGGGTTACATAATGTCTCCTCAGTTGAAAGACTGTGCGTCAAGGCAAGGTTCTCTTCACATTTCCCTCCAAAACCAGTGCAAATTATTGCACAAGTTCACAAGCCCCATATAGTGCAATTAACTTCTGCACATTTATATTAACACAGGAGGAGGAACACAGGAGATTGGAAGGGGAAAGGGTGTATGGGGTCAAAGGCAGATCTGGAAGTTTACAGTTAGTTTCAGACCATGCTTCCTCCTCACAAATTCCCAGCCCTGAAAGCCTGTGGTGAGGGGAGACAAGAGAATGTGAATTTCATTGGTTTTGGGGAAGCCAGGAGGAGGGTAAAAGA